>NC_064931.1:811105922-811730922 GCF_023897955.1 Schistocerca gregaria | reverse complement strand
ATGGATGTGTGTGATGTCCTTAGGTTAGTTAGGTTTAATTAGTTCTAAGTTCTAGGCGACTGATAATCTCAGAAGTTAAGTCGCATAGTAGTCAGAGCCATTTGAAACATTTTTGAACTGGTCCATGCTGTATGGATTTCAGTTAAAAAATAAGAATAAAACGGTTTGATATATTTTTTTTCCAGCCTCATTTACACAACCCCAGTTTTCTCCATTTCTAGATGCTGTGGGTTAATTCGTTTTTCCGCGCATGTCCCACCAATTTCATAGTTGTGGAATGAGCTTAACATTATAGGAAAACAATGAAGAAATAGTGTACAGTTGGACGATTGCCCACTTGTGTTACAATGATTTTAATAATGGCACAATACTGGAAATATCCTCAGAAATTAGACAGACTATAATAAAAGAACATTAGAGCATACGTTCTGTGTGCAGGATCTGCGGGATCTGTTATTGAGGCTACTTCTTCTAGCATTCCACCGACATCTCAATAGCATTGGCCTGCCAGTCTGACCTCAGTGGTATGGGACGCTTATAAGACTGTTGCTGGCCGTTGCATACAAGGTGCGAGTTACAGCTTGCTGGCTTTTGGTGAGACTATCTTGGCCGTCGAACATCTCAAATGCACTTGGCACTGCCTCAATGAGTGTTCAAGATGGCACTCTCCACGTCACTCGCTCTACAGTAGCATTATCTGTCAGGTGTGTGCGACAGCGAGCAGCCATTCTCCACCTCATTTGCACTCCAGTAGGGTAACGAACGTTATCATGGGAGGACAACTCTGATAGCGAACGCAAAGCCGCGCAGCTAGATGTGGACCGTCAGAAGATGTGCGCCCTCACGGAGTAGATAAGGGAGGATATTTTCATTGACCTTAAATGAAGCGCGTACCTTCACCATTCTTATCCAATGCCAAAGGTGATGGTAACATCACAAGTGGAAGAAATTGTTTGCAATGCAAATTAGCGATGTATTGCGCATATTCATTAACGTAAAATGCTTGTCTCTAGAAAAGCTCCTACACCGATTTATCGTCGCTATTTAGAAGTCTACTATTAATCTTACCGTGTCTGACCAAACTGTGGAGCAAATCTCCATGGTCATTAAATGAGCCAGTACATGAAATTAACACAAACAAAATGAAATGTAGAGGAATCATATGCGGATGACAAGCTGTGAGAATGTGCTTTCATTGTCAATAATATAACATATAAATTAGCTTAATTGTGCCAGGAATATAAGGAGTGATCCACGAGGAAATTCCTGAATGTAGCCTTGAGTGTACGAGGATTACTGTTAAGATTTTCTAGTTTGTGTGAAGGCTGTTAAAAATGGATCCCGCAGAATATGCACACGTATTTGCATAAGACTCAAGGAGATTCGCTCCAAATGCAGACAGATTTTCTGCCAATTATTAACTGAGTGAAAGAAGATAATTCATGAGAACAAGCTCTTGTTGTTAACAGCAGACGACATTAAAGAAAATAAATATTGAGAGGCTGAAGTCAAAATTCCCAGACTCCCGATCAGGAGTCGACAACAGCTTTGCGAATTTACATCGCGTATTGCTCGAACCATCTTTTCTGAGCCGCAAATAGTCTTTGTGAACGGAGAGTCAGGCCAGAATACAATGGCGTATGTTATAAGTGAATGAAAATAACAGAGTAGAATAAGTATTGCAGATACTGTTCTAAAGTAAATATAGAAGCATTTAGTTTTTTGACAAGTTCCTGAACATGAGCTTTCCACGCCGTATACTGTGAATCTGAACACCTAGAAATTTGAACGCTTCAGAGTCACTAATTATATGACCATTCGGCATAATCAAAATGTCATTTAGTTGAATTCTTTCTTAGGAAGTGTAGAAACTGAGTCTTAGTCTGACGTAGCATCAATTTAATTTTTGCAAGCCATGGATTGTAAACTGCAGTATTTGATACATTGACTATGTTACACTACCAAGTTAGTGTCATCAACAAACAGAAATATTCTAGACTGAATTATCATAACAGAAGGCACATCATTTTCCGTAAGAGCATGCAAAAATGTAACTAGACATAGAGAATGATCCACTGAACAATTTCAGGTATGGAACCAGGGGTCATAGACATGGAGGCGAACTTGTCTACCGCTCTGTCTAGTATTACTGTTTTCCAGCTCATTGACAACTCACTTGCGTACAAGATTACACGTACTGTACTGCTTGGTTACATGTGCGTTCTTTATTTCCTGCAAGGAAACAAGGAGGACAAGCTTGATTACCAGGAAGTCATGATGTAGGTTCCGTTCAGTTTGCTTGTCCATACGTTGGCTCTCTTGCACCGTGTTTTCATTGTCCCATCACATAACATGCTATAAATCAACGACAGACCCATTCATTACTCATTGCTATTCAGAGTCGTGAAGTACAATATGATGGAGCAGTACCGGAACAGTATTTCCTTGTCGCTGGAATGGAAGGCGAGATCCTATTCCATGGCCTGCGAGCTCACCTGATCTGAATGCCCTTGTTTATTTTCTATGGGGATATCTAAAGTCACTTGTGTATTAGGTCCCAATGGCTACGGAGGTGGAATTAGTTGCCAGGGTTGTAGCTGCCTGTGATGTGATTCGAAACACACCAGGGATATTTGACAGGGTGCGTCAGAATCTTGTTCGCTGATGTCATGCTTGCATTGAATGCATGGCCGTCAGTTTCAGCACATTTTGTAAGATATGGTGCAGATGGTACGCTCATTGTGTCAATGATGGTATTTGCAATTAAATAATGTAAATAGAAAAGTACACAGTGGAAATGCAAATTATCGTATGGCATTGTTGGCCAGGAGGCCCCATTTGGGGGAGTTCGGCCGCCGTATTGCAAGTCCTTTTTAGCTGAAGCCACATCGGCGACTTACCAGTCAATGACGATGAAAATGATTATGAAGGACACCCAGTCCCCTGCCGGGAATGGAACCCGAACCCCCTGCGTGGTAGACGGTAACGCTACTGCTCCGCTACGGAGACGGACAAAGTACACAGCAATAGCATTTTATTCCTGTTATCTCCTTAAGCTGGCTTCTCCAACTCCAGGTTCCCTGCCTCAAATTGTTCAGTCGATCATCCTCTTGCATCCTCTCTGTCCTGCTAAATTTTTGCACGCTCTTATGGAAACACCCTGTATATATAAGGAACAGCAGAGGGCTCGACACTGAACCCTGAGGCATCCCTACTGCGTTGTGCGACAGTCAGACGCCATCTCATAGCTCTTCTCATTATTGTGGAGAATGACCTTCTGCTGTAAGTACGAGAAGAACCAATAGAGGGCTGACCGCGTCATGCCATAATTGTCCAACTTCTGCTGTAATATTTTGTGACCCACACAAAGACCTCAGTTAAATCAAAGGAGATGCCTAGTGGTCGCAACTTAAGTTTAATCCGCCCAATGCCTCATCGAGAATTGAAAATACAGCGTTTTCAGTTACTAAGCCTCTTCTGAAAACAAACCTTACGTTTTACAGCAAATCATGTGAACTACAATGATCAATTACCATTATACATTATACTTTCCAATAACTTCTTCAAATACTGATGGTATAGAAACAAATCTAAAATTCTCTATTTTACCTCTTTCTTCAATTTTATTAAGAGAATTACTAATGAGTACTTTAGTCATTCAGGAAACTGTCCAGTGCTAAAGATTCAGTTATAAATGTGGATAAATTGCTGACTAACATATGTAGCACAGTGCTATAGTATCCCGCAAGGTATCTCATCAAGTCCATGAGAGTCCTTATTCAGAGTAATCCTGTAGGTGTAGATGTACATACTTGCACTATAAACTTTTTGCCATATTTGTTCTTTAATCAGGTTAAAAATTATTCAGTACCACTGGATTAACATTTCTAAATATTTCGTAATGTCCGTGCACAAATTTCTTTTAATGTTAAAATTTGTGCATCATGGTCTGAAAAGCCATTTAGCCATTTATCCTTTTACTAACAGAATATCCCTCCAGCAGAAAAGACTGAATAAAAATGCTGTCTGTTATTGCGCTATAGTTGCCTGCACCCTGTTTGGAAAGAATACAGTTTGTATTACTTAGACGCCTAACCTTTTTCGAAGATGGTTCACTGTTAGATTTGGCACGTAGCAACAGTTTACTTCCTTAAATAACGCACTGAGGTGACTGTTAAAGATTGAAGGTCTCGTATTTCCATGTGTCTTTTTGTTATTATCTGGGAAAATGGATAGTTGGAATACTGTTCGGATGGGGTGCTAATGGGCCAAACAAAGTAACAAATTCCCTAAAATTATAATACGGAAAATGCCATCACGACAACACATTATAGAAATTCAGCCAGTGAGACAACACTATCCTTGGAATTTCCTAAACATTTTTTGTCACACACTGTTATGTCAAAGTACCCTCAGTCATTTTGGCTCATAAATTAAGATAATATTTCCCGCCATTTTTAAGTAGGAGAACTCTGGTGCTGGCACTTCACGATGATCCCTTCACAATAGTGTACAGAACACGAATAATGAGACTCAGATGACTGGATTAGTGAGAGGATGGGGAGGTGGAGTGGGGTGGGTTGAGGAGGAGGATGGGAACTTGACTTACACGCCATTTTTAAGTCACCCTATTGGCCTAGATTAATGGGGAGAGGGAGCTTGAATTTGGTCTTAGAACCGGTCCAATGGATGGGTGACTTTCATTTTCCCACTCTTTTTACGGCATACCATTGCCCTAAAAGTGCGGGTGGCGAGGGGGTGGGGTTACCTTGACATGTGACAGGTATCAGGTTACATGGTGAATTTGAATTTACCGCACGTAATCGCCTTAGAGGTATGGGCAGTGACCTTGACTTAGATCGTTAACTGTCCCATTATCGGCTTTGATACACTACATTGGGTGCCAAACGTTACTGCTGGTGCTAGATGGTTGCGCTTTTACACCTCCCAATGAGGAAGTTCCGATGGTGTGCCATATAGTGTAAATGTGCAAGTCGATAAATGGCATTTTGTATTAAGTGCGGACGCCATAGCTCCAGCAAATGTCAAATCACTCAAACCAGCTGAAAAAAGACACAGTTAAAAACGCTAAAATCACCTTATCATTACAGTCTCCAACTTGGTCCGGCCTGTGTTCTTAGATATCCACTACATCCTCACCTATACTGGGAAAGCCACGTTATGGTGAATGGCACAGGATGCTTGACGTATGAGACTCATTCCATTCCCTATTGTTTCCCATTCACAAATAGTGAACGAAAAAAGCAACTGTCGACAAGCGTCCATATCAACTGGAATTTCTCCAGTTTTACCGCCGTTATCATCTTACCAGATACATCAGCATTAACTTATATACTGCGTAACTTTTGATGAAGCGCGCACTCTAGTAATTATAAGACTACACCTCTCCGCAGTGAACAACGTTTCTATAGTAGTATGTGCAACATTACTTGCGTGGGATTCTTAGTGAAGCTTAAAAAGTAAACCGTAACGATTCGCACAGCTCTCTCAGTGCGATCATCCTTACCTCCTTCATTAATCATACTTAGTAAGGTAGGTTATGGAAAATAATGTCGCTAGCTACTGTAAAAGAATATACAAGGAGATAAAATAAAATACTTCAAGACAACACGAAGAGAAAAAATTGCAAGACATAGAACATGATTTCAAGAAAACCGAATCCCGATATTTCTACACAGTATTCAAATAAAAATTAACAAAGTACTCTCCTCCATCACTCCAATTCAAAAATGAACATGGGGAAATTGCCCACACCAACACCGAAAACAGTGAAATTCCTCCAAAATTCTTTTCTAAATAACTGAATTGTGGAAAGCATGCAGAAAAATTTGAGTTTCGTCATATACAAAGCCACCAAGTTTATAGGAGATTAAAGAGATAATTCAGTCACTGGAAAATAACAAAGCATAAGGAGAGGAACAAATAATCGCAGAATTATGGAAAAATGCAGGAGAAAATCTTATTGCAAAACTCAAAGAAATTATACATGAAATCTGGAAAACAGAAAAAATCCCCCACAGATTGGAAGACAGCAATCATACATCCTCTGTACAAAAAATGAAGTAAAACACACACCAACAACTATCGTGGAATCTCCTTATTGTCAATAACATAAAAATCCTGTCTAAAGCCCTACTAAACCGAGCAGAACCGAACCTCAGCTGGATTCAAAACTAGGCGAATACCAAGGTGGATTCAGAAAAGGTCAAGCATGCGTAGAACAAATCCATGAAATATTTGCTTAGTGCTTCAAACAAAAGTTCTGTCATCACGTTTGTCGACTTTAAAAAAGCATATGACATTATAGACAGAGAATCCCTTTTTGAAGTGTTGGCAGAATTTGTATTAGATCAAAAGACAACAAACGTCATAACAGAAACACTCACGGAGACCAAATACAAAGTAAAATTTATGGGACAACTGAGCACAGAATTTGAAATAGACACAGGAGTACGACAAGGGGATGGACTTTCCCCAGTGCTCTTCAATTGTGCTCTTGAAAAAGTTGTTCGAGAATGGAGAAAAGGAGGTGCACCGGCATACAGATTAGGACCAAAACGTAAGGGCATAGAATTAGACTGTTTAGCATTTGCTGACGACATGGCACTGATCGCCCAAGACATTACCGACGCACAGAAACAGCCAGAATTATTACAAGAGCAGGCAGCAAAAATAGGATTACAAATTTTCTTTGAAACAACAAAAGTTATGACTGACATCAAAGATGCACCGTCTGATCTCAAAACTGGTAATAACTACATCTCTCGAGTAAACGAATTTAAATATTTAGGTGAATGGATTGCATAAAATTGTAATGAAAACAAATATGTCAGATCAAGATTCCAGAAAATGGAAACGGCGTTTCAGCTAACAAAAAACGTTTATAACAAAAAGGGTCTCTCGTGTAACTGCAGAATACGACACTACACAACAGTAATTAAACCCGAAGCTCTCTAGGCATCTGAGACACTAAACCTTCAACACAAACCACTAAAAGGGGAATCAGAAGTTAAAGAAAGTAAAATAAAGAGGAAAATCCTAGGACCAATAATTAAAGATGGTATGCATTATCCAAAACCTAATGCAGAAATATATAAAAATATCTCCAAAATAACAGACACAATGAACATGAGAAGAATCCAATTCATGAGGCATTTAGAAAGAATGGACTCATTAGGGTGACGCACAAAATCCATACATTTTTAAAGAACAGAACTACAAGAGCGAACTCTTACAAACAGACGGAAAAAGACCTGAGAGAATTAGGGTCTCCAAATCTACATGACAGAAATGAAATCACAAACACAAGGGGTTTTGAGGAAGAAGAGAGAAAAACTAACCGACATACGTGGTCTACGCAACGAAAGCTAGCCCATTCGTTGCTTATGAAGGAATACTGGGCGAAAAGGAAGGCCAACAAATGTTGATTACCCGTGGTCCTAAGTGATCCATCCGCGAAGAAGAAAAAGTAAATACTTGAACTATAATCGATATGGTTTATCGTTTATGCATATTGCGTTGTTACCAAATTTAGCTAGTGTTTATTTCTGAAGCATTTTCACTTCTATTGAAGCTTTATAATGTTTTAGAATTACGACTACTAGTGCTCTACTTTTGACAAATGCCTTTAATCAGATTTTTTTCTCAATTATCTGACAGTTAAGTATTATCTGATGTTGCTGGTGTCAGCATGCTCTTTAACCAACCGTTATTTTTCTGTTCTTTCAGACGGATCTGTACACTAATTTTAGTTGCTGTCGCGCAGTGAGTACGAATTCGTGCAACTTCGTTACTGCCACTTCTTGATGTATGAAATTTCGGATATACAGTAAGTTGAAGTTGACTTCTTCCTTCAATTTTTTTCTTTCCTTATGAGTTCAGTTTAAATAAAGTATTAATTTCAATTAAAAATACGTCCTAATATAGGAAAAATATCTTCGAACAAGATTTTTCCATTAATACTACGCAAGTCCACGCTTGCTCACTAGCAGACGGCAAATAATCAACGTGTGGGTTACAGTCGCTGTCTTTGGCTCACTTTGGAGTTCACTCATGTATCTGAAGGCAAAATATTTGAGAAAGAAACCAACCAAAACATACTGCGGGCTACGAGTTGATAAAAATCGTCAGTACATCGGAGAAAATGAAATTTTACGGCGGCGCATCTGGATTGTTAGCTGTGGAGAAGTGTGGTAACACTCTTCAGAATATTTTCCTAATTCTTTTATTTTTATTTTTTAGGTACATCTCCGAGTGCAAATGGGAAACTAAATCCTAGTGCACATGCTTCCTGCCTCTCAGTTCCCGGACATCCAACGAATTGATACAAACGCGGCGAGAAGTCAACTACGAGCAAGTGAGGTATGAACCCACATATTAAACAGAACCTTTCCATCAATTCTAAAGTGAATTTCCTTGTTGAACGAATAAGTCAACTACGGCTGATGGAAAATAATGAATACGAATTCCCAGACTGAGTAATCAATCACAATTTTGAGTGAATTACTGGATAATATAAGTAATGAATATGTTATGTTTGTAATACAGAACAAATAACCCTGAATATACTGTTTGAAGAGAGATTATTTTCACATGTTATGGAGTCTGCTTGCATTGCCAGCCAATTTTCGCTAAGTATGGTCTCTTTGCCGGAACATATAATTGATAAATTTACCACTGTAGTTGTTCCCGAAAACATAAATTCCCCAGGGAAATCTTCTTATGAATAATTACAGAGAAAATAAAGTGAACCTAGTTAGTAACGGAGGAACCACTGCAAAGCAATTCTCTCCAAAATACTCTCTGACAATATCGCTTATTTGGTGGACACGTTTTAGAATTCTTTCTGTATCGTTTGAAATAAAATTCTATTATGTACGAAGTATATGTTGCAAAGAAACAACTATAATGCGATGCTCATCCTTGAATCTGTTTAATACATCTGCTCAAGTAACTACATATCCTGAAGTTAGACAGTGAACTTGGTTATGGACGACAGTGGTTCAAATTCCTATCTGGCCATCTTCATTTAGGAATTTTGGGATCTGAGAAATCGATTAATGGGAATGTTGAAATGGTTCGTTTCAAAAAGTACGTGACCAATTTTCCTCAACAAGCTTGTCGTATGGAAGGTTGTACTTCGTCCATTTCGCCCTCGCTGACAACAGGGCGTTATTCAGGACGAGTGTGACTAAATGAAGACAAACTGCTGAGAAACAGCCATGAGAAGATAAGGAGCAATAAAGGTCATATGGACGTATGACGGGAAAAGCATTTCAAGGGCGGTACATCCAGTTGAAGGAAGAGGTAAAAGATCTGTAAGAGTGTAGGTTTCAGTCATTGAAAACACTAATGAGAACACTCCAGGCAAGTGGTGATGTTCTTTCTGCACCAGCGTAGGTCCACACTCAAGAAAGCAGTAACGTCGTCCTTGAACGGAACGAGTCGCCAGCAGCAGTAAATCGGATACTCTCTAGCACCGATGTGTGAGTGCGCCACCGATATGGCCATTACTGTCCGCTTGTGTGTAGAGCTGAAACCGTAATACCCACAGAACATTCCCACTTGCTGTCGTGTTTCCACGTGTTCTTTCAGTCACTGAATCGTGTAGTGTCAATGATCTTTTATCTACACCATGTAGAACGCATTTCCGGCCGCACGTCTGTACAATGTATTTTGCTTCTTCTCCTCTCAGAGATGGTTTCCTGCGATTTTGCAAAATCGGTTGTGTTTTAATTCTCCTTCCTTCCATATACGTACTGGCTAAAACTATTGTAATGATTAAAAAATAAGTGGGCGCAGACTGCAGATAAAACTAGGTCTACTTCACCAAGTCTACAATGTGTGCGTGTACTCTTTAGCTGCGTACTGGTGCGAATACAAACGCATAAAAACGAACCGAATCAAAACGACCCCCCTGAGAGAATTGGGCGGTGATGTTTTTTTCTTGTTTTTTTTCGTGACAGCGGCGGCTATTGAACGTGTTTTAATAGTAAGATTAACTGGAAACATTAAATTAAATAAGCTATTTATAGAAAATAAATGCTCGTTATTCGCCAACAATATCATTTTTTCTAGAAGGAAATGTATAGGTTTGATGAGAAATATAGCAACAAACATTTCTTTATCTATAGCTTCCATCGATTTCGGTACAGTTGGTAGAGGGCGACTTCAGTTTATTTACGCATTAAATCAGTTTCTTTCCAACCATCATCTACGGTTCTTCAGGTATCAACATTTGATTTTAACAAGCCACTTTTTTGGTTTCGGAACCAGTTGAAAACACATCGGTCCAAATACGGGGACCAGTGTGTATCTCAAACTATTTACAAATCAAGCTAGGACCCTTTTGCCTTCGCAATTATCAGTTTTGGAAGAGGAATACTGTCCTGGTTCAAGAGCACTCTTTTTTAATGCTAATCTTGGTTTCTTCCACTCCAGTTCATCGGGCGAAGGGTCCAGTAACGTTGTATAATAAGATACTGCCATTGTCTTACACTTTTTCACATGTTCACTCGCCATGATACCCTGTGACATCCAACATACAGTGACCATCCCTTTTCCTCGCCAACGAAAATATTTTGAACATTTTTTTTTTGTTTGGTCTGGTGTCATCTTCGCCAGTCGTTTAATTTAACAGCAGTTTTGTATTTATTGACCAAGAAAATCTACAGTCATATAATGACGCCAGAAGTTCTTCCCATTATGCTGTAATCGTTCCTCGAGAGCAGATGGTCTGTAGTTAACGGACCCTGCGCTCGTCACGCACCCGTTTTCATCTTCTGGGCAGTTTTGTTTGGATGTTATTTAGCCATTAGAGTGAAACGTATATCACCTGAACAATCTCATGGTTAGAAAAGGTTTCGGTACCAACTGTAATCATCAGGCCTTCCTACGATCGATAAGTAAAAGTCGATGCTTTGCATGAAAGGGACGCAAATTTCTGTTAGGAGTAACGATGGAGCCCCCTACGAATGGAAGTTCTTTAATGAGTCACAATATAAATAACATTTATTCGTGGATTTATTTCGCCAGGAAAGATTAGGGCCTCCAACATTACAATTTGCACAGTATGAGCAGTAGATGTTGATAATAATAATAATAATAAAACAATAATAATAACATATCGTAATACATGGAATTTAAGAAATTAAAACTTTTTAATATTCATTGTGTTAAACAATTTCTCACTAATTTCTTGTTCAATGTGAGCAGTGACTGACATCTAACAGAAATGTGTAGCAGTAGTACTTAGGGAATCCACGTGAGGAAGATGATCGGTAAGAAGAATAGCCAGAAATAATAGGATAGGATTAGCAGATGGGATGGAAAGAAGATAACAGTAATAGAAAGGAAGGAGAAGAAACATAAATAGTTTAGAGTGTGACATATACTGTTCACTGTTGTACAGAAGGGAAACAGTTGGGATATGCCTACAGGGTAGCTACGCCAATGACAACAGATACAGCTTCATTGGAATCTAGGAAGGTAATTGATAAATATAATAAAGCAAAAAATCATCACGTGTATTAAAACATTGAGGCCAGAGCAAAACACCTAAACTGCCTTATTTTCATAGATCATTTCTATAGTGCGTTTCTGTACAAAACATCTATCTAACCGTGAAACATGCAGTTTGCGTCTACTCCACACATACCTTTGCCTTTTTCTTATTAGTATAAAGACACATCCATTTGCATAAACGAATCTGACGACAGTGTATCGTAGGTAAGAGGCTGCCTGTATTTTAAGGTTACACTTCATTATATATTTTAGCTATATTACAGAAAAATATTGTACAAATATTTCCTAGAAGCACTCTGATCGTGAACTGTAACGTATTCGACTGTAAGACGGTTTAATGATGGCACTTGTTACCGAAGCCTGAATTCTGTCAGCAAAATTTCACTATAGATAGAAGCAAGTTAACAAAAATTCAGTTTTGTTTGTCGATGTTCCAGTGGGGCAGTTTCTTCGGAAGAACCGCCAACCTAGAACTACATATATAGTCCTCAAACCACCGAACGGTGCATGAAGCAGGTTACTTTATGCTAATACTAGGTACTTCCGGAACTATTCTACTCGTGTACTGAGCAAGGAGAAAACGACTGACTCTCACTACGTGAGGTACGTGATGGACTTAGCATAGTTGACGTACAGCCTTCCTCAAATAGTCTTTTGTCATAACTGACCCAACAGGTTTTCGCGAGATGAATGTCACATTTCTTGCAAATATTCTCATTTAAGTTCTCCGAGTACCTCTGTTCAGTTTTCGTATTGGCTATACCGACTTAATTCTATCCATGGGGCGTGTCTGTGATACGTTCGATGCTTGTTGCCACGCCTTAATAAAGATTCCAAACATTGGGACAATACTCTAAAACTGGTCACACTAGAAAGTAGCATGCAAATTCCATTACAGATGCAGTGAATTTTCTCACAACTCTCAACAAATCAAAGTTTTCTTTTCTCCTTCCGTACTAATGATCCTATGTATTCGTCCAGTTTTCGAATTGCTTCTTAGTTTTACGCAAGATGTTTATACAACGTGACAAGCTCCAGAAGTTTACTACAGAACCTTATATTGGATACTGTTGGATTGTTTCTCTTAGTCATAGGCATTATTATGCATTTAAAGTAAGCTGCCATTTGTTACACCAAGTGTAAATACTGCTAAGTTGTTCTACTTTGCCTTAATGTCATGCAGCGACGATCCTTCCTTGTAGACAATAACTTTATCGAGCAACCTGATACTACTGCTGATCATGTCTGAAAAATCGCTTACACAGGGCAAACCAGAAATCCACCTGCAAACTTTCACAGGTGGTAGTAGGGACGAGAACGCGAAAAAGCGTCTAGCAAACTTGGGTCCTAAAATGTGTACCGTAAGATCTACGAACATTTGTTAATTTTTGCTGCTGTGAGATACATGTCTTCTAATGAAAAATCTTTGCTTCCTGTATTTGGAGAGGTTGTACTGTAGCCTAAATCAAGGAAAAATGTTCAAAAACAAGGGCTCAGTGGTGCATTCCCTTAGAGCTGTGAGCACTTGCTCATCTTCACTACTTTAAAGCTACAGAACAAGTACCCATAGCTCTTAAGGTATACGTTTTGGAGCCCATGTTTACCAGACACTTTTTCCTTTTTTTTTTTTTGTACATCTGAAAGCCTGTTGATGGACTTGTGTTTCACACTGTATGTTAGAGATTCTGTTACGCTTGGTTCGGTCCCACGTGTCATAATTTCCTTCCTGTTGATCATTCGCCGTCCAGTATGATACGTTGTTTGCCAATAAACATGTTTTTCGTATCAGTCACATATTTAGAAAGACAGTCAGTGTGACGATACCTTGTTTCGACAATATGGTACAGTGTCGAAAGAGTCCCAAAAATTCAGAAAGACGGAATCTACCTGTTCACCTCAATCTACTGTCTCCAAGATATCGTCAGTGATAAAGCAAACTGTTATTCTCAATAGTAGTTTTTCTCTATCCTTGCCACTTCTTAAAAGAAGATTATTTCATGTCCAGGAAGGTTATAATGCTAGAGCACAAAATGTGCTCTAAAATTAGCGATTCTGATGTTTAATTCTGCGCAACTGTTTTTTTCTGCTTTTGCAGATTTGTGTAACCTGCCCTACTTTCCAATTACGGGAAACCATTGACCGTGCGACTGTTGATTTCTTTTATAAAGTATGTCGTCGAGTGGTAATCCAGACGCACCATCAACCTCCTTCATCTTGCTCGTATGTGGCCCACATTCCACCTATTTCTTAGTTTCAACTTGTTAGTACAACATCATAACCGTCTATATTTTTCAAACATGTGGCACAGATCATTTAAGAGAACTACGGAGTGTTACATACGTCTTAAAAGTTTTAACAAAGTCGTTGCATGATTCACGGTAACGCACAGTCAAGGGCCTAAAAGTTGCCCTGTATTTTTTTGGACGTTTACTAGACTCCCTAACTTAAGGGGAAATACTGAACGGCATCGTCGCTGTAAGCAACAGATAACATTTTCGTCTTAATACGAATCGAAAGCGTGGCCCCATGCAATTTAGTCACCTGTTTTAATGTGGTGAAGGTGTATACAACATGGTAAACGGCGTAACATGATCCATTAGTGATGCGTATATTATAAGTGGGGAAAATAAAGTAATCTCCTCTTTGTCACGAATCTAAAACATCATACAGCAATTTACTTCGGTAACAAAATCCATTTTCTTCACGTCGCAAAGTGCAACGTGTCAACACTCCATTAATAAACAAAACAGCATCACTCTGTCACAAAAGCCTGCAAATCGCGAAAGGCCTTTTTTCCTATAGTTCCGTTACCGGTGACGCATTCGGCGCGGGTTAGAGTGGAGGGATGAATCGGTCAATATTCAGTTTGTTGTAACATACTTCGTACGGATAGAAAGTCCACGTGTCGAATATTATTTGTTTGTTTTAGGGTTTACTGAGTTTATGGTGCTGCGCATTTCGAGCGCCGGGAATTCAGTTTCAGTAGGGCTAAATGCGCGCAGGATCACATTGGCTGCAAGAGAGATGTGCATAGCGTTAGCAGCAGGACTTTCCCTCATGGTCCCTAAAATATTCTAAGGGCACTGGCGCTCTCATGTTTCGTGCACGAAGTACGAAGTCACCATTCAACTGCAAGTACACACTAAGACAAAAAACAGACGCACCACGAAGGACGTATGCAACTTGGTCAGAAATTGATATTCTTTCAAGCATCGATGGAAAATTATAATCGTAAACTTCTACTGATTTTTGCATACGGGACACTTAAAACTGTCTGACATCATTACAGGGTTAATTCAAAAGCTGATAGCACACCTACAGGATCTGTTGATCCATATTTTTTATATACGATTTTCTCAAGACCTAGTTGTGTATAAGAAACTTAGTATCCCGGTATTTCAACTGAAATAACAGATTATCAAATGCAGGTGATTGCCGTCTTTAACTCTAAACGGTCTCCTTTCTTTTTTGTATAAATGATCCTTGTAAGATGTATTTTCAGTCACTCTAGATGTCACTTGGAACTTGATACAAGAACATATTCATCAGGATTACAGCAGTAGTTTCGGCAATTCAGATGCATTTCTCTTGTTGCTCTTTGCTTCTGGTTCCATACCGCATGTCAGATAAGATGGAACAGCTTGTGTTTCGAAACCATATCAAGGTTTCTTCTGATATTTAGTTTTCCAACGAATAACGAATCTTAGAACATTTACAACTGCTGTTCTTGTATCGTCTCGATCTTTGGGAAGTGTCCATTATAATTCTTCGGTGCACCTTAGAATGCTAACTGTTATTAATCTTCATTTGTTTCCCAATGATGAGAGCTGAAATTCACTCAGAAAGATGCCTTATGATATTTTGGTCGGCCAACGCTACAGTTAACAGCAACGTCTGATTTGAAAACCCTTTTCGCACAGTGTTAGTATGGCATCTGCCTTCATCTCCTTTACCATATAATCCTGTGATACGTCTTCCCTGCAAAATAAAGTCTGTTTTAAGCTAATTTTTTTGATCTGATGATCGATAAATGCAGGACTCATTTTCTACTGTACCATTTGTGGCATAATGACCCTTCTAATAAGATTTCCTGCACTCTTGGTGAAAAACAACAGTGGTACAGTTCTGCAAAATATGTTTACCATACTTTCTCGTCTTAATATTCTCCATAAACGTCTGTATGTCTTTTTCCTTCACTGTGTCACATCTAGCACGCCTATCACACTTTCACCATAAATAAAACATTCAGACGTCGCGCTGACTTTCACTGATGCACGTAACTAAACAAATCAGTTGACGACTGATACCCTATCTAGTATCAGATTTAGCAGCTAAAAAGAAAAAAAGACAAACTTTTTCGACTCTTTCTTTGACTTTCTGAAAACACATTTCAGTTCACTATAACTTTTCTCTTGGATTTTTTTTTTCGTTACATTGGCCAATTCTCAATACTGTACATTTTTTGGCGACGAGAAAAGTGTTTTCGAAAAATGAAAAATTAGCGTTTCCTGATGTAGCATGGAAGGCGTGGAAGTAAAAACATGTTTTGAAAGCACGTTTTAGATACGTTCACATTCAAATGTGGTGCTTATTTGTAGTAATGAGAACTAAAATTGGATAATCCTGTTCCTGCACTTACATTTATTCGGTTGATTGCTAGGGTTGGCAGGGGCTTCATACAGAACACAGACGGGACAACTTCTTCCGACTTCTACTGACAGGTACCGGTACTGTTCAGAAAAAGGAGATGAAAGTGACAAGAAAACTTCTGCTACAAACTACAGTTGAAATTAGTAGGTCTATGTGTCAGCAAAAGTGCAGTAGCCGCCATTGCCAACCTTACTGATCTGACATTGTCACAATATGCTTAATTTATTTTCATATTTCTTACTGTTAATAAGTACTAAATTTCATCTATATCTACGTGATTACTCTGCTATTCACAATAAAGTGCCTGGCAGACGGTTCAATGAACCACCTTCAACCTGTCTCTTTACCGTTCCACCCTCGAACGGCACGCGGGATAAACGAGCACTTAAATTTTTCTGTGCGAGCCCTGATTTCTCTTATTTTATCATTATGATCATTTTTCCCTATGTAGGTGGGTGGCAACAGAATGTTTTCGCAATTCGAGGAGAAAACTGGTGACTGAAATTTCATGAGAAGATCCCGTCACAACGAAAATCACCTTGGTTTTAGTTATTGCCACTCCAATTCACGTATCATGTCTGTGACACTATCTCCCCTATTTCACGATAATACAAAACGAGCTGCCCTTCTTTGTACTTTTAGCATAAACTTTGTACATTTGAACATCAACGTTCTTATTCTGCGCATTCACTAAACTTTGTAATGTTCGTCTGTCATTTCTACCGTAGTCGAGGCCAGGGTAGCATAGTGCCTAAAGCACAAGACTTGTATTCGGGAGACCCGGGTTCAGACTCAGAGCCAGCCAGCCAGGCTTGGGTTTTCCGTCGTTTTCCAGTTCACTCTTGGCCAATAACGGGATGGTTCCTTGAAAAGGCTTCCCCTCTAATAATAAAAATATATGAGCAAAGGCCCGCATCTCGTGGTCGTTCTCGCTTCCCACGCCCGGGTTCCCGGGTTCGATTCCCGTGATGGCTGTGTGTTGTGTGATGTCCTTAGATTAGTTAGGTTTAAGTAGTTCTAAGTTCTAGGGGACTGATGACCACATATGTTAAGTCTCATAGTGCTCAGAGCCATTTTTTTGTATGAGCAAAGCCCCATCTCTAATGACCTTAGAAGTCGAGGAGACACCAAACACTACAACTTACTTTCTTACTTCTACCATAGCAGAAGATCAATAGGTCTATGAAGTGGATACCGTGCTTGTGTTACCAGCACTGAGCAAGAAGGAAATTCTTTTCCATGTACCTCGCCTCTCTTTGTGACGATCATTGTGCTGCTTACTAACTCTTAATTGTTTGAAACTACACCACTTGATAGAAAGAGGGGGATTGTCGACACATATGCGTAGATGTTGACTGCCATCTCTAAACAATGTTTACAAAAACAAGTCTCCCTCGAGACGACTTATAAATACACACAATATAAATAGTGCCCTTTTGTATTCCGTTACAAGTCTAGTGTGTTACTGGTCTTGCAGAAAACCCGCACTTGTTTTGATGGGGAGAGTGGGAAAGGGCCGAGATAGAAGTTTTGCAATACCTTGCAGCAAATATAGAGCTGTGTTACACTACACGAAGAAAATGGTTGTTATTCGTAGTTGATACGTGAGGGGTTTTGCAACTTTGCACTTGTGTCTTGTAAAGATTCTGTATAAAAAACTATAAGAAGACAATTATTAAACTTTAATTCACACTTGTAATATCTCTCTTTGCTCTCTCCCCGCAGTATCTCGATTCTTATTTCGCAAATATTCTACCATCTGTCGTTAATAATAACAATTCTTTATTCAAAATCTAATGTAACATTCTTTTATCTCAAAGTAGAAAATATTAGAATTTTGCGACAATTGCAAGCCCATTTGCTGCTTAGTAAAGGGGTGAGTGTTGTACCTTCCTACACTTTGGCATCTAGCTACTGCCTTAATAGAAGATTAATGCATTTCCATGTTCCATGTTTAATTTTAAGTACAATATGATTTTATTGTGCTGTCAGTTATAAAAAGTTCTGCTGGGACCTGTTGAAAGACTTGTCTATGCTACCCCTTGTCCCTTTGCATATGTATTTCTTAATACCGAACAAAGTGGCGAAGTGGTAAGGAGACTGGACTTTTCTTCAGGAGAAAAGCGGTTCAAATCAACGTCCAACCATCCAGAGTTCGACTTCCGTGATTTCTCTAAATGGCGTAAGGGCATGCCGGTTTGGTTCCTTTATAAGATCTCTGATGATTTCCGCTCCCAATTGGCGTCAACCGGAGCTTGTGCTCCGGATCTAATGACCTCGTCGTGTACACAACTTCAACGACTTCTCTTCCTCCCTTAATGAAATTTGTTATAAACAGTGTATCACTTCAATCAAAATCTCTACGTATAGGTTCAACATTTTGTTTCGAAAAGATGCTCGTTATTCAGGAAGTGACGTTTTCAATAGCGAACCAAGCAGCAAAAAATCTTAACTACTCCTGAAATATAGTTTAAGGAGAGACGAAAATATTTCTTTGTGCCACCTTCTTCTCCTGTACCGACAAATTACTTGAATGATCTAATTTTGGTACATTTTTAATATTGCCATGTAATCTTCGAATTTCGAACGTCTGAAGTCCAATAGCATGTTCAGCATAAGCCGAAGCAATTTTTGTTGTGACGCTGTTCACCTATAATGACTTTGAAAAAAATTTTGTACACTAATATAAGAAATAATTGTATCACTCTGTAAATGAGACTGAGTTCTATTCTTTTTTTGTTTTATTTGTTCCACATCCTTGAGTACCATTGCACCAAGGGATCGTAGAATGAAAATTATGTATAAGCATTGTAACTCTTGTGTGAAATAAGTATTCTAAATTATGTTATTCTAACACGCTCCACATGAACAAGGATTTCCTCAATCTGAGTCTATGGGATTGAAAACATGTGTAACCAACCGTAAACACAGTGAACATGGCTGTACCCATACATTAGACCTTGCCGGTTTATACCGGATTCTTTAATCTTTTCTTGAGTCCTTCTTGCGCACGACACTACTTGTCATAGATTTGTGCATTTGCTATGTGTTATCAGTTTTTCACTATCTTGGTTGTTCAAAAATGGTTCAAATGGCTCTGAGCACTATGGGACTCAACTGCAGTGGTCATTAGTCCCCTAGAACGTAGAACTACTTAAACCTAACTAACCTAAGGACATCACACACATCCATTCCCGAGGCAGGATTCGAACCTGCGACCGTGGCAGTCGGACGGTTCCGGACTGCGCGCCTAGAACCGCGAGACCACCGCGGCCGGCTATCTTGGTTGTCATCTGTGCCTTAAGTTCTTGAGTGTCACTAATTAGTAACTACGCTTCACAGGGCTAATGGATCACTATGTCAAGAGTAGCTTACCTGTATGCCAGTTGTATTTCATCGATGATGTGCATTCTGTTTTTTATAACAACAGCCGACCGGTGTGGCCGTGCGGTTCTAGGCGTGGACCGTGTGACCGCTACGGTCGCAGGTTCAAATCCTGCCTCGGGCATGGATGTGTGTGATGTCCTTAGGTTAGTTAGGTTTAAGCAGTTCTAAGTTCTAGGGGACTGATGACCATAGATGTTAAGTCCCATAGTGCTCAGAGCCATTTGAACCATTTGAATAACAACATTGTATGTGTTGTTACCCATGTTACTGTAGCACATGTAGTTATCGATTATGTCTGAGTGCCTTCCGCAACAGCAGTTTTAAGTTCACAGTTTTTTCAACATTTGAATGTTTTACAACCGACTTAAGTGTTTTAACTTGGAGAAATACTCTATCAAAAACACTTTACCACACCTTTTTGTAGCGTATTCTAGAAAAAGATTTCATTTGCGTAGTGTCTTGATAATAGGTAATTTCCTCATTTGCTATACTACAATAGCGTAATTAATTATGTTAATGCAGCAATCTTACATATATAGAACCAAAGAGACAGCAACCAAAGCAGATACAAACCTAACGTCTGTATTATAACCAATGATATCACAACAGTACTTGAAACCTTAGTAACACACAAGGACAAGAGAAACGCTAGATTGGAAATTAAAACAGGTTCGTATCGAATTTTAGCAGTATCTATTAATTTTGGGTAATGTAACTTATTTTTATCATTTGGAATCAAACGAGGATAGTAGTACTGATGCTTTATATTTAATTTCAAGCGTGGTAGATGTGGCCTGCGTGTAAAATTTCTGCATTTATGAAATATTTGTGTTTTGACTGAGAGACTGTTGTGGAAGCATGGAATCATTATTAAGAATTTTGTAATCCTGTGGTGCTTCTTTTAGTAAGGACTAATATGCAGTTTTTCTTGTGTCTTGAAAACCACACTCTTTACAGGTATTCCTGTACATTCACTTTTTTCCCTCAAGGGAAGGTGGAGGTATTTCTCTCCGCAGGCAACAAATGGTTTCTTTCCGGTCCTTCTCCAGCCAACGTGCCTCGCAGTCTCTTAATGTCTCTACGAGGTTTTACACAAAACCTTCGGGAACAAGAGTATGCATACCGTACATCAACGACCCATATCTTATGAAAGGCATTTACATTTGTATACAGGTGAACGGAGGTGGTTTTCTTCAGAAGAATGTTACTATTGCAGAAATATTTTCATCCAAGTGTATACACTTTTGGCCTCGGTACATCATTCTTATGATGAAACTGCAATGTGACTGTGCCGTGAAGCTAGATCTGCGTTAAATGTGCGTGATCAGTGGCCGGCAAGGGCGTAGATGATTTGCGATATGCTATACTTACATTCGTTGTGGCAATGTTCTCGACTACGTATGTTTATTAGCAGCTGACTGCTGTATAATATTTGCATTATTATATCGATGACTAAACAGATTAATGTAGATTATAAACTATCGGAATGTGTATCAGCTCATGAGACTAATCTCATAATTTGACGTGCGCAACAGCTCCTGTGCAGACTCTGATGCGCGTACACCACGTCAGTAAGGTACAGTTAAATAACGAATTCTGAATTTCCAAGCTTACTACACGTTACAATAAATTTTAAAAAACCGTAGTCCATCTCGAAATTAAGGAGAAAGTTATAAAAACTTTCACGACACAGATGTAGTGTCCTACCTTCGCACCCATCTCCATTGCCCTAAGGAAATTAAAAGAAAAAGAAAAAAAAGAAACAACTGAACAACTAACTGCATCTATGAGTTTTCCGTTTAAAGTAGGTGCGTTATTTAAAAATAGTGAAGTAAGGCTCATGCATAGGTAATAAATGTTTAGACATAAAAATAACACATATCACCAACTGATCAGTGTAAAGGTTTGAACGGGCAGATGTGTACCAAAATAACGCACCGTCAGCGCAAAACAAAAAAATATACCACCATGTATCGCTACTGTAGTATCGTATGCATTGCCCTTACTGTTTTATTATGTACTTTCTTATAAATTTGTATCCTTGATTTCTGTATACATTTTGGCGTGTCAGATTATTCATGGAAAAAAAGAGAACGTATTGCTTCAGTGTAATTTCGCTGAGTTTCAGTATGTTACCATAGTTAATAGTTGCTTGCCGAGTTGGATGCTTCCATTTGTGTTGGCGTGAGCGATGGTTTCTTTTCCTCCCTTTCCTATTATGTTGGGCTATTTGGCAGGTTCAATCATTACTTCACTCCGTTGCAATTTTGTATGTGCCGTGAAGCCTCAAAACAATCACAAGAGAGCAGAACGTAGCATAGAAACGATGAAACTATAATACTGAAATACATTTTAATATTTAAAAAACAAATACGGTCAAAGGCCAAGATTCGCCACAGGAAATAAAAGGAAGAACATGGCATATCGAGGAGGAAGTGAAATAGATAAATGTAAAATAACATTTAATATGCTACTAGCATTTTCATTCATATTGTAAAATGAACTATTTAATCTGAATGTAAATATTAAATAAACGTTACTGTTTATACTCGTCAGCGAACTGTTTTAGTTCTGCGGCTATTAATAACATATTTGAATGACTTAAGCAGATAATATTAGCAGTTTCTGTAACGATTGCATAATACAAGACATGATTCAAATAACTGTTGGGAATTCCAAGATTCTTTTAGGGAGTTCAAGTTTGCTGCAGCGACTGACAACTTCTTCTGGATGCTATCAAATGGAGTGTAATAAACTTGAGTAGGCAAAAAACCCAACTAGCGTCAGAGATTGACACAAACAGTAAATTTGTAGAGACAGTGAGTTAACTCAGATAACGTTTGATCAGCATTCAAGATGGTAAAAATCTTGCATCGTAAAAATTAAATGCCCGGCCGAAGTTCATTGGAAGGATTATGAATAATAAAAGGCACCTATGAGAGACTTGCACAGCTAGCTTCATGAGTACTGATCGCTAGTCCGCCATCCTAAAACATGTAAACTGTTTGATAAGCCAGCCAACTAAAGCTCCATCATAGACGGTAAACTTCTGAAATGTAACAGCCACGGGAGTAAATCAAATTCAGGTTACATTTCATTTTTTCTACAGGACAGGTGGCGAAAACATTACCAGTGCGAACTATCGTCTCTTTATGGCAACTGAACAAACTAGGTTGCATGATTCATAACGAATATAAGTGCTTAGTACAGACGCTCAGCGAGCTCCTCTGAAACAGTACCGAAAATTGCACTGCTAGTCGCATGAACGCCCACTTTGAAAACCCAAAGAACCTTTTTGCAATAAATATTCTTCAAATACACTTCTTCTCTGTATACAGATGACAACCGAGAATCATAGTGATCCAGTAAGAGAAGATAAGCAATCTTTTTTTCTTGCTTCGTTCGTACGTGAAATACGAACGGAATCAATAACGGAAATATCAGTTATCCACTGAAATACTATGTAGTGGTTTGATTCACACAAAAATATATGTATTTGTAGATTACACTTATCAAAAAATATTTCTGAGTGATATTTTTCAATATGAAATGGGATTTATCCTTTTAATGTTTTGTTAAAAGCAGCATAAAATTACTAACCAAATTTTATGTTTACCTATTACGGTTATTAGAATAACAAGCACGTATTTTCACTGTATCAAAGCTGAATGCAGGCATTAGTTTATAAAATGTTAATACTTTCAGAAAAGTCAACGCATGGAGCAACGCGTATTCAGTTATACAGTGCTCCTTAACTTGGTAGCATCCGCTCATTAAGAGGAAACATAAATTCGGAAATTCAGTAAAGTATTAACCTTACTTGAACTTTCTTTTCCAGTATTTTGTTTTGTCTCGAGTATTTTACAACCGCGATGCCAATGCTGCAACAAAGCGCCTTGCATATACGTCATTTGTAATTACCACCCTGCTTTATAGATCTGAAACCTGTACATACTGCAGACTTATTTAGGCTTAATACCTCCAATGTTAGGCAGCATATTAGGCAATAAAGTCCACCAGCGATCTCGTCCACCCGCCAGTTTTACAACTACCTCCAAGTTCACTAACCTGCAGTGACGATCCTTTGTAACTTTCCGTTTTGAGGTTAAGAGGTCTTCTTCTACTTGTGCATCCATCCGTTGATTCCCACAACAGTGCTAGCTTTGGGATTCTTCCATCTTTCTTGCGTACCAGGTTCCCTGCAAGCTTCAATCTTCTTTCAGCAATGAATTTATGCAAACTACGTAGACAACTTCTTCTCATCATTTGAACCGTGCTCACGATAGCCGACCTTCAAAGTTGGCCTCAAGCATCGTTGGTGAAAAGTACGTGGTGATTTTGCTTACATTTTCCATATCTCACATGCGTATATTGCCATGAGTAGGATTATAGAGGAATACAACCGAAACTTGATGGCCATTCAGAATCCAACTGCCAAAAGGATCACATTTATTTTAGGACCGCAGAAGCTTTTCCATCTCTGCTTGTGATGTCAGCAATTTCATGCCCGTTATTACAGATAAGGCTGCCGAGATACTGAAACTGGCCCGCTTCTTGTGGTATCTTTTGCTGCACTATAATTTGAGCAGATACTTGTCCACTTTTATGCGCATCATCTTTGTTTTATCACTGTTTATTTTTAGCCTACAGAACTGGCAATTCCATCCAGCGTGGCAGTGAAAACTTTATTGTGTCTCTACCAGTAGAATTATGTTATTAGCAAATTTCAAGTCCGCAGATCTGTATTTGTCATTCAAACGTATGCTCATATTGGAGTTGTCCATAATTTTATAATTATGAAATGTACGACTAATATGAAAAGGCATAGTGACGAAATGCATCCTTGTCTAATGTCTGTGAGAATACTAAGTAAAGGGATGTTCCCATCTTCTGTTTTGTGCAGCAACTCGAATCAAAGTTCAGATTTCTGAAAACATCAGTGACATAATAAGTAATTCCATATAGGCTTACAACATTCCAAAATGGTTCTCGGTGTTTAGCGTCAAATGATTTTTTAAAAACGAACGAAGTTTAGCGCAGATGACAGTTGAATTTTGTGCATTGTTCTGTTATGTTTCGCAGAACAAATATTTGTTTGGAGCAGGATCTCCCGCTTCGAAAGCCAGTCTGCTCTTCTCGCAGTCAACAATCTGCTGCTTGGTGTGTCCTTTTTACAAGAAATAGACGAATGAATTTGGCTAGTGTCGGAAGAAGCGTCATACCGCTTCAGTTTGTACATTCGGTTAGCCTTTTGGAACTTCCTTTGTTTGCCAACAGGTACGGAACAGTTTAGTGAGGTGCTGAATTAATTCTGGACATCCATATTTCTGAATTTCGGCTGATATTTGATCCAAAACAGATGCTTTATTTTTTAACTGTTTTAACTGTTGTGATTTCTACGTGCATCTCCGCTTCTGTGTTATTATTTGTTTTTACCATTACCTCTTACATTTTTGGATCATTTTAGATGTTTTAAGCATTAAGTGAGTAGGGTTAGTTGAATGTTTCTTTGAAGTACTCAACCCATCATGCGACTTGGTCATCCTCTCTGATCAGAAGTTATTCATTTTTATCCTTTATAGAGCCGTTCTAAATACTATACACTTCAGTAAGTCCTCGAACTATACAGTACAAAGTCCTGATGTCTTTTTCGAGAGACATGATTCTGCACCTCTCTATTTTTCGGTTCGAAGTACTCCTTTTTTGTTGACCATGTAACTACTCTTGATTCGGCATATTTTCGCTTAACTATGTGAAGCTCTTCTTGGTGTGTAGCTTGTTCACTCTGTTGCTTTACCATCTTTGTTTCAGTTATCAAATTCCAAGTTCGGTCTTGAATCCATCGTTCTTTCTATGTTCCACTCCATCGTCCAATTGACTCTTCGGCACACGCACTCACAGATTCCTTGAATTTATACCATTGCGTTTCGACGTTATCAGGTAGATTTTGAAGTGCCTGGAACCGATTTTTAAGGCTGATTACGAATGGGTTTTCTACTAGCTCGTTTTTTAGCTCTTCCGTTTCAAATGGTCGCTTAGATTGTTGGTGTTACTGCGCTTTTAACTGAGGTGGTTCATTCCATAACACGACATTTCCGTGTATATCGCAAAGACGACTTCTATCAGCTAAATGTACAAACGTAATCAAATTTAGAGTGTTTCCATCAGGCGAACGCCAGACCTTCTTGTGCATCATTATGTTCTGAAAGAGACTATTACCAGTACAGAGACAGTGAAGGCTACAGACTAACCTGAAGCGTTCACCATTATCACTCGTGCTTTCTGCTGTCGCAAAGGGTCCAACAATATGCTGAAAGCCGTTAAGGTCGTTGCTAAGTAAGGCATTCATATCACCCATAAGAATTGGAAGGTCATGACTGGATATTTCATCAAATACATCGTACAAGAATGGCACCTTAAAACGCTGTTATCACAAGCGATGCCTGAGGAGGATTCCGTATTTAATATGGCAAGACAGACGCACAAATGTCAGCAGTCTTGAAGAGTCACATACAACCAGTAGAGAAGCGATGCTTGTAAGAAGCCAGTTATGATGGACAGGAAATGCAGTTCGCGCTCCCAAAATCTCACTCACAAACAAGTGTTTTCCTGCGGGTTAACAGTAGGTAAACAACTTGTGAGAAGAGAGAGGAAACGATTCAAGGATGTAATTAAGGCTAACATGTGTCACATTAATATTAGCACCTGGGACACCTCAGCCCTCGAGCATTCATCCTGGAGATCACCAGACAACCACGGGGCACTTCTTTTTGAAGATAACAGCCGGCAAACAGCGGCTGATAAGAAGCAGCGTAGAAAAGGCTAGGAAATACTAAGACGAAATTGAAGGTTAGAAGCTGCACCACCTGTCATCACTTTGTACCTCCAGCAGTTTCTTGTGCAGTTACCTCCTACATATGAGTGTTTTATTTGATATAGTCTTAAATGTAGATGTTCCACAAGCTCCAAAACAAATATACTTTAAGCAGTTTATCACGTTAGTGCAGTCTTGTATGGAGCAAATTTTTATCACGTAAGAAACAGTGCAGCAAGTACTGAAATATTTTTCAAAAGCTGTGTTAAATACAAAGTGTCTGTAACATCGATCCAGTATATATTCAATTCGGATGCAATGCTTCTCTGTAGCAGATAGCTCCCAGAATTGGTCTGTATTTCTTCCACTTCAGTAGATTATCATTGAGCGATCGCGACATTTTCTGTATGTGATGGAATGCACGGTATAAGTACGTAAAGCTCTTAGTGTAAAATCAGATTTTCCTTAATATTCAGATAAGATTAACTCATCTTAAAATATAAACGTTGTACATGCTTTGTGTAACGTGTTCTGGGAAGAACGTTTCGAATCATAGCCGTTTCTTCTTTAGCTGCACATCGGAAAACCTAGTACATTGCGTGGTATAAACCTGTTGCAGGCCCCCCATACAACTGGAAAAAAGCCCGATTATATAAACGTCACATTCTGTAGCTGTTTGAGCTTAGTGTGGGGATAAGCTTCAGGAAGCTTACGAAGTAATTTCTTCGTAGAGTAGTAAGACGTCGTGTACAGAAAGGATTTGCTTGCCTCCAACACAAAACTGGTGATCACTAGACGTCTCAGAATGTGTCCTGTCAGTCGATCCCTTCATTCGGTCAAATTATGCCACAAATCTCTTGCCTCCGTATTCTTTTCAGTAACTCTTCATTAGTTTCGTGATTTACCCATCTACTCTTCAACGTTCTTCCGTAGCACCACATTTCTAACTGTCTAAATTGTTTATCGTCCATGCTTCACTTCCATACACAGCTGCTTCCCAGACAAGTACCTTCAGAAGAGACTTCCCAGCACCTAAATCTATATTCGATGTTAACAAATTTCTCTTCTTCAGAAGCGCTTTGTTTGCCATTGCCAGTCTACGTTTTGTATCTTACCTACTTCTGCCGTCATCATTTATTATGCTGGCCAAATAGCAAAAGTCAGCTACTGATTTAAGTGTCTCGTTTCCTAATCTGTTTTAGCATCAGCTGATTTAATTCGACAACATTCAATTATCTTTAATTTTCTCTTGTTGATATTCATCGTATATCCTTCTTTCAAGACGTTGCCCTTTCCATTCATCCGCTCTTCCAAGTCATTTGCTGTCTGTAACAGAATTAAAATGTCATCAGCTGGCTACAGAGCTTTTATTTCTTATTTCTTCTCTCTGAACTTTGATTCCTGCTGCAAATTTTTCTTTGGCTTCATTTACTGCTTGTTCAATGTACAGATTAAATAATATCAGGGATAGGCTACAAACCTTTCTCTTCTCCTTCTCAAGCACTGTTCCATTTCATCTCCCTCGACTCTTATAACTGCTGCCCTAATAATTTTAAAGAGAGTATTCCAGTCAACACTGTCAAAAGTTTAGGTTTGCCTTTCCTTAACCTATCTTTTTAAGATAAGTCTTAGGGTCAGTATTGCCTCGCTTGAACCTAGATTTCTCTTGAATCCAAACTGATCTCCCCCGATATCGGCTTCTACAAGTTTTCCCATTCTTCTGTAATGAATTCGCGTTAGTATTTTGCAGCCATTATTCACTAAACTAATAGTTCGGTAATTTTCACACCTGTTAGCAATTGCTTTCTTTGGATTTGGAATTATTACGTTCTTCTTGAATGCTGAGGGTGTTTCGCGTGTCTCATACGACTTGCACACCAGGTGGAAAAGTTTTGCCATGATTGGCCCTCTCAAGGCTATCAGTAGTTCTGACGAAATATCGTCTACTCCCGGGGCCTTCTCTCGACTTAGATCTTTCAGAGCTTAGTGACACTAGAGCTGCGTGTCCTTGGGAAAAATTACGGCTGTAGCTTCCGCTTGCTTTCAGCCGTTTGCAGTACAAGCACAACAAGGCTGTTTTGACTGGTGTTACGATGCCAGGTCAATCAACCATCCACACTGTTGCCCCTGCAACTACTGAAAAGGCTGTTACCTCCCTTCAGGTACCACACCTTTGTCTGGCCTCTCAACAGATCCCTCGTTGTTGTGGTTGCACCTACGGTACGGCTATCTCCATCACTAAGGTACGCAAGCCACCCCATCGACGGCAAGGTCCATGTTTCATTGGAGGGACGTCCTCATATAGCAAAAGCTATTTTTTTCTATCGTTCTTCGTGAAACACAGCTGATAATTTTCCCTGAATTATTAGCGCATTTATCTGTCAGACAACTAACCGTTTGGCTCATTTTGCCGATGTTTCGGCGAGATTCAAACCGTGGCAGCCAGTTGGGCAGGCTCGTCCGATTTTCTGCTAGCCAGGATGTAGCGTTTTTGCTCAGTGAGGAGGAACGTAAGGGTGCCGTTATACAAAAGGTTCTATACCAAACCGTTAAGGACAAGACGCAGAACTCTTGTTCGCATAGAGGGGTGCTAATTCCTGTCTGTCGATCGTCATTTAGATTTTGCGTGGTTTCCCTAAGTCACATGACTAGTTTCCTACATAATTCTCCATAAATATGACTTTTGGCTCCGTACAACTGTAGTTTTACATTGCTCACGTCAGTCTGTCGAAGAATTAGGGACCAAGTTTTATATTCATGCGTAGAACATCTTTTTGTGGGACCGATAATCTTCTCTGTAGATATCAACATATTTCTATGATTGAATTCAGAACTTCCTATCAGATAGAATACAGAAAATATTTTTTGACTGGGTAAAATCTTCAGACATGAAGCTAACTACGGACATACAACAAAGGAGTGTTATAGTGTAACTAATATTCACGATTTGTTTAAATACCGCGGTGCACAACACTGTACGTGTGATGGTTCAAATGGCAGTATGGGACTTAACTGCTGAGGTCATCATCCCCTAGAACTTAGAACTACTTAAACCTAACTAACCTAAGCACATCACACACATCCATGCCCGAGGCAGGATTCGAACCTGCGACCGTAGCGGTCGCGCGGTTCCAGACTGTAGCGCCTAGAACCGGCCGGCTATTCGTGTGATGCCGTTGTTCATAGAAAATCCACTACACTGTACTGAAATGCGGGAAGACATGCACAGTTTTATTACTTCAGGCAAGAAATGAGAGTTGATCTTTAACATAAACAAATGTAATATAATACGCGTAGATAGTCGGGAGGACCCATTACTTGTTGTTTACACGAATGTACACCGATTATTGCAAAGAGGAATACCAGTCAAATATCTAGTACCAAGCGTCTGTAACGCTTGAAGTATTCTTTTTCGACCTATTCTGGCGTACTGCTTGCGAGTCTATGACCCTTACAAGGTAGAGCTGATAGATGATATGGGAGAAATACAAAGAAAAACAGCAGTATTCGTCACTGAGCGCAAGAGTGCCACGAATGTACTCATCAACCTCCAGTAGCAGGCGTTGTGGATTAAGGAGAGTTTTCCTGTTAAAATATCGAGAACGGAAGTTCTAAGAAGAGTCAAGAACATCTTATTTGCTCCCACATACATCTTGGGAAATGATCGTGATGGAAAATCTTTTTTCCTGTGCATCATCCACGATCGGAACAGGAAAGGGGGAAGTGACGCCGGTACACGAAGTACACACCTGCACGCAACGCAACCTTCCCTGCAGAGTGTTGATATAGATGTCCCGAACGACTTCAGAGTTCAAAAAGTGCTCAATCTTCCTTCCTTTCAAACTGTAGACACAGTAGTAAGAAGCATTTATGTTATTGCCAAAAAAACCTCCATTCATTCATATCTAACCGAAACTAATGGTCTGAATAAGAACAAAACTACCAGGTTTCACCGACACACAACATACGCCACGTACCTCGCAATTTCTCGACTGCACGTCTCAGTGTCAAGCCTTGTAATTCAACTCTGCAGTCCTTAAAACTTCGTCCGTTGCTCCACAGATTAATGACAGCTAAGTTTGCCTATAATACAGAGAAGCAACCTAATAGTTTTCAATTACTATATTAAAGGTTAAACGTTTGCGTACTGCCACAGGTTTAAATATTTGGGCGCAACACTAAGGAGCGATATAACTAGCACTACACGGGGCATTAGTAGTACTTGAATGTGTTCTGTAGATTCCGAGAGAACGCGGTGCACCTATAGAAGAAACAACATTCAAAACATCCCTTCTATGGTACAGTCCCGGTGTTTAAGAGTTCCTATCAGTTAGGCACAGCAGAAGACGACACACCAGTTCTGTAACGCGTTGCTAAAATCGTAACACGTCAGTATTGCTCATACGAAAGTGCAACGAAGATTCTGAGACAACTCAAATGGGAATATCTAGAATAAGGACAATGTTCTCAAGAGATACTGTTAGGTTATTCCGGTAACCGATATTCGAACAAGACTGCGCATTGATACTACCACCACTTTGGCTTATCTCACGTAATGATCTTACGATAAAATAAGAGAGAGTTGGGCGTGTCAGGAAAAGAGAAAGACGATTTCCCTCGCTATAGGGACATTACACAAAATACCTAAAATCGTACGAAGTACCTTGAAGTATGCATCGCGGTTGCGCAGCATACAGCTTGTCCAAAATCGTTGAGGCTAACATTATGCAGATGTTCGGGGTTCTTAAGTTGAGTATTCTGAGATAAGGGAATAATTTTCATAAGTAAATATTTCGTTTTCTTATACGTTACAGCAACAACATATCTCACAAAATTTTACAGAGAAACGAGCTCAAGTCTCAGTGCTCGCATTACAGCATAACCCACTGACAGTACTAAGCTGCGAATCAAAATCATTTGACATCATTGTTTGTAAATATTGTTTAAAAAAGGGTGTCACTTTTTCTCTACCTGTAAAATCCAACACTGTATTCTTCAAAGAATTATTTTCTGGGCTAGTAGATGGGGCTCATCGCCAACCACGCTATCCTTTTTCCTTTCATTCCCTAGATCATTTCAGTAATGGCCCATGGTAGAGTCAATGCCTTTTCAGTCAAATGCCAGGCGAGCTGGTACTGTGGCTTAGGAAGTCCGCTCCAAGTTAAGCTTTTATCGGTCAACCAAAGAAAACCTTTCGAAAACTGTTTCAGTGTATTCAAAATAACGTCGATGAATTGCTTCACATAAACAATTTAGACCGCACGTAGAAAAGCTCCTAGACTGTAATTTTTCCTAGGATATGAGCGATGTCAGCGCAAGAAACTACCATGGCAGCCTAAACCAACAAATGTAAATAACAGACATGCATTCGGCCAGGCAGTGGACGTTCGAACGTAGTGTCCCAACCTTGTTCCATCACGAATCTAAATCGAGCAACATCTATAAATAAGCGTTCAATCCATTCTCCAGCATGTTATCAAGAAACTAAAAGTGTGTACAAAGTTTGTTCCTCTCACCCTGGCTTCTGAACAAAAACTATGACGCGCGCATGGCTGCCGTGAATTAATTGAAATGTAAAACGAAGACAGTTCTTTTCTGTAAAAAACCATCACACGTGACGAGACTTGGATTTGTCAATATGTTGTTGTTGTGGTCTTCAGTCCTGAGACTGGTTCGATTCAGCTCTCCATGCTACCCTATCCTGTGAAAGCTTCTTTATTTCCCAGTACTTACTGCAACCCACATCCTTCTGAATCTGTTTAGTATATTCATCTCTTGGTCTCCCTCTACGATTTTTACCCTCCACGCTGCCCTCGAATGCTAAATTTCTGATCTCTTGATGCCTCAGAACATGTCCTACTAACCGGTCCCTTCTTTTTGTCAAGTTGTGCCTCACACTCCTCTTCTCCCCAATTCTATTCAATACTCCATCATTAGTTATATGATCTCCCATCTACTCTTCAACATTCTTCTGTAGCACCACATTTCGAAAGTTTCTATTCTCTTCTTGTCCAAACTATTTATCGTCCATGTTTCACTTCCATACATGGCTACACTCCATACAAATACTTTCAGAAACGACTTCCTGACACTTAAATCAATACTTTATGTTAACAAATTTCTCTTCTTCAAAAACGCTTTCCTTGCCATTGCCAGTCTACATTTTATATCCTCTCTACTTCGACCATCATCAGTTATTTTGCTCCCCAAATAGTAAAACTCCTTTACTACCTTAAGTGCCTCATTTCCTAATTTAATTCCCTCAGCATCACCCGACTTAATTCGACTACATTCCGTTATCCTCGTTTTGCTTATGTTGATGTTAATCTTATATCCTCTTTTCAAGACTCTTTCCATTCAGTTCAACTGCTCTTCTAAGTCCTTTGCTGTCTCTGATAGAATTACAATGTCATCGGCGAACCTCAAAGTTTTTATTTCTTCTCCATGGATTTTAATACCTACTCCGAATTTTTCTTTTGTTTCCTTTACTGCTTGTGCAATATACAGATTGAATAACATCGGGGATAGGCTACAACCCCGTCTCACTCCCTTCCCAACCACTGCTTCCCTTTCATGCCCCTAGACTCTTATAACTGCCATCTGGTTTCTGTACAAATTGTAAATAGCCTTTCGCTCCCTGTATTTTACCCCTGCCATCTTTAGAATTTGAAAGAGAGTGTTCCAGTCAACATTGTCAGAAGCTTTCATTAAGTCTACAAATGCTAGAAACGTAGGTTTGCCTTTCCTTGATCTTTCTTCTAAGATAAGTTGTAGGGTCAGTATTGCCACACGTGTTCCACTATTTCTACGGAATCCAAACTGATCCTCCCCGAGGTCGGCTTCTACTAGTTTTTCCATTCGTCTGTAAAGAATTCGCGTTAGTATTTTGCAGCTGTGACTTATTAAACTGATAGTTCGGTAATTTTCACATCTGCCAACACCTGCTTTCTTTGGGATTGGAATTATTATATTCTTCTTGAAGTCTGAGGGTATTTCGCCTGTCTCATACATCTTGTTCACCAGATGGTAGAGTTTTGTCAGGACTGGCTCCCACAAGGCCATCAGTAGTTCTAATGGAATGTTGTCTACTCCGCTGGGCTTGTTTCGACTCAGGTCTTTCAGTGCTCTGTCAAACTCTTCACGCAATATCATATCTCCCATTTCATCTTCACCTACATCCTCTTCCATTTCCATAATATTGTCCTCAAGTACATCGCCCTTGTATAGACCCTCTATATACTCCTTCCACCTTTCTGCTTTCCCTTCTTTGCTTAGAACGGGGTTTCCATCTGAGCTCTTGATATTCATACAAGTAGTTCTCTTTTCTCCAAAGGTCTCTTTAATTTTCCTGTAGGCAGTATCTATCTTACCCCTAGTGAGATAAGCCTCTACATCCTTACATTTGTCCTCTAGCCATCCCTGGTTAGCCATTTTGCATTTCCTGTCGATCTCATTTTTGAGACGCCTGTATTCCTTTTTGCCTGCTTCATTTACTGCATTTTTATATTTTGTCCTTTCGTCAATTAAGTTCAATATTTCTTCTGTTACCCAAGGAGTTCTACTAGCCCTCGTCTTTTTACCTACTTGATCCTCTGCTGCCTTCACTACTTCATCCCTCAGAGCTACCCATTCTTCTTCTACTGTATTTCTTTCACCCATTCCTATCAATTGTTCCCTTATGCTCTCCCTGAAAATCTGTACAACCTCTGGTTCTTTCAATTTATCCAGGTCCCATCTCCTTAAATTCCCACCTTTTTGCAGTTTCTTCAGTTTTAATCTACAGTTCATGACCAACAAATAGTGGTCAGAGTCCACATCTGCCCCTGGAAATGTCTTACAATTTAAAACCTGGTCCCTAAATCTCTGTCTTACCATTATATAATCTATCTGATACCTTCTGGTATCTCCAGGATTATTCCATGTATACAACCTCCTTTCATGATTATTGAACCTTGTCAATATGAACCTACCAAAAAATGACAACCCTTTGACGACCTAACCGACATTCAAGCAAATGTGTCGCGCCATTGGACAACATGCCATAGGATAGTTTCACATGGTTGTATGAACTTTATCTGCGTTGTACTCAAGTGTGCGGAGACTATGTAGAACGTCTGGAGCATTAAAATCACAATATTAATGTCTGTCTATCTTTCATCAATGCAGTACCGAAAATTTTTGTACTGTTATGGTGGGGTACCTGCGCCATTACCGCTACAAAGGCAATGTGATCGACATAAATGTGTGACGATGCGATAGAATACCATCTCCGTAAATTTTACTTTGCGAACAATTTTTTGTCGAGAACATTGGTCTCATCCTTGTTGCTTCAACGACCTTCTTTTTCGAATGTTTTTGTCCACGGTGATAAATGTTGTTGTTTGTGGCGCAACTTTCCTGTGTGCATCTTTCGACCTGCAGGCACTACACCTTGGTGCACCTTCCCATGACGAGTAATGCTCCACCTTCCACATTCAGTCATGTAAGCGGAACAGTGGGAAACTCCACCATGGACATCTCACGTACGACTGTGTATTGCAACATCATCAATGACGATGCGGTGGGCGCTTGGTTGAAAGGAAGAAACTTAAGCAATTTACAAACATGTTTCTCACACACCTCGCTCATTCAAGATGTCGAACCGTCTGTGAGATTCATTTCTGACCTTTAGTTCCTTATCTGGATATACTGTTTAGGACCTCTTATTGCCGGCCCTAAGGGTTTGGGGCGCAAATGCAGACCAGTGGCGCCTGGACTGCGGCACGGGCCAGACAACAAAATTAGTAGAGTACACAGCTCGTAGGTCTTCATCAGAATGGTTTTTGCGTGTCTGAGAGACGACTACGTTTAGCGCTGTGCTGACGTTTCCACTTCAAAATAACAACGGCAATACAGTGTGTGGGCAGCTGTGTCAGTCCGCACACTGTCTTTTATGTTTTATCAGAACTTCTGGTCCGTTATAGTTAGGCTCCACCAAACTTATTCAGTTCTCTCATTTAACTTATTCTGATTGAAACCATAGTTCTACGGGCTCCAGCGTTTACATGTTCTCTAGACTAACTGCACGATTTTTATCCCTTTTGTGTGGAAAGGTCAGTTTACATGTTTACATATTAGTACAGCAGCAATATGGCCATTTACTGGTTACTATATAGCACGCTGACTTCAATTTCATAAGAATGAAGATGTTTGTGTTTACCACTGCTCATGTTTTAAAGTTTTAAATGAAATTTAAATAAAAGTTTTAAAATTTTCTTTATCATTTAATTACAAAAATTTTGGTCTGAATATTTCAGGAAATGGTGTGAACAGAGAAAATTTTAGTGACGAGAGAAATCATAATGTCAGTCCAATTGGGCCCAATTTTGTGGCCAATCGTATTCCTAGTCCTTACATGCGTGAATGATCTTACACTTAACATAAACGAAAACAGATTTAACGAATTTTAGTGACGGCACATTCTATCCTGTTAGATACAAAACTACACAAGAAAATGTTAGCAGCGTTTCTCAAAGAATTATTAAGTGGTTCTCAGGCACTGCACTCTCCCTTAATTTTGTAGAAAACAGAGTGTATTCGGTTCTGCACAACAAGCAGACTAGCTGGAACTGTTCTAATTAAACTAACTACCACTTTAATATGCTGAGCTAGTTAAGACGGTTTTCAGAAATTTCAGTAAGTCTGCTTTGATAAAAGACAAAATACTGTCTACTGTAACAGACTAAGGTAGCCAATCCCAATGCTCTCACCTCAGTTCATCTAATGAACCAGTCGTAAGAATGCCATACAACGTCACAAATAATTAATACACCAGTACCCACTGAGGCCACAGTTGAATACTCTTAACTCGAATTATTTCAGAATGGCGCTCCCATTTAGGGTGATTCAGCTGAACACAAGATCCTTCAGTGCTAAGTGAGTATCCCAAAAGTCTTATCTGATGCAGTCTTCTTAAATTTGCCTTCCACAGAATACCTCACTATATCAAAAAACATCTGTTTTGTACATCTATAAATTCTTTTTGTATTCTCCACTACAGTTCTTATTATTAATATTAATATTATTATTATCATTATCAGGGGCAGCAGCAGCAGTAGTAGAAATAATGGCAGTATCAAATTTATTAGTTCATACTCAGTATTATTTACTCACGTTGTCTCTATAGATACTCAAGTCCTTTAATACTATCTTTCATATTAAAAATGTTATTTCTTGGGTAACTATGATGTAAAAAATATGCTGCATATATGAAACAGTAGTATGATGGTCCTAATTATATCAGGTTAAATAAACAAATATTTCTGTAGAACAGGTTCGTGGATACCTTTCCTCCTACTTAGGTCTGAGTTGGCAGTGTAACACACTCACACATCCTTGTGCACACTCACAACATATATATATATATATATATATATATATATATATATATATATATATATATATATGTGTGTGTGTGTGTGTGTGTGTGTGTGTGTGTGTGTGTTAGCATGTCTGGAGCAATTATAATTATTTAAAAGCTTAGCTACTGGTTCTTGAAAGTGTCTTTGCGGATAAGCGTAATGGTTATATCTGGTATCATGCGGAACCAAGAGCAAGAGGATCATTGTAAATTGGTACGTCGGTATTTCGTAAGATATCTTGACTAGTTAGCAATAACTGACTGTTAAAATGACTGTCGTATATGAAAGTGCAAAGCTTAACACGAACTAAGTTATCGTAGTATAAAATGACACTTCGGGTAAGAATTGGTGAAATCAGTTCAGTACGAAATCTGTGACTCAGGATTAACAGTAAAGTAACTGTGTATTCAGGTACTTTCGTGATATACGTTATGTTAAGTTCTATCTTTAACCTTGTTCTCACTAATAAATCTAGGTTGAGTCTTAAAAAGAAGAAGACAGCAGCCAGCCACTATTAATAATGCTATTTATTTACGTAAATAGCGCCGTAACCGATTTCGAATTGACAAGATCATCATAAGACGGCTGTTCACAAGATTCCCAAGATGCATTTTACATAACAGTGAATTTTCAGTTTTTATGCTCCCACTGTAGCGAAATATTCTTCGTGTGTTGGTGCCCAATGGTAGAAAACAATGTTAATAGCGCCCTGTGTGAACATAACGAATCTCCAGACGATGTAAACAGAGTAAACAAATATGTGAGGTTAAGTGGTTATAGCACTGACATCGAAAATTCCTCGAAATTTTGTTGTGAAGTTGCTGGATTTTTGCAATATTGCAAAGTATATGCAGCACTATACGATTTGCATAGCACCACACTGTGCAAAGCGCAACACACACACACACACAAACACATACACGCACACACACAAAAAAATATTTTCCACATGTGAAGATGACACAAAGATTGCGGTTTCACAAATACAGCGGTGCCAGAGATGTTCTCTCTCAGAGACATTACAATATATAGATTACTTTGATTTCACAGTATGAATGTTTATAAAGAATAAATGTAACACCATTAACAATTAAAACACATACTTAAATCTTACATTATGAGCATATAATGTTACAGATGAAGTTGACAGATGTAGTAACTAGTTCGTGTGAATGCTACTTACACGATATTATGTAAATACTGTGCTATATACGGGTAACAAAATAGAGGTGAGATCAAATGAATAATATGACAGTAGCAATTATATTAGTATCGTATGAAATTTTGTATCAATTTTTCAGTTGCAGTGATGTGTGACTGAGCAGGCAGCTATATTTTGGTGTAAAGCAGTGCCAAACAAATTCATGTATTACAATATATGCTTAGCTTTGATTTGATAGTGGAAATTTTTGTTTACAAAGAGTCTAGGTAACATAACAACACTTATATTATAGAAAATAAACGTTACATTGTGAGCATACAGTATTCAGTGAGCATTAACTATAAATAAATTCAGAAAATGTAGTAACCAGATTGTGTGAATGTTACTTATATGGTATTGCGTAAATAATGTGCCACAAACAGGCAACAACATAGAAAAGAAATGGTTGAAATGGCTCTGAGCACTATGCAACTTAACTTCTGAGGTCATCAGTCCCATAGAACTTGGACCTAATTAAACCTAACTAACCTAAGGACATCGCACACATCCATGTCCGAGGCAGGATTCGAACCTGCGACCGTAGCGGTCGCGCGGTTCCAGACTTTAGCGCCTAGAACCGCTCGGCCACCTCGGCCGGTTATTGCAGAGACAAATTTTGAACTCTCAACAATGACGACTGTGTAACTACATGTTTAAATGGCAAGACGTCTCTTTTATTAGTATTCACTATTTAAATAAGTCACGCTTTGGTTCTTTCTCTGATTGAGCTAACTTTCGAAAATGGATCACAGTTCAATACACAAAACAATAGAGGTCAGTCTCCACTCGTAATATAGTTCATAGAAAGGGCGAAGTTCACAGTGTCCTTCCGTCTCAAATAACACGGAAAATAGCTCAGGGAAATCACAAAACGTTTGCATTACCTCCATGAGACTAGTTACCGTTTTATGCTACTCGATGTATTATTGGATTCTGCCTTCCGACGTCGTAAGTTTTGATTCTAGAAAAATCTTCGTTTTTAATTTTTTTGTTCTGGCTTTTCTTCTCTCTACAAAAACTCAACTTCTTGCAATATCCTCTTCTGCATCGAGCTTCACAATTAGTTTCCTTTTCGAAATTTTGGTATACTATTACAACAATGGTGAAGCAATCGTTTTCTAGGATATTCAACACAATGTCTCTGTGTTCTTCGTGATATTTTCCACTTTCAGTCACACCCAAAACTTTTCTGTCTTCTGACGTGCAATTAGTTTTTTATTAGTCAGCTCTATTGACGTGCCCTTCTGTTGAGATACAGCCGAGGCATCACCAAAACTGAGTATATTTCAAAACATTGCGTTCTTTTCTTCACACTACGCCGACCTTTTAGTGCTACACACAAACATCTTCTTCTTATAAAATATAAGAGATTTTTCCTCTAGTAATCAGCATGCTTACTCTGTCCCATGTAACACTTCCGAGTCACATTGTATATTGTATTCTTTCAGTCCATAGCACTGTACTGGCAAATGTTATCATAGATTAAACGTTTCGTACTGGACCCAAGTTTCAGAATACACAGAAGTTACATACAGCTGCATTTGCAGAATAATATTATAAATTCACTTAGGATATTACACTACATTTCATTTGCATTACCACATGAAATAATTAAAACAAATTAAAAATCAATGTCTAATTACGAATAGAGCTTGAAGATATGCCAGTTACATAAAGCCAACAATTAACGTAGCAAATAACCCGCAATCAGTAAATGAAGTAAAGTAGATTGTTACAAATATTTGGTTGCGTATGGTGATGATGATGTGAACTGGAAGAAACCTACTGCAGAGCTTCTCAAACAACTGACTTCAGCAACTTCCACTCTTAGCGTAATTGTTAGTTTTGGAATGAAGCCAATCAACTTCTAAACGTCTGTTGCTTTTATCCAATCACCAATGCCTTATGATTTAAAATAATGTCATAAATCATCATTTCGGAAGAAATTGTTGATTTCACAAAAGCGAGCAGTGAGACAACACGTAGAGTTTACCCATCGTGATCTTGCAGGCCTTTCTTTAAGGACTTCACCTTCATAATACTTTTATTCACTAATGGATACTAGAAATCTAAAGCCGTCATTGCTTCAGCAGGAAATTTAATAAGCGGCCACAGAGTAATAAGAAGCCACAGAAATCTTTCATCGTTTGTCCAATAACATAAAATGTCTGGTAGCTAGTAAGCCAAATGATGAATCTTAACTAAAATCACTTCTTCTAGACCATGCCACCCCCATTATGTGTTACATTTATTATTTAGAATATTCATTCCTAAGAGCATTTGAAGTTGAGTTTTAATAATTTATTCTTGTTCTTTCGTTCTTTCCAAATTCTCTTCAAACGCTCGGTGTCTTCTCTCTTGCGTTGTTCTGACCATTTATTTCCTGTTGTCTTTTCCGCGTGTTTTTGTTTACGTGTATATAATTTTATGATGTTTCGGACCTGTTAATGTCGATTATCTGCTTATTTTTAATCCCAATTTGCATATTCTTTATTTCGTTTCCTCATGTCCCCAAAATTTTTGCAGAATTGCTTCCATCTCTTTGACGACCTTCATTTTATGTTTGAATTGCTTCTGAAATTTCTCTCGTGAATTTAAATTTGGAGTTTTACCTGTGAATGTGGTGGATAATTGCCCTTTTTCTTTCGACACTGAATTTTTCGAAAGTTCGGAATAAATGTTTGCCAATCTATCGAATCATTAGCCTTTTAAAATCGACCAAAGCTACCTCAGAATTTCTACATCTTCATACTTGCAAAATTGTCCTTGGGTTCCATACAAGATCAATCATCCTTTGCAAAATCCTGCCTAATACTAACCCAGTGAGGGGTCTGCCTGTTCTTCCAGTCGACTTAAAAATGCTTTTGAAGGAGTTTTGTCTGCAACTGGGAGTAGTGAGATTCCCATGTAATTATTCGCATCGGTCTTGTCTCCTTTCTTGTGAAGAAGATGAATTAGTGCACATTGCTGCTCAGCAGGTATTTGTTCAGTTTCTCAAATGGTTGTTATAATTATATGTGTTGCTTCTGTGAGGTTGCTGTCATTTAATTTCCATATTTCTACTATGATTCCGTCTTTCCCGGAACAAAAAACAGACTGTTTCCTTTAGTTCCCAGAAAGATGATAGTTACGGCTCGAGGCTGGACAGAATTTTTCAGAGTCTAGTTTTTCTGCCGGAGGCTAATATTCAATAAGTGAGTGGAAGTACTTGGTTAAAACTTGACGGTTTTTTTTTTTCAGTGATCCGTCTGGCAGGCGGATTCACAGATTAGGAGTCTGATGCCCTGTTATATTTTGCTAAATATTTTGTAAAAGTTTATGGTGTTTTCCTTAACGAAGTCTTGCTAAATTTCTTTAAGACGGTTTATATCACACACTTGTTTTTTACATCGTATCGCCATGGACGATCATTTCTGAATCTCTAAAAATCCTGCCATTTTTCTGGGGTTTTGTTGCTACTGAAAATTTTCCATGTTAACGTTCTGTCTTCTATTGCCTGTTGACAGGTAATGTTCCGCCACCTACGTTTTCTCTCTCTTGGAGTTTTCTCCAGTACATCTGCAATTTCCTTCCAGTTCTTGGTGCCTGTGGATCTTTTCTGTTGTAGCCATGTGTGGGAGCGTGTCATTTATCAGTCTGTGTGCTTTGTTTTCAAATTTTAGTGAAATTTTGATAATTATTCTTACAGTCAGTTGAAGTTTATTTCTAGATCTCTGAAGGATATGTCCGAAAAAAAAGGTGTGACAATTTTTTTTTGGGTCCCTTGTTCAGCCGGACTGCAGGTTTTCTTTTATAAATTCCCAAGTTTTCCGCATCAAAATTATTTTCGTCTGTAAATCGCGTTTCTGGAATCGTAAGGAGTTTTTTGTGGAATGTTTTCAACACGTTAGTTACTTCGTTGAGTTTGGAGAGAATGTTTGTGTTGAGTGTTCCTATTTCAGAACCTCCGACTTTTATGCACATGGCGACCCTTGTCTCCCAGAATCCCATGACCAGGAAAATTCAGTGTAGAGGCTGATGCCTGGAACAGTGGATTTTTTTCGTGTTAACCTGACATGCTTGCTCAAGATAAAATTATTTTCGTAGTGATTTTCAGCGCAAGGTCACACGCTTACGACTTGCTTGTTGAGGTCGGGAGGCGTATTCAGCAGTCGCACCAACTAGGTTAAGAGACGCTGACCACAAGCTGCTGGATTCTAGAACAGACTCTAGTGGGTTTGCACGTTTCTAGCTTTTATTTGTGCCCTGAAAGCTGGACTGTCTCTTCCACCAATAATGCCGTGCCACTGATCTTCAGCTCTGTCTTTGCTTCCGTTGAGGACTTCACCGAATCCTGACAACAGACCGTCACAGCTATGGCGGAATTCTTCTATTCGGAATGTAATTAATTAACGGCTGCATATGTAATAGAATAGAAAAATTGATTTCCTTGTCATTAAAGCGTTGTCTCTTTTGTTACGTTAGTAAAGACGACGACTAATTGGTTCGTGGCTTTTTTTTTTTAATTTAAGCCGCTGCACTATTTTTTTTACGGAACACATTCAAACAAGTCAGGTGTATACAGCCTGTACAGTGACTCCTCTCGTATCATTACTAAAGAAATCGTGCGAATTATCTGTGGATCAGGTATCCATGTAACCAACTCTAAAACTTCAAGGGTGTGCACGTAAATGAAGGTGATTGGTTCGTAATTAAATATCGTGAATGCGACAGTAAATTTCCAAAAGTAGCTCGTTTTCGATGACCAGCCAGCTATAAACTTCAGCTCAGTAAGGTGTAGAATCGATTACTGTGTTTTTTCAAGACACGATCAAAACTAGCTCCACAAACCTAGTGTTGACATGTAAGTAAAAAATTAATCCGAGCCCTCGCAGATTCCTTCTTTACACAAAGTATTGTTGTAAATGAGTAAAATATATTTAAAACACAGAAACGAACGTCATTCTATAGAAGGTATAACCTGTAGAAAGCTATGGGTGTGTTTCCACTTGTGGACAGGTCTGCTTTTCGGTGACGTCTATGATTTCTCCAAAAGTGATACTAGTTGCGGTAGTAGTATACAGAAAACGTTGCACAATCGCAAATTTACATTTACTCGCAGATTGGAGATGGAAACTAGAAAAACTGTCGTTTTGTATGGGAATGTTATATGCGTTTACTGTATAACACTTCAGACGTTCAGGGTCTGTCGACACGAGAACTTATGAGGGATTTCGTTTTACTTGGGAAAAATATCTGCAGCTCTCTGAACAGAACGACTTCGCCAACTGTATTTGTAAAACACTTTTTATTTAGCGTGCTGGAATTTGCGTCTTTTACATAGTCGTAGAGTAAAGCCTTTGTTTTAACGAATGCCGTCGCGTCGTTCCCCTTTGCTCCCATCTACCTTTGTTATCACCCAGCACGTTTCCTTCCTTGCTGTAATGCAGAACTGCTCGTTTAGCCACATTTTGATGCACGCGTTGTAACACGGCATTGTTAACACTCATTCTGTTCCCTGTGGTTGTTGTTTATGTTTTCTCGTCAACTGTTCGTTCAGCGGCAACATTTGTTTGTTTGCTGTGATAATGATCTACCTGATAGCCTATCTGTTACATTTTCTATCGTTTTATCTATAAAATGTGCGGCCTTTGATGATGTACTAGGTCACTGATTGCCATTGATTACAATATCCAACCTTTCCATTCTCTCTCTTTCTTCTCTTTTTCCTTTTTTGGGGGCTTGACTAATTATTATATGTTTGTTAGTGCGTCATTGTGTGTGTGTGTGTGTGTGTGTGTGTGTGTGTGTGTGTGTATGTAGGGGGGGGGGGGGTTGTGTAATGAAATGATTTAGCACAGGAAAAACGCCTGTTAATATAAGCTTTGCCAGAACCTATAGGAATACAGCATTTGAAAAATAATTGAATACCAATAACCAGCTGTATCGAGTATTTTGTTTTACATGTCTTAGGATGAATGATCATTTTGCGCCCGTTCCACCCACAGCCTAACTAGACGAAAATTAAGAAGAAATGAAAATGAAATAGCGAAGTCCATATTTAGTCTTCTGCTTGTACTTCTTTCTATGTCTTCAACGAGTGGATTGGATTGTAGTAGTCGTTCCCCATTGTTCTCCACGTGCAGTCCTTCTTATTAGATAGTAGTACCATCTTGTATTCCGTATCTATTCAAATATATTTTCAGTGGGGTCTTCCTCTGCTGATCTCTCTTTGCACTTTTCCAACATCACAGTATTATTTTCACGACAGTTTCATACTTTAAAATGTGAACTACCCACATTTCTCGCCTCCACCTTACTGCATTCCGTATAACATTTTTTTCCACTATAACCGGCCGGGATGGACGAGCGGTTCTAGGCGCTACAGTCTGAAACCGCGCGACCGCTACGGTTGCAGGTTCGAATCCTGCCTCGGGCATGGATGTGTGTGATGTCCTTAGGTTGGTTAGGTTTAAATAGTTCTAAGTTCTAGGGGACTTATGACCTCAGCAGTTGAGTCCCATAGTGCTCAGAGCCATTTGAACCATTTTTTTCCCCACTATACTTCGACTGTTACCCCCATGCTGTCTTCACGATAGCTCCGTAATTTTAAAGCTTCAGTTCTCCTGTTACACTCTGCTTACTCTGGCCGGCTCTCAGTTCCATAAAACTATACGCTCCATAGTGAATTATTCCTTTTCATGACATTTAAGATCAGCAGCTCCCTGTATCCTAATTAAACCGACACTTTTTTGTGTTTTACGTCGCTCCTTAGTTCCTTCTATCTTCTTGGAGACGTTGCCCGTCAGCGCAACTAAATAAAAGGCTGATTCATTTCTGCCATACAAGTCTCGCTTCTTCTTATTTATGAAGCATCTTCAGTAGGGGCCATAATTAATGTTCCAGTTTCAAAACGCTGTATAAGGCGAACCACTGCTCGAAATGACGTCAAATTTATTGTTGCAGGGGGAAACGTCATGGAACGAAAAAAACTAAACTTTGATCACTAGATGGCGCTGTGAGCGTTAGAATATGCACACCAACAGACGCGCGGCACACGGTTGTTCTTTAGTTCGCGTCCCAGACGCCCAGGATGACTGTCTCCATGAAGGATCGCGCATTGCTGCTAGAGCTCTTTTACAAAAACGCTGACGTTGCCGCGGTAGCCCTGCAGTAGTTCCGGACACTCGAGGGTATGAAAAAAGGCGTTGGTCCGCTGTCTGCTAAGAGTCTGTAGAAAATGATTCCAAAACTCGAGAAGACAGACGCTTTTGAAGTGCAGTGTAGCAGAGGAAGGTAAGCAGCTGATCCGACGTCTGTCGAAGATGTGGCCACAGCACTGCAGGAAGGTTCGAGAGGTACTGTGCAAACATGCAGTGCGCAGGGATGCGCCCGAATATCCTGCATTGCTACCCATTAAAAAAATCACCCACTTCAGGAGTTTCTTCCTGCTGACCTACCAGCAAGACTAACGTTCGTTCTGGAAATTCTTGGTCGCGTGGAAGTGGACAGTGAATGGCCATGGAACTACAGACGAAGCCCAGTTCCATACCCAAGGACATGCCGATACGCAGTATCGCAGAAATTTAGTCAACCGGAAATCCGCACGCACATGAAGCGGTAGCACATCATTTTCCAAAGATGACTGTCTGGGGCGGGTTGACGGCTTCGTTTATCGTAGGGCCGTATTTTTTGGAGGAGACAAGTCCTGCGGGTCCTGTTACCCGTCCCGGCACTGGTCAACCCTGTGAGAGCCTTCTGCGCTCCGTCATTCCAACTCTTCAACAGCGTGGATGTGCGGGCGGGATCATTTTATGCAAGATGGCGCTCCTCCCCTCACTACACAGCCAGAGAAGCGGCATTTCGAAAATGCTAGAATTATCAGCCGTCATTTCCCTGCAGCCTGGCTGTGGTGTACTCTGAAATATGTTGTGTTCTGTGCTCCAGTTATAAATGTAGCCAAATTTAAGGCACGCATTGCCTGACACGTTCCGAACGTAATCCCTGAGACACTCCAATCTGTTGTGGAACATGCTGTTTCTCGATTTTACCCTGCCGCAGTAAACGATGGGCGGCATCTTGAATACGTCTTGCACCAGTCTCATTAAAATTACGAACAGATATCATTTTGAATTTTATGCCGGTTTTAGCCCCAGGACACTTAAAAACCGATGACATTTTGCATTTTATGCTGGTTCTCACTCACAAAAATTAAAAATCGAATTTTCCCATCCGATGTGGTACGACCTGACCGTAGTAGAAGCTTTTTGTTCCATGACGATACCCCTGCGTCAATATGATGCTGTTCAAATTTGACGTCATTCTGAGGAGAGCTTCTCTTCTTACACCGTTTTGAAACTGGAAATTTAGTTGGATATCCTGTATATATCTGCGTTATATAATGTCACTAGATTACAGTGTTTTGTTATTCTCTTCCTGTTAGCCAACAAACAACTTTTTGGTTGGCAAGTTTCGTAACGTTAAGTTATTTTTTGGTGCTGCTCTCGATTTTGTGATCTTATTACTTCGTATGTATCGTCCTAGAGTTGTACTTTGTTGGCTTCCTTACGCCAGGATGCCAGATTCCTGGTGTTATCAATCAAGTTTCAACTGAACACTTCACTTTCGCTGTATGTTGACTGTGTGTGTTCACAGTACGTGATCAAAGGTATCCGGACACTTCCAAAAACATACATCTTTCACATTAGATGCGTTGTGTTGCCACCTATTGACAGGTACGCCATATCAGCGACCTCAGTACTTATTAGACATCGTGAGAGATCAGAATGGAGCGCTCCGCGGAACTCACGGTCTTCGAATTTGGCCAGGTGATTGGGTGTCACTTGTGGCATACGTCTGTACGCGAGATTTCACACTCCTAAACATCCGTAGGTCCACTGTTTCCGATGTGATAGTGAAGTGGAAACATAAAGGGACACATACAGCACAAAACCGTGCAGGCCGACCTCGTCTGTTGAGTGACAGAGACCACCGACAGTTGAAGAGAGTCGTAATGTGTAATACGCAGACATCTATCCCGACCATCACACAGGAATTCCAAACTGCATCACGATCCACGAAAGTACTATGACAGTTAGGCCGGAGGTAAGCAAACTTGGATTTCATAGTCGAGTGGCTGCTCATACACCACACATCACACCGGTAAATGCCAAACGACGCCACGCTTGGTTTAAGGAGCGTAAACACTGGACGATCGTACAGTGGAAAAAAGTTGTGTGGAGTACACGAATCACGGTACGCAATATGGCGATCCGATGGGAGCGTGTGGGTATGGCGAAAGCCTGGTGAACGTCATCTGCCAGACAGTGTAATGCCAACAGTAAAATTAGGAGGCGGTGGTGTTATGGGAGGTCGTGTTTTTCATGGAGGGGGCTTGTATCCCTTGTTGTTTTGCGTGACACTATCACAGCACAGACCTACATTGATGTTTTAAGCACCTTCTTTATTCCCACTGTTGAAGAGCAATTCGGGGATGGCGATTGCACCTGTTCACAATGCCCGACCTGTGGCGGAGTGGTTACACGGCAATAACATCCCTGTAATGGACTGGCCTGCACAGAGTCCTAACCTGAATCCTATAGGACATCTTTGGGATGTTTTGGAACGCCGACGTCATGCCAGGCGCCACCGACCGACCTCGATACCTCTCCTTAGTTTAGCACACCGTGAAGAATGGGCTGCCATTCCCCAAGAAACCTTCTAACACCTGATAGAACGTATGCCTGCGAGAGAGGGAGCTGTCATCAAGGCTAAGGGTGGGCCAACGCCATATTGAATTCCAGCATTACCGATGGAGGGCGCCACGAACTTGTAAGTAATTTTCAGCCAGGTGTCCGGTTACGTTTGATCACATCGTGTAGTACTACCAACTGTCAGTGTAAGTTTGTGCCTTGTCTCTGGTTTGTGTTTAGGTGTCTGAATGTAGTTTGATATTCGATTATTTGTTATGTGTGTGCGTTTGCTACTGCGCGTGGTGAGACTTGCTCATTGACAAAGGGGAATTTTGAATGGAAGGACTCCTAACTGTTTTTTTTTAGTGTCTGTAGCGGGAGATTAAGTTATTTTTTTAATCTGGTTTTGTTATTCATTTCTCTTTATTGTTTGAGTGTCCAGCATGATCAGTGAGTCGATACTTATATTGTTTTGGTCATTTACTAGTTTCTCGTTCATTACAAGGGCTCTTTTTACACTACCTGATCAAAAGTATCCGGCCACCTATGGATGGACATTAATGTGGGATGTGCCCACCCATCAGGTTTATGACGGCGCAAATCATTGTCGCATACATGCTGCTTTATGACAGGACGCACTATCATGCTGGTACAATCATCGTCTCCAAACTATTGCACGCAGTACACAATGCTGTAATATGTGTTCATGTACTCGTACTTCTGCAATTAGTAGGCTTTTAAGCACAGTAAGGGGACAACACGCTAATCGCGACAAACACACAAAAAATGGTTCAAATGGCTCTAAGCACTATGGGACTTAACATCTATGTTCATCATTCCCCTAGAACTACTTAAACGTAACTAACCTAAGGACATCACACAACACCCAGTCATCACGAGAAAATCCCTGACTCCGCCGAGAATCGAACCCGGGAACCCGGGCGCGGGAAGCGAGAACGCTAACGCACGACCACGAGCTGCCGACGACAAACACACATACCGCAACACGACCTACACGTTACTTCACTAATGGCACTACTCATGGTGACAGGTGCAGGCATTAAAACCCTTCCATTGGATTGCCACAGTGTATAGCATAATTTATGGGTATATAGTACTCGTTTCCAGTCGTCCACTGTCCAATAGCGACACTCTTCATATTACCTCAAGCGTCGCTTGGTACTGACTACAAAAATGCGTGGCTTATGAGTAGCTGCTTGACCATTTCAACGTTTGTTTTTTTTTTTTTAACTCACAGCCCGCAGCCACTGTGCTAGCTGGACTAGTAGCAGCACTTTGGAACTCATGAGTGATTTCTTCCTCTGACTTGGTACGATTTTTTTTTTCGTAGTATAAATTTTGATACGGATTAATCAGATTACAGTGGTCCAATGCACTGATTGCATCTCCTCTTTTTAACTCTCTGTAATTTAACCTAGCGCTAGCTATTTCAATTATCGTGCTGAGTGAGCCTTAGAATTCAGATGTGCTGAGGATACTGGACAGGAGTCGCAAGAGTACAAGCCTAAACCGAGAGCTTGTGGGCCGAGATAACGCGACCTTCACAGAACTTCTAGCGGAGGTAAAGCTGCCCTCGCGTCGACTTGGGGAAAGGTGTCTCGGCTAGCGACATATTGGCGTCCAGTCTACTGCGCAGTTTATTGCACACACCCACTCTGGATGGCCAAACTCAAAGCATTCATTCCGAACAACGGTACTCCGCCCGCCAGTAGGTGGCGTCCGGGCCGTTCATAGGAAAGTGCTTTCAGCAGATAAAAAACTCCCGGTATTCCGAAAAACATGACGAAACAGCTATGACATGTTACAGATTCAGAAGATACCGCAGGGTTGACGGAAATCCTCGAGCAGAGTTTTTTAACTTTTCTCCTTGAGAGAGCACTGACTGGTGGAATTGATTTGACTTCAAGTGAGCGTAACATGTAGTGTAATGGTTTTAGCAAAAGTGGGGAGGAAATCGAGATTATAGGTTTTTTTCACATTTCGCCTCTGCTGGTAGGAATTTTGTTACAAGAAAACGATTATGTCGTTCGTGGACTCGTATAATTTTTAGAGGATTGGTTGCCTGAATACTTTGTTGGAATAAGTGAACAGGAAGGAATTTCCTTACGACCGGAAATTAAGGACTTCGTCTCTGAACTGCAGGCTGAATGCGTCGATACTGTGCAGGTCTCGCTCTCAACTGGAACAGCGGACTCGCTTACTAGAGTGGGTTCCACTGTTCAAGCGATCGACAGAGCGGTTCTAGCGACGTCCTCGATGGCACTCAGAAACGTTGTCACCCACGTACTCGTATCGGACTGACGATAATGGTGCGTCTTTGCCATATTACAACCATCACGAACCACAAATTCAGAATCGTGTTCAGATTCATTTACCATGTTCTCCACCATATTTTCAGTTGCATGGGCTTCTTCGTTTCCCCAGTCAGACAGTAACTGTAATTAATGTGTAGGCCAGTCAGGATAAATTCACAATCTCGGTTATATAATTATGAGCTGATTTCGACCTCCACGAAGTATATTCGACAGCTAGTAGTTCACTTACCTACTAATGCTCGTAATGTTTGTGATTTCATGACTTACTAAGATGCTCGTTCATTCTCATGCGTTTTGTTATAAACTAAGGGGTTGTCTTAAATCATATCTTCTATTCGAGTAAAGGTTGCCGCCCTAATTATATTTAATGTTTTTCGATGATAAAATGTGAATTTCTCACCCTAATATTCACTGCCAGGACCACAAACGTACATAGCATTAATCGTTCCGTTGCGTACTTATATGCCAGCATAGGGTGTTAAGGATGTGTTTGCATCGCGATTCGTTCTGATTCAGTTAACTTCACCCAACACACACACACACACACACACACACACACACACATACACACTGGTTTTCACGCACTGTCTGTCAGTACACTACGTCTGCTTGGCCTTGGTTTACCTTTGGCTGATCCTTCGTGTTTACACTCCACAGTCACATCATCAATAGTCGGCTTGAGCAGCCAGAGAAGGGTTGAAATGTCCGTGATAAGTACTCAGGTGACATCCAATGACTAGTGCATGTTCAAAGTCACTGAGATCTCCTGACCATCCCATTCTGCTGCTACTGCTTCTGTACTGGCAACACAATACTCCTCGCTTGATGGTTCCCCCATCGTGACATCTGGTGGTTATCTCCGTGTTAAGTTGGGGTTTCCAGATACTTTTGATCAGATTGTTTAAAATGCTTCAGATGGCTCTGAGCACTATGGGACTTAACATCTGAGGTCATCAGTCCCCTAGAACTTAGAACTACTTAAACCTAACTAACCTAAGGACATCACACACATCCTTGCCCGAGGCAGGATTCGAACATGTGACCGTAGTGGTCGCGCGGTTAAGACTAAAGCGCCTAGAACCGCTCGGCCACAACGGCCGGCTGATCAGATAGTGTATATGAAAGTTTACCTGTAATTCACCAGCTTTCTGCTGTAATTGTTCATTATAATAATATCCATATCCTCTTCCAAGTTAGATAGTTCAAGTCTATGCTTTGTTAGGTTTTTAGCAAAGGTAGAATTGTTAATTTCATATTTCCAGTTTCTTATGTGTTCATTGCATCTACTTCTGAAATTTCCGCCTATTATCCGTAGATATAAAGATCTGCAGTCTTTGCATTTTAACTGGTATACCAGCTCCTGGCTTTTCTAATAGTTTATTTTTTAGCATTCCTTCTATTCTGTATGTTGACTTGTGTTTTATGTTGAGGTCTTTTGTTTTTTGTTCAAGACATGAGTGTTCCTCTTCTATGTGTCTGTATGTGTACTGTCGTGTCTGTGTTGCTTGTGGAGTCTAATGCTGCTTGTGTCCTCGGATTATTTTGTTTTTCCTCAGTTTTTTATTCTTTGGTTGATTCCTTGTATTATATGGGTGAAATGTCCAATGGGTTTGAACATGAGATATACTCTTTCTAAATCTTTTCAACAATCTTCTCTTCGTGGTGAAATTTTATTCAGGTTATGTGCCGTATCTGTGTGAGAGAGGCTAGTTGTTGTTTTGTGAGTGGTTTGAGGTGCGGAAGGAAGGAAGATTAGATTTTAATGTCCTGTCGACAGTGTAGTCATTAGAGATAGATCACATGATTGGTTTAAGAAAGAATGGGGAAGAAAATTAGCTATGCCCTTTTCAAAGGAAGCGTCTCACCATTTGCCAGGAGTGATTTATGGAAATCACGAAGAACCTAAATCTGGATGGTCGGAAGGGGATTTGAGCCATAATCCTCCTGAATGCGTGTCTAGTACGCTAATCACTGCGCCACATCGCTCGGTGTGGTTTGGTGCGGCACTTATAACTTTATGTGTTGATGTTGGCTTTCTGTAAATGTCAAATTTGTGCTTATTTCAGTCTCTCTTTATTATTATATCTAAGACATGTATCTTTTGTGTTTCTTTTTCCATGGTTAACTCGATTGTTTTATGTATACTGTGTACGTCTGCATGACGTTTACTTATTTTTTCTGTTGACACGTCTATCATAAGGATTACATCATCCACAAATCTGACCCAATAAACAATTGTATATCCTTTCTCTGTGATTGTCATATCAAATACTGCATTTTCTTTGTGGATAATGAATACATTTCCGTTATTAGCGATCCCATTTGAAAGTTATTTTCTTTCAAGTAATATTCTGTTTCATATTGGCAGTAATTTTGAAATGTGAGCAGTTTAAGGGTTTTGGTCATTTCTCTGATATTATATGTGGGTAGTTTGTTGTGTCTCAGTAGGTTATCTTCAAGTAATTTTATAGTGTCTGCAGTTTCTATTGAAGTGTATACCTTCCCTATTTCAAAGTACATGAGAGAAACAGTTTGTTGAATGTCTAGTAACGTAACGTCACGAAATTTGCACGCCATAAACTGTTTCTTGCCTACCAATAAGAGAATAACAAAAAACCGTAATATATGCGGAATCATTATATAATTTAATTATTATATACTTAAAACAAACATTTATTACAGGCTACTAAAGGTATTAAATAAAAAAAAGGTGGCCAAACGTGCGTGGCAGAAAATGACAGCCTTTCAGTTATTTCCATAGACTGACCACATTTTCTAATTAAATTTATGTACATTCTGTATGTTTATACATTCTTTACTATTATGCCAGCTTAACACACAACTGAAGTTTTGGTTTTCTTACCCTTACATTGTATTTCTTTCACAGTAGCATCTCCATGTTTTTCTTTCACAATATGATTATGCTATCTACTAGGGTGCTGACTGCTGCTTCTCTGTAACGTTTTCTACTTCAAACAAATGATTTTCGGATGTAGGCCCTCAATAATATTAGTGACAATGGGCATCCTTGCTTGCATCTCGGATTATTTTTACATGTTGTCCATGCTGCCCCAGTCTCACTGAAGTAACTTTTTCTTTTTATGAATACCAGATAACTCTCATATAGTTGGATTTTCCCAGTGTCTAGAACAACTAATCCCATTCTAGACCGTCCATGCTCGTTTATGTCAATAAATTCTATTGATAGTGTTAGTCATAATAGATCCTCTTTCCTAAAATTATCCTGTTCGTGCTCCAAAACCGAACTTACCTTCATTGAACGTATAGTTGTCCTCGTCATCGTTGTTGTTGTTGTTTTTGTTGTTGTTGTTGTTGTTGTTGATGATGATGATGATGGTGATGATGACGATGTAGCTGTTGTTGTCTGTTGATGCTGGCTTCAATCCGAAAACATGTTAGACGCATCTCTCGATGAAATTGCTATTATCAGATTTTTCCAGGGATGGGAAAACAGATTATTTTACTATTTTGATAGTATCTCTCGGCAGATGTCTTTTATACTGGATTATGTAATACATTTCCTGAAATGTGCAGGAAGATCATCAGTTTTATAAATCTAAGATATTAAAGTATTTGATTTTTAGCTGCATTTAATAGCTCTGTAGGTAGTCATCAGCTCTGGAGATTTACTGTACTTTAATTTCTCTAACGTTTCCCCAGAATCTTCCTTTACGATCCCGTCTCCTTAGTCATGGCCTACTCCCTTATGTCCGAAGCCTTATACAGGCAGCCGCGCGGACTAAGGCACCTTGTCACGGTTCGCGCGGCTCCCCCCATCGGAGGTTCAAGTCCTCCCTCGGGCATGGATATGTGTGTTGTCCTTAGCGTAAGTTAATTTAAGTTCGATTAAGTAGTGGGTCAGCTTAGGGATCGATGACCGCAGCAGTTTGGTCCCATAGGATCTTACCACAATTTTTTACTTATACTGACTTGTCAGAAACAGTCTTATAAGCTTGCAACGGTGTTGTGGGGTAGACTGTGCTGAAAAATAATTATTAAGAGAAAATGCGATACTTTCCACCGTTTCCGAGTTAATCAGCATTGAAGTAAGCCAATTATGCTGTTGCGTACGCAAGTTCAAGCGGCCCTCCAAATACAATTAGTGTGAATTGTTTCCATAGCGTAATTAAAAAGCGCACGAAACTGCTCAGCCTTTGGCTCGGGTTAGATCCTAACTACCGTTCGATGTCCTATTTTTGTATCGGTCTCTGTTTCAGATTTAGGGAAGCAAACGAAGTACATGTTTGGCCACAGGGTCTGTGACAGACCGCTTGAATCTGAGCACGCAACGTCCTAGCTTAACATCAGTACTAATTGATTTAGAAACGGCTTAATGATTCGACTTTTCTTCTTAATAATTATTGCTCAATATAATCTACCCTTCAACACCCTTACAAGCTTCTGAGACAGTTTCTGACCATCATGTATATATTCAAATTCTCATTTCCGTCTCACAGTGTTTCAACATAGTGTTCCCATCTCTTTGTGCGTTTACATAGTTCCTCAAACTCTGAAGATCTCTTTGGTATGAAAAATTTTCATACTAGGAACCATTCCTAAAGGTGGAGGAAACTTCGGGTACTCAACGGCATATAATGTGGAAGGAATAGCAAACCACCTCAAGAAAGATTCTCTAGTTATCCAAGAATCAGTGGACAGGTTGGAGCTACCGTAAGGCACCTATCTTAGCAGTCTTTCCAGAAGTCAGCTCTCGGTATTTATCCATTAACACTATTAATGCAAATTCTAAAGTACTGATATTATCGAAACTAAAACTTTTTGAATATTTGAACTTTTAGTCTTCAGTTTGTCACAAACTCACTTGAGTTTGGTAGAAAAATATATAACTATAAGGCTCGAAAATGTTGGAATTTTTTGACGATTATGGAACTGCCTCTCAATTTATAATATGTGATACATAATCCAGGGGTGATTACGAAGGATCTAAATTAATTGTAGCTTGCGTAGGCCAATGAAACTAATTAGTTTCTCTCAGCAGATATTCCATTGCCTCTGGTTTTGCTGAGGTGACAAAAGTCGTGGGACAGCGGTACGTGCATATTCAGATAGCAGTAGTGCCGCGTTCACATTGTAGAAATGGGCAGTGCATTGACGGAGCTGTCGTTGACACTCAGGTATTTCATGTGAAAAGGTTGCGGACGTGGTTACGCCAGCACGAGGGGAATTAACAGACCTTGAATGCTGAATGGTAGTTGGAGCTATGGATGGGACATTCCATTCCGGAAATCGTTAGGGAATTGAAAATTCCGAGATCCACGACGTCAATTTCTGGCATTGCCTCTCACCACGGACAACGTAGTGGTCGGCGGCCTTCGCTTAACGTCCGAGAGCAGCGGCGTTTGCGTAGAGTTGTCAGTGATAACAGATAAGCTACCGTACTCTGTGAAGAACGTTCAGCGGATTAGGAATTACGACCTTACCTACCAAGTTGGCAAAATATCCTAAAAACCTGCCGTATTAATATTAACAGCACTTCTTCCTCAGTTTCTAGGTCACTGTTTTTTATCTTCCAAATAAAGATTTCAATTTTGTTTTTAACCAAACATGGCTAAAAAGAAGAAGGAAATGCAGTTGCAAAAGACGAGTAATTATTCTCTGAAGTGAAATATAAACGGTATTTTCCTGACATGTTTTGATACCACGCAAAAATTCGTCAGTAAATCAAATTCTTCTTTCTATATACTAGTTTATCACGACGGAAACGAAACAGAAGATGATAGAATGAAAATTAAATAACTAAATTCCGTTTTCCCAAATTACTTCCTCGAAAAAACTCACAACACTGTTCCTACTTTCGACCGTCGTATATCAGTTTCCTCTATTTGTTTCGAGTTTCCGAATAAGTATCAGGTTTCTAGTTAGTCACTGGTTTACAGCACGCTCCACCTAGCTAATGTTGTGGGTTTCTAGAAAAATAATTTCTGGTCTATATCTTCAGATTTATATCATACGAGTGGTACTGCTATGCAAGCGATATTGATACGTGATTGATATTGAGAAGAACTGCGAAAATGGTGTGATACCCTTGAAAACCATGTGAAATTAGATATGGTCTTGTAAGCCCAGTGTCAGGAGATGGATGTAGAAAAGCTAGCGAACAAGCAAGCAGGTCCGGACCAGGAACAGCAATGCGTTTGCGCCGAAGTGGGAAACGAGGTCGAGTTTGTACAACATTTCTGAGAGTGACTTCGATCCACTGACGGCTTTCTGATGTGAAAGAGATGAGTTTCTATGGTGGAGGATATGAATTGTATGTTTACTACATCGACACGGTATGTGGTGATATATTGATGGCTCAGATATTGGTTTCATGTTCTAATATTCAAGCTCCTGTTCTCAGTGGGAGAGCAGTGTAATTGAGTAAGGGTCTTTCTGTATTTGACGATATGTATGGCACTTTGCGAGGTTCAGTTGTCGGTGCAATATGGCGATCAGTTTTTTTCGGGTGCTGTACCGATATGAAAGGTAACTGCACTGTTTGTGTAACATGTGTATATATTGCAATGTAAAGTTACTGTGGCTTATGTAGTGTAAAATGTGTATATATTGCATTGTAAACCTACTGTTGTATATGTGGTGGCATGACAAGACAAGATGACTGTGTGTCCTATAGTGAGGGATGTATAGATTCAGCACATCAATAACCGTGAGGGTATGAGAGAGATTTTTTATGTGGTAAATTATGTGTTCTGTAGATAGTGAGATTCGTTCCAGAAGTACACATGTCAAGAGGAGACATTACCTGTACGTCGATTTGTGCCAGACTGTAGCAGCAATCGTAATATTTAATTGTAGTTACACTGGTAAATATGTTCCTGGCTTCCAATATTCCTGTGTGTCTCATTTGTATTTGATGATCAGTAGACAACTTTGCAGGTTTAACTGTCAATGCAATTTAGCGATCTGTGCAAAATAATTTTACCGCTGAAAGCTCCATCTGCAGAAAGAAAGAAAAGGTGGATGGTGCTTTGACACTGTCAGCATCAGTAATTTGACGGGTGAATTCGATATGAGCTAATGGTAATGCTCGATTCATTCACAAGACATCCGTTGTGCTGCGATATAGGGGTCTCTACATACGGGTGGGAACATTTGCGTATGTTGAGAGCAGGAAGGGTATCACGTTAGGACCGCTGGGAAGAGTGCATTCGATGTTATTTTGCGCTATTTTCGTAAACAGGTTCTGTTAGGGAAAGAATTTCCGTGCATACAAGCTGAAACATCACGAAAATTCCTATAAAAGTGCACGTTAAGTATTTCTGGGTCGCTATGCAATTTACTAGAGTCCGACTTGGTTATTATTTTAGATAGACATGTGGCTTCAGTATAACATTAAGAACTTTGCTAGAAGCGCTTGCGATTGTACGTGGTCACACACGGCAATGCGTCAGACACACGTCACGCACGGTCGGTTACAATCGCTAGGGAGAAAGCAGCTTATGCTATTCTGGAATGGATTTCTGCATCGTCGTTTGCCAATAAGCTCTTTGCTGGACCGCAGGTAGAGGGAGGGTTCACGCCAGCGACGGTGAACATATACGAGTGGCCCACCTCAGAGCATCGGCACTTTGTACATAGGTATTCGCTCCCGTCCGGTCGCGTCATCAACAGCGCCTTGGTGAACATGTATTTGGAGAGGTATTTCTCAGGTGTTGAGTACGAAAGGGATGCCACCACCTCATGCATGCGGAACCCGAATGGGCGCCTGTGTGGTTTGACAGCTGCCGGCCACATCACTTAGCGGGGCTGTCGGTGCATCCCTCCTTCTGGGAGCGTGGGTGGTACAATGGACAGTGGGCGGCGGGCAGTGCCAGCTCGTGTCTGTTGCACAATTTTGCGTGCGGGTCTGTAGGCTGTGCTATGCGCTATTTGGACAGTTTGCAAGTACTGAGAATGTCTACACATCACTGTGCTGTATTATTTAGGAACTGTTTGCTAGTCTGTACTGAAATTATTTCGGTAAGATAGGAGTTGTTTCATGTCTGCAGAGCATTATTTAGGAATAGTTACAGTTCTGCAGACTGTCTATTGCGACCCCTAGCATGTGTTTTGTATCAGTGTAATAAATATACTCCATCCCTAAATAAATTGTTCGAAAATACATAAAGTATACTTCTCTCCAGCAGCCTAGTGCAGACTGAGTCATTTTCACGCCATTTTCCCCCTCCAGACCACCATCTTGGATTACATCACAGGAGGGATGACAGCACCCTCTGGTGGCTGTACTGTGTACTAGGCCAGTTAGCCTCTAGATCTCCTGTTGGAGACACTGTCTGTCGCCATTTTCCCCTCCAACCATCTAGGATTATGTCACAGATGAGAGAACTCTCTGGTGTTGGTACTGTGTACTAGGTCAGTTGGAGTCCAGACTCCTTGGCGACCACACTGGATGGTGGTAGTGCCTCTAATTGTTTAAATAAAATAGTGCTTGCAAAATAATAAAGACTTATGTCCAGCACTGAACAAGTCCCTTTCCCGCAAATCCTTAGGAGGAGCTGGCGGTCGGGTGACTTAGGTTAGTGGAGGTTTCCAAATAACCTAGGTTAGTAGAGATAACTTTGGTGTGTTTCATTGTACTATTAGAATCTGAACATCCTGCCATTTTTCTGAGGGGAGGGGCATTTACCAGTGGGGAGGGGGAGGTTAATTATTTTATCAATTTAATTAAGTAGTCAATCAACTGATAGTAGTGATAGGGCCTATTTGAATAACTCAGGCATGAAAGTGTACCTCTAGCAGCGACAGTGGTGGGGAGTTTGGGGGGAGGGGAAGGATGCGGGGCAACAATAGGTTAAGGGAGGTGACATGGAAAACCACTTAAAAGAACAATAGGTTAATTACCTGTCAATCAAAGGAGAACATTAGGTTCGTCTCTGAGTGCATACCTGCCCCTGATGTAGGCAACTGGCACTAAGAAAATGTCCCACAAATGGCATTGTCCCCCTACTAATGTGTCTTGTGGCGCCAGTGCCACTGCCAACCTGAAGCTAAGTTGTTTTCACAGTACCAAGATTGGCTCTTGTCGCAGCTGTAAACCCCTACAGGAGAAGTCCGTCGTTCCGAGGTCTCGTTCATTATATAAGGTAATATACAGTACGTGACATCAGCATACGTTTATGGGAAGTGACGGTGTTGTTGATTGTGATGGCCATTATTCCATCCCTGATGTTGACTAACAATAGCTCCACAGCAATGGTATCTAGCACCGATGGTACCCCTGCCATATTGACTGCCCAGTGGTAACTGTTTCACTTGTACATTCGTTTATGAGTACTCGTGAAGAAGCATTGCTGATGCCATTCTTGATTAGAGAAACGAAGCGGTTGCTAAATGCCATCTTGAGCATTGTCGTGAGTATACATAGCTTATTTAGTCAAAAGACTTCTGAAAATCTAAGAAGAGTAGGGCATCATTTCCTCTTGCTTAAGAGTATTCGCGTATGTCTCAGATGGCAACTGAACTCATGGATCACCCCCTGCAGCAGTGCAATGTCTATATTAGTACTGTAGAGCAAATCCGTAAGTTCGCTCGCCTTGACGACACTGCCGATTCTGTTCACGTTGACGGTTGTGATATTGTCTATCACTCATCAGCTGTCCGAAACTCCATCTCACTCTGTACCATCGTGAAGCCGCCATGGATCATTTGACTGTCGACAGTAGATGGTCGTCCGCTGTCATTCATTTTTCACGTAAATATTTTATTAGCAGTTTGCAGATCACCTGCCCCCCCCCCCCCCCCAACCCTTTGAGCATCTTTACTGACTTCTGATTGTACAATAAAGAGACGCCGAAAGTGCAGTGTTTGGAATCGGCGCCTGGCATTCACTGCAAGAAGGAAAACTGATTTAATGTCTCTACAGGTATAACACACCTAAGCGACACTAGTTTTAAAAGAAGTAGACACAGGGCTGTATAACAACTTTAAAGAACTCACTATATTTATGCACGGGATGTATTAAATTTTCGTGTGTCGACAGATGACGATGGGAGCAGGCACTACTGGTGTTCCTCCTCGAGCTGCCCACACGGCAGAGCTGCGAGCGCGTTCGGACCTGGTCGCCATCGGCAACCTTGTCGGTGAATGTGGCCGCGCCCACCTGCTTACCTCGCGGGGCTGAGGCTGCAGTCAGCAAGTGCCTACGGTACAGCTACGGTAGCTGCTCGCTGCTCTGCTCGTTTTTCCTTTTTTCAGTCACTGTAGCCTACTCTCTCGCAGTCTTCAGCAATAGGTTCAGGTTTTCTCTTTGCTCACGTATACGATATTGCCGCACCAAGGACTGAGAGTCACTTTCGCTGCTACTTGCAGACACGGGGGGATTCGCCAAATCATCCAATTTCTGTTCATTGCCGCTGTTACCTTTCTTTCTCTTTTTACGCGCGTTTTTGTTTTCTACAGGAGGTGGTGGAGTTAAAGTGACCTCCATCTGTTTCTGCTTCTGGCTTGGACAATTTTCCGAAGAAATTGAGACATCTTTGTTTTCCAACGTAATCCGTTCTGTAGAGAATGGCGGAAGTGGAGTTATTTTCACCTGTTCTTGGCGATCAGGTGCTCTGGTTTATACAGGAACGAGCTCTCGCACAACTTAGATGTAAGCCGCCTGTCGGGGTTGTAACGCCGTCCCCACATCTACTTGACACACAAGGGGTACAGAAGCCATCAGTGACAGCGTTATCACGAGGAAGTTGTATCGATCGTCGACGGGTGAAGTTTATCCTTAAATATTCAGTGGAATGACACTTTGAACAGGTTGGTGGTTGCCCATTTTAGGTGATCCGAACGCGACCTTCGCCTGTGACTATGTGAGATGGAATGTGTTTCTTTATGTCTAGACGAACACTTCGAACTCCACTGTTGACGTTCTACCGATAAGCAGTCGACTATTTCTCATTAGTGGCTGGAAAATCAACACCGTACTGCGGGGGTACGAGCAGCAATCTCATTGGGGCACTCAGGTGGTACAATGCCTTATCTGATGGCACAATCTGAGCATCGCTCATACTCCCGTCAAAACTATGAAATTTTCATATTCCACCATATTCCTGTACAGATTTCTCGCAAATGAAACGAATTTCGCATGTCGCGAGTATTGTACGAAGTGGGACTGAAAGTGCCTACAAAGTCTTCGGGCTATCCAGACACGAACTTCAAAAGCTGTCGACCTAAAACATTGTGATGAAATACACATTGCTTTCTCTGTTGGATGTCGACATTTTACTTGCAGTTAATTGCAGCGCACAATGCAAACCTCGGCCACAGACGCTGCTCTCCTCCCCTCCACAAGCACCAATCGGCGACGCGAGCACTTGCCAGAGCGCCCACTTTGACCGAATGATGTCCACCGGCGGGCAGTCCGCACCAGAATCACCTCGGTCGCTACGTCAGCGACACTTCCGTTGAAGAGTGCTTACCTAAAGGTGCGTTCACACCTGTGTGCATTGCGCCTAGTCACCATGCGAATGGAATTACTGGCACGCACATGTTGAGGAAGAGGCATGCATCCTTCACACGTGTTTCTACCTGCATGCCGGCCGGAGTGGCCGTGCGGTTCTAGGCGCTACTGTCTGGAACCGAGCGACCGCTACGGTCGCAGGTTCGAACCCTGCCTCGGGCATGGATGTGTGTGATGTCCTTAGGTTAGTTAGGTTTAATTAGTTCTAAGTTCTAGGCGACTGATGACCTCAGAAGTTAAGTCGCATAGTGCTCAGAGCCATTTGAATCATCTACCTTCATGTGGAGCAAGCACAGTCGCACGACGACTGGGTGCAAGGCGCTCATGTGTAAACACACCTTCACGGCTACGTGAGTGGTAGTCGTAACATATTCATTCCTCGATTTCCAGGAAAATATGCTTTTGAGGACTCCATATATGATGAAGAAAACTGCTCAGTGTTCACTTATCTATCGACCCTACAAGGTCTGACAAGCAAACCCTTGAGTGCGAGGTCGCAAAAGGCCATTGATGTTTACAGCATTCAACACCCCAGTTGTCTACCATGCAACCACAATATTGGCTGATAATGGCAACAGAGTATGGGCCTGGGGTGTCCATTGGTAAGTGCAGCATGAAACTACGGAGCGTAGTTGAACTGCATATCGACGAGTAACTCAACAATGCTACAGTGCTAGTGGTGTTGATACGAAGCAGAGAAATGGCAACGATAAACAAAGCAAACATTAAATTATAACTACAACAACAGTTGCCGAAGTTGGCATTTCATCATAAAGGAACCCAAGGAATTTCGCAGAGTGAGAAAGAAGTGACAGAAAAAATATTGACGTTTCTGCAAGCTGAATCAGTGGATGTGTGGTGTCGTATACCGTCGACTGGGGAGACAGTGTACATGAGGAGTGCAATAATGACGATACGTGCTTAACAAGTGACAGAGATACTGAAACAGGTGTCGAGCCATGTAGCTCATCATCCTTACAGGACAGGGAGCCACAAATTCTGTCTGCACTGAAACATAGTAGAGGACAATCGTCGTCCAAGGACCGGGTTCCAAACATAATTACGTATATGGAATATCGTCCGCAGCATAGTAAAAAGACAATTATGAACAGATTTAGAATAACTTCTCAGCACTATGACCATGTTGTGCGTAAGAACAATTACGGATATTCAAGGGAGGACAAGGCGCACTTGTTGCAAAAACTAGTGTTTGCGCGTTTTAAGAATGCTCAATACAGTTTACATTATGTGCTGGATAGTGATTTCAAGGGAAGCAGTGGATGGTTATATAACTTCAAAGAGTACTACAGAATTGGAAGATGTAGGATAACGAGGTTTCAAACAAAGCGTCAACTTGATGATGCACAGCAAACTGCGGAATAGGCCCGAAAATTTGTAGATGAGATAAACAAACTTATCTCATTGTCCTGTAAGGAAGTTGCTTTCAACTCCGAACAGTTGGGATTTGAAGAGGAAATCCATACTAAAGGAACTCTGGAAATTAGAGGTATCAAGAAAGTTGTATCCAGATCAACTAATATCAATGACTTACCACATTCGTATACAATTATGCCGACTGTTAATTTGGATGGTAAATTGGTTGGAAAGTTATTTATTGTGTTGTGAGAAGTTGTAGGTGATCTGCCCTTCACGATTCTTCTTCGTGTGTGTGATCTTGCAAGGGCAGTAGGGGATATTTACGTCACAGAAGGAAAGAGTTGGAAAATGGGCGTGAGAGAACTGAGAGTACGGTATGAGCACTGCTTTTGCCAATATCTGATCAAAATAACTTGCTTTTGCTTGATTCCTGGGTACAAAAAGTATACTGTCTTAGAACGAACTATCTCTCCAGAAAAGTATTTAACATTGCAATTCATATCACCTGGGACCACTGGACAAATTCAGTCTCTGAGTGTTTGTTCTTTCTCTGCCTATAAAGCGTATAGCACTATCTGGAGCTATGCCTTAAAGGACAGCCAGGACAGGTTGTTCCAAATCAGGTTGCATGCCATCAGGTGCCATCGCCCCGTTACGCCATTATGATTATATGTCCATTCGTTAAGAGTGGATACCTAGCTGAACATCCTGCACGGCTTGTAACTCCCAAAGAGTTCGCCTTCGATCTTGAGGGTGACAACCTCTGTGATCACTGTGGCGGACATTCTTTCAGTCGGTGTTCATGGTGCAAGCTATTGGTTTATTTTGAAAATTTCTTGAATGTCGATTATGCCCATTCTGTGAAGTGTAATACATACATTCCATTGAAAGTTGATCTCTACACCTCATGGACACTCATTTTCTGACACCCTCAAGTTCCAAGTGGTGAGTCATTAGCGGCTAATATTTTACTGTCATAATTGTTAACGCAACACCTCAAATGAGCGTTACTGGAGATTGAACTTGCGACCTCGCACTCGAGGAGTTTCTTGTAAGTCGATTGCGCTTAATGAGCTTTAGGGATGGTTTTCCCAACGCTGACGAACATGAGCCGAATCGGTTGGGCGTGTCTCAGGCCCTCCCATTGTGTGTTTTATGCGATATGGCACGGTGACTAGCGAACGGTACGTGAAGCTTTTGGAAGGTGATTTCATCCCCATTATCCAAAGTGACCCTGATTTGGACAAGATGTGCTTCATGCAAGACGGAGCTCGATCCCGTCGAAGCAGGAGAGTGTTTTTTGCCATGGAGGAGCGCTTTGGAGACCGCACTGTGGCTCTTAGGCACACAGAGGCCACTGGCCAGGGCCCCGATTGGTCGCCATATTCTCCGACTTCTTTTTGTGGGGCTATATTAAAGATACGTGTACAGCAATACCCCCAAAACCATTGCTGAGTTGATAACAGCCATTCAGGAGGTCATTGACAGCATCGATGTTCTGACACTTCAGCGGTCATACAGAATTTCGCTATTCATCTACGCCACATCATCGCCAATTATGGCAGGCATACCGAACGTGCCATAAACATGCCATAACCTAAATATAGTGACGTTTGCAAGTTTAACAAGTTCAATAACTGTCACCATGCATTTTGCGAAGATACGTCGTATTATCGTATCTTGATTAGTAGTCGACAATGTTGTAGGGTGCAGAACACTTTTAGAAAGCATTGGCAGACGGGACCTACTTGTTCACTAGCATATATTGTTTGCAAGATGGCCACGGAGCATCTTTCAGGAGGGATTTAATCTGTGATGCGTACGTAACCCATCGAGTTGCACCTTTTTTCACACTGGAGTCAGCTAGCCGGTATCCCTAAATGAGAGAATCCTCTCCAAAAAAGTAACCACTTCGACAAACATCAAGTTTCGAAGTAATGAAGCTATCAGAATATTTCACTATAATATAACGGGCATTAGAGATAAAGTTAGTGACCTGCCTATAGATGTTTTCTCAGACACTGGTGGCATATCAGAGCAGCATTTAAAGAATATATATTCAGTGGCTTCCTATACCAGGCTGTAGATTAACTAGTTATTTTTCATGGAGCTCTTCCTTTTGGATCTGTTGTTGACACATCAAGGGACTGAACTAAATAATTTATCGAATATTGTGCAGCAGCGGTTGGATTCAGTGAAACTTAAACTTTTAATTACAATTATCTATAGGTCTCCTAACTCTGATTTCAGGATATTTCTGTTCAAGACCGGGAGAGTTTGATTGAATTTACTCGAAAGTACCAAAAATTAGTTGTATTCGGTGGCTTTAACATTAATTTCACAAGTGACTGTACAAGGAAAAGAATGATTCCTAAATTCGTATTATCTGACACAGACTGTATTTCTTCCAGCCAGAGTGCAGAGGAGCAGTAGCAGAACTCTGTATAATATTTTTGTTCAATTTTCGTTACTAGAGTGACATTCCGCTAGTAAAAGGATAAATGGCAACAGGGAATTTTTAAACGACATTAAAGAACAAGTGTGGGAAGATGTTTACAGTGATAATAACATATACGATAAATATAAATAACCATTCCTCTTTGAAAATTGCTTTCCATGAACATGTTTAAAACAGGGTACTAGAACTAACGGACAAACGGGTAGCTGACTAATGGAATAAGGAATCATGTAGAACAATGTAGGAACTATAACAAAACTTTGTACTGCAAGGTGCTACAAGTGCCATTAGAAAGCCAATAAGCAAATATAACAGCCAATTCTCTAATTAAAACATTATGGTCAGTCGTGAAGGAAGGACCTGGCCAACAGCACAAGATCGACGATATAACGTAAATGTACAGTAAAAGGGTTTCTGTTATTGATTAGTCAAACATATGTATATTACTTATTAATCAGTTTCTCAATATATCAGGTGCATTAAATAAAAAACTTAGATACTACAGGAAATTATATATCTCTCTTCGAAAATGAGTCAATAATTGAGCCAATAATTAAATTGCTGAAGACTAATGAGTTTTATGGATATGATGGTGTATCTAGCCCTGTACTGGGCCACATTACTAATTTTTCCTTTATAAATGTTCAGATGTATGAAGATTAAAGTATTCAGCAGTGGAACCGCTTTGTAAAGAAAGAAAAAGGGATAATGTGGCCAAATTGAGACCTATTTTATTCCATCGATGTTTGTGAAAGTTATTGAAAAGGCTGTACAAGTAGTGTGTAAACGTGGTGTGGATCTAATCGAGACGAACACATTGATACAGGTCACGTGTGATCTGTCAAGCCAGGAAACAACCTCAAATTGGCCTACAAAAGGCAAATAAGTCACACTGCATGCACACCACACAAGTTCATTTCACTTTCTCGCCAAAATCGTCCTTGAATATTAAAAATCCCTTGTTCTTGCACTTAAAAATGTACATACAGTTTACATTGTGTTAATTTTAGTTTAAAATATTGTAAATTAACACAGCTTAAAATTAATAATTAAGTTGTTTTTTGTATTGCCTTCTTACTACGAAACTACTATTTTTGTAAGAGTTAACATTAGATCGACTTACAACCGTAATTAGATTTTTCACAAAGTTTTTTATTTCATTACTCTCACCGGACTATTTAAATTAGTAACGTTAACCGAAGTAGTCGGCCAGGCCGGTGGCGTAAGAGAGAGAAAAAGGTAGAGAGAGAAAGAGGTAGAGAGAGAGAGAGAGAGAGAGAGAGAGAGGAAAGGGAAAGAGGAAGAGCGAGAGGACACTGAAAATCTGGTGCGGCGCGCATGCGTTGTAGCTTAAGAGTCTTTTGAAGGATATTTGGAGAATGTTTCCTTGCTTGATAGACCGCAAGTGCCCTGCATCAAATTGTTCGTCTCGGCATCCTGTACATTACCGTGATACGTTGTAAACAGTTATCATTTACACTTTGTATAACTGATCATTTCAGTTCACATAATTTGCTGTGAAACATATAGTGTGGTTTAAGAAGTGGTTTAACAGCTGAACGTGCTATGTTGTGTTTTCTCTGTGAGGCACTGAACGGGTAAACAAAAAATTTGGAACATTAGCTGTCTTCTTTGCTTTAAGGAAGGCGTTTGCGTTTGATTGTGTTGAGCACAAAATACTACTGCCGAAGTTGGGCCACTATGGAATAAAAGTAGCTCACAATCGACTCCTCTCATGCTTCAAAAACAGATAGCAGAATGTCACTTCGCATAGTAATCAGTACGGCTATGAGGTAGAGTCTGACTGGGGGGGGGGGGGGGAGGGGTGTCATCAGGGGTCAGTGATTGTACCATAACTGTTTCTAATAATAACACATGCACAACAAACAAGTTTTGTATCACCTCGGTTCCGAGACTTCCGGAAACTAAACAGAAAATTGGAATAGATATCAACTTAAACATCATTTCCGCCCTGTTTATTGCTCATGAAAACCACACATTGCATTTTGTACCACCACACAGCGAGACCTTCAGAGGTGGTGGTCCAGATAGGTGTACACACTGGTACTTCTAACACCCAGTAGCACGTCCTCTTGCATTGATGCATGCCTGTATTCGTCGTAGCATACTATCCACAAGTTCATCAAGGCACTGTTGGTCCAGATTGCCCCACGCCTCAACGGGATTCGGCGTGGATATCTCAGTGTGATTGGTGGCTCACGTCGTCCATAAACAGCCCTTTTCAACATATCCCAGGCATATTCGATAGGGTTCATGTCTGAAGAACATGCTGGCCACTCTAATCGAGCGAAGGAAGTCATTCACAACATGTGCACAATGGGGGCGCGAATTGTCTTGCATGAAGACGAATGCCTCGCCAATATGCTGCCGATATGGTAGCACTATCGATCGGAAGGTGGCATTCGCGTATCGTACAGCTACTACGGCGCCTTCCATTATCACCAGTAGCAAACGTCGGGCCCACATAATGCCACCCAAAAACAGCACGGAATCGCCTCCTTGCTTCACTCGCTGGACAGTGTGTCTAAGACGTTCGCCCTGACCAGTTTGCCTCCAAAGACGTCTCCGACGATTGTCTGGTTGAAGGAATATGCGACACTCATCAGTGAAGAGAACGTGATGCCAATCCTGAGCGATCCATCCGGCATGTTGTTGCGCCCATCTATACCGTGCTGCTTGGTGTCGTGGTTGCAAAGATGGACCACGCCATTTAAGTCAGAAGTGAAGTTGCGCATCATGCAGCCTACTGCGCACAGTTTGAGTCGTAACACGACGTCCTTTGGCTGCACGAAAAGCATTATTCAACATTGTGGCGTTACTTTCAGGGCTCCTCTACGCCATAATCCGTAGGTAGCGGTCATCCACTGCAGTAGTAGCCCTTGGGCGGCCTGAGTGAATCATGTCGTCGACAGCTCCTGCCTCTCTGTACCTCCTCCATTTCCGAACAACATCGCTTTGGTTCACTCCGAGACGCCTGGACACTTCCCATGTTCAGAGCCCTTCCTGGCACAAAGTAACAAATAACAATGCGGACGCGATCGAACCTCGGTATTGACTGTCTAGGCATGAATGAACTACATACAACACGAGCCGTGTACCTTCTTCCTGATGGAATGACTGGAACTGATCGGCTGTCGGACCCCCTCCGTCGAATAAGCACTGCTCATGCATGGTTGTTTACATCTTTCGGCGGGTTTAGTGACATCTCTTAACCGTAAAAGGAACTGTGTCTGTGATATTATACACACAGTCAACGTCTATCTTGAGGAGACCTAGGAACCGGGATGACGGAAAACTTTTTTGATGTGTGTATACAACTTTTAATATGACGGGTGATTCTAAAATATTTTTGTTTGCTTCTTAGTGATGGATGTTGAGTGCAACATAGGCAATGTATCAAAAAGTGCAAGTCAAGAAATAAGTCCATGGCTTGTAGAAAATGAAGCTAATACTGATATTTGGATATGCGAGTGCAGGCTTTCTCAGCGAATTTCATATATGAAGTCTTCACGGATTGTCAGCCGTGTAGCGTCGTCGTCTCGCAGCTACTAGACGACGACGCTACTCGGCTGACAATCCTTGAAGACTTCATATATGATATTTGGATTACACTCAACGGGCATCTGGTTAATGAGCCCGGAAAATCCAAATTCGCAGGTGTTCAGATAGATGGTAATCTGCCATGGAAAGCCCGTGTTCAGGATCTTGTTCAAAAACTTTATGCTACTATATTCACCATTAGACAAGTATCTGCAATAACTGATAATCCAACACGAAATTGCGTATCTTCATTTGCTTATGTCAAAGGGCGTTATATTCTTGGGTAGCTCTTCCCATTAACAACGTCTATTTTTGGCTCAGAAAAGGGCAGTCCGAGCAGTATGTGGTGTCGATTGACTGACCTCTTGTCGACACCTGAACAGGAGTCTAGAAATTCTGACGTCTGCCTCTTCATATATATTTTCTTTAATATCCTTTGTTGTTAACAACATGAGCTTATTCCCAAGACTTTTAGATTTCACTTTGTTAATACTAAGTAAAAATCCAATCTGCATTTAGGTCACGAGTTACTGACTCGTGTGGAGAAAGGCGGACAGTATTCTGAATCCAGAATGAGATTTTCACTCTGCAGTGGAGTGTGCGCTGATATGAAAATTCCTGGCAGATTGAAACTGTGTGCCGGACCGCAATATCCTTTCTTTCAGGAGTGCTAGTTCTGCAGGTTCGCAGGACAGTTTCTGTTAAGTTTGGAAGGTAGGAGACGAGGTACTGGCAGAAGTAAGGCTGTGAGGACGGGGCTTGAGTCGTGCTTGGGTATCTCAGTCTGTAGAGCACTTGCCCGCGAAAGGCAAAAGTCCCGAGTTCGAGCCTCGGTCCGGCACACAGTTTTAATCTGCCAGGAAGTTTGAGTATTCTGAATATTTTGAATAAGGTACCAAAAAGTCTTAATAGTAATCCTCACTCATTCAAGTCTATGTTCAATAATTTCCTCATAGCCCACTATGGGAGTTTCTGGGAAAAATTTAAGCAAATTCGTGTGTTATATTGCTGATTATGGTAATGTGAGTTATACTTGGCAGATTTTCGTCTGCGTAGGATTCGTTTAAATTTCATTTGAATTACGACTATAGCCAATTTTTCCCATTTAATTTTTCCGATATAACTTCATGCGCCGACTCGCTTCATGCCCGTGGCGATTGGCTCCTCAATTTGGTGCTAAGGAGCTAGATGCGTAGTTCAAGAAAAATTGCACCTCCAAAGAAGTCTCTTACAAAAACGACTAATTCTTGGGAACGGTCTCTCGGCATGACACCACTACTAAGTTGAATTCACGGATAGGACGGAGAATATTCAACGAGATGTACTCGCTTCACCATGAGTTTGCTTAGCGAGCGCGAGAGTGACAAAGTAAAACTCAACGTACTCCAGTTGAAGACGCTATAAGAAAGGCGCTGAGGGTCTTGGAAAGTCCAGCTTTGGAATTCCCAAAGTGAGGTTCCAATTCGAGTCAACTAACAAATTACTGCCTCCATTTTATATTACAGATTAATGTCTACGAGGACAAAATTAGAAGAAATCGGTTGTGTTCAGAGGAATGCTGACAGTTTTCCTTCCCGTTTACAGTCAGCAAATGGATAAGTAAAGCGTAATTGGTATAGCGTAACACGCGGAATGCTAGCTTGCGAGACAGGGAAGTGACAGGTGAGCCAGACACGCATCGAATCCGCGTGGCGTATTAACGACCATGGGCTGCTCCAACGGCAGCCTGAGTGTGAGATTTAGGCAAGAACTGAGCTGGTCCCCAAATTCTGTCTCGGTTACAATACGTTCACACACAGGACAAAGGCTACACAATTCACAGACGGCTGGCGCACACGACATTGCTCCTCCACGCTACCTTGACGACTGTAACGTCAGAGCGGCATCCGTCCACATAATTAAATAATAAAATAAAATCTGCAAAATCCTGAAAAAAGCGTACGGAATAAGCGCTAGGGAAAAGAAAGAAGATACCACTGCTGTGTTAAAAAATTCTGATACCGAAAAACACCGAAGATTATTTCAACTTTATTCTTTGTATTGTAATTTAATTCGTTTTGTGTTATTCTACCTGTGCTTCAGTTTTATTCTCTCCTCAACAGTAATATAGGAGTGAAAATTGCGTTAAAATTGTAACAGCCACAAAGAAGAAATCTGTAAGAAAATGTTAACATAATAAAATTATAGGGTTTACTTGAGGACGGTATTAGAAATGAAAAAAAGCATAGACAAAATGTTAAGTGTTAAATTACTGATACAGAGACTGAACCTAGTTTGAACTAAGTTTTTTTCCACTTAACGTTATTTTCATGTGTGTTAATTTTTTTCAAGTTCATTCTTCAGTTCAGGCTTGAGAGTCATTTGTATAAATAGTCATAGGATCTCAGAAAGACTATGTTCTGCATCTCAGATAATACTATGTCGGTTAATGTGCTACTCAGATTTTGGATTTAAGATTTTTTTACCCAGGAAACTTCAGAGCGTATTCGGAGATATTTTTATCACTTTATACAGAAATAACTGTTACAGGCTCTTGGTACTTATCACGCTGTGTTACTTGTCAAGGCTTCCTGTTCAGTTGTCAACACTGAGCTATATAATGTAGAAATTATTACGTTGAAGTATCATGCTTTCTAAAAACAGATCAGTTTAACTTTCCTGCATGAGGTCACCTCAGTCGACTTGTCCTCTTTATGCTTTACCGAAGCGCTACTCCTGGTATTCTGGCTATTTTGTGTAAAGTAATCAGCAGGACTCCATTTGAAGTACGAGGCGCATGATTCGTATAAGTACATAATTTTCTATATGATTTCACGTGTACTGTGTACAGATTTAGCCTCTGTACATTCAAGAAATCAAATTTCGGAGCTGACGTCGACAGACCCACCCTCGGTACGTAACTGGTTTTGTGCTTTTCCGTTCTGATTCCTATATAACAGCATTATAGATATAATCAGCAGCCCATGCACTCTGACATTTGAAGTAGAAGCTATTCCAATTAACCTTTGTCTCTGGACAGTAATTTTAGCTTCTGTCAACACTTCTGCCGTTCGTCAATACTGGTGTTATGGTTCCTTTTTAAGAAATGGAAATTTTGGAAAAGGAGAAGGCAAGGGCGTTTTTTATCAAACTTCAGGGTAGTGGCTCCCGTACGCCTGTTATCCTTTGGTGTTCTAAATTGCTTAAGAAATTATGAGATTTTGATTCTTGTTGCTATCGAATTGTTCTTAATAAACTGATAAATAATATGTTGAAACTGTAAGACTTTATCGACTCCCAATAATTATATTTCTACTGAAGATGTTTCTTGCCCTCTTGATATCATAAAAGCGTAAACGACTTTAAAGAAAAATGAAGTGCCGATTATTCGGTTCGCTATCTGCTGTCGTTGAGGAAATTTTGTTAAAAGGCCGTTTTTTTCCCACTATCCTTTACAGTAAACGTGTTCCATTTACGTCTTTTGTTAGGTAATTTTCTTTCCATTACGCCCAGTAGATCATGTGAGCTGGAAGTAGGTTGTTTCTTCTGGTGCGCAATGTTTTACGAATGTCCGACATGAGCCAAACCCATGTGTCTTGTTTCTTGTGAACTTCATCAGAATAAAAACCTGATGTTTCTCTTTATGGTTTCGTTAATATCATTATACTTTGGGCTGCATGGGGCTATTCATGACACCATGTTCCTCAGAAAAGACAGACTTGCCACACCTCGCGCTCGTATTTTTTCAGTTCATAAGTTTCACCAATCCATTTCCACATACACTCCTGGAAATGGAAAAAAGAACACATTGACACCGGTGTGTCAGACCCACCATACTTGCTCCGGACACTGCGAGAGGGCTGTACAAGCAATGATCACACGCACGGCACAGCGGACATACCAGGAACCGCGGTGTTGGCCGTCGAATGGCGCTACCTGCGCAGCATTTGTGCACCGCCGCCGTCGGTGTCAGCGAGTTTGCCGTGGCATACGGAGCTCCATCGCAGTCTTTAACACTGGTAGCATGCCGCGACAGCGTGGACGTGAACCGTATGTGCAGTTGACGGACTTTGTTCGTGGGCGTATAGTGGGCATGCGGGAGGCCGGGTGGACGTACCGCCGAATTGCTCAACACGTGGGGCGTGAGGTCTCCACAGTACATCGATGTTGTCGCCAGTGGTCGGCGGAAGTTGCACGTGCTCGTCGACCTGGGACCGAACCGCAGCGACGCACGGATACACGCCAAGACCGTAGGATCCTACGCAGTGCCGTAGGGGACCGCACCGCCACTTCCCATCAAATTAGGGACACTGTTGCTCCTGGGGTATCGGCGAGGACCATTCGCAACCGTCTCCATGAAGCTGGGCTACGGTCCCGCACACCGTTAGGCCGTCTTCCGCTCACGCCCCAACATCGTGCAGCCCGCCTCCAGTGGTGTCGCGACAGGCGTGAATGGAGGGACGAATGGAGACGTGTCGTCTTCAGCGATGAGATTCGCTTCTGCCTTGGTGCCAATGATGGTCGTATGCGCGTTTGGCGCCGTGCAGGTGAGCGCCACAATCAGGACTGCATACGACCGAGGCACACAGGGCCAACACCCGGCATCATGGTGTGGGGAGCGATCTCCTACACTGGCCGTACACCTCTGGTGATCGTCGAGGGGACACTGAATAGTGCACGGTACATCCAAACCGTCATCGAACCCATCGTTCTGCCATTCCTAGACCGGCAAGGGAACTTGCTGTTCCAACAGGACAATGCACGTCCGCATGTATCCCGTGCCACCCAACGTGCTCTAGAAGGTGTAAGTCAACTACCCTGGCCAGCAAGATCTCCGGATCTGTCCCCCATTGAGCATGTTTGGGACTGGATGGAGCGTCGTCTCACGCGGTCTGCACGTCCAGCACGAACGCTGGTCAAACTGAGGCGCCAGGTGGAAATGGCATGGCAAGCCGTTCCACAGGACTACATCCAGCATCTCTACGATCGTCTCCATGCGAGAATAGGAGCCTGCATTGCTGCGAAAGGTGGATATACACTGTACTAGTGCCGACATTGTGCATGCTCTGTTGCCTGTGTCTATGTGCCTGTGGTTCTGTCAGTGTTATCATGTGATGTATCTGACCCCAGGAATGTGTCAATAAAGTTTCCCCTTCCTGGGACAATGAATTCACGGTGTTCTTATTTCAATTTCCAGGAGTGTAGATGGAGACGATATCAGCTGCGTATTAAAGGTATACGGAATGAGTTTTTCGATGACAAAATCGATTTTTGGGTAAACGCCTTTTCGAAAAATTTAGACTCTCCCGTTTAATACCATGTATAAAATACTTGGATGACGTGAATAGAAATATTTTAAATAATTTTTTTAAATAATTTCGACACACGATGTTCCGCACCTTGTATACGAGACGGGAAATATACCTGATATAGACAGCCTTGCCAGAAATATAATTGAGCACAAGAGAGTTAGCTTTTCTGTTGGCTACACTGCTAGACAGTTGACAATAGATTCTGCACCATTTGTATTGTTCCTTTGTGAGTACATCCATGTCATTGTTGTGAAAGTCGTATGTGGAGAAGTCATTGAGTTTTCTTTCCTTCAACATGCCAAGACCTAGTCTGAAGGTATTTAGAAAGCGTGTACATTGGCGTAAGAAAGTAAATTGTACTAAAAATTCGTCTGATTCATCTTCATCAGTATCTGATGTCCCAGTAGCGACTAACCTCAACACTGGTAGTGATACATTGAGTGATGCTGCTGCCACTAGACCGGAAAGTGCTTCAAGAAGAAAACTAGCTGGAATTGAAGAAGAATACAAGAAACTAAATGCTGGGCCTATAAAATATGAGGTAATTAACGTCCCTTTATTATCAGACGTTTTGGAGAACAATGTGTGCTGCAAACAATATGAAAAATTTGGTGTTTCATTCAAAACAAACTTACATCTAGGACTTGCTTGTGAATTAGAGTTGATGTGCAGTTACTGCAAACACAGCGTTACTTTCTTCAATTCCTTACATGTTACTGCAGATACAGGTAAACTATACGATATAAACATTAGATTGGTTTATGGATTATGGTGTATAGGAATGGGCAGGGCTGCAGGTGCCATGTTGTGTGGTGTGATGAACCTCCCCCTCCACCTTCAAAATTTAACAAACACATAATTGCAATAGGCTCTGCTGTAGAAGATGTGGCACAGGAAAACATGAAAGATGCTGTTGAGGAAGCAGTTGTTGAAAATAATAATAGCAGAGACTTGTCCATAGCTTTTCATGGAAGCTGGCAGAAGAGAGCCCACACATCTCTGAATGGTGTAGTAACAGCTACAAGTGTGGACACTGGTAAGGTAGTTGGTGTGGCAATACTTTCTAAGCATTGCAGATGCAAGGAGAAAATGAAAAATAAACATGAAGAGGAATGCATGGCAAATTACTATGGGTCAAGTGGTGGTATGGAAGTTGCTGGCGTAAGAAGTATTTATCAACGCTCAGTTAAATGGTACAACGTTAGATACATAAATTATCTTGGAGATGGTGACTCAAAGGCTTTCAAAGAAATTGAGGAACTGAGACCCTATGGTAACGATGTGAAAATTTCCAAACTGGAGTGTGTTGGCCATGTTCAGGAAAGGATGGGATCAAGACTTCGACGGCTCAAGGCTAGCATGAAAGGCAAGAAATTGAGCAATAGAAAAACTTTAGATGGGAAAAATAGACTGACAGATGCTACAGTATATCATATTCAGAAGTGCTATGGTCTAGCAATAAGACAGAATACAGCAGATGCAGAATTAATGAGAAGAGCAGTCTGGGCTCTGTTTTTTCATACAGCTTCAAACAACGAGAATCCCCAACATGCGCTATGTCCAAAAGGAGACGATAGTTGGTGCAAGTACAACAGAGGCAAGGCAACTAAGAAACAATACAATCACCCTCATTACCTGCCGCCTGCCATAATGGATGAAATAAAACCAATATTCCGAAACCTCGCAGATATTAGTCTACTAAAGAAATGTCTTCATGGCCGGACTCAAAATCCAAATGAGTGTGTGAACCTTGTGATATGGTGTTTGTGGGTATAATCACACTTCACTTTGGCGTTTATGATGCTGTTTCATCATTCAGTCAGGGCAATATAACAAAGTGCAAAGTTCTGCAGAAGTTGGGGCTCTGTGTAGGACTACGAACTGCAGCAGCTATGCTTTGTTTGGACAAGGAACGTCTCCGGTCTTCAGATAATGCCATAAAAGTATATTCAAATATGGCTAGACAGCATAGCAGAGCCATCAAGAGGAAGCTGTTGGACGATTCTGATGATACAAGCTATGGAGCAGGCTTGTACTGAAGTAAAAACTTTGAAGCTAATTTACCGTAACTTTAGTTTTTTTGTGTATAAGGTACATTTTCTCAGGGCCTATTTACAGTAGAAAGATGAAATCTTCTGTAGTTGTTCCTTAAGACCTTCTAATATATCTGAATTAAAAGATACGTGGAATTATTTTGTATTAACGGATGTACATTTTAAAATACTTCTTAAAATGTATATATTTTTAACATTTACAAAAAATAAAATATATGAAAAACTATACATTATTTTTTTCAAAACTAATAATTCAGCATAAAAGCAGAACATATCTCTGCGTTCTGTGAAAAAATCAAGAGTACCGTCCAAATAACGAATGAGAAAATGTTCCTAACTTTTAGCTCAATTTAACATTGTAAGCATAGGGCGTTCCGTATACCCTTAAGTCCCGATTTTAATTTTGGCCAAGAACTGCAAATGTTAGTGGACGGATTCGAATTACTAAATACCTCTTTCACCTCTATTATCTTCACCGGTAAAAGCATATTTGACAGAAGATATATAAACCACGGTGTCAAACATTATGTCATGGACGGAGAAAGATGGCCACTGAGTTCTCCGATCGCACTAATACACGTACAAGGGTTTCAAGGGCGTGGAGTGTAGCAGATGAACACAAACCTCCTAAACGAAATAGAAATTCAGACCACGACAAAAATATCTGGAACAAGTGCCTACGCCACAAAATTCCTCTTACATTTGGCGGAAGAAAGAGTTTATTGGTGGAATAAAAAGCTGTAACGTTATTTAATGCTTTTACGGGAATTCTATAGCAATACGGCGTGGTTAACAGGTAACATGACTAGAATTAAGCACAGGAAAGCATAAATTACCGCCCTCACCAGACAGCCTGTGTAAAGCGCCAAAGTCAGGTCACGCAGTCAAAATGATTAACGAATGAATCTGCTTCCATCTACATCATAAGGGAAACGAGAAGGGCCAAATACTAGATCATGTACAAGTTAACAGACGACCGAGGCAGTGTCTATGACACGTGGAAGTCGATCACAGGCTACATCAGGTATGTATACTGAAACAAAAACGCGTTAACAACTAAGAAATTTTCTTCACATGCACCACAACAATCATCAGTTGGGAAGACAACGGAACTATATTAGAAGCGATAGCGCAATTGGAATTGCAAACATTAATCAAGGAGTCATCGAAAATGAAAGTAGCAGGTTTGGATGGCATACCTGTCGAATTTTACTTACATGTCTATACTTGGTCGGCCTGAAACACCGGGATCACGTAATGTGCCAGTAAAGCAAAGTTAGCGTTAGCCTATATCATTTTTGACAAAGCACATGGCAGAATTCATCATGATTTTTTACTCAGTGTAATGCGCAGAATGGGATTTGAGAATAAGTTTGCAAAATAAATAGTCAAACACCTTGGTCAATACCGGTCAAAAGAGCTACTCGACACAGTTTCTCACTTTCTGTAACTCTTTATACAATCACAATAGAACCAATGCTGAAAATTTGTATGGTGTGCAAATCCCCAATACCAAATCCGTATTTCACACATACGCGGATGGCATCAGTATTATCAACAACAACAACGGTGATATGCATACAAGAAGACAAATCGTATAACACTACACCAGTGTGACCGATGCTGTTACAAACAACCAAAAATCGCATTCTACTAGGACCACATTGGGACTACGTCCAAGGCACGTGGTTACGAACAACAGAAAGAAGGGAACACAAATGGATGGTTATAACGCCTAATCCGAATGACAAGCTAATGGCAAACTGGCAGGACAATCTCAACGTCATCCGAACAGCTATCAACGAACACAAGGCCAGAAATCAGATCCACTGCAGAAGATCAGACTTATAAACACCTACATACATACTAAAGTCTACTACACAGCAAAATCGGCACCTAACTACATTGCGCATAGAATAGTAGGAAGCGCTGTATGGAATATATCGAGAGTCAACATATTTAAGATCCCATTTCACACGGTCCATCTACACCGGCAAAAAGGACTACGGAATATACGAGCACAATGCAATGCATTATTTCTTAACAGAATATTAAGGATAACTGAAAGTTGACGAGCAAATTACGCACCTGCCTCGAACCAGAACACAGAAAAAAGAAAACTCCCAGTAAGAGGGGGCCATATAAATAGAGATATTGATTACATGAGAAGCTGTTATATTGAACGCAGTTATATTGAAGCTAAGTGAACGAGACTGCAGAACGCCAACATTATAAGGACAATCTTAGATCCAATATTGTTTCTCATATATATAAACTACCTTCCGTCCAATATACAACAAGCTGAATTAGTTTTTTTTTTGCAGAAGACACTAGTATCGTAATGAATCCAAGTATATACACAGAAACAGACGAAATGGTAAACAATGTTCTGATAAGAATTGTTGACTGGTTTTCTGCAAATGGTCCACACTTAGTTTTAAAAAAACACAGTATATTCAGTTCTGCATGTGGAGGTACTACGCCAGCGAAACTTAAAAAAATTATGTATCCGTATTTGTACAAACACACTCTCGTTGCAAGGCCGGGAAACGTTCCACGTTCCCCTCGAAGTCTTGATAACTTTAAATTACAATAATATTTAAACGAAATGCGGTTCGACTGAACTCCGCTTATCGTCAGGCGTATAGCATACTCTACTTAATTGCTATATTTTCCCTCAAATTAAAAATTGAGTTACATAGCAATATATTGTTACTAGAGATTAATAGAGTGCAGTACTTCATACTTCCTGACACTGATATTAGATGATTCTTCAGTGTTTTCAGTGTTGTCCTTGCAACCTCTGTTGGAGAAACATTGGCATTAATTTAGCCATGTATGGGATGTTCGTATTGACTAACATTCCTGGATAACACTGAATATTCTAGCTCATAATTCCTTCCTAATTAGATTTCTTATCATCTTCAACCTTGGCAGTCCTGCATTGCTCACCAGGGTGTAATATTACGGTATGTTGTTAATTTTTACTTATTTACTGTCTAATATACATAGGCATGTCATGCAGAAATTTTATAACACAATAATAAGAACACTTCAGGTGTTGGATGTACGAAACAAACCATTCCAGCCGGCCGCTGTGGCCGAGCGGTTCTAGGCGCTACAGTCTGGAACCGCTCGACCGCTACGGTCGCAGGTTCGAATCTTGCCTCGGGCATGGATGTGTTTGATGTCCTTAGGTTAGTTAGGTTTAAGTAGTTCTAAGTTCTAGGCGACTGAAGATGACCACAGCAGTTAAGTTCATAGTGCTCAGAGCCATTTGAACCATTTTTGAAATCATTCCACAGTTGCAGAACATTTAAAACGCTAGAACCACAATCCTACAAACATGGAACAAGATATGAAAATGATGAGAATAAACAACCATGACAAATACTTTATACAAATGTAAGAAAACTTCCACATTCAGAAAGCCATTCCTGAAAACTGAGCTACACACATGAGTACAGACTCCCTGCTACACCCGCCCGCCTTCTGGTCACCCCCCCTCCCCCCCCCCACCCCCCCCACACACACACAAAAATACGTACCACACCAAATACCATTTCACACACACACATATGCACACACAATCAGATCACAGATATCTCAATAAAAATTACGCTCTAAAGTTGGCACTAACATTCGATCTTTGGCAATAACGTCCGACAGTCGGCAACACAAACCAAAACATAGCATCACAACATGTGTTCAGTTCCTTGTGCTGTGAAGTGTGGAAAACAAAAACAAAAATGGCAATTATAAGAAGAAGAACAGCGTCAAAAACGGAACTAAAACGCAATATGTAGAAAATGTTCCATGTAACCTGCAAGTAGAATTTAAAATATTATTACACCACAGAAAAACCAACCACCATAACTGTGTATAACCTATATATACATTGTCCCAAAATGTAAGCCAAATAGTAAAAATACGTACATATTCCAGGCCACTGAAGATGCCTTGCAGAGAATAAAGGCGAAACTCGTATGGCACGAAAATGGTGTTTCATTCAGTTGTAGTTAGACGGTCAAAAAGTAAAAATTAACAATATACCGTAATAGATCTGTTATCTTTATCACTTCACTGGTTCTATGAAATCACATTGTGCTCGAATGTGCTATTTGGTGGGACGAGTAAATCACGTTTACAATAGACGAAATTCAGGAAATTGTCCGCACAATTACAAAGGAAAGGAACGCATACGGTTGTGAAACAGAAACTATTTATCAGTAAAGCTAAACTTCAAGGTGACATTCTGCAGTGGTGATATAAATAACAATGTTTGTAAAAAGAGATCGCTTCAGCAAATATTCCGAGTCAGAAATTGGATATAACGTACTGTTAAAAAGTAATCGACAGTCTGTTTGACGTAACACATGCTGCGAAGCTACCCACTTCCCTTGGCTAGATTGCTTATATTTTATTCGACATGCTTCGCACTGGTACTTTTACAACTATAAAAAACTGGGAACATATGTGGAAAACGGCTTCTTGCTGAAATGCTACATCAAAAGGCAATTTCCTAATAAAGCTGTGCGAGTAAAAGTCAAAAAATTAAACTGAGCAGCTATCATACATGAACACAGTTGTCTACACAATAACTGACTGTCGTAAGAAGAACGACAGAGAAGAGATACCAACAGATCCCATATCGACTTAATAAAATCTGCATAGCAAGTTGCTCAGGGGGTGCGTTATTTCGAGATGTTGTTTTAACTGCATCTTATACCTCTTTGCTGGTGAAGTTATCTATTGTTTCCTCATTATTTTCGTCATTTACTACATCTCTATAATCGCTAAAAAAATCCTCCTACACACTGGATCTATCTCTGGCTTTTCGTCTAACTTAATAAAATGTTAAGCAGTAAAGGAAAGAAAGGAGAAATTGGCGAAGGGAATTAAGGTTCAAGATGAGGAAATGAAAAATTCTACATCTGCCCATGCCACACAGATTATGTCAGACACGGCAAAAGACTTGAAATACCAGCTGAATGGAATGGATACTGTTTTGCAGAGAGAGTATGAGACGAACATCAACAAAAGTAAAACAATGGTAATGGAATTTAGAAGAATGAAAAACGCTGATTCCGAGAAAATTAGATTAGGAAATCAGACACTAAGAGCGGTAGATGTGTTTTGCTATTTGAGTAACAAAATAACTAGTGATCGCCAAGGTGGAGAGGATATATAATGTAGTCCGGCAATAACAAAGCAAGCGTTTCTGAAAAAGATAAATTTCTTAACGTCGAATATATATTTAACTGTTAGGAATTCTATTCTGAAGAAATTGTCTGCATTGTAGCCTTGTAAAGAACCAAACCATGGACGATAAATTAGACGAAAAGAGATTAGAAGCTTTTTAAATGAGGTGGAACAGAAGAACGACGTATATTTGATAGGTGGAGCAGGTATTGATGGGAAATGATGACAAAAAAATTTATGGGTCAACTAGACTAAAAGAATACATATTTTGATAGGATGTATTCTCAGCCATCAAGAAATCATAAATTTCGTAACTGAAAGAAATGTACCATGTAAAATCGCTAATTTGTTTTTGTTTTACAGTATTAATTTTATTGTGTTTACCGGTTTTCGGCTTACAAGGCCGTCTTCAGACATTTACTGTCAATTGTCGCCAAATGAGTTACAGTGTTTGTAAACAACATTGGAAAAAAAAGTTACAAATCTAGACTGAAGCAGAAACGTACAGCAAATAACATCGTTGACAGTGTGGTGGTAATACAATGTAAAAAGTAACCTGTTGAACCACCACACTGTCAAAGATGTTATTTACTGTACGTTTCTTTTGCAGTAATATTGTAGAACAAAAGCATACTAGCACGCTACATTTATTATAATGTTGTTCTACCAAGAACCGATGGAAGATTCAGTCAACATGGCATGTGAAAGTTATAGAGAGAGACCATGGCTGAGCTAAAGCGGGTTCATGTGGGTGTAGGTTGCTGCATTTATGCAGAGATAAAGATACACCTACTAAATAGACAAATGTGAAGATCTGCATGAAACGTATTCGGACGGAAGATAATAACAACAACGAGCGGTTAATTTTTTTATGTTTTGTGTCTCTGTATGTTCACCAATGTAATCGATTAATTGTGTGAATATTTTATGATTCGCCATCCTCTCTTTTTTATTGGATGGTGTAATGAGTTTTGCTCATGCTTAAGATCTGAATTATTATCGGCCCTAATCTTGTTCCCGATTTCCTCTTGTTTTTATTGTGCTTCTACACTTTTGTCGTTTAGAAAGTACACTGGGAAGTCCTTACGACATCGTGGTAAGTCCAACAGGCACCGTCAGCTTTTTCCTTCGCATATTGTAGCAATGTTTTTTTTTTGTTTTTTTTTTTTCAGTGTGGCATATCTCCATCATCAATCTATCCCACTCTACACACGCAGAAAATTTGTTTCACAATCTAGTTCTTAAAATTAATTACAGTTGCTCGCCCAACACTTTTTCCTCTGCAAATCGTCTGGAATGCTAATTGAGTCCAAGTATGTTTCGAAAACTCCCTCAGCTTATATCTATATTCGTAATAATGGTTAAATACTGTGTGGTTAGATAAAATCTGTCTTACCTAATTTCTACTTCATTGTTCGTGTTTGGTCACACAACCTACCACACGTCATACACGCCGAAATCTTCTATCAAAACTTGTAGTTGCCAGGAAAAAAATAAATTTTTGAGTTTCGACCTACTTTTTAAGCACACTGTTAGCATCAAAGCTTCTCTTGTCCTCCGTTCGCGAGTAATTAGATGCTTTTTGCTTCGAGAAAATGCGTCCTACTGTGACCCAAACTTGAACCTGATAGTCGGTAAATATTAAATGAAAGACTTTTTATTCAAATGGCTATATATCTACCAATGTTGAGCATTGTTTTTTGTTATGACCAACACCCTCCCTTTTTTAAACTGCGGTACCGACTGGTGGGTCATTCTTAATATCTAAATTTACTTTGAGGCATGGTATTTGGTAAAACGGTATGGTAATTACAGCTTCTAAAAGAATACGGCAAAGCTCACTTTTTGACTGGACGGTTTCATTCTCTTTTTCTTACTGTACTATTTCCTGCTTAACCCACATTTCTTGTGATTTATGAGCTATATCATCCCCACTTCCATTTTCCTTTTTGCGTTTCCATGTGTTGTTGTCTGATGTGGTTAACTTTTGATTGTCCTTTTTCTCCTAGTTTCTGGTCTTCGCTGCCTCTGTTTAGTGGCGGAGAGTTGGATATCAGTGGTTTCTGCCTAAAACCGCAAATTTATTAATTTCTTTTGAAGTACCAGTGCCTTTCGACCGATGCTATTTCATAACATAGACATCTAGCGGTACATCTATGAATGTGTTGCACTTAGCAGCGTTCAAAACAACAGTCGGCGCGTAGACTGTGCTACGTGATTGTAGGAGATTTTAGACGTCATTGTAGGAAATAATTTGTGTTCACTTGTGTGCCTCCCCCCATTGCTCATCCTCATGTAATTCTGTTTGTGTATAAGAGTTTTGCTTTTGAGTCTCCGTAGTTTGACGCTATCTCGTTAGTGTAGTTTTTCGTAATTTTTCCTACTCACGAAACACAAAGCTAATAGTCCATCGAGGCACTATCTCTGCCATACATCGTATTTAACTAATTTTCAGAAATTGTAAACCGTGACATACTAAGGAGTGGGATATTTTAAAACACTCTTGCGAATTTTTACACTGTTCTCTACATGAGAACCTCTGTTATTAACCCATTTTTACTATGTATTTGTAGTCGATGTCACACGGCAAACTGAAAATGTCTTCAGATCTTCGTCTTACACCAGCGTCAGTAATGAACGCCTTTGTTACATCTCCAACCGAAAAAATGAATTCTGCCTGGCCACCCGTCGTTTTCAAGAATCTATCTCAAATCTCAATACTTTTCTATCTCTGACAGTAATTGTTTCATAATACTAGTCGGCCACTTCCGCAGCCTTTAGTCTATTAACTTCCAACCGAAGGGCTAAATATAACTACTTTCTTCACGGTCTGTGCCATCTGAAACCAAGCTGGAGTATCTGAAGTTTACTTCAAACCAAGCTGTATTTACAGTAACCGTTAAGGTGCCCCGCACACCACGACGGTGTTACCACAAATAGCACCTCCACCAACCAGAAGATTCATTTTAAGGTGAATATAATCGTCGATACGGACAGCTTATAAGTAATAACGTGTAGGCTACAAACAAATAAAGAAAAGTAAATGAAATTTTCCGCAATCCTTTTGTAAAAGAAATGTCGTAGTCTGCTGTAACCTAGTATCTAATACACGGTATCCACATTCCGTACGAATAATAAACCGCAGAAAAACACAGCCCGTAACAGCTAAGACACATCTCCTGTGGTTCCATGAGATACTAAATAAACGGTTACCTATCTTTCGTTTCTACTTAGTAAACCGTCTTTTGCAACTGGAATTCAATGTTTTCATTTGCCAAACAAATGTCTTCCCAACATATGTGGCAATGTCAGTGTTTTTTTTCTTTATTTATTTATCGGCTGCTATTTTAATGTTTGGAATAGAACTTCAACAAACATCGTAACACACGGTCAGTTATCCACTGTAGACTCCTGGTATGACAGATAAAGTCCCACAGGAGTCAGTGGGCTGATAGAGCTCGCAGTTCTTCACTAGTGATCATTCTGTACACCCTTAAACAATATTTGCTCATATTACGTACTGGATGAAGACTCTAGACAGCGAAGTATGGGAGACACTTAATGAAAATGAGAGCAATAAGCTCTTAATAAAATACAAGACTCCTGGTACGTATTTCAAAAATAGGTCGGAGTTTCCGATAGAAGATAATTTTGATAGCGACGATTATTTTTCAGGATCTTTAACAGCCGTAACATATTTATTACCCAAATAACCTGGCCTTGTCCTTAATACATATGTTTCTGGATGGGGTACGCCTTTAGCAAAACATAATTTTGTCCTTTATCCCAAACATGTTTCACTGCAGTTGCAGACTCAGCAGTGGGCTTTTATTTTATGGCTGTTAAACATAAAGAATGTTCTTTACTGTTTGTATTAATGTAAATATTAGTTTTTAAAATCGTATTTACAAATTTTTTTGAAGAACACACGAAGTTATGTATTCATACCTTAAAGAGGTATTAATACAAAACTTTATGTGTTCTCCAAAAAAATTTGCTTACATCACTGAATGTAAGTACAAAATTATATCACTGCAATACACGTAGTTCAGGAGATATGGTGTCATGAACAATGAGATCCGTTAAAAAATTTCGCTTCAGGCATGGCGTTTAAATTTGTTACCCCTTTTGTTACTAACTTTTTTCGCAATATATTTTGCAGACAGTGTACACATATGCTGCTGTATGTACCTGCAAAACGTGCCGTGCATAACGTTAGTAGTAAAGAAATAATAAACTATAACGCCATGTCTCATGTCGTACTTTTACTGCTTGAACAGCGGGAAAGTAGTAAGTGATGATCATCTTTCCTTTCATCATTCGGTAAGGGTTATCAACGAGAATTTTTTTTGTAGAAGTTTGAAGTTATGCAAGTCGCTAAGTGCTCTCATTCTCAAATGCTGGATGAATAGAGTCTGGAAATTCACGTGTCACGGGGTACGCATCTTTTTCACCCCTACCTCTCCCTCCCCTTTCATAGATAGGTGATTCTTACCCCCACAGTGGTTGTCATCTGTCGCTAAGGTATATGTGTTCCACGTTTTGATGAAATCGGTCCAGTGGTTTGGGAAGAAATGTGGAAAACACACACACATAATATGAATGGATTACTACTCTTCCTCTTTTACGTTTGGGCATTGTCTAAAATATAAATAAAATTACACTAAGTACACTTTACTCACTTTTCACACCTTATTTTCGATTTATATTCAGCCACTATCTCACTTTGACCGCGCACACTTCACTGGTTTTATTCACACACTGCACTACTTCTTCGTCACTGTTAAGAAACTGTCGTTCGAACCCACGACAGGTCTTGCTTTAAACACACCCCTACTAATAGGTAGTCCCAGCAGTGGCGAATTCCAGACCATACCAAAATGGCTTCGAATAGTCCAAAATGTTACAGAACGTTCCACAACATTTGAGAGTGTTCTATAGTGTTCCAAAATGACCTGGGATGTCCGGTGTTGTTTTATAACCTTCCGAAATATTCCCGAATGTTCCAGACTATTTCCGAACATTCCAGAATTCACGTATCATTGTGTAATATTCCGGAACAATCTGGAATGTTGTGGAATGTTCTCGAATATTCTCGGATGTTCTAGAACGTTCCAAAAATTTCTAGAGGACGAAACTTGCCCGTCCTTAGATCTTCAAATGCACACCCTTCAGATAAAAACGAGAACCTCCTTCATGAATGAGGAGTAGAGGGCTACCGCATCATATAACTCCCTTGATCGTACTGGGACTCGTTTCTGAGTGTTAGAGGCAGGCACATTGTACACTTACTATATATATATATATATATATATATATATATATATATATATATATATATATATATAATACTGTAATGGAACAATATACCTTATTACCGTCATTCGAGAGTTCCTGAACAGTGATGTAAAGGTTCTCAACATTTACATAGAAACTTCCGAAAACGATACCCGAAGAATGTACTTTCTGCGTAGGTCAAAACCGCGAGTTCGCGGCAATACTGGCTCCGTCACCAGTAATCGTTGTCTAACGGGTAGAGGTCTCACTAATCTGCTACCCTGGTCTTCACACTTGGCAACTACTTTCGGAATTGATAGAGCTTTAGAATGTAGCTGAAAGCGCCACATAAGTATTCTGGTGTATTTAAAAGTTACAAATATTTAGCACGCTATCGTTTATCGAATACGTTGTTTCGATGTATGAGCAGTTTGTGATATTCTATAAGTGCCCGTGCAGCGTGGGTATATAGAAAACAAATCGCTTAGTAGATAATGTCAACGAGTCTCCAAGAATAAGCACAGACGATGCTGTCGTTCCTAGGTAGTACAAACAATTATGAATGAAATTAACCACTCCAACGGCCACACAGTGTTAAGAGGAAGTGGATCTTGTTATATATACGGCCGGCGCCTGGTGGCGATCCATCTTGAAATCTAGCCTGCTTACACAAGAATCTGTTCACAGCATTCTTGTGCGGAGTTGCATAGAATACTGCTAATCTTTCGCGAACTCATTAGTCAAGATGACGGAAGAAACCAGAAAAGTTCAAAGAAGTTCCTTTCGGTTTTAATGGTTGCACTGAATTACCACAAGAGGGATACAAAGGAGCTCAATAAGTCTCATTGGCAGAAAATACAAGAAAGCTATTGTGGATCCTGACATACCGCTATCGCTGAGCTGTCTGAAACACGAAGGTGGGCAGTTCCTTAAATATCCAGTGACAAATGATAATAGAGAGCAGAACTCGTAAGTAATCGCCATGGAAGCCACACGTCATATAGTGAAATGCGTGTGGATTGGACCGTTGCATATGGATGTGGCTGCCAGCATCTGAAATATCACAAGACACTTTGCCAGATTTTTATCACTATTACTAGAAAACATTCAAGCAAATTTTTTGCAGGAAATGTTGATTTCCGGAGAGTGTCCTACTACGTAATGTGCTATGGTCTTATTCCTGAGATTTGTTTATAAAATATTTCACGACGGCCGTAGAAATATTCTCTAGAATTAATCTATAGATTTGTTATTGCTTTGGCCTCGTCAGCCTTCGTAGTGAAACATGAAGAAACATTCAGTTTTTCCTATAGCACTATACCTAAGAACAACCATAAAGCTTCTTTCTTTATTCTTGAGGCCTCTATTGTCTTCCTTCTGTTCAGTAGACTGTATGTCATCATGATGGGTGGCCGACTTGTAACTGATTCAAAATTTACTGTTTATAGCTATACGCATCCCTGTTCCTTCTGCATTATTTCAGAATTCAATGATTTTTTAATCATTAGGATTCACAGTCATGCTGAATTGTTTAAATGATAATGCTTTCGTCATTTAATTGTTATGTATTCCTTCTTGAGTCTCTATTACATATTCGGCGTGGTAGTCATTGTTCAGTAATTGAGTAATCATCGTACATATTTCGTCTTTTGTACATTTATTAGAATATTACAGTTTACACCATAAAAAATCGCACCGGCTGTACTGTTGATATGTAACATACCATGATTGTTCTTTTGAAATTAGTGAAACTGCATGTCGTAGTGCATCTCAAAAACATCACATTCATCATTTAACCATATAGGTGTGTAGATGGTCGTGTTAATGGTACTTACGTGGTATGTTAGAGCTCGAAGTGAAAGTATCGTGCATGTTCTCAACGATTTTACTCATAGACCAAAGATATTTGTACAGTTATATCATAAGGTAGGTCCTGAACAGTGTTATTGGTCACAGACTATATGGTGCATGAGCATTACTAACCGACACAGGTTTACAAGTAGGAAAAAGGATATTTTTTTCTGTTTAAAATGGTGCCAATAGCAAATGTAATCGATATAAATAAGGCAAATATCTGACTCCTTAGTAGAATGAAGTTTTCACTTTGCAGCGGACCGTGCTCTGATATGAAAACTTCCTGGCAGATTGAAGCTTGGAAAGTAGGAGATGAAGTGCCGGCGGGGAAGTTACGAGAACGGCTTCTTGAGATGTAGCTCAGTCGGTAGAGCACTTCGCCGTGAAAGGCAAAGATCCTGAATTCGAGTCTCGGTCCGGTACACAGTTTTAATCTCGGAGGAAGTTTTCATCTTAAGCCTTAGCTCTTACGCTAATTATTTGTAAATCAGTGTAGCTACATTTTGTCTTAGGCCAACATACTCCTATACAGAGTAAGAAGTACTGAAACTCAACAGTGTCTAGGATTTCGCCACTTTATCCCCTAAAAGGACAACTGAGAAATGTGGATGTCAGAGAAGGATGCGGAAAGAAATGAAATAACAAGGGGCTAAATTATTACTGCGCTAAGATTGGCGGAAAATTATCTACAATCCTTTCATATCGCAGTTCAATCAGGTCATTTAACAGTGCATTCAGAGCGCTCTACAAACAGTTATAGATTTCGTATAATTTTACACTTCAGCTATTAGGAAGTACATGTGAGATGTTATCTGTCTAGGCTGATGGTCTACTGTCACGTAAATGCTTTCCATATGTACAGCTAGTACTCTCAGTCTTTGTTATTCACCTTTAAATCTATCTTGGATTGTGTGTCCACACTGATAGAATGTTTCGTAGGGCTTGAATTAAATTTTATCTGTTATCTACCTAATCTGCTCATCTGATGCGTTTTCTGTGTTTTATGTCTTGAAACTCGTGCCAAGTTGTTAGGTGTACAAAACCCAAACGACACGTTTCTTTTGTTAAATACTTTCCTCTGCAGTTTCATATAGTATGGGTCCAACATATGGCAAGGTAATGAATTTATTTTTCTTTGATTTTTATCACTTTCATAACGGGGATAATTTTTTGAGCAACATCTCTTATGTTACAAAGAGATTTTTCTATTTTCTTGTGATATTTTTTCCTGATATTAAATCAGCCCTATTTTCATTTTTGATATCGATGTCTCTCAAAATCTCCAGTTCTTGATTTACTTCCTCTGCACTCAATGGCAAAGTAACATCGTGATGTGTCATATCATTGAAACATGACAGTTTGTGGCTGCAAGGATTATCAGGCTGACCACTATTGAGCACGTCGGTGGTGGGTGATTTTCAGGATGTCCCAATATTGAGTCTTTTATTTATAATGAGAACTGTTATATCAAGGAAGTTTATAGTTTTATGCTTTTCAAGCTCTTTCATGAAATTAGTGTTAACATATAAACTGTTCAGTTCTTATTTAATAGCGCAAATTTCATCAACTGAGTTTTCAGAGGATACCTGCGTGTTATCTATGTATCTCCTGTAATAGCAACGTTTGGCTATCGTCTGTTGGAAATAGATGAAAAACCGTTTTTCCAGGCTACTCAAAAATATGTCAGTTCCAGCTTAACTGTTTCCCATTGCAAGGTTGCTTGTTCGCTATATATTAAACCATGGAATGAAAAATAATTATTGGAAGTGACCAACTCAGCAATAAGCAACTCAACAGCGTCATCAACTTCCATCATTGAGAACATCTTACATTTAACTAAGTTTCTCCTTAAGTATTTCAATTGTTTCCTAGTCTGTAATATACTCCCCACATTAAGTGAAATAAATTTACCATTAATAAGGACTGGGAATTTTTTGTTTGCTTTGCCACATCATATGAGTTTCCTACCGTGTGCCACTCTTCAAAGATACATGTAACATTCTTTGCCCGAGCTATGTGGCGCAGTCGTTAGCACACTGAACTGGCATTCGGGAGGACGGCGGTTCAAACTCGCGTCCGGCCATCCTGATTTAGGTTTTCCGTATTTCCATAAATCGCTTTAGACAAATGCCGATATGGTTCCTCTGAAAGGGCACGGCCGAGTTCCTTCTCATTCCTTCCCTAATCTTATGGGACCGATGACTTCGGTGTTTGGTCTCTTCCCCCCAAACCAACCAATCAACATTCTTTGATTAACTTATCTAATTTTTTATGGCTTAGTAACCTGGATACTTACAGAATATCGACTTGTTCTAATGGGTGTATCATTCTCATTAATTTTTGATTGTGTTCCGAGATTTGAGGGGACTGGGGCTCATACTGAGATATTCTTGTACTTCCCTGTTTTTTAGAATACAGTCCCAATTTTAGCTTTATCTTTACGATTTCGATAAATTGGGTTGTGGTATCATCACTCTTTTTTATACTCTTCTTCTTTAAAACTCATCCATGATTGATACTGTACTTCATTTTTTAGATTTCAAAGCACTAATCCGTGCGCCTTAATTTGTCATTAGTATATTCACACTTGTCTCGACTTCATTATTCTTACTCTTTGCCATCCTTCCCACCCAGTTGTTCCGTTATAATTTCACCAACCTACCAAGGTAGTTCATTTAGCTCTTCCATTTGTAACCTGGTCATGTTTCGGGCAATTTTCGTATTAGCCATCAGGTTGTTGTGAATTTTAAAATTTTCTCAGCGAATTGTACGTTCAAGAACCTTCTGGCCTGCAGCCGGTTGTCGTTAAATACACTACACGATATGTCGACTGGGTACCTACCAGTCACCCTCACATGGGCCATCGAAGACTAACATATTCCACGTTAGGCCATTTATCAGTGTATTGTGAGTGCTCTGCGTATGCGTCAAGGTCGTGTTGACTGATTACACTAAGCTGCGAGCAGCGCCCTTGCTTGTGAAATTGGGGAACTCAGTTCTCATAGGATTATCACGCCCACGGCCTTCGACATACTCTGCTGTCTTCGATTAGAGCAAATCGTGAAGATGATACGGTTCCACTCATTATCCAACTGGTAACCGCTATCTGGCTCGTTAGTTCTTACGCCATAAATGTTTTTCTCCAGTCTTTAATAACGTGGTCCCAAAAAAGAGTTTTTGTGGCCACAATTATTATACAACAGAGTACACGGATGATCTCTGCGAGAGGCAACCCTGCGGACAGCCAAGTTGCGCAATTCCACCAGAGGACGCTGACCGCCATGTGCTGTGGTCAATCTGTCACCACGATCTTGATGCATGCGGGTAATACTTCCAACATAGTAATAAACTGTGAAACGTGGGACGTCTTCGTCAGTCTTTGATGGCTCACCTGGTGGCAGGTGCGCAGTCGACAGATCGTGGATTGTAGTTAACGACGACCAGTCACGCATCGGAAATTTCTTTGAACAAAAATTAAAGTACCCTGGAGTGGTCTGAACGTATTAAATTTTAACTCTTCCTCTATTACGTTTAAGCCTTTCTCTCTGAAGTTTATCCCTGTAAGGTTCTATACCCTTTACAAAATTTTAATTAGCAGTTGTCGTTTCAATGATGATAGGATCATCTCCCCAAGTTGTTTCAGAATCAGTTTCTAAGTTTTCTGACTTGCTTGCTAATATAATATCTAACAGTGTGCACTACATGATATTTTCACCTCATAATCAAACGTACTATGTAACTGGCACTAATACCCCAGTTCCTGGATGGCCAAATAATGTATATGATGTTCCCGTGTAGTGGTGCCACGTGCAATTAACTAATTTCGGAACGACAATATTGGTGTTTTATTTATAAACAGCATACTCGGTACGACTGTTCATGGTGTAATTACGTAACGTGTGTGACCAAGCTCGGAGTGGGCGACCGTGTACAACCACAGGCGATACTCGTCAAAACCGGGTTGATGATCTCATCAGGGAAAATCGGCGGGTAACACAGAGACGGCTCTCAGACGAGTGTGGCACATCACGATAGCCATCAGTGAAGAGCTGCGGTACAGAGAACTGTGTGGACGGTGGTTGCCTCGTATTCTCACTCCTGACATCAAACAGAGCAGGTCTGACATTTCTTAATAATTTCTTTCTCGTTTAGAGCGCGAGGATGCTGAGTTCCTTTACACCTTTGTGACAGATTATGAAAACTGGGTTCACCATTTTGACCCCGAAAGCAAGAGAGCATCATTGGAGTTTCGCCACAAAGAACCAACGACGCCAAAAAAGGGCAATACTATATTTGCATCTACATCTAGTCTCCGCAAGACACCTGACGGTGTGTACCATCAGCAAGCAAATCCATGCTCACAATGCAGGGTGTTCAGGATATGGTGCATTTGGAACTCATGCCTAAAGTACCACCATAAACTCTGCAAGGTGCTGCGAAACCCTCAGAAGACCGAAAGCACGAATTCGAAGAGTTTGTCCAGACATAGAGCACCCTCTCCTTCAGCGTGACAACGCCAGACCATACACGAGCGCTGCGACATCTGCAACAATCCGACGCCCTCGTTTCACTGTCATCGTTCATCCTCCATACGGTGCCGACTTTGCCTCATCCGATTTTCACGTGTTTTCCAAAGTTAAAGAACACCTCGCTTTGATACTGACGAAGAGGTGCAAGCAGAGCTGAGGTTCTGGCTCCGTCAACGAAGCTAAACATTCTACAGTGACGGCATCAACGAACTGGTCTTTCGTTGGGGCAAGTGTGTTTGTCGCCAGGGTGACTATGTTGAGAAATAAATATGTAGACATGAAGAATGAAGATGTAGAAAGTTAATAACGTCTGTTTCATTTTAAAAAGGTGCAAATGGTTAACATGAAAATTCGGAAGTACTACTTTCCAAGACGCCCTAGTAGTATACATTCACCTCCCACATGTCTTTATCATCTCAATTTCATTTTCGTTAAACTCATAATTACATCTAACACTGCAGCGTGTTATATCACTGTAGTAGTCCCTGCATGAAGTCACATCTGTTAACACTCGGTGATTGTAAGCATTCCTGTCAGACATACTGCATACTTACTTTTTAGAGCTTTGTTTGTTTTGCCGAAAGCACTCCAGATCTGGTTTTTATGTTTTTCTGTCCATCCACCAGTCGTCTGCTACCACTCTAAATACAGATGCGTGAGTTACGAAAACTTTCAACTGCTGTTCAGGGCCTCTGTCAAACTACTATCAAACCGATTATAGATCGAGCGTGTCACTTGTAACGAAGCTGAAGCATTCGTTTCTCCGATTTCCAATCCTCGAGAGTGGCCAGTTAAATCATTGCATATTTCTGAGAACAATGACAGGTTTTTAGACGCGAGAATCACCAAACTGTATTTAGCTGTTGAGCAGAGTAGAGGAGACGGTTGTACTTGGGGGACGGTGTACCTAGGAATACGTAATCTTTCCCGGTCGGTGTTGGAATCTGCTGACTGATTTTGAAACTACATGAAGGAGTGCGCCCTAGAAACCGCAATAAGCGGTTTCTGGCGTTGCCGGACTTGGGGCTGTGTTTTGTGCAGCGTTTGTAAATATTACGAGCTATACATATTTGAGTGCTGTACAATACATTAAAGCTATTTCGAGTAGTTACTGAGTTTTATGGTATAGTTTTGAAGCTATTTACACACTTTGTAGAGTGTTAAGCCATACTTCCTCGGTCGTGCTCCACCTTGCACCTTCAAACAGAAAAGGTCTTCCATCATGGAGCACGTGTTATTTCCAGATGAAGTGAATTTTTAATCTCTTAACCATTTTCCCTGTCTTGAAGATGAAAGATTCTGTTAGTCTTCAATAGATTCTACGTTAAAATATTTTAAACTTGTGACTGGTTTTTGGTATTACTGCTTCGTAATTTGATTTCACATATTGGTTGTTTATGTGTACTTGAGTAATTATGCACCCAATAGACCGTTAAATACAGTACAGACAATATCTTCTCGATTACAAAACAAGTACAATACTTCATCCTAAGTAATTGCCACATTTGGGAAAACCTTACTTTTCCGTAGTAATTTTTGTAATTTCACAAGAACACCACAGCAAACATAAAGTGAAAGCTATCATCTCAAGATAGAATAAGAAAAATATTAAACTTCTATTACATGGCTGGCTAGAGACGAAATGCTGAAAAATGTTGCATGGTACAACACCCAGCCCTACAGTATTAAATAAAAATGGAAACTATTCTTGTGTGACACAGCGTTCATGTGCAGTTGTTTGTTCTGGGAAATGGGAAGGTCTCTTTTGCCCCTGTCTCCACGGTAGCCACACTGGCGTACAGTTAGCTCCCATCTGTGCGAATGATCATAAATTCATGCAGCAGTACCCTACCAAAACTAAAGAAATGTAATACGTGAAAAATAAGAGGAATTAACTATCTGTTTTTGACTACACACATGCTGAACACACTTACTGGACACAGCCCCAGTCTCCAAATATCTAGAGACATACAACCGGAGCAATGTGAATCAGAAAGGCCACACTATAGTTTCGGAAAGGTAAGGTGACACACACTGGAAGACTCTTAAGAAAATATAATTAATTAGCAAAAGAGACTGGTTAATAATCTTTCGTCTGTTGGATTCTTCATTGTTTTAGTCACTTTTGGAATCATGTAAGGTTATATTACCTGAAGAGGCATAATAAATTCAAAGAAGAACTGTTCACCACTTACGGATGCACTCTTCAGAAACCTGGCACTTGCTTTCCAATAAGGGTTAATAAATTTGGGCTTGTAATGAAGGGAACCAACAGTATTTCTTACTGCGGAAGTCAAAAGAGATATAATGTTATTAGTACATCGTGTGCTTTGGTGGCTTTTGGGTCATCAATGTAGAAGAAAATGTAATGCCACTAAATATTTCGCCGCAGCTGTAACTGCGTTTGCTTGATACGTATTGTTCTAGCTACATCGTTGCATATCATCTAAAGGATATGAATATCATTAAGGTCAGACACCTCTTTTAACGTCGGTATGGCCCCAGATATGACGTAAGATGCATTCTGATAATGGAAATTTGCCACTCTTGTAAGCTCAGTGTAATATTCTAGAGGTAAATGTAGAAGAAAAGTAACTGTTTGCTGTTGGTTCACAACAATTATTTATTCAATGTTACTGAGTCACATTACATCCTAATAGTAAGATATGGCAGGTTTACATTAGTATTTCTGTACATTTTATAGTGTATAGGCACCAAATTGAATCGAGTACTACTGCTGTTAAAATGAACTGGTTGAAACGTAACAATATGAATAATATATCGTAATGTTAATTGCATTTTTTAAATATTGTTACGTGTATGAATGTAATTCTAATACGATAATGTTTGCAGGTGACGAGCAGATGGCAGTAGCTACATCAGCATCGAGAGAAATGATGCCATATCCAATGCGCTTAATTCTCTTTCCGTCGACTTTCAGAAGACTCTGTAAAAGGCTAGCAGGTAAGACACACGGCCACAAAATTTCAGTCTCCACGAATAGATTAACGTGATAAGAAAACTGATTCTTTCGCTTCTGTTGCCTGAGTACAACACATGGGCTATGCATTAGTAATTCTCGACGTTTTCCGGTTCGAGCAACGTACACTGATTATGAATCTTGTTTTGCAGTAACTGAAGAAAGTAAATATCCGGATTCAATCATCGTTTGCCCTTTTTGCAGTTACTGCGCTTCTAGGATTTTCCAGAAGAGTCAAGTGAACTCCGCGTAAGAAAAAACTAAAAATATAGGATGTTTAAGTTCTCTTTCCGTCTTGGGCTGTGGGTTAAATCCTCTCTACTTGTTGATAGTTACTTGCTCGTTCTCTTCGTACTTAGCTATCGAATTTTTGTGCAGTCCTTTGACGAACCGAAGCCTATCACTTGCTTTACCTACGACGGAGCCTACGTAAGACGCATGGATAACATCACAGTCCGCATCCTGTGACTCACGATTCGAAAACTAACATGTTATACGGAGGTGACAGTAGAACTTTAGGTCACCACGTTGGTGTAGGCGTGGAGAGGCCCCATCGTTTGTCTTTATTTTTTTTTAAAAAAAGGAGCCGACTTTCATAGCCCCATGTATTTTTAATAATTGACTGATTCTAATTGTGACTGGTTGTAACCGTAGTTAAGTTATCGTCTAAGTATAGCCCTCTGACTTCTCATGTTATAATCGACGGATGTGTATCTTATCTGTTGAATATTGCAATAAATTAATGTTTGGTGTTTTAAAACGTATTTTGAACACATGTATCTATTGCACTGCGGTCGCTGTTAAAGACTGCAAAGGTGTTGTACATGGAGGATGATTTTTGCAGTAACAGCATCCAGTCTAAATCTCGCCTGGTTGCTGTTTCTATCCGAATCATTCGCTATACAACAAATATCTGCAGTGATAAATTAATTGCTACGAACACAGTGTAACATTCTCTTGTGCTAACTTGGAATTTGTTGCCTCGCGTGAGAACTACAGTGTAATCATTCATAAACTGCAGGTTGGTAACTAAGCGTTTTGTGAATCATCACAAATTCTTCTCCACATATCGATGTTTCCAAGCGCTTACATTTCTTGGCGAACTGGATTCTTTCTGCCTAATCAGTATTTGCTCTGACTTTTCTGTTTTTCACCTGAATGTTTGAAAAATTATCTACTCTATCAGAAATGCAGAATAATTTAGGAAGTGGCTTAACACCATCATAATGTGACCAACATTTCTTAAATCCTATACATTCATTACTACATAATTTACTATTATTATTATTATTATTAGTATAATTACTATTATATCGTTCATGTACTACGCAGATTGTAATTTTGACTCACTAAGGAGGTCTAGTTAGACGTAAAAGATTGCCTGAGGCCCTAACCATGCCAGGTGAAATAAATGCATAAATAAACACAAGAAACTGCTTATATTCCTGCGAGTGAGATGTTATTAGTTTAATCTTGACTTCGTAGTCTGTGCGGAAGCGATATGTATCAGAGTAAATTTAACTACACCAATATAAAAAAAATAGTTATTTACGTAGTCTAAGCTGAAAACCGATTATCGCTACACTTTCGAAGCATTTTATTTGACTATTTGCACCTTCTCCCGCGCTGTACGTCTAAAAGCTGAAGCAATATCAAGGAACTTAAGCTGAGTGTCCATGAAATATATTATAAACCAATAAGTGACCTCAGTGCTCTGTCAAACACTTCACGCAGTATCTTATCTCCCATTTCGTCTTCATCTACATCCTCTTCCATTTCCATAATATTGTCTTCAAGTACGTCGCCCTTGTATAAACCTTCTATATACTCCTTCCACCTTTCTGCCTTCCCTTCTTTGCTTAGAACTGGGTTGCCATCTGAGCTCTTGATATTCATACACGTGGTTCTCTTCTCTCCAAAGGTCTCTTTAATTTTCCTGTATGCAGTATGCAGTTGAACGGAATGGACAGTGTCTTCAAAGGAGGATATAAGATGAACATCAACAAAAGCAAAACGAGGATAATGGAATGTAGTCAAATTAAATCGGGTGATGCTGAATGAATTAGATTAGGAAATGAGACACTTAAAGTAGTAAAAGAGTTTTGCTATTTAGGAAGTAAAATAACTGATGATGGTCGAAGTAGAGAGGATATAAAATGTAGACTGGCAATGGCAAGGAAAGCGTTTCTGAAGAAGAGAAATTTGTTAACATCGAATATAGATTTATGTATCAGGAAGTCGTTTCTGAAAGTATTTGTTTGGAGTGTAGCCATGTATGGAAGTGAAACATGGACGATAACTAGTTTGGACAAGAAGAGAATAGAAGCTTTCGAAATGTGGTGCTACAGAAGAATGCTGAAGATAAGGTGGATAGATCACGTAACTAATGAGGAAGTATTGAATAGGATTGGGGAGAAGAGAAGTTTGTGGCACAACTTGACTTGAAGAAGGGATCGGTTGGTAGGACATGTTTTGAGGCATCAAGGGATCACAAATTTATCATTGGAGGGCAGCGTGGAGGATAAAAATCGTAGAAGGAGACCAAGAGATGAATACACTAAGCAGATTCAGAAGGATGTAGGTTGCAGTAGGTACTGGGAGATGAAGAAGCTTGCACGGGATAGAGTAGCATGGAGAGCTGCATCAAACCAGTCTCAGGACTGAAGACAGCAACAACAAGTGACCTTTCTGCTCATAGGTGTTAGGTCCATACATTTATTTTCAGACAGAAATACAATCACACAAGCCCGCAGCTCGTGGTCGTGCGGTAGCGTTCTCGCTTCCGACGCCCGGGTTCCCGGGTTCGATTCCCGGCGGGGTCAGGGATTTTCTCTGCCTCGTGATGGCTGGGTGTTGTGTGATGTTAGTTAGGTTTAAGTAGTTACTTAGGTTTAAGTAATTATAGGGGACTGATGACCATAGATGTTAAGTCCCATAGTGCTCAGAGCCATTTTAACCATTTGCCGGCCGCGGTGGTCTCGCGGTTCTAGGCGCGCAGTCCGGAACCGTGCGACTGCTACGGTCGCAGGTTCGAATCCTGCCTCGGGCATGGATGTGTGTGATGTCCTTAGGTTAGTTAGGTTTAAGTAGTTCTAAGTTCTAGGGGACTGATGACCACAGCAGTTGAGTCCCATAGTGCTCAGAGCCATTTGAACCACAATCACACAAGCTCGAGATCATGAAGGTTTTCGGTTATGGTTCTCGATCTAGGACTGCCTACGTGGTACTACCCGAGATGTCTTAAACAGATATAACACGGATTAGGGTAAGGTAATTAGTTCTGAATCTATCTAAACATCAACGCACATTTCTCGAACGGGAATAAATAGGCATAACAGTTTTTGCATAAAACGTATTAATTTGTTTATCTACTGTATCCAAGGAACATTTAAATTTATATTAACTTCTGTAGAGTACTGCTTTTTCTCAAAAAACTAAAGTAGTGGCAATGATCCACGATTAAACCCCCCGCCACTAGTTGAGGATCAGTCATTGAAAACGATTCCCTTTCTTTATGCTAATAGAAAATGCCATGAGAAGTACGTCAGTATACGGCGAATATGGCCAAGACATTGTATGGTGAAAATATGCGGTGTGATTCACATGTGGTGTCCGGGACTAATTGAGTATCAGAACTATGGATATGAATGAAAATGAAAACTTGATACACACAAAGAATTATTAAATGCAGAAACTGAAATTACAATGTACAAACAATACTGTTCTATTTTAGGAAGCTGCCTGTTCTAAGTTAGTCCTGGGCCTATTTGCAATTTTCACATGTGAAATATTTTGGTCGAGCATTGTCTGCCAAATTCTGATATGTCTGATGATAACACACTTTACACTTATTGCACAGGATCCAGCTTACTCCAATGCAGTCATCTCTACATACTCCTCCACATACTTCATAGGTAGCGGCATCATCTTCGTCGCTCTCTGAACTTTCGGATGACTTTTCATGTTTCCTTTTTTGAGATTTTTCTTTTTTCTTCTTTCCTTTTTCTTTTATCTTTTCTTTCATCTCATTTAGGGACTCAAGTGACGTCACACACCTTATATTGATAACCTTTCTTGAGTGCCTTATCACGCCCTCCTCTGGTGTCATCACTTTTTTCAAAACCTGACCCACTGCCGGCGCGAGGGTCTTTCTTCTTTCGTTGGATCGTCTTCTCGCACAGTAAGTGCAGACGTAGATCGACTATCTTCCATCAGTCGCAGACTATGGACAGCAGAAGGATTCAGTCGTCTGACACCACTGCCCCAAAATCCACTCTGTACGTTTCCCAGGGTCACTGATTTTTGCCAAACTGGAGTTAGCGCCTCGCAGAAGTCATACCTGTTTATTTACTTCCTTTTGTTTCTCCTCATTAGTTTGGTGCATTCTGCCGAGAAGTTTTTCTTCCAGGGCCCTGAAAACCCAACACCCAGTGGCTGGAAAATGTGAGTGGTGTGAGGAGGGAACATTACGAAATGAATGTTATTTTCTATAGCCAGATGCAAGGTTTCTTGGGATAGCTGGGATACATGACGGTCTAGAGGAAGTACTGGTCGTTTCGGAGGTACGAGACGTGTTTTTTAAGTAAGGTACGTTTGAACGTAAGTACACAACGAAAGGTTATTTCAAACAAGAATCTTTATTTTCAGAAAGTACATACTTCACTCTATTTTTTTGACATAGTTGCCCAGTTTGTTCAAACAAGTATCATACCTCTCAACCAATTTTAAAATACCCTCTTCAAAAAAACTTGCCACCTGCACCGATAACTAAGGGTTCACTGCCATTTTCACGTCGTCGTCACGTAATGGTTGCCACTGAGGTGCTGTTTGAGATGGTAATCACTCCGTGCAGCATCAGGACTGTAGCATGGGTGGTCTAAAACTTCCCAGCCAAAACTGTCCAATAAATCTGACCTGCTGTGTGAGGTCTTGCATTGTCATAAGGAAGGACAATTATCTTTGTCAGCAAGCCGCGTCTTTTGTTTTGAATCGCTCTGCGTAGCTTTCTCAGGGTTTGGCAGTATGGTTTTGAATTGACAGTGGTTCCTCGTTGCATCAAGTCGACCAACAAAACTCCATGCCTATCCCAAAACACCGACGCCATGATTTTGCGTTGGGACGAAGTCTGTTTGGCCTTCACCTTTACAGGCGAGTGTGTGTGTCTCCATTCCATGCTCTGTTGCTTCGATGCGATATGCGAAACCCATGTTTCGTCTCCAGTTACGATCTGACTCAAGAAGCCGTCACCTTCTTCGTGATAACGAGTCAAGAACTTCATCGCACACTCAAATCTTTGGTTTTTGTTGTCCTCTGTTAGGAGTTGCGGGAACCAACTGGAGCACAGTTTCCTAAACTATAAGTGTTCAGAAACAATGTTGTAAAGCAGTGATCTCGACACGTCAGAAAATTCGTTTGAGAGACCTGTTATTGTGAAGCGGCCGTTCTCACGATTCTTCGCCTCAACTGAACCCACCAAATCGTCTGTAATCAAATAAGAGCGACCGGAGCGGTCCTCATTGTTTTCACTCATAATAGTATCACCGTACACTTCGCAAATCTGTCGAAGAATTTCTGCAGCACACAGGTTCCTTGCTGACAAAAACTATATTACTGAGCGAACCTCAAACGCGGCGGCCGAGTTGATAGTCTTAAACATTTTAAAAGCACAGAACAGAACCGTACAGGTTAGCTACAGAGCTGAAACTGAGTGCAGTTGTTCCCGAGGCACGGCCGTGCACGACGCACGCGTTCGTTGCGGTACGCGCGCACACTACCAGTGTCTACAACAAAACGGATCTTACTTAAAAAACACGCCTCGTATTTTAGAGTGAATTTCACGAACCATCTATATACTAGATCGTAATATATGTATCCTTTTGGCGAAGTGGAAGAAATTATATCGTCTGGAGCTCCGTTCACGAGGTCTTCATTTAACCTGCATCTCTTGTAAACGACAGTTGGTGGTACACGCCCAGGTTCCCGGGTTCGATTCCCGCGGGGTCGGGGATTTTCTCTGCCTCGTGATGGCTGGGTGTTGTGTGCTGTCCTTAGGTTGGTCAGGTTTAAGTAGTTCTAAGTTCTAGGGGGCTGATGACCATAGATCTTAAGTCCCATAGTGCTCAGAGCCATTTGAACCATTTTTGAGTTGGTGGTAGAACTACAGTTCCTGCTGCATTCGTAGCAACTACAAGCGTTATGTTTTCACGTCTTTCGCTAATTTTTCTCTTCACCACTGTTCTGAAACATTTTGAAGCAACAGTTTTACCACTTTTATTGCACATCGTTAACCCAGTTTCGTCAACGTTGAAGATTTCGCAGCGTGTAATACGGAGTTCCTGAATTATACTCGTTAGCTTTTAAAAAAATTGCTCTTTAGTTTTTTCTGTTGCCATGCCGGAGCGGGCGGTGTAAATATGTTTTGACTGTCGAAGTGTTAATTGTTAAATTGTGCTTTACCATCGTTTGGACGGCAAGTATTGTTTGAAAACTTTGACCGCTATTTTAGTATCTACTTCTTCTGCAATTTTGAGCACTTCTTTTCTACTCAAACCATGTCCAGTTTTTTGCAACTCTACAAAAGTTTCGTAAATTTGCTGGTCAAGTTGTTCCCCTAGGAAAGGTTTTGGTCCAGGTGTCTTTCATTCTAAGTGAACAGAACCATTCACTCTCCTCCGAATAGTACTGAAGGGCGGTCCATATGTCCTCCCAGCCCTACATCCTTTACAGCACTAAATGCTCTCTACAAATATTCTTCAGTATAATTTCTCTGCATCTACAAGTAGAAAAAAACAGGGATTTTTTAAGTGCCTTTTAATGTGTTTTATAAAATTATTACTGTATTATAGCGGACCGTGACTCAGAATGAAATTAATAAGTTGTTATTATTGCTATTATTATACGAGTCTAGTAACTTCGTTTTAAAATATCTGTGACATCTGTAGCTGTTAACTAACCGGGTGAACAAAAAGTCAGTATAAGTTTGAAAACTGAATAAATCACGGAATAATGTAGATAGAGAGGTACAAATTGACACGCATGCTTGGAATGACAGGGGGTTTTATTACAACCAAAAAAATGCAAAATTTCAAAAAATGTCCGACAGATGGCGCTTCATCTGATCAGAACAGCAATAATTAGCATAACAAAGTAAGACAAAGCAAAGATGATGTTCTTTGCAGGAAATGCTCAATATGTCCACCATCATTCCCCAACAATAGCTGTAGTCGAGGATAATGTTGTGAACAGCACTGTAAAGCATGTCCAGAGTTATTCTGAGGCATTGGGGTCGGATGTTGTCTTTCAGCATCCCTAGAGATGTCGGTCGATCACGATACACTTGCGACTTCTGGTAACCCCAAAGCCAATAATCGCACGGACTGAGGTCTGGGGACCTGGGAGCCAAGCATGACGAAAGTGGCAGCTGAGCACACGATCATCAGCAAACGACGCGCGCAAGAGATCTTTCACGCGTCTAGCAGTACTTTGTTCTTTTTTTTTGTTCTAATAAAACCCCATGTCATTCCAAGCATGTGTGTCAATTTTTACCTCTCTATCTACATTATTCCGTGGTTTTCAAATACATACTGACTTTTTGATCACCCGGCAGTTTGACGATTTAAAAAGTGAATTTTCGAATATAATTATTATAAATAATAATGGTTTTAAACATTACGTTAATAATTAGAATACCTTGCCACACGATATTCAAAACATTTCATGATATTTTGTACACTTACAACGCGCTATTTATACGTGGAAAGACGATTACGCTAAAATGTATTTACATTTTGCCCACTCTGTAGCCGGCGAACAGTACTGCCGAGTGGTTGTCGACAAACTCCCGCAAACGCAATGGGAAGAATCATTACATGTCACAAATTTTTTTCTTGAAACTTAAATATATTTAAATTTCATCTTGAATGAATTTTAATACTGTAAATGAAATAAAGAGAAAGTAATGTCATTTGAAACATTCAAACCTTAAATTTCTTCTCAAAATTCTGCTGAAACTAGAAGTAACAATTTCCGTGTACAACGCGTTGGCTTCCACAACTCACCATGCTTTCAAGGCCAAGTTATATTGGTTACAAAACCTGTCGGGGAAGCCATCTGTCGCTCATTCGGAAAACTATCGCTCTCTGAAATTTGATTCCCAACTAGTTTCCGACCAACAACTAGTGACCTTGTGCTAAACGACAGCTTAAGGAATTCACTAAGTGTGGCCTCGTTCTGAACGCTGTTACCTATAGTCTTCTGAACTCTTCAATGTAGTCAACTGGGTTGCATAGAATCGTTGATAAAGAAATATACGCTGGGTTAGACAGAGAGGCAATGAGATTTAAGAAAGTCATAATGTTTAAGCACAAAAGACACAGGTAACATCAAATATACACTTTAGTACTGGTGAGGATTAATCTTAATAACCTTCCTGAATAGGTGAAGAGCTACGTATCTCTTGCAGTGAGGCGGGACAAAGTATTATTGTAACAACCTGATATAAACAGAGAAAAGAAGTGATGATTACTTGAGGCTTCATTTCATCGTGAAATTGTAATTATTTTTCAGTTCTGAGTAGAGAGATAATGTGTTAAGGACTTACTTCAGGCACCACTTGAAGCGACTCTTAAAATTCCAAGATCCTGTTATCGCTGAAAGTTCTAAAATCGTATTAGTCTGTTTAGTGCAAATATCACAGTAATTAAATTACATAAATTGGGCAATAATTCACATGTACGCCAGCAGACGTATTCCCATAGGAAGTTCTTGAAGAAATGTGAAGGGGAACAAGCCAAACCACTGACTTCCCCACAAAGTGTATTGGCTGCCGGATATGATGGGTACCTACAGTGCTGCCAAAATGCGATATTTTAATGTCTCACAAATAAATACTCCGTCATAAGAATGGTTGCTATAAATAAAGCTTGATGGTGCAAGGAAGAAAGAAGTTTAATTATCTCATGCATTTACTTTTTACTTTATTCTCTTATCTACTGCTGTTGTAAATGTAGGTCCGCTTCCTAGATGCTGAAGCAGACAAGAACTCTGTTCTTCACAGGAGGTCGAGAAAGGATACATTAATGCCGCTACCCGAATTCCGCAACTCTTCTAGTAGTAGAGCGCGAATGTATTTTTGAGCAAAAGTTCTTTCTGAATGAACTGCACTTGTTTCTAATAAATCTCAGCGTCTCATGTGTAATCAATCAATCGGGCATAACTGCAGTGCCACTGGAATTGTGAACATAAAAGGCGCTTAGAAACTAGTCTGGGTTAGATAAAATGTATTCCTTCACAGAAGAAATCAACAAGGGTTTGCTATTATAGGCCTAAAAAAGTGTATCATATGGCGCTTTCCTTATATAAGAATAATAATTCTTCATTTTTGTCTCCGTAAGGAGAGCGACGAATTCCACAGCTGTAGGAAATCTTCAGTTGTTTAATATAGAGGGAGAGTCACGTAAGACGTAACACTCTTTTAATTCGTGAACGGTTACACATATGAACACGCGGTTATCGGCAAATGTTAGAGCGTCGAGGGGCGCGTATGTTCATGTTTGGTTAATGCTTGTAGCGCTGGCATCAACGGAGATATTGAAGCAAGTACGTTTTTTTAAATGGAACCGTATGCCTTTTATAACTGCATTCGACAGCTCTTGATGAGACAATTACAGTGATACTGGGTTTGTTAATGATGACGTTGAAACTCGTCGCAAAAAGATGAGAGAAATGTCCTGGAAGTTGAGAGCACGGTGGCCGCAATAGGCATTAGCGGTGCCAACACCGCCAAGCACAGCTCTCGCGCTACGCTGTGTCAGAATGACAACACGTTTGCCTTTTTACTTGTCTGCACTGCAGACCGCTCGTTTCTGCTCGTACATTCGTAGCGTGCAGACATGTGCACCAATGAGAAGAAGTTGGATATACCACCTTTATACGGTGAACATAAAAGGAATGCCGTAAAACCAGTATAATGGTATAGGGCTATCTACACTACATCTACATCTACATGATTACTCTGCAATTCACATTTAAGTGCTATCTCTCTACCATTCCACTCCCAAACAGCGCGCGGGAGAAACGAACACCTAAATCTTTCTGTTCGAGCTTTGATTTCTTTTATTTTATTTTAATGATCATTCCTACCTATGTAGGTTGGGCTCAACAAAATATTTTCGCATTCGGAAGAAAAAGCTGGTGACTGAAATTTCGTAAAGAGATCTCGCCGCGGCGAAAAACGTCTTTGCTTTAATGACTTCCATCCCAACTCGCGTATCACATGTGCCACTGGCCATAAAAATTGCTTCACCTCGAAGATAACGTGCTACAGACGTGAAATTTAATTTAACAGACAGGAAGAACATCCTGTGATATGCAAATGATTAGCTTTTCAGAGCACTCACACAATGTTGGCGCCGGTGGCGACACCTACAACGTGCTGACATGAGAAAAGTTTCCAACCGATTTCTCATACACAAACAGCAGTTGACCGGCGTTGCCTGGTGAAACGTTGTTGTGATGGCTCGTGTAAGGAGGAGAAATGCGTACCATCGCGTTTCCGACTTTGATAAAGGTCGGATGGTAGCCTATCGCGATTGCGATTTATCGTATCGCGACATTGCTGCTCGCGTTGGTCGAGATACAATGACTGTTACGAGAATATGGAATCGGTGGGTTCAGGGGGGTAATACGGAACGCCGTGCTAGATCCCAACGGCCTCGTATCACTAGCAGTCGAAATGACAGGCATCTTATCCGTATGGCTGCAACGGATCCTGCAGCCACGTCTCGATCCCTGAGTCAACAGATGGGGACGTTTGAAAGATAACAACCATCTGCACGAACAGTTGGACTACGTTTGCAGCAGCATGGACTAGCAGCTCTGAGACCATGGCTGCAGTTACCCTTGACGCTGCATCACAGACAGGAACGCCTGCGATGGTGTACTCAACGACGAACCTAAGTGCACGAATGGCAAAACGTCATTTTTTCCGATGAATCCAGGTTCTGTTTACAGCACCATGATGGTCGCATCCGTGTTGGCGACAATCGGGGTGAACGCACATTGGAGGCGTGTATTCGTCATACTGGCGTATCACTCGGCGTCACGGTATGGGGTCCCATTGGTTACCCGTCTCGGTTACCTCTTGTTCGCATTGACGGCGCTTTGAACAGTGGACGTTACATTTCAGAAGTGTTACGACCCGTGGCTCTACCCCTCATTCGATCCCTGAAAAACCCTACATTTCAGCAGGATAATGCACGACCGCATGTTGCAGGTCCTGTACGGGCCTTTCTGGACACAGAAATTGTTCGACTTCTTCCCTGGCCAGCACATTCTCCACATTTCCACATCTCTCACCAACTGAAAACGTCTGGTCAATGGTGGCCGAGCAACTGGCTCGTCATAATACGCCAGTCACTGCTCTTGATGAACTGTGGTATCGTGTTGAAGCTGCATGGGCAGCTGTACCTGCACACGCCATCCGAGCTCTGTTTGACTCAATGGCCTGGCGTATCAATGACGTTATTACGGTCAGAGGTGGTTGTTCTGGGTACTGATTTCTCAGGATCTATGCACCCAAATTGCGTGAAAATGTAATCACATGTCAGTTCTAGTATAATATATTTGTCCAATGAATCCCCGTTAATCATCTGCATTTCTTCTTGGTGTAGCAATTGTAATGGCCAGTAGTGTATCAGGATCGACAGTGTCCGACACGCTTGGCAATTGCACGAATTATGAAGACGCTAGGGCGGACAGGCCGCTTGAACATCAAAAAGAGGACAAGAAAGAAGACCGCAACTGAAAGAGCACACTGAGAAGCTGTTCTGGCTATGGCGCTAATGAATCCGCACAGCGGTACGAGACATGTTGGCAAGGAATGTTGAATCAGGCAGACAAGTACCATTCGCATCCTGCATCGACAGAATTTCCATCCCTATCATCTGTCACTACACCAGGCACTCGATGACCGTGTCTTCGAACGTTGTACCGAATTTTGTCGGTTTTCCCTACGTTTTTCCAACGTGTGCTCTTTACCGATGAAGCAACATTTACTAACCACGCCAACGTAAATTTGCATAACATGCACAACTGGGCAGCCGAAAATCCTCACTGGCTTCGTCAGGTGAAACATCAACGGCGGTGGAGCGTAAATGTATGGTGCGGCATCATAGGAAATTACGTTGTGGGACCTTACTTGATCTCAGGCGATCTAAGTCGACATTAGAACGTACACTTTCTGACGAACATCTTGCCGCGTCTTTTAGAAGAGGTACCACCGGATATTCGACAGTGTATGTGGCTGCAACACGACGGTTGTCCAGCTCACTCATCCCGTGTTGCAACGCAAATACTTAATGAGAACTTTCGTGGACGTTGGATAGGACGAAATTCTATTGTCAAATGGCCTACGAGGTCACCCGATTTGATTCCTCTTGATTTCTTTCTTTGGAGAGCACATAAGAATTCAGTCTATTACGAAACCCCAACTACGCCAATCGCCATTGTGTGCTCTACAATATCATCTACTGTAATTACATCCGTTCATCGTTCTTTCGAACGGTGATTCCAAGTGTGCCTTTCAGTCCATTGTCAACAGTTTGAATACATGCTTAAGTAAGATATAAAGTTATTTTTTGGAAAATAAAATTTATATTATGTAAATTGGTTGGTTGCCAAATGATTGTTAATTAATTGTTTCATCTGACTTACGTGTATACAAAACTGCATTGCAATGTCAAAGAAGTCGACAGCATGTACTGCCAGTAGTCGATAACACTGTCATTACGAGCTTACGTTCAGCATGAAAGAACGTTCCGTTAAGAAGAGTTTTTTGCAGTGTACAGCTGGTCAGCAAAGTGTTTCCAATAAAATGTTTAGTTCAACGAATGTATTCCATATGATTTTAATTTAGAGCAGTGTAGGCAGAGACAGTTGTCCGACAGCATCTAAGAAGCACACACTCACGTACGGGAAAAGATAGATTAAATCTTATGTCTAATATTTAGATATTTAATACAGTAGCTGCTTTTTGCAGCGTATAAGATCTCTTCGATTTTGAGGAATGAACACCGCGCGCTTTGAGGCGCCATGTCACGGACTGCTCGGCCCCTCTCGCCGGAGGTTCGTGTCCTCCGAGTCCTCCCTCGGGCATGGGTGTGTGTGTTGTTCTTAGCATAAGTTAGATTAGGTAGTGCGTACGTCTAGGAACCGATGACCTCAGCAGTTTGGTCACTTCGGTATTCACACACATATGACCATTTTTGAAAAGCTGATTTCTGTTTCAGCTCACATAAATCTGGAAGGATACACAAATGTGCTATGCGCTTTGTGAGACTCTAAATTATAGCCTCTGCCGTATTTCCACATACAACATTCGTAGGTGAACCTGCATCTAGGTGGTAAGTTGCCTCAACGAGAAATAAAGCTTTAATCTCGTAGCGCAGGCTACCTTACTGTGTACAACTACTCAGCACGGACCGAGACGACTGCTTCACAGTGTGTGCACCGCAGTTGCCGCTCCTGGCCACGCTGCTCTCACATTTTAGGACATTTCTCGAATTTTTTACGACAGGTTTCAACGTCAACATGAACAAACGTTATTTCACTGTAATTGTCTTCTCGAGAGCTATCGAATGCAGTTATAAAAAGCATACGATTCCATTTAAAAAAGCATACTTGCTTCAATACCTCCGTTGATACCAGCGCTAAAAACATTAACGAAAGCCGGTCCCGGTGGTCTCGCGGTTCTAGGCGCGCAGTCCGGAACCGTGCGACTGCTACGGTCGCAGGTTCGAATCCTGCCTCGGGCATGGATGTGTGTGATGTCCTTAGGTTAGTTAGGTTTAAGTAGTTCTAAGTTCTAGGGGACTGATGACCACAGCAGTTGAGTCCCATAGTGCTCAGGGCCATTTGAACCATTTTTGAACCATTAACGAAACAAAAACACACGTGCCCCTCGACGATCTAACAATTGCTGAAAACCGCGTTTCGGTATGTGTAACCGTCCACGAATAAAAGTGGTGCGACCTCTTACGTGACTCAACCTATATAATGGTCAAAAGTATCTGTACAGCGGAAATTAATACGCCTTTATTACAGCTTGAACTCTGCTGGAAATATTTTCAGTGAGATGTCTGAAAACCTGTGGACGAATAGCAGCGCATTCTTCCACAAAAGCCGAAACAAAGAAGTAGTGATGTTGTACGGTGGGGTCTTGAGCGAAGTCGTTCTAACTCGACCTAGATGTGTTCCATTGCATCAGTTCGGGACCCTGCGCAGGAAAACCTATTTCAGAAATATTATTCCCCACAGACACCTCACCGATGCTGCTTTATGACAGGTTGCATGCTCATGCTGATACGATCATCGTCTCCGAACCGTGCCTCTTCTATACGCATCCCTCAATGCCGTAAAATGTGTTTATATCCTTCCAAATTTACCATTTTCTTAAGCGCGATCAGGGGACCGCACTCTAACCACAATCAGAAGTCCCATAGTGCTCAGAGCCATTTTTGAACCTAACCACGAACAACAACACCATACTCTAGCCTCATCTCCTCCATACTACACTGTTGGCACTACCCATGATGACAGGCAATGTTCTCCAAGCATTCTCCGAACTCAGACTCTTCCATCTGATTGCCTCAGAATATATGGTCTCTCCTCCGCCAAATCATTAGTTTCCACTTGTCCACTGCCCAGTAGCTTAGCTCTTTACAGCACCTCTGTCGCCGCTTAGCACTGACTGCGGAAATGTGTGTCTTGTAAGGAGCTGCTTGCCCTTTATATCCCATACTTTTAACTGCCTACGCACAGTCACTGGTTGGACTACTGGCAGCGCTTTGGAACTCAACGAATGGTTCTTGCTGCTGATTTCATCCGATTTTAATGGCCAACCTCCGCAGTACTCTACGGGCCTTTAGTCGGTACATGAGGTCTTCCTGATCTTGGTGTTGCTGTCACTGTCCCGTTGCGTTTCCACTTCACAGTCACTTAACCAACAAGAGGCTTGCGGAACTTTAGAATGGTTGAAATGTCACTAGTGGGTTTGTTACTCAGGTGACATCCAGTGACTAGTCCACGTTCGAAGTCAAGGAGCTGTCCTGATAGGCCCATTTTGCTCTCGTGAAGAAGGATTGATTCATTTTTTATCAACATGCTGGCGAAGATTGTAGACGTCCTCCTCGATAGCTGCGGGGTCAGCGAGGCAGAGTGCTAACTGGACGTGCCCCGGTTCGACTCTCGGCTGGGTCGGAGTTTTTCTCTTCATGGGGACTGGGTTTTGTGTTGTCATTATCTTCATACATGACATGGCATGGCGCCACATGACAAGCCTAAGCGTATCGAGCTTCGTACCAGTGTACGGCTTGGTTCTCATGAAAGTTGTGAATTGTTGAACCACACTGTAGTATCTTCCACCGTTCAGATGGCTGTATGGGCACGGCCCGGAAGCCAATAATTACAAAAAATGTAGACAATCGCCTTTCGACGAAGGTGAGCCGGATAGATACGTGTAGTGTATTGTAGAATACAGCGAGTAGTGGTGTAAACAACTACATATCTCCAGTAGAAAAAGCAATATAAGCGAACATTGTTACAAATTAACAGTCATTTTATGATGAAATCCGCCAAATGTGTATTTTTATTGTTGTCGTATTGTTATTATTATCGTATGCAACATTTACAACAAAATTTTCATGTATTTTTAAGCAAAAATACTCATGCGCACCTATTTATAACTTTGAACGGCCCAGTCTGACCCTGAATGTCGGAGGACTCAATCCATTGGAGCGACTCTTCGGATGCCTCATGTGGAGTTTTGTTACCATCAGGCAAACTTCTGTTAGGCCACACGCTTACAGCGTGTCTAAACATCACCGTAATCACACGTAATGTTAGTGCAAATGCTCCACTAGTGCCTTTCGTATTTGCACACACGTTCTCTGGTTCCACATCTGTGAAGCTATGGTTCACCGCCCTAAGATAACGAAGGCCTAGAACTTTAACAGTTGGGTTGTCAATAAAATAAGTTCATCGTTCTGGGTTTTCGTGGCTTCTTTTCCACATTTCCATTCAGCGTCACGGTTGGGACCAGAAAGAGCATTTGGATTCATTTTTCGTATGTTGATCTCTTGGATTTGAGGTGTTTCCTCTGCAGCGAGCATTTTCTTCGTGGAGAAGGACTGATTCACTTTTAGAAACTGGCAAAGACTGTTGTGTGCCACCAATCGACTAAGATGAGCTGGAAAGATGTTTGGTAGCACTGATAGCAACCAGTACATCTACACCTAGATGACTACTCTGCAATTCACCCTTTAGTACCTGTTAGAGGATTCATTGAACCATTTTCACACTATTCTCTACCCCTCCGCTCTCAAACAGCGATCGGGAGACTCGAACACTGACGTATTTCAAAATGGTTGAAATGGCTCTAAGCACTATGAGACTTAACATCGGAGGTCATCAGTCCCCTAGACTTATAACTACTTAAACCTAATTAACCTAAGGACATCACACACATCCATGCCGGAGGCAGGATTCCAACCTGCGACCGTAGTAGCCGCGTGTTTCCGGACTGAAACGCCTAGGACCGCGCGACCACCGCTGCCGGCACTGACGTATTTCCATTCGTGCTCTGATTCATCTTATTTTATAAATGAACCATAACTGCGTAGGTGGACGTCAACAGAATATTTTCGCATTCGCAGGAGGAAATCGTGAAAAGATGTTGCCTCAACGAAAAAGCCTTTGTTTCAATGATTGCCACACCATATCGGGTATCATGTCCGTGACTCTCCCTTCCCTAATTCGCCATAGTACAAAACGATCTGCCGTTTTCTAAACTTTTTCAGTGCCCCCGTCAATCCTAGCTCGTAAGGATTCCATACCACACAGTACTCTAGCAGAGGACGCACGAGAGTAGTGCAAACAGACTCTTTAGAGGATTTGTAGCGTCTTCTGAGTGTTCAACTAATAAAACGCAGTATTTGGTTCGCCTTCCACACAGTGTTATCTATGTGATTGTTCCAATTTAAGTTGTTCGTATTCGGAATCCCTAGGTATTTACTTGAATTGATAGCCTTCACATTTGTGCCATTTATAGTGTAACCGCAGTTTAGCGGATTCCTTTTAGTACCCATCCGGATGACGTCACACATTTCATTATTTCGCACCATACAAATATCTTGTCTAAATCATTTTGCAATTGAGTTTGTCTTTCTGATGACTTTATCACACGGTAAATGACAGGATCATTTGCAAAGAATCTAAGAGAGCTGTTCAGATTGTCCTCTAAATCATTTATTTACATTAGGAACAGCAGAGGTGCATATCTTCCTGTGCCACTTGTTGCTCTCATGGCTGTGTTCAAACGAAAATCAACTTAGGTGGCACGAGCGCTGCGGAGCCAAATAGGTGCGCAGAGTGTACCAACTGATTTGTACTTTCGTAGCTGTGTTGGAGTGGTGTTTATAGTATTTAAGCTTTCTGTCTAATGTGACACCAAGGCATTTTGGTTTATCGTTGTATTTTAGTATGTTAAGACTGCCATTACTCAAAGCAGCTTGTAGGAGGTCTAAATGTAGCCTGTTCATAAGAAACTACAGAATTAATTTGGTCTAGTATTTGGTCCAATATCATTATTGCCAAGAGTTTGTAAGGACGGCTAAGTTGAGATAATGGGCGAAAGTGTCCTGCACCAGTTTCTTCTTTACGTTTCCGATATCAATAACCATAGTAGCTCTCTTAAATGTTGCTCTTAAATGTTGTTACTATATAAAAAATTTCATTAAAAAGGCGAACTAGCCACCTTCACGTCGTAGAACCACTGTGCACCAATGATTCAGTGTAGACCCAATCCGCACGTGCAGCTTTTATGTATTTCGTGCGATTAAGGGATATCTCCAGTTCAGTGTTTGCAAATGGGGAAGAGAATGTTCGGTTAGATTGTAGAGATTTCTTGGCCTCACTAAGTTCTTTCTTTACGTGCCGAATATTTTCTTTATCTGCTGAAACCTTGTGAATTTCACTGACTACAGATTGTGTCGCATGAGACTGTTGTGTTGCGGGTAGCCTGGTCTCCCAGCTTCCGAATCAGTGTCCCATCTTTTCTACTGTAAAGGGTGATGTCTTTGTGCCATTTTTCTCTCCTTCGTTCATTCAAGTAATTCATCAAACTTGTAGCTGTTTCTTGGTCTACATTTTCCTTGAATATGACGGGGTGTCCCAAGTGGAATGGTCAGCATTCAGGAATATGACAGAAACGATCATTCGAAGAACTCTAGTAAACATGGGCTTGCAAATGCATACCTCAAGAGCTACGAGCAGTTGTTCAGTAGAAGAGGTGTGTTTCGTAGTAGCAAATATGAAGAACAAGTGCTCATAGCTGGTAAGGTATGCGCTTTTCCGCCCTGTTTATTGAACCTTTTTTTAAAGAAAAAAGTAAAAAGCTCGGTTTGTTTTACAGTATCGAAGATGAATAAGTGTTCATAGCTCTTAAGATATACATTTTAGATCCTGTGTTTGCTCTTGTGTTTACTAGAGTTATTTTCCTTTGGATCATCGTTGCTGTCATATCCCTGAATAAAAAACATTCCTCCTGGGACTCCCCGTATAAACAAACACAATCATTGAGTCTTGTGACTGACGCCTGAACAGTAGGAACCCAAAAGAGCCTGGATGCCTCCCGACATGTCGCACGATGAGGAATACGCTTTTTTTCGTATGGCGTACATACAGCCGTGGCTTACACTTTTTTTGAATTTTTTATTCGCTTCTGACCTGCATTCCATACGGCCACATCCTCCTTTAAAACAGTCGCCATTGGTCACAACTTATGTTATCCAGTGTCCATATAAGTGTTACAAGCATCACTGAAACTTGCCAGGAAGGTCCCGTATGGCTTCCTTTGCGGTATACATGACGTATCCGGCCCAATGAAATCTGCGCCCAAGTAGGAGTGCTTTGATGCGGAGAAAGACACAAAAATCGGACGGTGCGAGATTAGATTAGTGGTAGGGTGTGTTACCCCGCAAGTTCTTGTTGGTCGAGGATGTTTGGAGACTTTGTCGTGTAAGACTAGCCACTTCTTTCCACGCCAATGCTCAGGACGCTTACGAAACGCTGAATCGCGTAGACTGCCAAGGATCTTCATGTAGCGGGATTTGTTTCCGTTGCACTGTCTGTGATGAATTCCATTTGAATCAAAAAACAGTTGAAATATCCTCTTGGCTTTTGACCTGTCTTGTCGTGAGTTTTCTTATCGTGGCCATTCTGGCATTTAGCAAGGGGCCAATTGTCCCTTTAGTTGCGAATCGTACGGGAAACATCATTTTGCATCTCCACTTCTGATCCAATTGAGAAACGTCAGATCATCGTCAGCAGTACTGATGAGTTCCCACAAATCGTCATGCAATCATCACGTTGGTGTTACGTCAGGATGCCTGGCATACCGTGCTGGGTACCATGCTACATGTTCAGGTCATCAGTGAAAATTTTGTAGCACGAGCCATGGTTGATCCCTATTGCTGCAGGAAGATCGTCTATGCTCGGGAACAGTTGGCTCCCACTAACATTGCAACGTCTTCAATCTTCCTTTTAGTTTGAACCGTTTGTGGCCGACCAGTACGCAGATTGGCCTCTAGACTCTCTGTTTAGTTTCTATAGCGTGAAAATTTTTTTCCGTGAATACCTCCTTTCAGTTACGAATGTCAGAGAGTAATCCGCCGCGCACAAACCAGAAAAGGGGAGCAGGCCCTGGCACTACCAACGCTATTGCCAGGAAACACCTGAGTAGACACCGTTCACCAGGTAGCTGACAGGTCGACGCACGCTCTTAACACCACAAAAGCTTCCTCCTACGTTCCGCACTCAGAGCCAAAACATGGGATCGTGGTAGCAGTACGACAGTGGAAACCGAGATCTATTCTTTCTCGGTTCATCTTTCTTTCACTTACCTCTGCTCATTAGACCCCTACAGTACATGTCTCTCGATAGAAGCACTCGGTTCTCTGGAGAGTTTGGCTGCCCGTGTCCGCTAATTTCGTTCACTCATCTTACTAAGGGATATGCTGAGTGCTACCTTCACGGTTTCACTTGACAATAACGATACTAAAATCAGATCTGGAAACATGTGACTTTCGGCAAACATTTATGAATTATTGAGCCCTCACACCTACGTCTCATTCGAAATAACTCGTTTTTCGTCTTCGAAAAATTCTACGAGTTTGGCAGTAGTTGTTTACGTCTACGATGTTTAAGTATTGTCATCTTTCACTATCGTCATCATCAGCAACAGGCGTTTCTTAAACTCCTCCTCCAGACTTCTGCAGAGCCTTCTGGTACACGCATCTAAGGCACTCACACATGTGTTCCAGTAATTTTTTAAGATGCCGCCTTCTAATTCCTATCTTTTCTCTCGGAATCGAACACAGAGCTTACTTGTTCCATCTGAAATATATTCGCGTCGCTGCATGACTTGCTCACTTTCACCACAGTTTCGTTCGAATCGTAATCACGTTTTCCACACTATTTTCTCTCTATTTATGAATAGGAGTATCTTTTGTTAGTGTTTAAATCAAGTCAGCTACTCTGTCTAAGATTTATAAGTACAGTTTTAAGAGGCCACCGCTAGTCACAAATGTTGTTAACTTACTTCGATTACTTAATATTCTGGCATGTTTAGAGCTACAGCCAAATTATTAGATAAACAATTACATTGCATAAATATTTACATGGATATCTGTAGAGCTTAAAATAGCAGTTTCGTGTCCTGTATGTGCAATGGCCTGCGGTTAAAGAAAATTATAACACATATGAGAGAGCCTACTTCGTTTGCTGTTCTCTTGTTAACACAAAAAACCTAAATAATGACTCACTCTTTTCGTAAGAAATGCCTCTCACCTTGTTTCTCATCCATTGCTGTGGCTGTCTGCATCTTGTTGCCCACCATTCAAAAACTTCTCAAGAAAAGTTGCAACGCATAGCTTAATACACTCCTGGAAATTGAAATAAGAACACCGTGAATTCATTGTCCCAGGAAGGGGAAACTTTATTGACACATTCCTGGGGTCAGATACATCACATGATCACACTGACAGAACCACAGGCACATAGACACAGGCAACAGAGCATGCACAATGTCGGCACTAGTACAGTGTATATCCACCTTTCGCAGCAATGCAGGCTGCTATTCTCGCATGGAGACGATCGTAGAGATGCTGGATGTAGCCCTGTGGAACGGCTTGCCATGCCATTTCCACCTGGCGCCTCAGTTGGACCAGCGTTCGTGCTGGACGTGCAGACCGCGTGAGACGACGCTTCATCCAGTCCCAAACATGCCCAATGGGGGACAGATCCGGAGATCTTGCTGGCCAGGGTACTTGACTTACACCTTCTAGAGCACGTTGGGTGGCACGGGATACATGCGGACGTGCATTGTCCTGTTGGAACAGCAAGTTCCCTTGCCGGTCTAGGAATGGTAGAACGATGGGTTCGATGACGGTTTGGATGTACCGTGCACTTTTCAGTGTTCCCTCGACGATCACCATAGGTGTACGGCCAGTGTAGGAGATCGCTCCCCACACCATGATGCCGGGTGTTGGCCCTGTGTGCCTCGGTCGTATGCAGTCCTGATTGTGGCGCTCACCTGCACGGCGCCAAACACGCATACGACCATCATTGGCACCAAGGCAGAAGCGACTCTCATCGCTGAAGACGACACGTCTCCATTCGTCCCTCCATTCACGCCTGTTGCGACACCACTGGAGGCGGGCTGCACGATGTTGGGGCGTGAGCGGAAGACGGCCTAACGGTGTGCGGGACCGTAGCCCAGCTTCATGGAGACGGTTGCGAATGGTCCTCGCCGATACCCCAGGAGCAACAGTGTCCCTAATTTGCTGGGAAGTGGCGGTGCGGTCCCCTACGGCACTGCGTAGGATCCTACGGTCTTGGCGTGCATCCGTGCGTCGCTGCGGTCCGGTCCCAGGTCGACGGGCACGTGCACCTTCCGCCGACCACTGGCGACAACATCGATGTACTGTGGAGACCTCAGGCCCCACGTGTTGAGCAATTCGGCGGTACGTCCACCCGGCCTCCCGCATGCCCACTATACGCCCTCGCTCAAAGTCCGTCAACTGCACATACGGTTCACGTCCACGCTGTCGCGGCATGCTACCAGTGTTAAAGACTGCGATGGAGCTCCGTATGCCACGGCAAACTGGCTGTCACTGACGGCGGCGTTTCACAAATGCTGCGCAGCTAGCACCATTCGAAGGCTAACACCGCGGTTCCTGGTGTGTCCGCTGTGCCGTGCGTGTGATCATTGCTTGTACAGCCCTCTCGCAGTGTCCGGAGCAAGTATGGTGGGTCTGACACACCGGTGTCAATGTGTTCTTTTTTCCATTTCCAGGAGTGTATTATAAACATCACTGTAAAGCGGAAATGGGATAGTATCTAGAACAAAGCTAGGGTCGACTTCAATATCGATATGTCGATATTTGTGTTACTTACTGACAGCACAGTCCAAGATAGAAAAATACTGCTTTATGTTGTCTGTATATTCGTGTTAAATGTTTTGTAACGATATTATCTCGCTGCTTATATCTCGACATATGTCATTATCATCATCATCATCATCATCTTCAGTGCTAACATTGGTGCCTCTTCTGATTTTAAACCTATTACTTCAAATTCATTCTTAACCGAATCCAGGTACCTTCTCCTTGGTCTTCCCCGACTCCTCCTACCCTCTACTGCTGAACCCATGAGTCTCTTGGGTAACCTTGCTTCCCCCATGCGTGTAACATGACCCCACCATCCAAGCCTTTCGCCCTGACTGCTACAGCTATAGAGTTCATTCCCAGTTTTTCTTTGATTTCCTCATTGTGTACACCCTTCTGCCATTTTTCCCATCTACTAGTACCTGCAATCATCCTAGTTATTTTCATATCCGTACCCTCAACCTTGTTGATAAGGTAACCTGAATCCACCCAGCTTTCGCTCCCATACAACAAAGTTGGCTGAAAGATTGAACGGTGCACAGATAACTTAGTCTTGGTACTGACTTCCTTCTTGCAGAAGAGAGTAGATCGTAGCTGAGCGCTCACTGCATTAGGTTTGCTACACCTCGCTTCCAGTTCTTTCACTATGTTGCCATCCTGGGAGAATATGCATCCTAAATACTTGAAACCGTCCACCTGTTCAAACTTTGTTCCTCCTATTTGGCACTCAATCCGTTTATATTTCTTTCCCACTGACATTACTTTTGTTTTGGAGATGCTAAATTTCGTACCATAGTCCTTACATTTCTGATCTAGCTCTGAAATATTACTTTGCAAACTTTCAATCGAATCTGTCATCACAACTAAGTCATCCGCATATGCAAGACTGTTTATTTTGTGTTCACATATCTTGATCTCATCCAGCCAGTCTATTGTTTTCAACATATGATCCATAAATAATATGAATAACAGTGGAGACAGGTTGCAACCTTGTCTTACCCCTGAAACTACTCTGAACCATGAACTCAATTCATCGTCAACTCTAACTGCTGCCTGACTATCCATGTAAAAACCTTTAATTGCTTGCAAAAGTTTGCCTTCTATTCCATGATCTCGTAGAACAGACAATAACTTCCTCCTAGGAACCCGGTCATATGCCTTTTCTAGATCTATAAAGCATAGATACAATTCCCTGTTCCACTCGTAACACTTCTCCATTATTTGCCGTAAGTTAAAGATCTGGTCCTGACAACCTCTAAGAGGCCTAAACCCACACTGATTTTCATCCAATTGGTCCTCAACTAATACTCGCACTTTCCTTTCAACAATGCCTGAGAAGATTTTACCCACAACGCTGATTAAAGAGATACCTCTGTAGTTGATACAATCTTTTCTGTTTCCATGTTTAAAGATTGGTGTGATTACTGCTTTTGTCCAGTCTGATGGAACCTGTCCCGACTCCCATGCCATTTCAATTATCCTGTGCACCCATTTAAGACCTGAAATTCCACTGTATTTGATGAGTTCCGACCTAATTTCATCCACCCCAGCTGCTTTATTGCACTGCAATCTATTGACCATTTTCTCCACTTCCTCAAATGTGATCCTATTTCCCTCATCATTCCTATCCCATTCTATCTCGAAATCTGAAACATTGCTGATCGTATTTTCACCTACATTGAGCAACTCTTCAAAATATTCCCTCCATCTGCCCAAGGCATCCACAGGATTCACCAGCAGTTTTCCTGACCTGTCCAAAATACTTGTCATTTCCTTCTTACGTAACTTTCGAAGACTGCTAATTACACTCCAGAATGGTTTTCCAGCAGCTTGACCCATAGTCTCCAACCTGTTTCCAAATTCTTCCCAAGATTTCTTCTTGGATGCTGCAATTATCTGTTTGGCTTTGTTTCTTTCTTCAACATAACTTTCTCTGTCTACCTGAGTTCTAGTATGTAGCCATTTTTGATACGCCTTCTTTTTCCTTTTACAGGCTGCCTTGACTGTGTCATTCCACCAAACTGTTTGCTTCATCCTACTTTTACACACTACTGTTCCAAGACATTCTTTAGCCACTTCTAATACTGTGTCCCTGTAACTTGTCCATTCCTTTTCCAGTGACTGTAATTGACTACATTCAACTAACTGGTACCTTTCTGAGATTGCTGTTATGTACTTGTGCCTGATTTCCTTATCCTCAAGTTTCTCCACTCTTATCCTCCTACATATGGACCTGACCTCCTGCACTTTCGGCCTCACAATCACAATTTCACTGCAGATTAAATAATGATCAGTGTCATCAAAGAATCCCCTGAATACACGTGTATGCCTCACAGCCTTCCTGAATTCCTGATCTGTTATTATATAGTCAATGACAGATCTGGTTTCCCTGCCTTCCCAAGTATACCGGTGAAAGTTCTTATGTTTAAAAAAAGGAGTTTGTGATTACTAAGCCCATACTGGCACAGAAATCCAACAGTTGTTTCCCGTTCCTGTTGGCCTCCATATCCTCTCCAAATTTACCCATAACCTTTTCATACCCTTCTGTTCGATTTCCAATCCTGGCATTAAAATCACCCATGAGCAGAACACTGTCCTTGTCCTTTACTCTAACAACTACATCACTGAGTGCCTCATAAAAACTATCCATCTTATCTTGATCTGTCCCTTCACAATGCGAATATACTGACACAATCCTAATTTTCTTGCTAGACACTGTCATATCTATCCACATCAGTCGTTCGTTTACATACCTTACTGCAACTACGCTGGGTTCCATTTCTTTCCTGATGTACAGCCCTACACCCCATTGTGCTATTCCTGCTTTGACTCCTGACAGGTAGACCTTGTATTCTCCCACTCCCTCTTCTTTCTCACCCCTTTCCCGAATGTCACTAACAGCTAAAACGTCGAGCTCCATCTTACTTGCAGCCTCTGCCAGCTCTACCTTCTTCCCAGAGTAGCCCCCATTGATATTAATGGCTCCCCATCTCATTACCATTTGTTTGCCAAGTGGTATCTTAGGAGTCACTGGTTTGTCAGTTAGAGATGGGACTCCGTCACCTCCAAAGGTCCGAGGCATTTTGCTCTGATTGTTGTCAGCATCATATTTAAAGTGCCAGGGAAGCGGGTTGCTAGCCTTACTTGCCCCGAGTCTAATTGAGTTTTACCCCTAACGGTTGAGGGACTAACCGGTGGATTTGGTAGTCTTTGCCGTATGAGCACAAAGGTGACCACGATTAAGAATATGTCCGAGATGCCCAGCCTTATTCCAAAGTAGCTGGTATCCCGACTGTCGGGACCACTTGCTTGGCCACTCATACGTTGCCCCTGGTTCATGAAGTACGACATGACTACAGGAACCCACACCATGAACCACCTCGAAATGTTTCAATATTAAATAATTTAAGCAAGTAAACACGATAACTGTTACAGGTAATGTTTCCTGAAAAATTTGTTTATTAAATCATTAAACAATAGCCACCCAGTAACAACCAGTACTGCTTTAGACTGTCAAAGATTGCTTTAATATCTGTTACATTGAGTAATTGATATATCAATAACCTACTGTGTTTTTGGTGTCGTGACGTGCAAAACTTTACTTTCTGAACATTTAAAGCAAAATCCTACTCTTTGCGCCACACTGAAACCTTATCGAGCTCTGCCCGATTATCTGTACAGATTTTTCGATGACTCAACATTAAGAGATCTAATTTTGCTCCCTCGGGCACGCGCGAAGTTACTTCTACATGCCGAATGTGGAAATACACACGAAAAACGCGCAGCCTGTATGCACAGTCCGTATTTACTGCCTAAACTTCGGCGCTTAAGCGTAGAACATAGTACTTGAAAATTTTTCATTGCGTAAAAAGTTCTTAGTATCGCTGAAAATACCCGTAACGAAACGAATTATGTAGTTACTTTCCCTGTCATGCAAACGCTCGGCTTTCAGCGCAGCGTGTGAGAAGGCAGCGCAGTTCGCCAAGATAAACGGCAGGGCACAGGGAGGCACTATTTTTGCTAAATCTTTCGGTTCCGGCGGCTAACGCTGACGAATTGCCGTTTTTAATTCGCGCGAAGAATTTAAGCGGCCGCGTCTGGCGCGACGGCGTAATTTCGCAAAAGAGACGTAATGAAGCAGGGCGGGCGCCATATTTTTGGGCGCCTCGAGAACTTTATCTCCCGCGGCCGTATTTCTCCCGGAGCACAGGCCGAGATTCGCCGGGGGCCGGGAGAGCCCGCCTACAATCACGTGATCAAATCAGGGCGCGCCTGCCCGCCCAAAAATAACGCACACAAGGAGCCAGCAAATCTTGCCGTCTCCTCTCCGCCGCCTGCCTCTGCTGTAGCTCACGCTACTTTCCTCTTCACTCGTCCTCCCTGCGTCAGCGCTAGCAACAGTCCACAGGCCTGGCTCCTGCTCAACAGATAAATATGTGACGCTCGTCCACGAACACCTTCTGTCTAAATGCATACTCGGCATTGTTGTTGTTATTGTTGTTGTTGTCTTCAGTCCTGAGACTGTTTTGATGCAGCTCTCATTTCTACTCTATCCTGTGCAAGCTACTTCATCTCCCAGTACTTACTGCAACCTACATACTTCTTAATCTGCTTAGTGTATTCATTTCTTGGTCTCCCTCTACGATTTTTATCCTCCACGCTGACCTCCAATGCTAAATTTGTGATCCCCTGATGCCTCAGAACATGTCCTACCAACCAGTCCCTTGATCTTGTCAAGTGGTGCCACAAACTTCTCTTGTCCCCAATCCTATTCAATACTTCCTCATTAGTTATATGATCTCCCATCTAATCTTCAGCATTGTTCTGTAGCACCACATTTCGAAAACTTCTATTCTCTTCTTGTCCAAACTATTTATCGTCCATGTTTCACTTCCATACATGGCTACACTCCATACAAATAATTTCAGAAACGACTTCCTGACACTTAAATCTATACTCGATGTTAACAAATTGCTCTTCTTCAGAAACGCTTTCCTTGTCATTGCCAGTCTACATTTTATATCCTCTCTACTTCGACCATCATCAGTTATTTTGCTCCTCAAATAGCAAAACTCCTTTACTACTTTAAGTGTCTCGTTTCCTAATCTAATTCCCTCAGCATCACCCGACTTAATAGGACTACATTCCATTATCCTCGTTTTGTTTTTGTTGATGTTCATCTTATATTCTCCTTTCAAGACACTGTCCATTCCGTTCAACTGCTCTTCCAAGTCCTTTGCTGTCTCTGGCAGAATTACAATGTCATCGGCGAACCTCAACGTTTTTATTTCTTCTCCATTGACTTTAATACCTACTCCGAATTTTTCTTTTGTTTCCTTCACTGCTTGCTCAATATACAGATTGAATAACATCGGGGAGAGACTACAACCCTGTCTCACTCCTTTCCCAACCACTGCTTCCCTTTCATGTCCCTCGACGCTTATAACTGCCATCTGGTTTCTGTACAAATTGTAAATAGCCTTTCGCTCCCTGTATTTTACCCCTGCCTCCTTCAGAATTTGAAAGAAAGTATTCCAGTCAACATTGTCAAAAGCTTACTCTAAGTCTACAAACGCTAGAAATGTAGGGTTGCCTTTCCTTAATCTATTTTCTAAGATAAGTCGTAGAGTCAGTATTGCCTCATGTGTTCCAACATTTCTGCGGTATCCTAACTGATCTTCGCCGAGGTCAGCTTCTACCAGTTTTTCCATTCGCCTGTGAAGAATTCGCATTAGTATTTTGCAGCTGTGACTTATTAAACTGATAGTTCGGTAATTTTCACATCTGTCAACACCTGCTTTCTTTGTGATTGGAATTATTATATTCTTCTTGAAGTCTGACGATATTTCGCCTGCCTCATACATCTTGCTCACCAGATGGTAGAGTCTTGTCAGGACTGGCTCTCCCAAGGTTGTCAGTAGTTCAAATGGAATGTTGTTTACTCCTGAGACCTTGTTTCGACTTACGTCTTTCAGTGCTCTGTCAAACTCTTCACGCAGTATCGTATCTCCCATTTCATTTTCATCTACATCCTCTTCCATTTCCATAATGTTGTCCTCAAGTACATCGCCCTTGTATAGACCCTCTGTATACTCCTTACTCGTCATACTGCTGTGAAATGCATGGTAGAGGGTACTTTCCAGTGTACCAGATTTAGGGTTTCTTCCAATTCCAATAGTGTACGGAGCAAGAGACGACTTACTGCTTCAATGCTTCTTTAATTAGCGCAGTCTTGTCTTCGCGGGCTGAAGAGTGCATTTCTAGGTTCTTCGGGTAACACTAGTTCTTGAAACTTAATAAGCCAGCCTTTGAGGTATTATTGGAGTATTTCTTCTGTTGTCTGCCCATTAAAGTTTTTCAGCAAGTTCTCACCAGTGAGTCGAGCAAAACCTCTGATCATTAGTGTTGGCCTTCTGTTTATTCGCTGAATATATCCTGTTAGCTCCGTTTGTTATCGGTCCCACAAAATTGAGGAATATTCTAAGACGGGGCAGAAAAATGTGTTGTAAGCAGTCTCCTTTGCAGACTGATAAACCGGTGTTAATCACGTGGTTTACCTGCAACTAAACATATATGATCGTTCCATTTGAGATCCATACAAAATGTTACACCTAGGCATTTGCATCAACTGATTGATTCCAGTTCTGACTCACTGATATTGTAGTGAATGGATACTAAATCTCTACGTTTTGTGAGGAGTAGAATTTTACTTTTATGTTCATTTAAGACAAATTGCCAACTCTTCCATCATATTGTAGTTTTATCAAGATATGCTTGGGTATTTGTTTAGCTTTTTTCAGGTAATACTTCATTAAAAATAATTTCATAATCTGTAAAATGTCTAATTTTGCTACTAATAGTGTTTTCCAGATATATAACATGAGCAGCGTGGTTCTCTGCACACATAGGACATGCCTGAAGTTACTTCTACATCAGTCCTCAGTCTAGAAACAAACTTTAGTTGGTACCCACTGTCATCGTACTGGTGTTTATAAACTTTTGTTTGGTACCGAGTCAAATGTCTTTCGAAAACCAAGAAACGCTGCATGTACGTGACTAACTTAATCCGTGGCTTGTACGTAGACACTGCTCTTCAGAATTATGAATACACAGAGTGAGACGCCGATCTGCTTCACCTCAAATAACTTTTGATATTTGTTAGCTGTTAGACGCACAGTGACAGGGGTCTCATAAACCGAATGTCAACAGATTTTTGCAACTTGACTAATCAATGAGGGGGGCAAGAACAGGGAGATATTAAATTTGATTTTATAATTGAAAGTGCGGCGTAGATTTCCTCCAGAATACGAGGACACATGCAATAAATTCATTTGCAGAGCAAACTGCCAGGAACCGAGAGGCCTCGGTTAGCAGCCACATGAACCATAAACTTACAGCTGACGCCAGGCTCAAGTTTTAGGTTTGATGCGTTAGTTAAAATGCACTCCAGATCTCTACCTTTATTCATGTTGAAGATTTGGTCTTATGAATTCAGATGAATCTTTTTGAGACAGGCCATACATTGAAATCAAATGAAAAACAAGTAGGGAATTTTCATGGACGCAAGAGTGTTCGTACTCTTCAAACAAATGTGCCTCTCTGGTAGATTACACTTAAACTTCCCAAACTGGTAAAGTGAAATAAATTTCCAGAGACGGAAGCTGACTAGCCAGGGTAAAATCTCCCGTCAGCATTTCAGTATAAAATATAACTTCTAATACAAGCCTGGTTTGGCAGCTCGACAAAAAGCTGCGAACAAGCAGAAACGTAACTACGTAGCTTTATTTTTTCACGGTCATAATCAAAAACTTATGAGTACCCTATTATTTACTTCAGTTTGTCGGTGGATTTCACCATTTCGTTTTGACTCCTGCGGGTGCAAACAGGCCATAATACTTCGCATGGTGGTTGCGAGTAATTGGAAATTCTCGGTTATAGTGGTGGACATTGAAGTTCCAATTGAAAGGTGGCCCCTATAAAACGTGAAAATCACACAAAGGAAAATAATTTTATAACGCGATCTGACTACCGTCAGGTATAATTCGTCACAGGTAGACATATTTCGAACAATGGATGTTCTTTGGCATCTGATGTGATTTACTATTGATCACTGATCAACCATACCATTACTGAACCTAAGTTTGGTTCCCATAAGTAACCTCTAGATTTAGTCTCTTCCGTATATGAACACCAAATAGTGAAACCAGTCATAAGTTTAAAACACTTACATGTGGTGTGGTAGTAACTTAGCACTATCACAGAGCATTATGAGGGTGACGAAACAGCTACTGCTCTGAAGGCAAGTTTACCTTCCGTGATCTGAAAATAATTTACTGAAGTAATAGAAAGTCTTGTTGGGTAGCACAATGCTTACGATATAAAAAATGGTTATCCTCGAATTAATGAGTGAGCTGAAAGTGTAAAAAGATCTCTTTTGTTGTTCTTCTGTAAGGCATTAGTGCAAGTCCTAATGGTTACTCAATACCTTCGTTCTGGAAAATTATAGTTCTTTTAAATAAATTAGTGAAAGAACGAAGTAGCAAAAACATAAGATATAAGTTTGTTATTAATGTCGGATCCCAAGAGTTCAAATGCTTTACACAGCAAAATAAGATTAATATTACATGATCCTTGTGTTGCCCTTGGCACAAATACGCAAAGGTCTGCTACCTAACGTAGATTTGTGCAACATATGAGATACAAAAATCGTTTGGTGAATGAAACACTGGCTTGCTAAAGCCTGTCACGAATGAAATGCAGTACATACACAAAACGGAATCCGCCCATTAATCGTAACCGCAAACATCACTCTGCTACTCATTCGACTTCCATGCCAAGAAACCCAGTGTCCCAACTTGGCTCGTTAAGCATATAGTTGCAGAAAAATATTACCTTGTGTTCAGAGTAACGACACTGGTTATACCTTCACCAATACAAATCTATTGCTCCTTCCATACACAACTCTTTTTCACAATAATTGCAATGCAACTTCGTTCAGTAGCACACCATATGACACACAGGCAAGAGCACAACTTCTCTCAGAGGCAGTCGCAAACAGAATAGAACCGAAGAAGAACGCTTTATTCCCTTTCAAACTTTGCAAGCCATATGCAGCGTCTCACTGAACTTGTTTCTCACTGGTCGAGGCCACACTTACGTCAGAGATACTAGGCAGTTTAGCAGATGCAGCAGTGACTATACGGAAGTCGGTAACTGGGAGCACAGATGACAGAAAAGGTTACTCACTAGTAATAGCTCACTAATAAACATAGTCTACGGAAGTTGGCAAATATAACAGACAGCTTTCATCAGACTACCTTGGGGCAGAAGAGCATGTGTGGAATGCTTTCTGTGGAGTAAATATCAGAAGACATTCTCAGCTAATCACCCACACCATCCCAAAAACAGAGTAGTATTCCACATTCACTAATACAGGACTAAGAGTTAACCAAATTCAAAATTTATCAACCACTAAAAATAGCTCTAGGACATACAGTCTTGATAAACCTCAATTTAGTAATTCATCAATTTTCTGTGTCTTTATAACCATATTTCACAATTACAATACTGACATATTAATATAAAAATCATACAGAAATCATCAGATTAAACAAAATGTAGAAGGTATCTATCTTGAAATAGGGCCATAATATGATCTGAAGTTTAACATATAAACGTAAAAACTATACAAAAATCATTTAATTGAAAAGAAAGAACTGTTTTAAATATTTAATATCAACAGTTATTCATGATGAAAATAGTACCATGCTGTGGCTGAAGTTTGTTGCATGTAATATAAAATTCCCACAAAAACCATTAAATAGAAAAGTGTCATGTACAAAAGTCCTACATCAGCCATCAAGGCATAAGAGTAGGAAATAAGAGTATGTCCTCACTGTGGCCTTGATGAATGCACAAGTGTGTGTGAACATTCTCAAATTATGTACAAAACGTTCTCATAAATCATCAAATTAAAAATGTGATTATTTTAAATATGTTTTCACAGTGAGTTTGATGGGTACACAAAAGAGTGTAAACATCATACAATAATGTATAAAATTGTTCAAAGTCGATATAAGTTAAGGAATTAACTTTCAATGTACTTTTAAGCCTCTCTAGAGGTAAAAATGGCCTTCTGAAAGATTGAACAAAATCATATCAGTATCTTAGACTAACTAGATCATGATGTCTGTGGCCTCAAGACTGAATAAGATTATTTCAGTATATTACGCTAACAAGATAAAAGCATCTGTGCCCTTATCAAAAACTGATTCACTATATGAGAATGACAAGACCATAACAGATGTGGTCTCGCTAAAGACTGAATAACATTGTATCAGTATATGAAACTAACAAAGTCGTGGCATCTGTTTCATTACCATATCAGTTCAGCCTCCAACCATCCATCATTTAATGCGTCAAAAACATGTGAGTGAATGTCCAAGTAGAGTATACGACTGAGTGCCTTACCAGATCCCTCATGCCTTTCAGAAAACTGTCCCAGTGGGACAGATTACGTGTCGCTATGGAACCACTTAGTAATTGAGGTGGCCCATGATATGATGCCATTTTGCTCCCAAATAGAGACAATTAATTTCTCTTCAAAACCATTATCATCTTGTAGCCTGGTGTAAGTGAGCTGACAGCGTAGTACTGCACTATACTTAATGGTAGGATCAGCAGATCGTAGACGATTTTGGGGAGCACCATTTCCAAAATAGAAAAATGGGAAATGAATAGGGTCTCTGTCGCCAGCAGGGTGTGTGTAATTTTGAAACACCCCATATATTAGTTTCTAGTCCACATCATTAAAGTATCTGTGAAGATATTGTTACCAAAGGAGAAGCATCTGTGTATATGTAAGTTTCTACTCATTATTATTCTCTGCATTACATTGTACAAAAAAAATTCTCACTAAATAAAATATCTAGAGAAAAACCAGAAATTAATTTGTTACTATATACTCCTACTATTCCTCTTACTTAAAAAACGCCATACCTTGTAAACCCAATGTCATTAGCAGTTCCAGGGCATACAAACTTATGTAATATTATACATGAAATGGAAAAAATTTTAGACAGAAAAATGTTAATTTCAGCCAACATTATAGGCTACATGAACAAGTAAAAATATGTATGTATTTCTTTAGCAATGCCAAGCAGTGGCGGTGCAACATATATACTGCATACAGAAGTACAATTCATATCAGAATTAGAAAATCATCCTCTAAAATGTTCTGATTGGTAAAAGTTTTGAGTGCGTACCATACATTCCCAATAAATCCATAACATGCTCCTTCCACCCAACTCAGTCATTCACAGCACTCTGAATGACAGAGCTAGCACACATAAAGTCTCTGAACATTGATTCCTGAAAATGAGTGGACTCTGCAGCATTGTTGTTGTTGTATATTATAACTGCTCTTTTGTAGTTCCCAATAGCGAGTATGACAGCCCAGAAACCTGAACCCATAGGAGTCCTGAACAATGCAGTTATCTTTGCGTATTGTGACATAACTCGTACCACTCACAGGATGAAAGTATTACCTTCATGTCACTAAATGTAGGATTTTCAAACATTAGCACTGTGATCACTAGACGGCATGCCAACAGCAACACGTTTATTCCCACTCAAATTATGATTGTATGTTACTGAGAATAACATCACTATAGGTAAGGTATGCCACTGTAATTACTCAACAAGGGGATCGATGTTGATAATAGTTGGATCTCTAAATCTGGGAATAAGGGATCTTTTATGTCCTGCTGCTGCGATATAGGTGGTGTGCTGCTGCTGCAGTGGTGGAAATCTGAAGTACAGCGATAAATCAGGTAGGGCGTTGATGTGCTACTGCAGTGCAGTCACCGGAAACTAGAATGGCTGCATCTTCTGTTCTCATAAATCTGTAGGTTGAGTGTGTGCTGCATCGCATGATAAGAGGCCCCGCTGCACTTTGAGAGAGATAATAAATTAAAATGCATGTATGATAATAGTAATGAGCAATGTGAGAAATGTGAGTGTTTAATAATACTTACAGTCGAATGTGACCATCTTCTTCTTATTCTGCCAGATGGCTGTGGCTCATCTCTCCTGATATTTCATGGTGATCTGACATACAGAGCACGAATCATGACTCCCTCTCATGATAAGGGCTACCATATCCCAGAATACTGGTGATGGGACTGGTGGTATGGGTCCCACAAACAGGATCGCGCTACGGGAGCGGGAGAGTTGAGGTGGCCATTTTGGGTCATATATTATTGTAATGAAGACTGCACTTTCATAAAAATAAGTGGACTCTTAGGAGAGGGTTGGTAAAATTTTTTAGTCATAAACTATGGTAATTAATATAATGATAGAAGCATACTGATATCATCATAATTAGAATAACTACTGGAGTGGGTCATAAATTATGGTAATTAAGATTAGGCTATATGCGTTTAGCTATATGTTAGACTTTTGCAAAGTAACTACGAGCACAAGTGAGCAGTTTGTTTACATTGGGGTCACAAATTACACTGATTTGTTTTCACAAGTATACGAAACTAAGTGGCCAGTTTGCTTACATAAGAAGAACAATAGGCCATTTTTGCAAGTATGCAGGCTGTCCTACTACATACATTACGTACTTTCGTACGCAGAGTGTGGGAACACATACTAAATTATATCACACGAAAAAATGTTTTCTCATTTGTTATCGGATTATCCGTCTGTTCTGTTAAGACCCCTTTTTCTCAGGAAGGAATTGTCATATCTAATTGAAATTTAGGTCACATACTAAGACCTATGGTCGCTTGGAGGTGTAAATTATTTAAACTTCCAAGTCAATACAATCAACACACACTACTATTTACGTCATATTTTGTTACTAGTAAACTCATTCATCAAAACCTGCGTGGCACTTCCCGTTGACTAGAACCATTGAGTTTGGCAGTAAAATATCACGGTACAAGTAAAGGACAAAATCAAAAAACTGTTATTTCGTAATTATATCACAAAAAATATTTTTATTATTTGCTATGCATCTGTCTTCCTGCCCGTCTATTAATACCCCTTTTCCCCATTATCGGGGAGACGTATCAAGTTGAAATTTACGCCACGTACTAAAGTCTATGGTCCCTTGCCGATTTCAAACATTTAAGCTTCTACGTCAAAGCAATCAAAAGATACTGCCATTAATGTCATGTATTTTGATACCTTGCCAGTACTGATATCAACAATGGTCGACATTCTCGATTTCTGGGATGATGAACTATCTATATAAACCATTAAGTTTGTATGGAATCCTCGTTGCGCTAGACCTACTCACACTTACACGATATTATTCTTTTTTTTCCTTGGTCCAGGATCCACAGTCGCATGGAATTAGGCTATTGTAAAATTTGTTAGCTCATTGATTATAATATATTTGCCATCGCAGATAGTGTATGAGGAAAAGAAGGCTGTGCTCCTCTGGACAAATATGGGATAATCGGTCCCCACCGACAACACAGCTGTGGAGGCGGAGAGTTATTGTATGATCTGGGAGGTAATAAAATAATGTAACCAGGTACTTTGAAATGACCTAACGCCAAAATTGTACAATGATACCGTAACGCTAAAAGTGATCGATAATACGGAAATAACACAGTTATTTACAGCTGTATGTATCATGGAGGAATTTCATAAATCTTCCTTGTAGTAATCATGACAACTATGTTTGACTTGTGTGCCGAGCGCTAGGATCTTCACAGATGATACACAATTGCCATCCTTAAGCAGACATTATTAGATGGAGCTGTTTCAGTTATTTGCCAAATAAGAATTAAATAAGTACATAATAAATTAATTAAATTAAATAAATTAAATAAGTAATAAATTAATAATAATTAAAGAAGAATCAAATACGACGAGGGCCTTCAGGCCCCTCTTACATCGGATCTGGGTTATTCCAGTTTATTGCATCTATGAGTGCTACATATGTCATCTGTTCACCTCATTGCTTCTGAAATTAAGGTAGTAATGAACCTGAAGCAAGCGTCTATATCCAGCAGTGTACAGAAAACACAATAAGAAGAAATAACTTTCTGTATGCTGAACGTAACACCTAACGTAGGATCAATATTTGAGATTCATTATACACTGTTTAGTAATTCAGTGTAGTTCTTCGTGAACATAGCAGTGTTTTGCGGTTTCAAGTCTTAAGATGTGTCTTCCTTCAGAAATGTTTTGCAGATATGAAAGCACATCATTTCCAGAGGACTGCGAGAAGATAAAAAACAATATTTTTGAAAGTAGCAGAGGTTACGAAGACAAAGATTGAGTTCAAGTATTTCCCTAGAGGTTCAATTAGTTTAGAACATGGAATGCTTCAAACATTATCCCTGATGGTGGCAGTTTCAGGCGACTTGTGTGCCTAGTTGCAGGGGCAGTCGTTTGAGTTTTTCAGTGGTTTTTATGGACACACTGGAAGGAAATGTAATTGTTTAAGTCTACGAAACTATTTTAGGTGGCTAAGTTCATTCACTGACGCTGGTATTGATCTCGTGCAGGTTTGCACTTTCAAAAATAGTACTATTGAGCTCAAGCGGCCGTAAATATCTAAAATTGATTTTATAAGCATCACTTTGAAGTAAGGCCTCCTCTTCACTAATTCTCACAATACCAATATTTAGATTTTTTTAGTATCTTTCACTTGTATTAATTAAACGAAACGCATTTTTAGTCTCGTTTAACAAACTTTATTATTACTGTATTATTTAGGTTTCGATTTATAAGCACATTTTCTAATACATAGCTGATCCCAAAGATGAGAACCAAGTAGAGATAAACATGTCACATAGTAAATCAATCGTTTCTTGACTAACACTAAGTAAGTTATCTCTGTTGTCAGTTTTGTCAAATTACATATGAATTTACAGAATTCATTAAGACAGCACTTGAGTAGAGCTATGCACAGGAATGGACTTCCTTTGTTATGTCAATGAAAGCACAAAGGTTCTTATGCTATGTAGGAGTTGCAATATTGTTTAAAAGGGGTGAATAATTTCACTGAGTTTGTTCATTCAGTAATAGATGTGGGGGTGCACACATTTGTTTCTTGAGTTCTAAAATTTCTGACTGAGCTCTGCTCGCTTTCCTTTTCTGGATAATTATAATTAAAGTGCAGCTACTCACTGAGGTCCAGTGTGGGCTGTAAGTGTCGTATGGCAGCGAAACATGGTAGATACTCTAATACGTTAATGCGGAACCGACTTAGACTGGAAAAAAGTAGGTCCAGTTTTGGCCACCAGTTGCAAATCTGACGCTGTGAGTGCAAGAAAGACGTACAGAAATGTTTCAGTATGTAATGGATTAGGAATAAGATGTGGGCAGGAAATGGCAAACAAGTGGGAAAGGCATAATGTTCGTTTTTATTATTAACTGCCACTTTCACAATTTGTTCAATGTGAGCACTGGAGACGTAAACGAGATGCTATACAGCTTCAGATTTGCACCTGATGGCCAAAATTGGAACTTGTTTTTCCATCGTAAATCGATTCGGCATTAACGTATTATCATACCCACCAGGTTTCGTTGCCTTACGAGAGTTACAGCCCTCACTGGACCTCCGTGGGTAGGTGCACTTTCATTATAACAGCTTCGTACGTGTAGGATTTCCATGTCTATTATGTATTTGTGGCTTTCATTCATGCAATATTTGGCAAAGGATGAATCTGGATATTTTACTCTCCAAGTTCTTTGGGTTCTCTGAGCCTAGGACAGATTGAGCTCTCAGTCTGTCCAATATAGCAAGACGGACACTATCGGGAGATGATCTTATGAACCCCACTTTTCATGATGTCTGGTTGTTCATCTTTTGAAGTGAAGAGACATCGCCCTGCTATCCGTAGGACATAGAAAAGCGCAGATAATCCTTTTGCTTTTAAGATGTTGCTTATCCTGTTTGAAGTTTTACCTCTAGAAGGTAAATCACTATTTCCTTTTCGGTCTATCTGCGTTGTTCACTGGGTACAATAGGGATCTGGCTTGCATCTTCAGTTTTCTTTTAAAGAGAATTTGGTCAGTAATGTGGGAATCACTCTTATTTGTGTCTATTGTTTTTACTCGATTAAGTTCCTGTTCGTAGTCTTCTTGGGACATAAGGACAGAAGGAGACGGTGGATGATGTGGTGTCGAGAGGACGCTGGGATAAATGTGTCAGTAAAGTATCTTTTCGTTAAATTGTAAATTTTTATATGTAATCTAGGAAATTAATACTGGAAACCCCTAAATCCATACTGACCCTTATGCTAGTACTTTACTGATGCATATTTTCCCTGAATTTGTGGAGAGGTCTAGTGGAACCTTTCCACGTACAGAGAATACCATCGACGAATCTCTTACACCAATAGGTTCTTTCTTAAGGAAAATGATTCTCCAGAGTGTCCATAAACATTTCTGTAAGCAAGGGAAATTGAGGGTGAGCCCATTGCCAGACCATCTGCTTGCTTATAATAGCTCCCTGTAAAGCAGAAAAAATTTTGATTAAAACAAAATGTCACACTACTAATTATACTCAGTTGTTCTTCTGGATTAATTTTGTGTAAATACAATGATTGTGGCACAATATGTATACAATCTTGCACAGTAACACTTGAGAATAACCTGTATGCGTCAAAAGAGACTAATTTTGCATTTGTTGGAATCTTAAAACCTGTTAACTTGTTAACTAAATCTAAACTATTCTTAATGCTGTATTTTCCAGTGCAATTTGGTTTTTTCCCCATGATGATGTTTATCTTCCTGACAAAACTGCCCACTGGTGCTTGTATTGCAGATAACACTGGACGGATTAGAGCTTCTGGTTTGTGGAGGTTGGTTAAGCCATACATCAGTAGAGCCCTATGATTCGAGTGAAGAATGCTCTTACCATCTTATTCAGAGAAAATGGTTGACGACTTTGTTAATAACTACTTAGCCTGATCATTTTCTTTAGTAGTTGGATGTTTCTGTACTTTTTGTAGTATTGACTGGAAAAAGTCTTCTACGTTGCTTGTATAATCTGTTTTATTTAACAGCACTGCAGTCTCTCCTTTATCCACTTTAGTCCCAAGCACGTTTTTGTTTTTGATCCTATCTCTAAGTTCCTCCACGAGTAAGAAATCGTTCTTCTTTCTAAACTGAAGATTTTGTCCTTATTGCTGTGCCAGCTTACTTTCCTCTTTACACTGTAGTTGCATAGCTATATCTTTCTCCTCTAGATCTACTCTGAGATGGTGTTTAGGCATAATGTTTAGGGCGTATTTTTGGCCTTTTGATAGTAACTTCTCTTCTGGTTCGGTCAGGATTAATGCTGATAAGTTCGAAGTTCTGCCTGCAAACGCAGACGGCATTTTTGGGGTTAGAGTTCTATCCTTCGACAGAAATATCTGTTCCAACTCCTTCTTTGGATAGGAAAACATGTAACAAACAATGTCTGTTACCTTTGTCCAGCATCTCTAAATTCCAGTATTTAGGTACAACGGGGCCCACAGCCAAAAAAAATCAAACGTTTGTATGACAATAATCTGCTACACTGTCTATTGTTACTTGGATTACAATATCCTTTTTTTATATTTTTCAAAACTGCACATTTTCGACTGAGTGGCCATTTTCATGTGTCTGAAATACATGCCAGATTTAAAGTAACATCGTAAAAATACACAATCATTGGCTGCTCAGTAGACAGAATAAAATCAAAAATTAAATACAAATAACCGATGAAACGGACATTTTTCTGTTGCAGTCAGAAGTTACATACGCCAAAACATAAGTTTCTACTGCAACGCAAATATGTACGGTTGATGGATTATATTATATAGGTCCACTTTTATTATTGGTTTTATTTAACTTTTAATTTTATTCTGTGGTTGTTTTATATTTGTAACTTATCAATATTACATCTGGTATGTAGTTTTAGACACTTCAAATCGTCTTCACAGTGCAGAAAGAAAAACACAAAATTAATGGATTCTTTAATCCAAGCAACGACGGACAGAACGGCAGATTTTGTCATTCAGAAAACTCTCTTAATACTGTCATTCATACGCATTCATATCTTTTGGGTATTGGGGGTGACTCTAAATTACAATGACGACTTAGCCGTGTCCGACATCGGCAACTCTCTGGCTCTTATTTTGAAATATGGGCGAATGCGCTGCAAAAGCCAAGTTCTGTTGTGGTCGTGAAACACGCAGAACTCCTGTTTGTAAAGTGTATTGTGTAAACGTATGCCAGATTCGAAGGTGTTCTGCAGTATGGTTTTTAGCGTTTAGACGTTCCACGTGCGCATCTTTCCAGATGGTTTAACAGGTTCCTGTATTCTGTATCGCCACTCATACGTTTGTGAAGCAAGTTGCACGCAGTTGTAGAAAAAAATCCGGAGGTTGCTATGCTTGACGACTTCCCCATAGCGCAGCTGTTGATCACCAACCTTACACTTGCTACTCTGGCTCTTAGTTCTAAATAAAATGTAACTTCAAGTAGATCTTGTTTATCCATCCACACCAGGTATTCACACCACCTTAGCTGGCCTTTCAACAGGAAGAACTCCATGACAAGCACATTGCACCTTCGATGAATTTTGGTGTTTGGTTCACGTACTTGCCATTTCCGTTTTAAGGACTACCCAGAGCAATTTCATGCGGAAATTGTCCAAATGTTAAAAGTTGCCTTTGTTCACGTACGACGTATCAGGGACACACAGAAGAACGAGCAATATTAAAGAATGGAATGTGTATAACGTCTGGTTTAGTTTAAGAAAGACCGTAGCAGCCTTAGCAGTGTGAGTTGTTATTTCAATTTCTACGTGGTTCCAAGATATCGCAAAGATGCCTCTTCTTTTACTTGATGTTTCATTGGTTTTAAAGCCTGTCTGTCACAGTTATTCCTCTGGCAAGTCGCTTGAGTACACTTATCACCAGACTACGTGCCCACACGACATATCTAAACGGCTCGAAAAAATGTTTGTACCACCTGCGAATCTGCGAATGTGCGCGGGTTCAGAGTCAAGGAGAGCAGGAATCTAAATTATGAATCTCATCAAACGTACTATAGAACTTTATCGTAAAATAAAAACAGAAATTTGGTGAGAAATAGCTTAATATAACGTAACAAATATGTGGCGTTATCTTGCCATCAAGCGAGTGGTGATAGTTACCATTTTATTACATAGGAAAAACTTTTCTGATGTTTTGCAAAGTATTCTATATTTGTTGGCGAACTGACTACCGGAATCTAACATCGGAAATTCAACTAACGATGTCCAAAGAAGCCAAAAGCCGGTTGGTGATGAAAAGAATAATTTTTGCAGAACATCAAGAAATTGTTTTCTGTTTGATATTTTTTTTAAAGTTCTCTCAGGAACCGCAGGAAAATTCAGTTGTGGTCAAGGAATTTGTTTCTTTCCCTTCTGCCAAAATCCTGTATCTACTCATAATTGACATCCTATTGTGTATTAAGTACTACCTGAACAGTGTGTTATTACTGGAGAGAGAATGACGAAACTGTATCTTTGATCATATTTTTACATTTACTTGCACACAGGCACCTACGTTGGCACTTCATCTGAGTATCTCCCGGAAACACATTATGTAATTTGGTACTCCTGTTTCAACAGAAGGCATTGGTAACAAGAATAATTTTTCTATAACAGGAATACTTTTCAATTATAGTTTTCAAAATATCTCTATTTATAACTGACCTGAGTCTTAAGGGAGCTTCATACTCAGAAAACAAAGAGCAAATCCCGAATTCCTGTCAAAGACAGAGCATAATCATATGATTTCCGTTGAATAATAAGAGCATTTTTTTGTGGATTGCGTGACGATTCCATCGAATTACGTCTCCTACGTATTGTTCAGACGACTACCATCAAGTGGAGAAGGAAACAGAAAACAGGAAATGCTGATCTCGATGTTTCTTTTAAATTTGGTAGGATACAGCCAACTTTTATGTTAATACTTTCGCATTATCGTTCAGCATATTTTATGGTGATACATAAAAATAAGCGCTAGCCGTCTAAATTGCAGTCATACGTCTATTTCTAAAAAATGAAATATTCGTTCGTAAGATGATCTAGCATAGTACGATTATGCTGTGTAATATTTTGAAATATAAATATAGAATAGTTTTGAAATATTTGTTTATTTCCGTAACTAGTTTTCGCGGCTCGGCGGGCTAATCTTCAGATGCAACATGCAGAAGCTGCAAATATATTTTCGTAGCGTGATGCTGGTTACTAGTCTGCGGCAGTGTGGCCGGCATTGTAGTTAATATCCAACTGGCAGCTTCCATTTCATTGCCTATTTGCTACAGAATTCATCACCTTTCAATCCAAATACGGATTTACTCCATAAATTCGCCAGCATCCATCATGTGATGTACAGCTCATGCCCAACGATCTTTGTACTCTGTCAGTAACAACAGCAAGACATCTAGGAGGAATCTTCACGACCAACGAAAAGTGCAATGACCACAGAAAACAAAAAAGAAGTCGCTTACAAAATACTTGTACGACAGGCTTTTGAGTTTTGCTCATCAGTGAGGGGCCCTTAAGAGCGGTGATTAATAGAAGAGATAGAGCAGGTCCAGTGAAGAGCGACATATTTCGTCACGTAATCGTCTCTTAAACGCGAGGGCGTCGCGGAGATGATGAATCAATTCAAGTGACAAGCGGAACAAGAGAGGTGTTATATGCCACGGAGAGCTTTACTGTTAAGATGTTGTGAGAATACGTCCCAAGAATAAAAAAGTAAATAAGATTTTCTCCCAAGTATGTCCCACGAGGAGAAAATCATAGAAATTAAAGCTCACACGGAGATTCATCGAATAGTCACTCTTTCTAAGTACCACTCGCGAATGGAACAGCGAAGGGGGAAATGGTCGCGGTCGACGAAGCTGCCTCCACCACACTCCGTAAGATGGCCTGTGAAGTATATATGTAGATTTAGTTGTATATATCTCTTTATCCAGTTCATCCTGATGATATGCGTATATTTTTCGATTATTGGTTCCCCTTTGCGAGCAAATTAATAAAAAAATCCCAGAAAATTCTGCCCATGCCCTCTCCGACAGAAGTGTTCGGTTTTCCTTCTTTTTTCTGAGGGTCACTCTTTCCTGCCAGTACTTTCTGGTTCCTGATGCACGTCTAATCATCAGTAACATATGCGTCTAAAAATCAGTTGGATAACTTTTTAAAATAGTCCAAACACTTCTAGTTAGGTATCCATCTTACACAAAACTATCTCATAGTTAATTCTCCATTTCAAATGTGTCGCACTATTACTTGTAACCTGCGTATGGCGTCTAGTTTTACGGTAAACACCGGTAACCAATACCGTATGTACACTGCCGCGATGTTTGCGTATGTAGTTCTATTTTGGGGACATTCTTCGTGTTTTTCATACTCGGGAGACGTGCCACAACAAAGTAATTCAGTTATCTGTTCGTTGTCAGTCGAAAATGGAAGCCCAAACTCTATGAAATTGTCAGTAACTTTGAACGAAGTTTCGTTAGTGATAAACAGTCTGAAGAAAAGAATTATGTGACGACATGTATTTCAATTGATCCAGTTGAACGGTGCACGAACAACTCAACATTTGAAGCTGTAGAAACAAAGCTACGTAACGAATTAAACTGACACTTAACTTATTTTATTGTCATAAATGATTCGATGTAAAAAAAATCAAATTAAGCTAATATCGATGCCATCTCTTTGCTAAACACAGAAAATTTCACCTTAACATCATAATTGTTTAAAATGAAAGAAATTAGTATGTGTACCTATTAGTTCTTAATTATAAACGAAAGAAATATGAAGTTTTTCTCATAGAGAAAATTATTTTTACTAACCTTTTTTCTGTACATATGGAGATAATTCCAGGGCTGCACAGAAGTTTTGAAGAAACTGATTATTCGCATTGAGCTCTTCTAATCGAAAGATTCGAATTCTGGAAACAAGTCCAGTCTATGATCTGTGATCATTGTATCAAATGTCCTGAAAGGTACATCAGTTAAAACATTGTTGATGACAGATGTCGCGAGTGAAAAAAAAAATCTTTTTATTCTCACTACGGAATGAAGAAACATTTACAGTGGATTTGTGACAGAAATTTATAGAACGGCACACCGTGCCGTGTAGAACGATACATGCTAATATAGCATCTGCTGACACCCCTGTGTGATGTGGAAATGACAGCTAGATGTCACGAGACGTAGACCCGCCAGTATAAAATGATCCGGGGAGTGCTGTGTTCTCAGTAGAGAAAGAGGCGGTGAAGAGAGCTCAGTAATTTCGAACGAGGATTAGTCAATGAAGTCAGCCGAGCACCATATACGCCACGGACGTTTCAATCCTTTCAAAACTGCCCAAGTCGACTTTTAGTGTTGTGACTGTGCAGTGGAAATATGAAGGAGCAACCACAGCTAAACCGAGACCAGACAGACCTCAAGTAGCAACGGACAGGGACTGCCGAGCATTACAGAGTGTGGTTGTGAAATTGCATGAAATCAGCTTAAGGAACCATTCGTGACGTCCGTAGTGCTACCAACAGTTCAGCTGCCAATGACAGTGCCTAAGTAGTAAAAAAAAGGGGGGGGGGGCTAATACAGTCGAGCAGCTCCTCATAAGTCACAAGTTGCTGTAGTCAATGTTAAGCGAGGCCTGAGGTGGTGTGAAGAGCCATGCTACTGGGCAGCAGAGGATTTGTAGTGATAAATCACTCTATACCCTGCGGCAATCCGATGGAAGTTTTTGGTTTGGCGAATGCCTGGAGAACGTTGCCAGTCATCGTGTGTAGCGCCAGCACTCAAGTGCAGATATCTCATTGATTGTTCAAGCGATCACAAAGGCGATGGACGGTCACGGCCAATATTAATGTCCAGTAATAGGTGTCTGGATCCTTTTGATCAGATAGTATATGCAACTAACATATTCTCCAATTAATACGTGACAGTGTGATATAGTGTTTCCTTACACTTACGTCTTTCAAGCTCGGGTGCCACCTGGACCTAGAGGGTTGCATCTCCATCTCTGAGAACATAACAGCATTTCCGTTGTGGCAGTTTCCCTCACGTGTCATTTAAATGCAGTGTGCGAAATCTGTTACTGCACACTTCGGCCGTAGTCTCTGAAGTGAAGTGCGCTGATGTCCAGACTCTGTACCTGACCGGGAGTTGCACCCGTCGGTAATACTTTTATCTATTGAGCTATCCGTGTACGAAGTGTGAGCGTCCCTCCTAGTTTTCCTTCTCTCTAATACATTCCAAACTTCGCAGAAGTCTTCCTGCGTACTTTCCGGGACGAGCACTCCTGAAAGAAAGGATCTGCGGGGAAATGACTTCGCCACAGCCAAGGGGACTGTTTCCAGAAAGAATATTTCACTCTGAAGTAGAGTATGCTGTGATTTGAAACTTCCTAGTACAGTGAAACTGTTTGCCTCTCCACAAGGATTACTCTTCGCTAGTGCATAGTTATCCTCACTTCACTTACGTAATAAGTCTCTGGCGAATTAACGGGACATAAAATCGTCACAAATAAAGCATTTATCGTATTGGTATTTTTGACTTGTGGCACGTCACTGCCTACCTTCAAACTGTTACCCGAACATTCAAATTTCCATATACCTTTTACCGCATTTCTTCCTTTTCCTTACAGTCCTACCGTTTTCGTACTGAAGCCTGAATTTTAACGTATTTTATAATCTACAAGTACATTTCCCCTCGTGTGAGTCTGAATGTATAGCGCTGTTGTTCTTTCTGAGGTTTCTCATCTGTCAATGTCGCCCAGTAACGATATAGGAGACCGTTCTTCTTATTTAAATAAAAGCTTCTTTTAAGATATCTGCAAGTAGGAATTTCGCTTTGAATTTTCCAACGAGTGATACCACATCCAAGCGCCAGCAAGCGACTGAGGCGATTCAGAACTGAAGTACATGTGACCTGCAGCTACGTGAAGTTACTAACTTACTGAGTGAAAAATATGTATTTCACTACAGACATAGCCTACTACGCACTCAAAGGATTTAGCAGTACATTCTTATTCAGAATCAGAAATAATTTTTATATATAAAACGGTAACGTGAGATTAAACATAGGAGCTGAAGAATTAATCAAATGAAATACACACATCAAAAAAAGTTTTTCATCACTTAGGTTCTGAGAGTTCCGGAACCTGTACAGAAAATTGGAATAGAGATCAACATTAACATCATTTCCGCCCTCTTTATTGCTCATGAAAATCACACATTGCATGTTATACCACCATACAGCGAGACCTTCAGAGGTGGTGGTCCAGATTGCTGTACACACCGATACCTCTAATACCCAATAGCACGTCCTCTAGCATTGATGCACGTCTGTGTCCGTCGTGGCATACTATCCACAAGTCCATCAAGGCACTGTTGGTCCAGATTGTCCCACTCCTCGACGATGATTCGGCGTAGATACCTCAGAGTGGTGGATGAGTCACGTCATCCATAAACAGCCCATTTCAATACATCCCAGGCATGTTCCATAGGGTTCATGTCTGGAGAACATGCCGGCCAGTCTAGCCGAGCGATGTCGTTATCGTGAAGGAAGTCATTCACAAGATGTGCACGACGGGGGGCGCGAACTGCCGTCCATGCCTCGCCAAAATGCTGCTGATGTTGCTGCACTATCGGTTACAGGCTGGCATTCACGTATCGTACAGCCGTTACGGGGCCTTCCATGACCACCAGCGGCGTACGTCGGGCCCACATAATGTCACACCGAAACAGCAGGGAACCGCCTCCTTGCTGCACTCGCTGGACAGTGTGTCTAAGGCGTTCATCCTGACCGGGTTGCCTCCAAACTCGTCTCCGGCAATTGTCTGTTTGAAGGGATATGCGACACTCATCGGTGAAGAGAACGTGATGCCAATCTTGAGCGGTCCATTCGGCATGTTGTTGGACCCATCTGTACCGCGCTGCATTGTGTCGTGGTTGCAAAGATGGACCTCGCCATGGGCGTCGTGAGTGATGTTACGCAGTATGCAGCCTACTGCGCACAGTTCGAGTATAATGTCTTTTCTGGAGACTAGAAATCTACTCTGTAGGAATCAGCATGGGTTTCGAAAAAGACGATCGTGTGAAACCCAGCTCGCGCTATTCGTCCACGAGACTCAGAGGGCCTTAGACACGGGTTCACAGGTGGATGCCGTGTTTCTTGACTTCCGCAAGGCGTTTGACACAGTTCCCCACAGTCATTTAATGAACAAAGTAAGAGCATACGGACTATCAGATCAATTGTGTGATTGGATTGAGGAGTTCCTAGATAACAGAACGCAGCACGTCATTCTCAATGGAGAGAAGTCTTCCGAAGTAAGAGTGATTTCAGGTGTGCCGCAGGGGAGTGTCATAGGACCGTTGCTGTTCACAATATACATAAATGACCTGGTGGATGACATCGGAAGTTCACTGAGGCTTTTTGCAGATGATGCTGTGGTGTATCGAGAGGTTGCAACAATGGAAAATTGTACTGAAATGCAGGAGGATCTGCAGCGAATTGACGCATGGTGCACGGAATGGCAATTGAATCTCAATGTAGCGAAGTGTAATGTGATGCGAATACATAGAAAGATAGGTCCCTTATCATTTAGCTACAAAATAGCAGGTCAGCAACTGGAAGCAGTTAATTCCATAAATTATCTGGGAGTACGCATTAGGAGTGATTTAAAATGGAATGATCATATAAAGTTGATCGTCGGTAAAGCAGATGCCAGACTGAGATTCATTGGAAGAATCCTAAGGAAATGCAATCCGACAACAAAGGAAGTAGGTTACAGTACACTTGTTCGCCCAATGCTTGAATACTGCTCAGCAGTGTGGGATCCGCACCAGGTAGGGTTGATAGAAGAGATAGAGACGATCCAACGGAGAGCAGCGCGCTTCGTTACAGGATCATTTAGTAATTGCGAAAGCGTTACGGAGATGATAGATAAACTCCAGTGGAAGACTCTGTAGGAGAGACGCTCAGTAGCTCGGTACGGGCTTTTGTTAAAGTTTCGAGAACATACCTTCACCGAAGAGTCAAGCAGTATATTGCTCCCTCCTACGTATATCTCGCGAAGAGACCATGAGGATAAAATCAGAGAGATTAGAGCCCACACAGAAGCATACCGACAATCCTTCTTTCCACGTACAATACGAGACTGGAATAGAAGGGAGAACCGATAGAGGTACTCAGGGTACCCTCCGCCACACACCGTCAGGTGGCTTGCGGAGTACGGATGTAGATGTAGATGTAGAACAGGACTTCCTGTGGCTGCACAAAAAGCGTTATTCAACATGGTGATGTTGCTGTCAGGATTCCTCCGAGTCATAATCCATAGGTAGCGGTCATCTACTGCCGGAGTAGCCCTTGGGCGGCCTGAGCGAGGCATTTCATCGACAGTTCCTGTTTCTCTGTATCTCCTTCATGTCCGAACAACATCGCTTTGGTTCACTCGGAGACGACTGAACACTTCCCTTGTTGAGAGCCCTTCCTGGCACACAGTAACAAGTAACAATGCGGACGCGATCGAACCGCGGTATTGAGCGTCTAGGCTTGGTTGAACACAGACAAGACGAGCCGTGTACCTCCTTCCTGGTGGAATGACTGGAACTGGTCGGCTGTCGGACCCCCTCCGTCCAATAGGCGCTGCCCATGCATGGTTGTTTACATCTTTGGGCAGGTTTAGTGACACCTCTTAACAAGCAAAGGGACTGAATCTGCGATACAATATCCACAGTCAATTTCTATCTTGAGGAGTTCTGGGAGCCGGGGTGATGCAAAATTTTTTTTGATGTGTGTAGTAAGAAAAATCAGGCACTAGTGGAAATTGAATTGCCACGTTTCTCTTTCATTATTGATTTCTCCTTTAACTCTGTCGTGCAGTTGTCCACTGTAGCAGACAGGAGTTTATGTCGCTTCTGTCGCGTTTTATTCCGTTCTGAGACTGCAAACCCACGCAGGGCACAGCACCGGTGGGGACGAGTTACTACTGGTGCTCCCCAATTTTCAGCATTGGGACCATTCCTTTTCCTGTTGTATATTAGTGACGATACATCGCATCGGGTTCCGCTGGACCATTCGAGTCAAAGCTATTTGGTCATGGAACGAGTCGGTACGTACTTTACATTAGGCTGATTAGAAAATTTATTAACTTAAGAAGAAGTCAAACACGAAAAAGAATTGTGAGAGATTATAGAATAAACAGCGCACTGCGGAGGAAGTTCTACACAGAACAAAAGAACTGTGCCACGAGGGAACTTTTCAACTTAGATTTGAAGCTTTCGGGTTTTCCCTTCAAGATTTCACGTAAGTCAGAAGCATACTGGAAATGAAACCTGCTAGACAGTGCACACCTTTCCTTACAATGCTCGAGGAAGTGTTACCCATGTGCAAATCGTTTTTTCACCTCCTGTTCGCTGAATTAATTTTGCAGTTTCTCCTCAGCGAGTCAATATTGTGAACTACAAATCCCATCATGGAGTATATGCATACCGATAGGGGAGTTAGAATCCTGGGACCCCCGAACAATTGCCCACCCGAAGTTTATAATTTGACACTTTATATATGCCTCACTCTATTTTTCTGGGGTAACCATAATCTTGATGAGTGCTTAGAAATAACACAAAATACCATAGCGTAGAAGACAACAGAGTGAAAGTAAGCCTTCGCGCCGCAGTGTCACAGGCAGTGGAGATCACTCAGGTAGTAAAGAGAGCAGCATCCTGCACAAGACGTAATGCTACTCTCCGCCCTAAAAGTTTAAAATAGCCGAAAACAATGACTGTTTGACCAAATTCGGACAGTAAATTTCTATTTGACTAGAATTCTGCGTCAAAAATTGTATGAGATTGATTTTAGTTGAGCCCTAGTCCCTTCTCTGAAAGCCACGTGTTAATGTTCCTGCCTGCCCTATTATATTCCACACAGTTCAAAGTAACACTTGTGTCATCTACAAATAGATTATTTTTTGAATCGTGCCACGGAAAATGGCAGATCATTGATACATACACTATCTGATCCAAAGTATCTGCATGCCTATTAGCGACAATAATATGGGGTGTGTTCAATGCTCACAAACCATTGTGCATTACGACAGATGTTCACTGTCACGCTGATACAATCATCGTCTCCAAATTACGCCTCTACTGTGCGTACTACATAATACTGTAAAATGTGTTCATATCCTTCCGCATTTACCGTTTTCTTAAGCTCTAAACCACGAAGGCGTTCGATACAGTTCCGCACTGTCGCCTGATAAACAAAGTAAGAGCCTACGGGATATCAGACCAGCTGTGTGGATGGATTGAAGAGTTTTTAGCAAACAGAACACAGCATGTTGTTCTCAATGGAGAGACGTCTACAGACGTTAAAGTTAACTCTGGCGTGCCACAGGGGAGTGTTATGGGACCATTGTCCAAATGTTCAAATGTGTGTGGAATCCTATGGGACTTAACTGCTCCGCCGGGACCAGCCTCACAGTTCATGACTGCAGCGCCTTAGAACGCTCGGCTCATCCCGCGTGGCTATGGGACGATTGCTTTTCACAATATATATAAATGACCTAGTAGATAGTGTCGGAAGTTCCATACGGCTTTTCGCGGATGATGCTGTAGTATACAGAGAAGTTGCAGCATTAGAAAATTGCAGCGAAATGCAGGAAGATCTGCAGCGGATAGGCACTTGCTGCAGGGAGTGGCAACTGACCCTTAACATAGACAGATGTAATGTATTGCAAATACATAGAAAGAAGTATCCTTTATTGTATGGTTATATGATAGCGGAACAAACACTGACAGCAGTTACTTCTGTAAAATATCTGGGAGTATGCGTACGGAACGATTTGAAGTGGAATGATCATATAAAATTAATTGTTGGTAAGGCGGGTGCCAGGTAGATATTCCTTGGGAGAGTCCTTAGAAAATGTAGTCCATCGACAAAGGAGGTGGCTTACAAAACACTCGTTCGACGTATATTTGAGTATTGCTCATCAGTGTGGGATCCGTACCAGGTCAGGGTGACAGAGGAGACAGAGAAGATCCAAAGAAGAGCGGCGCGTTTCGTAACAGAGTTATTTAGTAAGCGTGATAGCGTTACGGAGATGTTTAGCAAACTCAAGTGGCAGACTCTGCAAGAGAGGCGCTCTGCATCGCGATGTAGCTTGCTGTCCAGGCTTCGAGAGAGTGCATTTCTGGATGAGGTATCGAACATATTGCTTCCCCCTACTTCCACCTTCCGAGGAGATCACGAATGTAAAATTAGAGAGATTCGAGCGCGCACGGAGGCTTTCCGGCAGTCGTTCTTCCCGCGAACCATAATCGACTGGAACAGGAAAGGGAGGCAATGACAGTGGTGCGTAAAGTGCCCTCCGCCACACACCGTTGGGTGGCTTGCGGAGTATAAATGTAGATGTAGATGTAGAAAGCACCAACAACCAAACATACCGTAACACCACTTCCTCTGTGCTGCACTGTTGACACTCCACCTGGTGGCAGGTAAAGTTCCCCAAGCATCTGTTGAACTCACACATTTACGTCGGATTGCTGCAGGGGTATAGTGTGACTGATTGCTACAAAACACTCTTCAATTAACTAGAAACGTCATTCTTAGCTCAGGCGTTGCTCAGCACTTGCTGCAGAAACGTGTGGCTTAGGAATAGCTGCTCGACCATTGCACTCCATCTTTTTAACTCCTTGCGCTGATTGGACTCCTAATAGCACTTTGGAGCTCTCAAGTCACGATTTCCTGCGACTTTTACAACCATCCTCCACAGTTCTCGACGATCCCTGTGCGTCAGTACATGAGGTCAAAGTGGTCTTGGTTTAGCTGTGGTTCTTTCTTCGAGTTTCCACGTTACAATCACATCACTGACACTCAACTTGGGCAGCTTTAGATGGGTTGACTGGGTTTGTTAACCCGGTGAACTCCGGTGACCAGTCCACGTTCGAAATCAGCTCTGCTTACCGATCCATTCTGATGTTACTGCGCCTCTACTGACATCACAATACTCCCTGCCGCATTTTGTACCAACGGGTCCACGTCTCGTGAACTCTAGTGATCAACGCCGCACTGATTAGCGGTAACTGGATGCTTTTGATTAGACAGTATATCAAGAAAAGCAAAGGATTCAGAACAGAAATCTGTGTCTCTTCCACACCCCAGTCAAATTCTAATCTCTTCCACGTTTGTTGACACTGGAATAAAAACCTGTCCTTCATAATTTCTAGGTATAAAGCATTCTATTCTTTTGTTCTTTCCGTACTTCCACAATGTTGAATTTGAGCAAGAGTCTATCAAGGTGCACGCAGTCAAATGTTTCTCTTAAATCAAAGAAAATTCCTTCTCTACTCAGCCTATCGTTTAGCCGTGCTAGCGCTCACACACAGCACAAGAAATTACCCTTTCTGTGGGTACTCCTTCCCTGAAGATAAACTGAGAGTCTGACAACAAATTATGTGGACTGAGCTTTGTTATTACTGTCTTACATGTTACTCTCACAGAAGCTTACGAAACCACTAGTAGCAAGGGAATGAAATGAAATGATCGTATGGCATTGTTGGCCGGGCGGCCCCATGCGGGGAAGTTCGGCCGCCGTATTGCAAGTCCTTTTTAGTTGACGCCACTTCGGCGACTTGCGAATCAATGATGATGAAATGATGAATACACAACACCCAGTCATCACGAGGCAGAGGAAATCCCTGACCCCGCCGGAAATCGAACCAGGGACCCCGTGCGCGGGAAGCGAGAACGCTACCGCAAGACCACGAGCTGGACGCAGCAAGGGAATTTTCCGGTAACTGGTTACATAATCTGTTTCTTCATGTTTTCGACGTGGTTTCACTCATGATAATTTCATTTTATCAGGAAACGACCACATCTGAAAGACACATTTCACATGGTTTAGGAAATGATTTTCAAAATTCTCCTGACTATTTCATTATACCCATTGGTATCCTTACCTGTGATCAGTATAACAATTGACAACGTCTACATTACGAAAGGATATTACAGTGCAGTGCAAATTACAAATGTGTAATAACCTAAAACATTATATTTGAGATTTTCTGTGAAGATTATTTTCAAACAAGCAGAAGGAGCTCTCCCATCAGAACGTTCTTTAAGTTACTCTGAAACTCCACAGACTTCTCTACATGGCATTGGATATGCTATGGTAGGTTGTTGAATACATGTACTGGGTTGGTACATAAGTTCGCAGGCATTTTGTTTTGCATGTTGGTGTTCCAGTTGTTGTGGAATTATTTATCGATTGTCATTGTTTTATTTGTAGTTCAGTGTTCAAATGGTTCAAATGTCTCTGAGCACTATGGGACTTAACTTCAGAGGTCATCAGTCCCCTAGAACTTAGAACTACTTAAACCTAACTAACACAAGGACATCACACACATCCATGCCCGAGGCAGGATTCGAACCTGCGACCGTAGCGGTCGCGCAGGTAGTTCAGTGTTGTTATTTGAGTTTACGTCTTGTCATTTTGTCACCTGGTGATAGTGCGTGAGCTGTGGACGCCAGAAGCAGGACTGCCAAGCGGAGAAATCAGAACATTTCTGATATATTCCTTTCTTTGAATTCAACAGAGGGGTGACAGCAGCGGAGCCAGCCAGAAACATCTGCGCAGTGCATCGGAATAATGTCATTGTACACTGAGCGGCAGGAAAATGTTTTTTGTTTTTTGTTTCATTTTAAGAAGGATCGTTTTGACATGAACAAGAAAACAGGAATTCTGGTAACCTAACATGAACAGCATAGTGAACGCATTACCGTAGCCAACACAGACACGAAGCCAACAATCAGCACAGAAGTACAAGTGTGTATGGCAAAGAGCACCGCAGATGATAAGAGACTGAAAGAATGTATAATGAAATAATGATAGAGGAAAATTAATTGTGATGGAAGATGGAATTCGATAGTAGAAAAATGAGGAGAAGGGCTAATAGCTCCTAGGAGAATATGAACTGGGGGACGGAAATGAAAGAGGAAATCGACTGGTAGAATTTTGCGCAGGGCAATTTAAGTATCGGTAATGTGTGGTTTGAGAACCATCGCCGGCCAGGGTGGCCGAGCGGTTCTAGGCGCTTCGGTCCGGAACCGCGCGACCGCTACGGTCACAGCTTCGAATTCTGCTCCGGGTATAGATGTGTGTGATGTCCTTAGGTTAGTTAGTTTTAAGTAGTTCTAAGTTCTAGGGGACTGATGACCTCAGATGTTAAGTCCCATAGTGCTCAGAGCCATCTGAACCATTTTTTTGAGAACCATCAACTAGGGTTGTGTACTTGGAAGAGACCGGAAGACACCGGAAGGTTTCATATTGATTTGACAATGGTTAGACGGAAATTCCGGAACCATATTTTAAACTGCAAGACATTTCCACGACCGAATGTGGACTCTGACCACAATTTATTGATTATGAACTGTAGACTAAAACTGAAGAAATTGTAAAAAGGACGTGGTACCTGGATAAGTTAAAAGAACCAGAGGCTGTTGACAGTTTTAGGGGCAGCTATCGGCAACGATTGACTGAAATAGGGAAAATGAATACAATAAAAGATGAATGGGTAGCTTTGAGAGACGAAAATAATAGTGAAAGCAACAGAGAATAAAAATACGTAAGAAGACAAGACTTAGAAAAATTCCTGGATATCACAGGAAACTTAGCTGATGAAAGAATAAAATATAAAAATACAGCAAAATAAGGCAGGCAAATGGGGCTACATAATTCTAAAAAATGAGACTGAAAGAAAGTGTAAAATAGCCAAGTGTGTGTGGCTAGAGGAGAAATATGAGGCTACAGAAGCATGTATAACTAGGATAAAGATATAAAGATGGATACCGCCCTTAGGAAAATTGAAGACACCTTTGGAGAAAAGAGAAGTAGCTGTATGAATATGAAGGACTCGGATGGAAAGTTAGTACTGAGCAAAGAAGGGAAAGCTGAAAGGCAGAAGGAGTATACAGACGGGCTGTATAAGGGAAATGAACTTTAAGACAGTATTATAGGTAGAGAAGAGTAAACAGATGAAGATGACATGGAAGATATGATACTGTGAGAAGAATCTGACAGATCGTTGAAGACCGAAGTGGTAGGCCCCTGAAGTAGACGTCATTCCCTCAGAACTTTCGACACCTTTTGGAGAGCCACCCATGACAAATCTATCCCATCTGGTGTACATCTCTGAGACATGTGAAATACCCTCAGACTTCAAGAAAAATCATTTCAATTCCAAAGGAAGTAGTTGCTGCAGGTGTGAATATTACCGATCTATCTGTTTCATAAGCGATGGTCGCAAATTACTGACATGAATTATTTACAATAGAATGGAAAAACCGGTAGAAATTGACCTCGGGAAGATCAGTTTTTGTTCCGGAGGAAGGTAAGAACACTCGAGTCAATACTAACCCTACGAGGTCTCTTAGAACATAGATTAAAGAAAGACAAACCTGCATTTATAGCATTTGTAAACTTAGAGAAAGCTTTTAACAATGCTGAGTGGAATGCACTCTTTGAAATTCTGAAGGTAGCAGGTGTGAAATACAGGCAGGGAAGAGTTACTTACAAGTTATATAGAAATCAAGCGGCAATTACAAGAATGGAAGGACATGAAAGGGTAGCAGTGGACGAGAAGGGAGTGAGACAGGGTTGTAGCGAGTCCTCTAAGTTCTTCAACCTGCGCATTGAGCAATCAATCATTAAGGGAAAGAAAGTTCAGTTAGAAAAAACAAAAACTTTGAGATTTGCTTATGAAATTGTAATTCTTTCAGAGACGGTAAAGGCCTTGGAAAAACAATTGACAGGACTAGATAGTGTCTTAAGAAGAGCTTACAATATGAACTATGGCAAAAGTAGGACAAGGGTAACGGAATGTAACCGAATTAAATTGGTCGATGCTGCAAGAGTTTAGATTACAGAATGAGACACTAAAATCAGTACGAGAGTTTTGCTATTTACGCAGTAAAATAACTGCTGGTGGCCGAAGTACAGAGGATATGAAACGTAGGCACAATGGCGAGAAAAGCAAGGAATTTGTTAACATCGGATATAAATTTAAGAGTAGGAAGTCTTTTGTGAAGGTATTTGTGTACTGCGTAGTCTTGCATGGAAGTGAAGCGTGGACGATATGAATATCACACAAATAGAGAATAGAAGTTTTGAAATGTGGTGCTAAAGAAGGACGCTGAAGGTTAGGTGGGTATATCGCATAACTAATGATGAGATACTGAAGAGAATTGGGAAGAAAAGAAATTTGTGACACAACTTCACCAAATGAAGAGATTGGTTGATAGGGCATATTCTGAGACATCGAATCATCAGTTTACTACTGGAAGGAAACGTGTGTGTCTGCGTGGGGGGAGGGGAGGGGGGGGGGGTGGTAAGAAGTGCAGAGGCGAACCAATAGATGACTATAGTAAGTCATTTCAAATTGGTGTAGGTTGCAGTGGCTACTGGGAGATAGAAAGCTTGCACAAGATAGAGTAGTACGGAGAGCTGCAGCAAACCAGTCTTTGGACAGAAGACAACACCACCTAACAGTATACTAAGGCTAGGATATAATTAAAATTAAGTAAAGTACATTGATATCCCAGAGTTTTTTCAATCTGCAGGTGGTAATGCAAATGGTAGATCTTCACAGTATATGCGTTATATAGGAACTGCGCTGAGTTTTAGGGGAGTCATGTTACGTGTTCTCCTATTATCTACAACGCACAGAATGTTCATACGCCCATGTGAATGTGTCAGAATAGTCCTTTGGAATATTGTTCGACTCTCACGTCACATTCAGTCTTTGCGAGCCCATCAGAGAGCTATTCTGCACTTTGTCATTTGTGGTACGTTCTTATTGATATCACTAAGTCTCCTCACCAAGACAATTTTATTTTAATCAAGTTGCGGCAGGCGTCCACGCGTCGTTGTTTTTGTTCTGGAGCCAAGATGTGCGGACAAACTTTGTACACTTTTTCTCTTCTTCAAAAAATTTTGTAAAATGTCAGAACATTTTATTTGGTGATGTTCAGTTAGTTGCTCCACTGAGGTTTGCGACAGAACAAAACTACGGCCGCAGGCCTTCTAGTTAACACTGAATGCTCACAACCGACTGGGCGAAAGAACGTATGTTGTTTATAGCTGTTAGTTCAAACAGCCACCTTATAACCTGCGCTGACATCGCTTATAAGCGAGAAATAAAATCAGTCTCGGAAGTGTTTTCATGGTGGGTGTATGTTCTCAACAAGCCATTGTTCAGTTCGAAGCGGTTGGTAAATGGTACTAATATCATCGATATTGTTATTTATTTCATACGCGTACTGGGAGAGCGGAAAAGGACTGTCCAAATTTCTTTTACGTTCTCTTATCACACTCTAATTTTCAATACGCTAGATGAACGACGGTCTTTTTCGAAAACAGGTTGTGTAAATTTAACCAACAGAGTCTTTCTTGCAAGTGTTCCCATTTCAGTTTCGCAATGGCCTGTTAGGATCTCTGCAGCGTCTCTCTGAATTCTTTCAATGCGTGTTCTCATGCTTGCTTGCTAAAGGCTCTAAACTCTGGAACACTACTCTACGAGTGGTCTCAGTAGCGTCTTGTACGCGATTTCCTTGACAGACACACTGAATTTTTCTAGAACCCTTCCAGCAAATATAAGTCTTCCATTCGCCTTCGTTACGTGTTCGTCCCATTTCGTATCTGTTCTTAGGACTATCACTAGGTATTTACACTATGTGACGTGCTCAGGATGTTTAACACTAATCTCGTGATCGAATACTGTAGGGTTCATTCTCTTCGTTATGCATATTATTTTGCATTTACCCATATGTAAAGAGAGCTGCCATTCATTACACCGTGTCGAACGTGCGTGCTACACAGCGCGATGAGATGCCCTCGATTGTTGCCTGAATGGCATATGACGTATTCATAGGCTTATGTTCTGCATAATGGCTACAAATAGCCAAAAGTGGCCAGTAGTGGTCTAAAGAAACACAAATGTAAAGTCAGGGCAGAAATAATGACATCTTTCTACGTATTCAAAAGACGGTAGAATCTAAATGAAAAAAGAATTGATACGGCGGGACGGAGATTTTCAACGTTTTATCCGTCACCCCACCTGGCTGGTGCTTATTTTGGGGGAAGAAAACTTGCTGGTCCTACGAGGTGCGTGCAAGTGTATTTATTTGTCGGCCCTATTCACGTGTTGGCACCTGGATGTCAGTGTCGAATTGCTAAGCCGGCCGGGAGCCGCACGTGCGCCTTGAGTTTGCGGTCGCTGGGGAGGAAGAAAAGGAGGCAGGCACGAGCCGCTCCCCAAATCGGTCCTTTTTTCGTGAGGTGCACGCGCGCTCCTTGGGAGGGGATGCGTCAGACGTGTCTCCCCCTCGCGTGTTTGGCCCGCGGATGCTGGGCTCCCCCGGTCCAGAGGCACGCGACCCAAAACGCGGGCCAATCTGGCGCACGCTTTCGCTTCTTCCGCCTGGACCGCACCCTTCCTCCAAACAAATTGGGCCCACAATGGGCGGCCAGCGTGTTCGAATTACTTATGCGCTCGGGGCTCTCTCAAGGCAGACGCCTTCTTTCTTGACGCACCCTCCGCACCATTCAGTGGCTCCTCTCGTCTTCTTTTCATCTCCGTTTCACGTCTCTGCAAACAAGTGGCTAGCCCGTCACCAGCAGCCTCGAGATAACTCGTATTCACTTCTCCCTTTTGTTTTGAATCACAGAAATGCGTTAACTCACAAGAAATGTTTTCGCGCTAGACTGAAAAGAACTTCGTGATAGTAAAAATTTTATTTATTTATATTCGGAGAATAGAGCGGTCAATTGCATATTTAATTTCTTTACGCCTTAACTGCGTGTATCATGGCAGTTGCTGCAATGCTTACATCACCTCAAGGAGATCATTCCGTACATATTAGCCAGTGCTTATTCGTTGCTGATTTCCCACAGGTTACGAATGCAAATAAAAGTCAAAATAGAGTTAGCCATCATTTTTTATGTTTGCGTGAATGAGAAAGAACACTGGAAAATTTTTATTATTTTCAGAGAGTCAGGAAAAATGTAGCAGAACAATTGAAAGAAAATAATGCGGGAGATGGGTTTCGCCTACATTTACAGCAAGTTCTATAGCTGAAGATGAATTTACGTTGAAGAAACTAATTTATTCTGCACATATCTGATCACTAAAGAGTTAAAAAATCAATTTTAGGTACTTCGACTGACAGGCAATAGGTTTTTGGTAGAATATTTTATGTATTACGAATGACACATGCACAACAGTGGCAATATTCTACAATATTTAATATTTATTATTTATTCCACGAACTATTTTCGACTGTTACGCCATCATCAGCTCTGAAGATACTTAAGTGACGCAGTGGAATTTTGTTGGATCAGACAGTTTAAACTAATGCGCCTACAGAGTATCTCCATGCTCAGAGATAAAAAATATTAATGTTAGAATTAGGAATAAAACAAGAGGGATTATTTCAGTGTCAATGCGATGCAAGATTATTTAACTAAGATAAAATATGTGACACATTTACTAATGAACTATAGACAAATTACAGCAATTGTACATAAAAGAAAATAACTGAACGATAAACTTTGGTGACATATTCCAAAGGTGTAGCTGAAAAAAAAATAATCTTGTCTTTTAACGGGTCCTAAATTACAAACAGATTAAATAGTGATATTGAGAGGTGAGTGAAGCAGCTGTGATTATACAAAGTAAAATTTTTTAACAGAACACGAGAAATTATAATAACTGAGATAATGGAAATTGGGGTACATGAGTGAGAGGGCTAATTTACAACATCGCTTGGATGCAATTATGAGTTTTATCTGCTGTTAGAAGTGACGAGTAAGGGATAATTCAGTAATAGGCATGGGTTGATGGACATGTGTTTATTAATTTCCATTATTTCAAGGTAAATCATCTTCCTTCCTTTATGGATGTGATGCAATACTTCATGGTTCACCTTGCAACTATGGCTTTCTTTAAGAAGGTGGTCAGCAAAAGTAGTGTCTTCTTTTCTAAATTCCCAACTTCTGTGGTGTTCCTTCAAATATTTTTCCTGCCAAACTGACCCATACAGAATAAATACTGTAGAACATTACCTCAGTGTTGTGTGTGTTTCATTCATAATGACAGGTAATCGTCCAAATACAAGAGAGTTTTAGAAGAGCCGTATCTGGTGGCAGACCGAAACCCTGTTGCAGAGACCTCTAGCAGTTAACAGACGTTTGACATTACGTATACTCATTAATGCCCTCTTTCGCTAACAGTTTTTCTCAGTAAAATGAATCGTTGTATGAATATTAGGTCAGGATAAAAACAGTCACAGCAATGAATTTAGGATATTGTTCAGAAAGGAGTCAAATACATTGGTTTACGTGTTTCAATCTACTTGCAAAGGCATATTAACTGTCATGTGAAAAATTCACTAAACGTTAAGTTTCAGTTAAAGAAAGTTCTGTCGATCAACTCCTGATCCACTGGAAACTTCCTTCTTAGGCATTCTTAAAAGTAATGTAAAGCGAGTTACTTTTCTCGTCTTGTCAGTTAACGTTGTCCTTAGGTCCTTCGGCGGGAGGTTCTTTGGTAATTTTTGTGGCTCTTCTAGTGTTTCGGCAGAACAGGTGGCTGGGAAAGGTTCACCCACTCACCCTCTGTTACTGATCGAAGACACCAGGGAGAAAAAAACAACAAGTAGCGCACCAACAAGCGGGTACAAAAGGATTAACGTTTTTAAGTAAACCTTTGTTATAGAGTTTTTACATGCGACATAACTCACATGACAAGTTTTGTTTTTAATATTTCTTACCTTTTTATATTATAATGTAGTTTATTTAAATTAAATACACATCTCTGACTTCCTTCAACACTCCGTAATTGTCTTCAGTAGAAATTACGAATCTTCTGCAGTTGTTGGCCACGTCCTTGAAATGCATCGAACACAAACAGGAAGTTGGCTTGAATCATTGTATAGCATTTGAAAAACGTCACGTTGATACGCAAGTCCACCTTTCAGAAACCTTGCGGTTCAAAATACCAGAGATTCGTATAATTAAAACAGTCGTAAGAAAATTAATACTTAATTTTTTACAAGTACTCTAAGTAATGGACTGAAAAGCTTTCTGCAGTAATAAATGACTACTAAAGTATCCCGTGGAGAATAAAACTCTTAATGGTTCCAATACTTGTGTAAAAGAAATGTGACACATCTTACGCATCTAGTGATATCTCGAGTATCGGATAGCTATCGCAGGTGTTCTTTACACTCAAACTTTACGCCCAACAAAGGGACTCTTCTTTTGTATAAAACAAGCTGTGTACTAAGGTATGAAAATAGCGATATTGCTAGCTCGAGAGTAGGAAAATTCTACGAGAGACTCGATTTGAAAGCTTAAAAATTTATGAAGGTAAAGAGAACTTCATGGAGTGACACAAATGTATAACAAAAAAATTTAGAGCAGGGATAGATGAACAGATGATTTATAATGTTCGTACAAAACGTTTGTGTAGGAGACCCGGCTATTTAAAGAGAAAAAGTAGCAATTGCAGACAGTTCCGCAGTCTGGACTTTCATCTTTTGTTTAACCTCCACCGAGCGCCGATTGACAAATAACTAATATTTGGCTTAATATTCAAATTATACGAATTCAGTAGAGCGTTATTAGTTGCTGCAAGTACCACAATACTGTTCGGGATCATTAACTCGTTCCAGCACACCGTGCCTAATCAATACAAATCCAAACAAATTAATTCCGAAAACACGGGAAAGCAAATGAGGCCACGAAAACCAGAGGCAGTAGCAGATACAAGAAATTCGTGTTTCTTCTCACCTGTAACCTACAACCGATACCTGAGCCATCAAAATAACCTACATACATTTGCTATCCAAACTTTATGCTACCTGTTTTATTCATTTCGCAGTATCCCTCGAGAAGTTAGTTCCGCAGTATTTGTTCACTGTATAAGACAAAATAACAGCGAAGATAAGTACAATGTCACTGTTATAATAAAAAAATTGTAAAAATTGAAATAGCTTTAACAATGAGCTACGAAGTTATACTTCAACTTTTTAATATGAGAATTGTATCCTATACACAGAAAGAAGAGAATTAACTAAGGAACTCGTGATTTATAGCACATCAGAGTAGCCTCTAGCTCCGTCTGAATTTTATTCTGATAGGTTAGTATGACTCGCTATAAAAGTGTGGATTCATGATAAAACGAGATCAGGTTTCTAAAAGAAGAATAACAGTTTTATTTTTCAGTAACGATCGATTACATTTGTGTTCAGAGTTTCCGACCACTTTTACGTACATTTTAGACGCTTAAATTTGAAATGATCGTAATGATAGTAAATGAAAAATCCTGGAAGGCCGAACTGAATGGTCTTTGTTAATTGGGTGGAAATCTGTAAACCTGCTGAAAACTGTACCGAGATTTTGTGCTCTGAACCATCTTGAACAATCAGTTTCATGCCCTCTTTAGATCATTCCCCACGGCTTTCTCCTTCTGCATCCTTATTAAACAGAACTATTTGATTAGTATGGGCTATATCACCCGAACCACATACGGACTACACTTACCGAGCAATGTTGTAAACGAACACGTGGCTCCCCATCAAAGCAAACGGAATATTTGCTTACATTTTTGAACAAGTGCTGTAGACATAACAGCCTGTACCCTACTGTAGTTGCCGGCCGGAGTGGCCGAGCGGTTCTAGGCGCTACAGTCTGGAGCCGCGCGACCGCTACGGTCGCAGGTTCGAATACTGCCTCGGGCATGGATGTGTGTGTTGTCCTTAGGTTAGTTAGGTTTAAGTAGTTCTAAGTTCTAGGGGACTGATGACCTCAGTAGTTAAGTCCCATAGTGCTCAGAGCTATTTGAACCATTTGAACCCTACTGTAGTTGACTTTTATTTCGTACCTATTCTTAGCACGGTGAGGCAAAAAGACAAGTAAACACAATATGTCATCAGGCACAGCACAGACTGAAGCGAACTTTTTACATCCAGGGCACGATAATGCAGTGTTACCTGCCTCCAGACAACAACATCCGACAAAAAAGATTCGTTTAGTAAAATAGAGAGGAAGATTAGAATCGTTAGCGACTGGGCACCGACTCAGTTTAATCTGGAAACAAGGAAGCAGTCGTGATCTGTTTAAGAAAACAGACAATCGAAGTCAGGAACAAACGCTGGGGACTTACGTCTCCCCCCAGTGTGTGCCTAATACCGGCTTTCTCGTAACACTCTCCAACAACTGAAACTGTTTAGGACTCAAAAATAGCTTACTGTTGTGTATTTCCACTTGCTAAAATCAAAAATCACCATAAAATGACCATTTAGCTCTTGCTTTGAAGAGACAACGACATATCTTTTTTTCCGTTCTACATCTTTTGTTTGGGGTTAATTTTGTTTTTGGAGTTTTCGCATCTGTCCAGTGAAAAACACGTTAATACTGTCGCTGTGACTTTGAGTTTCATATTGTTTGTGTTGCAATCAGTACATAATTTGTTGGTTTTGAGTGCTTAAATGTATAAAATTTGTTAAATCAAAACGCCACGAGGATGTGTGAATTCGGTGAATATTTTTCGTTACATTTATGGTAAAATGACGTTTTCGTCTCAGAAACGCAATCTGACGTCTCTTGTGAAGACTGTCCATCAGCGTTATTTTGGTATGTAGTAGCACCTGTAGTAACTTTATTCATCCGTGAATCTCTTTTCCAAGGATATTGGTATTAAAATTTGAGAACAGCGACAATAAAGTAATTCACTTGTTCAGATATTTATAGACTTACAGGTCTAGTGGGATAACAACAGGACAGGTAGCGGTCCGTGGCCTTTGTAATAGGAATCATCACGGCATTTGCCTTAAATAATTTAGAGGAACGACAGGAAACCTAAATCAGTTGGATTAAGACAGGAGTCTCCACCCTGCTGAACACAAGGCCTCTGTTTAAAACAGAGCTGCTACCTCATTCGATTTGTCTCTGCTGCCCACTACCTTTTTTTTCCCTTGTAAGTTATGGAATAATGAAAGAGGCTGTGGCTACATTGTTCATTCATTTCTCGCACCTAGTCACTGCACACACTACAAATACTTTGTTTCATAACACTTCAGACACTACACATGCTATCAGCTGATGTCAGGACCATTTTGTGTACCTCATCTTCCCAGTTTCTAGCCTGCAGACGTGAGTCAGCATCCCTCTACAACGACTGAGATGCTGAGCTCAGAAAGAGGATAAGATATTAGTATTATGCATTGCATAGATTTTGGAGTAAGTTACTCCAGAAAATGAAATAGAAGGAAAATATAGCGTGAGGCTGTTATGTCGAATGTTATAGGTTTCACTATGGTTTTTATTATTTACATATGTTGAATGTTTTACCAGACGTCGAGTCTGTTTTATCCAAACAGTTCTTCAGTATATATAATGTCAGCGTTAAAAGATTGTTTTTAATTGTCCTGTTAAATGTGTTTGCTTCAGTAGTGTCTCTATTCTCCTTACGTAATTTATTGTACAGTTTCATTCACTGGTAGAAACTGCTGTTTTGGATTTTATGTTTATTATTTCTTGGTAAATTTAAGTTCATTGTAGATCTTGTTCCATGGTCATGGATAGAATCGTTTGTGTAGTAACTATCGATGTTATTTTTGATGTGTACAAGTAAGTGGTAAATGTACTCACACGGTGCAGTTAAAATCCCTGCTGTTTTGAACACACCTTTACAATAAGATCGTCTACTAGTTTCCGTTTTTATCCTTATGGTCTTTTTCTACAGTTTGAAAACTGTGTTCATATTCTGTGCGTTTATTCGCCCTAAAAGAATGCTATAGCTAAGAACTAAGTGTGTGTATGAACAGTCTGTTACTAAAATACACTGGCTGTTACACGTTGATGAAAGGTCTATAAGGGTATAGCATGCTAATGAGATACTGTTTGCAACTATCTTAGTGTGTTCACATCATTTAAACTGAGATACTTATTCTTAGAAATTTCGCATTTGCTACACAGTCTATAGAAATGCCATCTACTTTTAATTTAACAGTGGAACCATGCGACCAGGATAAGTCATGGGCTCCGCTTATATATTGTATACATAGAAAGAAGCAGTACCTGTTTAGTGTACCCGAGCTGCATTACGAAGAGTACAGTGATGACGTATAAAACAGGATAGATTTTCCATTTGGGTTGAGCATACCTGTTTGAGTCGAGGACTGTCATCTAGGCGTAAGTCGCCTTCTTGTGAACTCTATGTCCAGCAAGAATAAAAGGAAGATGATTGCTGTTGTGAAATAATACAGGTTTCAATCTAAGCTTGGAGGAGTCTACGAATGGTCTCCAGTCAGTTGGATTATAACTCATATTCGAATATTTCACTAAGCCATGAACAATGCAACAACAAGGTTGATTTTCTTTACGGAAAAAAGGAAATCACGCAACAGGAAATCACGTTACATTCAAGCAGACTGACCTGCAAGAAAATTTAACTCTAGCGAAAACAAATGTCGTTGTCGAACCTCATGTGGACAAAAAAGATGTTTTTCTTTTTCTGTCTTTTCATATAAATCCAGGTTTGATGAAAAACTTTTCAAAGTACGAATTGACAAGCACAGGCCTTTAGGTACATAAAAGACAAACTTCCTACATTAAGTGATGCAAAAGTTAACGAAGCTATTTTTTCAGCAAATTCGACGACTTGTAAAGGATCCTGCGTTTGACCGAATTTTGGAGAAGAAAATAAAGGAAGCTTGGGAAGCCATTAAGGAAGTCATCATGGATTTTTGGACAATAAAAGAGATGAAAACTGAAGTTAGTTGGTGACAGTACTTCTGTAAAAATACTATAAACTCGAAAGCAACATGTCCCTCAAAATCCATTTTCTCCACTCACATTTATACCTTTTCCCCTTCTAGTTGCTGAGTTGTCAGTGATGAAACCGGAAAAAGTTTCTAGCACGATATTTCTATAATGAAACAAAGACATCAGGGTCTCTTAAATGAAACAGTTCTTGCGGATTTCTCTGGTGTGTGTGTGTGTGTGTGTGTGTGTGTGTGTGTGTGTGTGTGTGTGTGTGTAGGGATGCTCCGGAACCCAAAAAGAGGCATGCCAAAATACGACGGTCTCATAAAGACATCACATGATTCTTTTCAGACCCAGTCAACTGCCAGGTATTCCTCCATCCATTTCGAATTCTTAGAATGTAATTATCATTAAAAATGTGTAATAAAACTCAATATGGTTGGCATATGTAATCAAAGAATATCATTTTCTCTTAATTCGTTGAAATGAAACACATCAACATATCGTATCTCACAGAAACCACAGCCAATAAAAATATTTCTGTGTCATATTCATTTTTCTCAACCTGAAATTAGGAAGTATGGACTCATGAAGTGAAGGAAACATTAAGAAAAACTTTTGTCGTGCAGTGTGATTAGTTTCCCTGTAGCGACGTAACTAAGCACCGGATATCACTGACACAAAATATAGTTTTTATGTAATCAGTCAGTTTTCTTTCGGCGAGTATCTCCCGAGAACTTTTCATTCAAAACAGATTTTTGTTTCATGTTCATCCTGACATGTTCCGTCACTGATGCGGCATCGTTATCAGGTAGTATCTCATAATTATTCCGTAACAGATATTAATGTTTGTTAGAACTATTTTACTGTTTATTATTACATTTACTCTTTTTTGTAGTTGCTGTTATCAGCTGCAGCACTATACTGTGTGATGAGTACTTTAAAGTTTTGTCACTTACACGTGTATGACTGATTATTCACAATATCCTTTGGGACACACCTGTGCTTTGTATCTAGTCTTAACAAATTTTCTGCCACACTTTCGATTTAAAATCATAATAGCCGTCTTGCGTATTTGATGCTGTAACTTTATAATTCTTTACGATGTCTACAGAGTGTAACCAAAAAATTCCGCCAGACGTTCATAATATATTCCTCCCAAGTAGAATAAAATATGTTATATGGACATGGTTCCGGAAAAGCTTTATTCCGTGTTATTATTCATTCTCAGCAACTTCCCACGTTACAGTAATGATGAAAATATTCGTGAACAGAACGTTCTAATGTGCCACATGAAAGTCTGTGAGGCACGGACGATGCTACTTTTTGCTTGCGGCGATATCTCCACTTTGATGACGACGTACCTGGACTGAATTTTCAATTACACGTTTCGTCTCACTAGAACGTGGTGTAAAGCTGAACCATTGCAAGCTAGCCCCTATCCATCACGTCTTTAGGAGCGAAATTACTGTCCTGTTAAACATACAATACGGACTACATGTCTTCAATGTGCGTCCCACAGTGCATATTCTCTAATTCTTCTTTAGTGGCAGGCAGTATTTGTTTATTTGCTTTCGCTTATCTTGTCAATATTAGGGTTCTTGCATCCATCCAGGAATTCTACATATTTTACATTGGATTCACCACGACTAGTGTGTTATAAGTTATCTTACAACTAATACAGAATTCACCATTTGGAAATAAATATGACATAAATAGTGGAAACTGTAGTAGCTATAGCAAAAGAGAGAACACAGCTCAGGACGACTTTTCATTGCCACAGAGAACACGCTACTGTCGGCTTTTCAAATAGCTTTTAAACCACTTCAGTGCACTGTCTGAAAATGTAGCTGTCGTATTTTTCTGAACAAATATCAAAGTTGAAGGTATCAAATGCTTTTCTGTAGGTGAGTAGTGTTTATGTTGTGCCTTTCGGTTGTAAATGGCGTTTTCAGTTAGTTGATAGCGGCGAAAATATTCCAGGGCTTTGGACAGAGAGTGTGAGATGCTGACTTTCTAGTAATTACAAAGTGATTACGTATTTCAGTTCTTAGAGACAGGTCGCACTGTGCTTCCTTTCCACTGAATGGCATGCAATCCATTCGCGAGAGAAGTATGATTGTTGAATACGTGTATGGTGGAACTGTCACATGTAACAATAACATTCCTAAGACATTCCCACGACATACATGACAACACGTAACTCCCCTACTCGCAAACCTCACTGTAAGCACAGCCACGATTGGCAACCGTCGTGCCCCAAGCCGCCACTATTCTGCTGCACACTGTCCTATGTCACTACACAACACATTTGTCAGTGTTTCAGGAATCTGCGGCTTCTTCACACACCTTGTGGTGCAACGTCTTATTTTTCCAGTACTACCCGACTATGTGGCACGCTGTTTAAGTTCAAACCTCCCTTCCCTGATTCACTCAAGCAGAAGGCCAACACGGATCCTTCAGTAAGATTAGGACCGATTTTCTTAGCCTTTTTTCCCCTTCTGATCTTGTGCTCTCTCTCCAGTGACCTGGGAAAGGACAGGGTTTAAAAAGGCAGTTTTTCTTTCTGGCGTCCATAGTTTTTGGGCGCTCCTTCTACTATGTAAACCGTTAGACAATACTTGCATGGTACTGGCAATATATTCTGATATGGTGTGTAGCTCATTGACATGATTTTTGAATGGAGAATGTCGGTTTTTCAATTGAGTGGTTGCTAACCTAAAAGTTACATGCATTATGTGATTATCTACGTCTAAAACAGTCTTATTTGGCGTTTTTGGAATGAGGACCCCCCCCCCCCCCCATTAGGTGCGCCTAATGCGATTCATTGTACAGCTTCTGAGGTCGCTCATAACAAGCACAACGATGAATTTCCGACGTGCTGTTAAAAAACGTAAATTCTCCTATCTTAATAGTCGGAGACAGCGCTGCTGGTGAAATAGAGGTTGCAAAGCAAGTGAATGGTTCATATCTTCAGCACTAGGACTCAGAAAGGCATCACAGAAATGTTCCAGCAGCAGCAGCAGTGATGTTAGGTTCCTTACGTTGCTGAGTGTGTGAGAAAGAAAACACGAAAGTCTCACTAGCTGTCATTAATGGGCGAGACATCATTTTAAAGAAGGAAAAATGTGCCAGTGTTTAAGAACGTAGTAACAAAGCATACAGCTCCACAACTGAGAGGTGCTTCGTCACTTCTGATTTGTAAAATGATATTTGCTAAATATGTATGTAGTGAATTCGATCTTGAAAACCGATTGTCTGAGGGAAAACGAAACATTATACAGGCGAAAAGACAACCTATAGCATGTACTGCTCCGTCATTTGTAAGTGAGTCCTTAAACAACTTTCTTGAGTTATATCTGTGCTCAGAAGTGGAAACTTAGGAACTGAAAAATTTGTGACTTAAATATTTCTTCACTGTACATTGTTGAAAACTAAATAATTAAGCAGTCTGAAGGACGGAGCAAGAGAGAAGTGTCTACCATATAACGTTGATAACGCTAGTATTTTACACTCTCTTCGACGTATCAGAAACAAATAATTCAACACAATAGGATCAAAGATCTTACTTTATTGTTAACTCTCGAAAATGTTAATCGTCTGGCATAACGTTATTATTGATACGCTTAAAATATTGAAAAAACATGCTTTCAAATTGTTAAAAGCGAAGATTAAAGCCACCAGCATTTCGTCTTCTACGTGAAAAATGGGTAACTAATGGGATAGTGCGCCGTGATGGACTTGAGAGTCACGCTTCAAATGGAGCCATTGTTTCTTTTTGTTTTGGCATGAGTTCAACTACCAGTATTAAACCGTTTTTAATGTTTTATATAGCGATCATTGATTACAAATACGTGAGAAAGAAACCAATGATATAAATTCTATTTAAGTGCAATACAATGAAATTACTTAACATTTTGATAGATTATTAGTACTGTAATGCTAATATCAATTGTACTGTAACCTTACGTGCAAACTTAAGAGTTTATGTGAAAATACTCTTGAATGTAGTAGAAGAATGTATCCAACAGAACGTTCTTTAGTTAGGTCTTAACGACCTCTAAGTCATATAATACACTCTGGTTATGTTTCAAATACTTGATGCCCATGTTTCTGACTCCTCACTGAGATAATATTAGCCCCATGCAGTTTTTATAGAGACTGTTTCTGGTCCTAGTATTATATTGATTCTTTGAAGAACGTTTCGAAAAAATATAAGTATTGATAGTAACAAAGAAGGTTAATAAACAGATGAAACAAGTGTCGAAATAAACCGGTTTTAAGAGTTCTCTGGGGGCGTTTTGTAATTAACATCATATATCTTTTTTGTGACACACTTCTGCGGCATGACAATGTTATAGCTGTCAGTTGAGTTTCCGTAAAAACAAAAACTTATTCTGTCAGTCAACAGTGAATGTAAATAGGCACGACAAATATTTTTCTTTTACATTTTCAAATTACCTATACATTTAGTGACGCATACTGCAGAAGATGCCGAACTTAGACGTTTCATTAAACCCTGGGGAATTTTTCAATGCTAATCTCATGGCTTCGCAAGCTTAACGCTATCTAGTTTGTGGAGTTCTGTGAGAAGCACTAACTTGTGTGTAACGAGTTTTGTCAAAATTTAATGACAATCCATTTGACATGAACGATTTGCTGATTTGTTCAAATGTTACCCACAAGTGTAGTCCTCTTTTCACGGGCTGTTAATGCAATTGGAAGGGTATCGTCTCATTTTTAAAAAGAATTGTTGTTGGTTGTATATTAGTATATCTCGACAAACAGAAACGTAACTTCTGCAAAACTTACAACTGAATATCATTATTTGCTTTATAAAATTTTGTTCGATTTACGGGTTTTGAGAATGGTCAGGCCAAGTGACACAGTGTACGGCAACAGATTAAAGAAGACTAGAAGGAAAGACGGCTGAAAATATATTTTGAAATGAAGTTATCTATTAGTGTCGACGACTGAAAGGCAGTTTTAACGACGGGAGTGTTATATATAATGGAAATAAAACAGCTCAATGTTGCAAATAATTTTGTGAAATTGTTACTCCAAACTTCAGAGAACAAGCAGCGATCGAATAAAAGACAAAGAAGCGGAAGTGGAATACCAGAAACAGAAATGCGAGAAGGATTAGCACGCGACTCGCTAACGCACAGTCAATTTGCTGTTGTAAGAACATTCTAAAATTAAAATAAATACATACGGGAAACTTGCACACTTAAATCTGTAATGGATTAACCTGTTTTTTTCCTCCTACGATACCGTTGTCGACCTCTAATAAATATATACGCAACAAAAACGATAACTAGAAGTCGCTAAGAATATAAACTCCTAAAGAAAACACTATGACCGAGAGAAACTGTAGAAAATGGGGCTACATTCGATCTAAAATCAAATCAGAATTTAAATAAATAACTTCAGGCTTCATAAACCACTGTATGGAAAGAAAGACTTGGTCTGTTAGGTATCTGCATGTTGCATGGATCATAATTGCAATCTCTCTGTATATTATAGCAATCTTTCTCAGTGAAAAACGTGTCAACATGCTAACCATTTACATTTCATATGATTATCTTAAGCTATAGTTTTTGTTGCAAAAGAGGAACTTATAGTTAACTATAATGCGAAAATTTACTGTTAGGCTTCACTTTAACTGTTATGAGTATTATTTGAAAATACAAACGACTGCGTTAGTTCGTATTAAGCCTCCTTTGCTTAGTTCAGCGTATACTATGTGATTTAAATACGACTGGAAAACAGATTATAACCACTGAAAGTTGTGTTTAGAACACCTCTGCGGATTATTAATTGATGACTGTGGTTAATCTGTCTCTCTCCATCAAGAAGACACACACACACACACACACACACACACACACACACACACACACACACACATCATACTGTTATACATTCAGAAATTCTTCTGTGGATCCGGACTTGTCAAACAGATATGATTTCATTTCATGTATGATGTTAATTTTACTATCACTTAAATTCTTCACACCGCTGAGTAGTAATGGCCGAATACTAAACTCCTTTATTACAGTACTGAGAGGTGGATACTGTAAATCATCTCGTCTTTTAATACTGTATTTATATTGACTTTGTATGAATCTGTTAGGAAATACGGTCAGAAAATGTACAACAAACCACTTTATTGACATCCAAGTGTGTGAAAATATTAACTGAATGTGTGGAATAAACTCGTAACCCTTTAAAGAAATATGGCTCTGAGAAGTGGGTGCATATATCTTCGTAATCAACAAAAAGGAGATGAAAGTATGTGTGAGTAGGAAAAAGAAAGTGAGAAAAAAACGCATTTAGAAGGTACAGAAGCAAAAATAACTGAAAGGTAGTGTGAAGCTTAAAGTAAAAAAAAAAGTACATCTCAATCCACACTCTGTCCTTTTATTTTTTAAATCCGTCCCTGAACGTATAAGAAATATCTTGATTTTGTTAATTAACGGAAACAGACACGAAAGGAACGCGATGAGAGGCCTCTTAACTTTTTTGTTACGGAACGAATTTTAGGTACAGACTCGTGTCAAGCTATTGCCAGAAGATCGCGAGCATCAGTAAGATAGAAAACTAAAATCTGGGATAAAATGCTAAAATGTAATATTTAGATGATACAGTTTTAAATAAATTTCAAAATAATGATTGGCTCACAAAGAAAAAATTAATTCTTATACGTCATTAATCGGTTTCCCATTTTCGTGACACCGAAAAATGGAGTGTGTTGAGAGAACATTGTTGTCGCTGTCAGCCCGCAGCGCAGAAGGGCAGCTTTCCCCAGCGACAAGATATTTGCGTCGCGTCGGATGGCGTGGAGCGGCGTCGGGTCGCCCTTGCAACTTGGGAGGCGAGCGAAAGCAATAAGGCGTGAAGGAAGCAGGCGAAGAAGGCGCAGAATAAATAGGAATCAGCCCGCCCCTGCCTGCAAGGCGCTTTGCATATAATGATCGTTAGCCAGAGTTAGTGCGTCCCTGCGCCACGACGCCTCGCCTCCCGAGGCGCAACACTGGGGAAAAACCTTTATAATAAACGGAGATAAAAAAGGAGAATGTACGGCGGAGAGCCTGCCAGCAAAAACCGACGCCGGTCTCCTTATAAACCGTAAGGTTCAGAACTCATCCGCAGATGCACTGGACTCGAGTAATAACTTCCGAGCCTCTTTGAAACACTGCCCATCTGGCACGGGCACAGCCCGCTCCCATCTTTTTGGCATAAGTATTCGCTTTTGGAAAGTGTTTTACCATTATAGCGATGCTGCTGTATTGCTGAGAGAATAATTTACTGGATTCATCTCCTTTTATACATTGAAACCGCATTGCCACTCGTGTTCCTGACAATTTGTCTTCGAGATTCTCACTGAAGCTGGCGATGTAATTTGCTTTTTCTCTATCGCCTTCGGCATCTGGAAATCGCATTTCGAGACTTCTAAATTCCGAAAACCAAATTCTAAACAGTTTTATGTTTGGTTCAAATGTTCAAATGTGTGTGAAATCTTATAGTACTTGACTGCTAAGGTCATCAGTCTCTAAGCTTACACTCTACTTAATCTAAATTATCCTAAGGACAAACACACACACCCATGCTCGAGGGAGGACTCGAACCTCAGCCGGGACCACCCACACAGTCCATGACTGCAGCGCCCTAGACCGCTCGGCTAATCCCGCGCGGCTATGTTTGGTTGTTTCGTCATGCAAATCGTAGATACATGTCGCGCCACATTTCCCACCATGCTTATAATTTGTTGCAATATATCAATCTTTCTTTACTGCTTGCTCAATATCAAGAAAGAATAAATATTCCAATAAATTACAAGTATGATGGAGAATGTGGCTCGACATGTAACTACAAAGGGAGCAAAAGAAGAATTTGGAGTGGGAATTACAGTTCAAGGACAAGAAGTAAAAACCTTGAGGTTTGCCGATGACATTGTACTGTAGTTCTTCTAGAGACAGGATATAAAATTTAGACTGATAGGAAAAGCATTTCTGCAGAAAGAAATTTGTTAACGTTGAACATCGATTTAAGTGTTACGACGTCTTTTCTGAGAGTATTTGCATGAAGCATAGCCATGTATGGAAGTGAAACATGGACAACAAATAGTTTAAGCAAAAAGAGAATAGAAGCTTTTGAAATGTGGTGCTGCAGAAAAATGCTGAAGATTAAGTGTGTAGATAATGTAACTAATGAGGAAGTACTATATAAAACTCGAGAGGAAAGAAATTTGTGGTACAACCCGACTAGAAGTAGGGACCGGTTGGTAGGACATATTCTGAGACATCAAGGGATCACCAGATCAGGAATTTTAGTACTGGAGGGAAATGTGTGGAGTGAAAATTGTAGAAGGAGAATAAGAGATGAATAAAGTACTCAGCTTCCGAAGGATGTAAGTTGCAACATTTATTCGAAGATGAAGAGCTTCCACTGGATAGAGCAGACTGGGTAGCTGCATCAAACCAGTCTTCTGACTGAAGACCACAACAACAGCAGCATTCTTTGTGTTTTATACTACAAAAAAGAGAAATTACTGTAAACTAAATAACAGCTGCAGGGGTGTTCCACTAATTTAAAACAGCATTTTCTGCATCTACCACTTATTAAGTGCACTTTAATATTAGCACTGTGTGTTTCTTCAGGTGGCTGAAAAAATAGTTTACAATAATTTAAATGCAGCTGGAAAGCATAGCATTAGATTTATTGACGTAACTGCGGTCTTTCATGAACCGTAAAAGGAAGTGATTTATGTATGAAGGTTCGACAAATACCTTAACTGAATATAAGTAGTTGGTACACTAAAAACGTGATCATTTACAAATTTAACATAAACATGAGAAGGAACATCAAACCGGGATAGACACATATAAATCAAGAAAATATGTTATGTTATTTGGATAAACTACAGCTAATAATAATAAAATTATAAGATATAATAGAGGATAAACCGAAACAACCAGCTGTGCCTCTAAAACTGAATGTAAACAACCACTCTTATGAACAAACAAAGAAAAGACACCAAGACATTTGTGGTGGGGAATACTGGATGCATTGAAAATGCAGAAAAAAAGAAAAAAAAGTATAAGGCTAGCATCACATCACACAAGAAAACATTTTTTTCTTTAGCGATACATACAAACATACTTAACACAGAGAAAAAAATCATAATTATAAGTTAATTAAATTTACGGTATTTACAAAGTACAGAAGGTCATAGACACATATCCAGCTGCTGAAAATATTGAGCCAGTTTCTTTTCTGCCATCAGGAACTTCTCCATACAGTCAGGGAAGGACCATTTTGGGCACATACGTATGATATGTTGAACAGTTTGTCGTTCTGTACCACAATTAAAAGATAAATATATAGCCACAAGATATTGCTACTATAAAATGTGCCCAATAGAAAGAACTGCGGCAAGTACAACTAGTTGAAAAAATTGCAACAGACAGGAAAGAATGGCTGACTGAACAACTTTGAGAAGTTTATGAGAATGTATACTACAGTTGTTAGAATATAATTTAATGATGTTGACACCTAACAGTGCTAGAATGCGGCTGAAAATCATTCTGCCGAAATAAAGTGTTAATATATAAGTGAATTAGGCGATAAGAATAATGATTTAGTAAAATTATTGTGTTCATTTGCATCTCGAGGAGCAATCCCATTTTTGACATGCAGAACAGTAAAACTACGTGAGTAATGTTCGAAAAGCAATACTACTTAAAATAAGTTTATGAATAAATATTATCGATAATAGAACTAATGTAAGATGAGATGTGAAAAAAAGATGATGTTATTTCTTGGAAAATATTAAAGCTGAATTAAAAGTAATACAGGTGAACGTTCTAAAATTATTTACGAATTTTATGCAGAATGAGACAGTTCCCGGAACCTTCACAAGAAAGGGAGATATGGAAAGCTGTAGAACTATCAGAATCTTCTCCATATTGTACAGGATAGTCACTATAACCATTAGCAGCCGCATTGCAAAAGTACTGAAATTTAATTAAACAAAGCAACGAGCTGGCTCTGTATGTGCTCTATTTCCAAGCCGCTAATGAAATTGTAGAATCAGGAAATGAATATGAATTGATACTATGACTAGGATTTATAGATTCTGAGAAAGAATTTAATTCCGTGTCAACAATACCATTGTGATGAAGCGAGACAGACAACACTGAAAAATACAGCGATCCAGTGGGGAACCCAAATCAATCTTTGATCACAATGGCCGGTTTCGAAAAGTTAGATCATAGTCAGATTCGTCTGTCTCCTTCAACTAGTAAATAAAACAAATAAAAATTGTAGCCAAGTCTGCCAATGTCTCAAGATATAAAAACATAATAATACTGTGATAAACACACATGACCCGCATGTGGAGTCACTGAAGGCATATTGCCAAATTTACCAGTTTAAGAAAAAAGACGAATTTGATGATGAACCATCTGACCGAAGCTGATCATCAGAAACAGAAAAAATTGTGATTAAAGATTGTTTTGAATTCCACAAGTTCTGAAACAGGGGCATTATTTCAATCTATGTTACAGTATTGGAGAACACATACGCCAATGCTACAGCTTCTATTACCTTCAATTGGATAGATGGAGGAGATTGGCAGGAAAATTATCATAAGAATTATTCTTGACAGTCCTAGAGGAAGTCTTCATATTCTTAAACTGGGGAAACAATCAGATAATATGTTTTACTTGGACATGTCCGAAGCACTTTCGTTTTGCTGATGAAAGTATGCAGTTTGCCTCTACAGCAGCTTATTCGAGAACTGAAGAGAGAAAGTTTGATAATAGCTATACGATTTCAATAGTGCAAATCCAATAATGTACAATAAACTAGTGTAAAGAAAAAAATATATTATTTTCTGCATCTTCCATCGTTCCTTGATCACGAAATTGACTCCTAATATTTACCCAGTGTCTCCGAGGTGAAATAAAGTCTGTTTGTATGATTGCAAAAGTCATTTCGCTTCTTTTATTTTCGAAGACTTTTCAGTGGCAATTTCGTGTGGTCCTTTCTTCAGATAAGCCCTGCGATGGAACTGTATTTTGGTTGTCCTATGTCAAGAATGCTCTATTCATGACATTTGCATAAATGTTTTATTACGTGTATTTGGCGTTTCCATGACAGTTTTTTTTCGTGGATACATGTATTTACTCTGTGTGATAATATAAATTAGACGTGAAGTTTATTTTAGTTGGAAACTACTTGATAGCCAGGAAAAGAAATAGAAGCAAGGCTAAAAATGCCTGTAGCGCTTTTGGTAAAGTACATATAACTCTTAAAAGGCAAAAAAATTGCAATCAGAGTTTATCATAAAGGTTTGTGGCTCTGAAGCAAGGGCTTTCAATCCGAAAACAATTTAAAAACTAGAGACTGTTCAGCAAATAATCACGGTGTCCATGGTGCAAATTACAATAAGAGTAAGGAAAAGAAATAAAACAGCCCAAATGAGATAATGGCGTGGAAGAAATTGTTATGATTGTAGTGAAATTAAAATGCAGGTGGTCCGAACATGTAGCCAGCTAATGGATGTTATGTGGAACAATGAAGTACATTACCGATCGAAAGGTTTCGATCACCCATGAAAAGACTATTCACTGTATTTCAATGTACAGGCAAACCATAAAAACTAAAGAGGTCAACAAAACAAATATTTTCCCTCGCTCTTATTAAGTACAATACAGTATGGTTTGGATTCTAGGCTCTTCAAAATATCCACCCTTTGCCCTCAAAACAACTGCACAGACTCATGGCATTCTGGGGATAAGATTTCGTAGTGTTTTTGCAGACACTGCAGTCCGTCACTTCTGTATGTTATCCATACATCTTCAACGTTAGATGACCTCAGTCTTCTGACCTCCTTTTCAAGTTCATCCCGTAAGAAATCAGTAGGAATTCAGTTAGGTGAATAACTTAGCCAAATCATATTCTTCAGTTCCCCACATTTCTCTGTTCTATTAATATACGCTCTCCACGCTTTAGAAGCATGACTGGGATCATTTTCCTGTTGCAGGACAGTCACGACCAACTAGTATCTTGCCAAATGGAACTACATTGTCAATCGGTGTCCTGTGATATGCTTCCTTCATTAATGTTCCATTAATTCTGACTAGATAACCAAAGTTATCACTCACAAAACATACCCGTACCATGACCGACCCCTTACCATGCTTTACCGTTGGCGTCACACACTGCAGCTTCATACGTTTTCCTTGAAATCGACTAACAAACATTCGACGATGGCTACCAAAGACTTACAACTTACATTTGCCAGTGAATAACACCTTGGACCATTGCTGCACCCTCCAGTTTTTATGTTGCTGTTTACCACCTTACTTCGTTTATTTAATAAAGATTTTTGGCCGCCTAGCTTCCCTTTAAACATTTTTCACGAAGACGGCAATGAACTGTTGAGGCACAGATTGGAGATGCTCACATACTGTTAACTTCCTTTCAAATTTCAGGTGCAATACGAGTTCTCTGACGTTTGTACTCATATGCACTGATCTTCCCTGTATGATGTTACTTGGGGTCTTCTAGGACGCGGAACACTTGCATTGGTACCTGTTTTCTTGAACCACTGCAATGTATAAACCACTGTACACTGGGCTGTAGCAGCCGTTCTTGCTATTGGTCTACTAGAATATCCTTCCTGATGCAGAGATACAATTAAAGCATGTTTCTCAATTCCAGTCCTCCGCTTCCATCCCATTAGTAGGTAATATGGGATGAACCTGACTAGGCGTACAAACACAGTACTAGAAGAACGCAATCTACTGTAAACTAACAAGAACTGATTGCTAGACGAATAGTTGACGGAATGTGGCCTATTCGAATGGAATCATCTTAGGTAAAGGCACGTCACTGTTGTTGTGTATACTAATCAGCGTCCCTCTATGCGAACAGCTAGTAAAATACACAACAGGGAGACTTAGCCTTTACTTTTTGATAGTTAGTTTATTATCGGAATGAAGATATGATAGAATATTCAAAACGAAATCGCTGTTTTAACCACAAATCCATAGTTGTGACACGAGATCGAAAACTTATGAATGATAGTGTACTTCCCTGGATTCCACGTGATACAGAAAGACCTGCGCGACGACCTAATGGGAGGTGGTTCTCCTTCCTTGAATTCGAAGAGATAAGAAAAGGCCAATGCGATGACCTCATGGGACCTCATGAACATCGCTAGATGCCAGGGGATAATTAATGGCCAATATGATGACCCAGTGGGACGTGGTTCCACTTCCTTAGATTTCAAGGAATGAAGAAAGATTAATGATGAAACATAGTGCAAACATAGTTGTGCTTCTCTGGACTGCAAGGAATAAAGGAGGACACGTTGATGACCTAATGGAAGACGGCTGAACTTCATTGGATTCCAAGAGATAAGAAAGAGCCATTGCAATGATTTGATGGAAGATGATTGTATTTCCCTGGATTCGAAAAACTAGTGTGACAACATCCTGGAAGAAGGCTGTACTTTTTTACGTCTCTGGATTTTTAGGGATTAGAAAAAACAACGCAACAACGTAAAAGAGGGTGCCTGTACTTTATATGGATTCCAAGAGATAATGACAGATCAATGTGACTACCCAACGGAAGATGGATGTACATCTCTGGATTGAAAGGTATGGAAAAAAAAGACCAATGTGACGACCTAATTCAACATGGTTTTACATCCTTGGATTCTATGTGATAAGAAAAGACCAATGAAACTACCTGATGGAAGACGATTCTACTCCCCTGGATCCAGAGTGATTAAAAATGACCAAGATGATGATGCACTACAATATAGTTGTACTTCCCTGTGTTCCAAGCGATAAGAAAAGACCATTTAGACGATGTAATGGAAGATGGTTGTACTTCCCCAGATCGAAAGGGATAAAAAACAGACTAGGGCGACGACCTGATGGAAGATGATCGTACTTCCCTGAATTGGTAACCATAAAAAACGTCCCAGGCGACGACCTAATAGAAGATGTTTGTACTTCTCCGGATTAATAGGGATAAAAAAAGACCAAGGATCGACCTGTCACAATTTATTTATTTATGCATTTATTTTACCTGGCAAGATTGGGTTCCAAGAGATAATAAAATGCCGATGCAACGACCTAACGGATGATGGTTAGATGACATTAGAAAACACACAGGAGCATAATGGATGTGTGTCGCCAAAGAAAGCAATGCATGTAAATGTATGGAGATGGCCTGCAACCAGCTGTAGACATCAAATAGCTGCCTCGAAGCTGTATACAGATATGCCATTCTTGAACATCATAACCCTTATGACTCAGGCGGTATAATAATCTGAGGGTAGGAAACTCTCGGCTTCTCCAAACGAAATATTTAGTGTGACTGGGAAGTCTGTTACGCTTAACTAATCAGTGACTTGAGTACATTAAGTCGAGAATGATGATCGCACGTCACAGCCTGAATGTGACCAGTTCAATCAGGTGAGGCAATTTGCTTAGAAATACGAACCATACTGCACTGATGTCTTCGAATTAAGTGTATTACATTTAAGAATGTTCACGTGCATTTTGCGAACACATTGTGTCTACCTTCTTGATTCTATTCAAGATGATTTGGAAGTAGCTGGGAGCGTCCGGCGATCACGCACACGTGGGAAGATGGGGGAGGCCAGCTGTCCTAGTTAGTGGGTCACAGAGAGCTGCAGAATGTTTGGGGACGCCAGATGCAGCCTGTGAGGATGTGCCGCACGGGTCGAAGGTGAGCAGGTGCCCACGACAGGTCGTAATTACAACGCATCGCCGTCTTTTCGTTTCAGTCCACAACGGAGACAGGCTTCCCCAAACCTGTGTACAAAAAAGCCGTAGTTATACGTAATTACTCAGAAAGCTGCGGTAACACTTCACCCCGTGCCCTGTACCACTTCGTTTCCTGAGATTAATCAGAACAAAGAACTCAGTCACTGTATGACCAACTTGTTGACCGTCACGCCTCCGTGTGTGGAACGAGAAAGACAGCGAATGATTAACAGTTTCGGAGGCCTTAATATTTGCTTGTGGATGGTAAAGAAAACCAGTTAGATGGTTGCTTTGGTAGATGGTATTATAGTATCCCTACCTACCTTTTAATAAGCTGCTACTTCTTATTTATTACCTTCACTTTCGCGATGAAAAGACCGCTTTCTCTATTTTTAGCATTACTGTATTTATTCAACACATTCTTATTAGCTTCACTTGGTAGAATTAGTGGACTGTATGTGTTTCATTACTATTAAATCAGTCAACTGTCTGTAGTGAACGTCTCGACTTTTCGTGTATTCATTTGTTATGGTGTGTACGTCATGAATGAAACATTATAAAAACAACTAAAGTGAGGAAATAAACTGAAGCAGACTTTCGACAAGTACAAAAGATACCATTGTTCCACAATACCAAGACGGAATTCAGAAAGTAAAATGTAGACCGTGAAGATATGTTTCTACCGAAATACGTATAATTTCTAGTAAACTAATAACACAGTTAAATTACTTTGCTTCTGTGGACAGACCCAATACTTGGTGTGTGATGACAACTATTTGTTGTGTTAATCGTACAATTTTGTTCAGTTTGCTGTGTGCCGAAACTTTTCGTATCTTGTGATTGTGAAATAGAGAAGATGTCTAGGCATTAGTGAGAAGCGTCCCAAAAATCTCAGTCAAGTAGTACATTAGGCCAACGGTCGTTCTGCCGAAGAGCAGATACTGTCACACTCAGGCATGCTTTCCTACCTGGAATACCAGCGCTCTACGCGTTGCGCTATCGAGCAAGTATGTGATTAGTATTTTACTGCGAGATTAGATAAAAAATAAGTGAGAACTTCCAAATAAGTTACTATCCGTTCTGAGATGTGTTACATTCGTTTCTGAATATATCACTGAGCTAGGTATTGAAAGCAACTAAGTGGCTGTATGTTACTTCGGTGAAGCAGTTTCAGAAATGGAAACCCCTGACTTGATCTCATTTGGAGACGCGACGTCTTTTCTCTCTGGGTCCGGGAATCGAAAACAGTGAAATTATACGGATACCGCTGCAATTCCTTGTCACAGAGCCTGCGGCATGTTCATGGAACGAAGCCATTTCGGTATAATTTTGTAAACCATGTGAGCGATTCGTTTTGTTCGAATAACAAGCATGTGATATTGTCAGTAGCTCGGAAAGTTGTTTCTGCATTCGGGTGAACATCTTAAACGAACTTAGCTCTTCGATCTGCACGAGCTGTACGTTTCTCATCGAAGTTCTTACCTTTCTCGTATCTCTGCATCCATAAACGTTGCTTTCCGGCTGACTATACGTAGGACTCCATTCACCAGTGGCCGTACAAAATAACAGTACCTCGTGAGAGACACTACGGACGGTGCCCTGTACAGTGTCTTACGTACTGATGTACGTGTCGAAAGGAACTCTGTGAACAGAAATAACACGAAGTGTATCTCGCGCATGCGGGCGCGTCATTGCTAGAAAAATGGCGCTGCAGTTGCGGCGCAAATCGTTAAAAAGAGTGGAGCGCGGAGAGCCGGTTTGGCGCAGCTGCAACGGTCATCGCGAGCCGCGGGAGCGGGGTCGCCCTCCGGGGTTCGATCCTGCGACCGTTTGTCCGGCACGTGTAGCGCTCCCCGCTGCCCCAACTCGTTCTGCAGGCCTGTCCCCCGTTCCCTACACATCCTCTTGTGTCACTGCAAGCACATCAGCACAAGGATTCTTCAACAGCACCAGTCTGCCGTCGTCATCTACTGATTTTGCAATCGCGATTTTTTTCCAGTGTATCTCGGGCGCAGAACTGTGAGGAAACTTGCCATCGGCTCGTATACGCCACTAACAATTCCAGTTCGCAGACACAGGTGAAAACGCAGTGCTGTAGAATGATATTTACAATTAATCGCGATGGTACAATTTGAATTGGGCCCTATTGAAGCGCAGGCGCTGTAACGACTGTGAACGATGTGTGAGAGCAGTTATCTTATTATTATTCTGTAGGGCTATATTCAGGCAAAGGAGTTAGCTGTTAAAAGCTTTGAACTTAATGGTGATAAGAAATTACAGATGCAGAAAGTATTGTAGCAATTAGTGTACTGTCAGTTTCCTCGAATGGTCTGGCTGATGCCAATATAATTTGTGAACGAGTTTGGCACACAGGGACACTTCTGCGAAGCGCTATATTTGCGGAGTCTGGGATCTTGCTGGGATAAGTGACTTTTCGCAAATAGCATGCAGGCACGCTAAGCTTTTGTTCGCTGTCTAGCGGTGTGGCACAGCGTTCTGTTGCCTACGACACGTGTTACTAGGAGTTAGTTTTCATGGATGTTGAAACGTTGAAAAATTACAACCAATAACTTTTTTATGATAATTTATGCTGGCTTTACTAGTTTCAGGCTGGTTTGTTCACCTTCAGGCAAGGTCTATGTTAGGTTGGAATGTGGAAGTTTTGTCACAAGTTGGCGAAGGCAACTAATATGAAAGCAAAAAGAAAAAAAACTAATTGTAATGAGAGGCCGATCTATAGCTTAGCCCCACGTTTAAGTTAGGTTCGAAGGTGACTGTGAGTTAGCGAAGCTGACACACGGGAAAACAAAAAAACAAACAAATCTGGTGTCATGGTAGATTTATCTGTAGCTGAGCCAGAGGCCTGGGTTAGGCTGGAAATTGACAGTTTGGTTTTGAGTTGGCGAAGCTAAATAATGTGAAAGCAAAATTCCTGATTTTAATTGGGCTCCGCAGAACCGTCAACACATTCTATTTCCGCAGAAGTGTCCTTCCGTACAACTGTCATAAATTCACGTGAACTGCCCCTGCCCAGCACCTACTTCTCCTCTGCTCCTGCTACGCCAGCCAGCAGACCAAATTGTATGACCAATTCCAGAAACTAGGAATTATCGTAACCGCAAATGTCAAGAACGTGGCCACGTCGCAATATATTTTCACCTTTAAACCCCATGACACACAGCAAGTTTATTATTTGGTTAACTCCACAGATACATACCAGTCCATTAATGTCAGACGTAGGAGCCCTAAAATTCATCTTCATGACTGGTTACTTCTTCACAGAGTTAATCCCTTGTCCTGTTAATTATTTATCCCAACTTGCACGAATGAAATACGATTGTCAAGTACACTATTGTGCAAAACTTAAGAGCGAAAGTAACTTTTGCATGATGTCGCTGCCAAGTAACATAGCTCGATGAAACTTCCTGGCAGATTAAAACTGTGTGCCGGCCGAGACTCGAACTCGAGACCTTTGCTTTTCGCGGGCAAGTGCTCTACCAACTGAGCTACCCAGGCACCATTCACGTCACCTCCTCACAGCCTTACTTCTTCCTGTACCTCGTCTCCTACCTCCCAAACTTTACAGAAGCTCTCCTGCAAACCTAATCAGGAAGTTTCATATCAGCGCACACTCCGCTGCAGAGTGAAAATTTCATTCTGGAAATAGCTCGATGAAACTTGGACCACATATACAAAGAATTGCTATACTAGAGTACTGAAAGAAGTTAAATGGAAAACAATGAGACGAAAAGAAATAACACTTTTATTCAGAAACAATAATTGCACTTAAGTCACCACAATTTATGATTGTCTGAGGATGTTACAAAAGGCGGGACATGGTTCTTAATAGGTTGCGTCATCACCGCGGACGGCAACGTGTTCACCAACGTGCTCCCATGCTGGCCACTGGTTCGTAAGGAGCCCTGGTAGGGCTTCCCATTCCTCCACCAGCGCTGGTTCAGAGCACTATGAGACTTAACATCTGAGGCCATCAGTCCCCTAGAACTTAAAACTACTTAAACCTAACTAACCTAAGGACATCACACACATCTACGCCCGAGGCAGGATTCGAACCTGCGACCGTAGCGGTCGCGCGGTTCCAGGCTTAGCGCCTAGAACCGCTCGGCCACGCCGGCCAGCTGTCGACAAGTGCTGGATGGTCGTTGGTGCATATCAGCTCGCTGCAATACGTCTCCCTAATGCATCCCACACATGCTCGATGGCAGTTCAGTGGGGGGGGGGGGGGGGGGCAGGCTAGTCCATTTGCTGACTAGCTACTGGCTCCAAGAGCGCTCTTCCATTTGATCTGGCCGATGCGATCATGCATTGTCATCCAGAAAGATGAAGTCAGGGCTGAATGCACTCCTGAATAGGTTTACTTGGGAAAGGAGTACAGTATCACAGAAACGTTGAGCAGTGAGTGTACCGTGATCAAAGATTTGGAGGTTACTATAGCCGTGCAGCGTTATGTCCCTCCACACCGACGACCAAAACGATCATGTGCGACAGCGTTGGACGTACCATTCTCTGGCGACAAATGGGAACAAGTAAAGCACAGAGGAACCTTATTGTACATGATCGTTCTTGTGGTCCTTGTGCCGTTGTGTGGGGATACATTATGTTGCACGGTCCTACTGACTCAGATCTTTGACTCACCGGTCAACGGTATTGTGACACTGGCTCCTTCCCCACGTTCGTCTTTCCAGGTGTGCATTCAGCCCCGATATCATTTTTATGGATGAGAATGCCCGACCGCAGATGTTGTAGCACGTCGACATATACATCGACCACCAAGCAGTTGTGAGCCGTGCTGGTACAGTAATGGAACGCCTACCACAACTGCTTGCGGCCACCGTGGGGCACGTTGCAGAGTAAGCATGGTCGTCCATAATGATCTCACACACGCAATTGAGAACCGTGTCCCGCCTTTCGTTTTGTGTAGGAAACCATTAAAAATCGCTGTTGAGTCTGCGTTACGGAATTAGCTCTTTGAAACGCAACGAATTTCGTTCTGCAAGAGAGAACTCGAAAGATATGGTAATCGATTGTGCTTTGTCAAGAGCCTAATGTCGGGATAAAACACGAAAGTACCTATTAAAAGTAAACACAGTGTCGCAAAAATCGTGAACCAGAAGTTTGGTTCAGCAGGATAGTATCTGATGGCATACCTTGAACTCCGTGAAACAGATCAGCCAGCAGCCCATAAGAGGACCTAGACTTTACCTTGAAATTAGAAACACGATGCTATTTGGGTTTTCCACAAATGGAAGTATTTGTCCAGGGTCTAGAAATTTATTTTAAGCAGTGGGAAATAGTCCTAATAACCGGGGATCGAAACAAGGTCCTAAGCACTGCTTGTCCAAGACTTTTGCAGCTCAGTTTGCAATAGCTAATGGTTTCGTTAAGTGGCTGCAAGTTCTTGAATTTCGTAAAGCACTGTTTCGACATCGAATCGTATCACGTAAGCCCTTGCTGAAATGTTTCCTGAGAAGAAACGAGTTGATTCTTTACAAATGTACATGGGTCGGATAACGAGATCTGCAGAATTTACTGAAAACGTGTAACACGGGGACTAACAGACCTGTTAATCGCGGATTTTGGTGGGTGTTGTAGAGGCACCTGTCTTGAGTGCCCGGCTAGCGGCGTTTCTTGCCACGGCCTCTATTTTCCAAGATAATCGATGTTGAATTTTATGCGTATCTTCTATACCTGTATCGTTGGTAATGTCCCGACCTAGCAAGAGTAACGCAGTGGCTGATGTTAACGGCTATCACACTCACAGTATAGGATGAAATCCAACCCGTGTAACTTTTATTGATTTTCATCGTGCATAATACCGTTAAATAGTATATGTCTTACAAACAAATTCAAAAGTAGTCATTTCCGCCGGAGTAATTTCATTAACATATCAATCACTATAGCAAAAGCTCTACAAATATGTATTCCGTTTGTCAGACCGTAGATTACAGAATCGTCTTACTCGCTATTACTTGCGTCACTTACTGAGCTACATCAGAATTCCGGACGGTATTTGTCGTAGAAGCATCCGATACAATTTCGGAGAACACCAAGCACAGTTACTGCCTTGCTCACATGCGGATTTTTTAGAAGCGATGATGGAAAACGCGGTTCGTTTAAACTCAAAAAGATTGTTCTTTCGTCCATCAACTTCGGTGCGATTCACGCGTATTTCAGCTTTCCTAATAAAGCTGGTGCACTACACGGTAGCAAAATTTAAGAACGTGCGGCGGACGTTCGAGTCCTCCCTCGGGCATGTGTGTGTTTGTCCTTAGGATAGTTTACGTTAAGTAGCGTGTAAGCTTACGGACTGATGACCTTAGCAGTTAAGTCTCATAAGAATTCACACACATACAAACAAAGAACATATTTTTTATGGACTCGTCCCTCAAAGCGATTTCTGTATTAATCTTTAGCAAGTTGGAAGCGTTTTGACTTTTTTTGTGAAATTATAAATTTGCTTGTAAAAATGAAAATGACAGGGTTGGCAAGGTGGAGTACATTTGGATGAGATAATTTTTACGATGGAGGTGCTTGCTTTCCTGTCATCTACAAAGATTTTATCGTGAAGTGTCTGATAAGCGTGCCCTGTCCTTTAATCACGCGAACGTTATCCAAGTAGGTCTATTTAACATTTTAACTACAATCCACAAAAAATACACACATTTGAAAAAAAAGTGCTGTAATGAATGATTCCTGTATTAATGATACTATCCTATTTGACTATTTTTGAATAATTTTGAATGACATATACGAACTATTTCAAGACATTCTACACCCTGAAAATAAAAAATAAAAAAATACAGGGGTAGGATTAAGTCGGTACCGTCAACGTGATAGCTATTAACCGTAAGCGCTGCGCTGCTCTTGCTTGATGGAAACGTTAGGAACGTTGCATGAGTTCAACATTGGCCGTCTCAGAAACTATGGGCCGTCAACACAGGTCCTTCCACAACATAACTAAGACATCAAAATCCATGATTCTGTGATCCCCTTGTAAGATCAGTATCAAGCTGACCAGGTGACTCCATCGCGTTAGTGTTGGAAAGTATATAGTTTACGGAGGATTATGTTTTCAAATCTAACTGAATTAACTTCATAGTTTGTCTTTTTAACCCTGGCATAGTTCCACATCCACTAACGTTGTCATTAAACACAAAGATCTAGGATGACGGGCACTTATGACTCTGGCAACCGTCGAAACGGAAGCAGCTTTCAAAGCCACCTGGAGTCGCCTACTGACCCCTAGCACGGAGAACAAGGCATGTCGCGTATGACGCGAGGCGGGACGTTACAAGTTCACACGGCGCCTGTGAGAACAGCGGCGAGCAGGTAAGGTGGGCTCCTTACCTGGGCCGACCTTGAGAAGCGACATTTCGGCTTCCGGGTAGGGTGCGGGCCACCAAAACACGTGTGGGCCATTGAGAGGCGTACAAAAAGCGGCAAGGAGGTGCGGGCCGGCCGGCGCCCAGGCAGTGGTCAAACGGGTCCTGCCAGGGTAAGCCCCAGCGCACATTCACACACACGCCGCCGGCCGGCCACTGGACAAACGGGCTATCCCCTCGCTGGACTCGCACCTACCTCAAAACCCGTTCCTGGCTCTAACGTTCTAAATGAACGGAGAAAAAATCCCGTTTATACTTGCAGCATTGTATGCACTTCGCCAGCTGGACCTCGGCTCCCCTTGTCGCCCGCTGGACATCAGCTTCACGAGTTCACCGTGTGTGCCTTGCCGCAAAGCCAGTCGCGACGCGTCCATCTCACGTTTCGTGTCGTGAACACGGCTTCTCTGGCAATCACGCATGCGAAAATTACCAAGTCGTGTACGTGCAAAATCGCTACGAGACAACTGCAGCAGACTTTGGAGTGTGTCATCGTTCTTTGATCGTTCATCACAGCCCCACGGACACAGAAGGAGAAGGTGCCGGATCAATTCCTCTACGTTCTCATTTCTGTCTACAGTTTGGTCTTAGGCTGTGACCAAAAAACATCAGAAGGTACGTCATTCAAGGCAGTGGTGAGAAAAGTGTTGAGACAATGAGTTCGTTCTCTTCATTTACAATATGTGGTATATACCGACAGCGGAGGACTGTTGTCACAGTCCCATTTCAATTTTTTGGTATATTGAGGAAAGACATTTTGTCTTCTTAGAATTTCTCCTATACTAGCACGCAGTATTTTCTAAATTTCTCCGAACTGGAATACAGTGATCGGCAGCCGAATCGTGACTCTCCGTCATAGTTATTGAGTAATATTGTCTACCATATTGCTCCAAGTGTATCCGATAAATATTGTAACCCAACAGAAAAAAAAGAAACATTAAAATTTAAATTCCCTTAGATGTCGACTCGTAAGAAAGACGAAGCACATTTCAGAATGCACTAAGATGGAGAAAGAAGTCGGCAGTGGTCACTGAAGGAACCTTCATGGCATTCATCTGAAATGATTCGAGGGAGCCGGCCGAGTGGCCGAGCGGTTCTAGGCGCTACAGTCTGGAAAGGCGCGACCGCTGCGATCGTAGGTTCGAATCCTGCCTCGAGCATGGATGTGTGTGATGTCCTTAGGTTAGTTAGGTTTAAGTAGTTCTAAGTTCTAGGGAACTGATGACCTCAGAAGTTGAGTCCCATAGTGCTCATAGCCATTTGAACCATTTGATTCGAGGGAACTACAGAGAATCTAAATCTTAAAGTGGATTTAAACTTCCTCCTTCACAGCGCTACTTATGTAGGCCGGTCAGGTATGTGTAATATCGACGCGGCACACTCAGATTTTCCGTTACTTACTAATACAAATTGCATTGTCATAAGTGCGTGTTAAAATGAAGCGTCATAATTACCGGTTATTTCGAAACATATTAACATCATGAAAAAAATCGTACGGTATTTCTTTCTGTGCTGTGATCATCTTTCCACGCTGTTCGCTTTACACTTCGTAGTTAATCAGGCCTCTTCCAGCCTAATTAACATACAGCGTCAAACGAATATATCCGTTGATAAAAACGTGATATATAAATTACACTAACCCGAAACAGCGTATCAGAGTCGTAGCTTTACATTACTACGAGAATAAACTATTTTTATTCCGACAATAATTGGTTTCGAAACAAATTAAAGTTAATGGAAATTATTCATAGCTTTGTCTACAATAGAGACAATTATACGCAAACCTAATTAAATTGCCAGTGCAGTCGCAAGGCTGCGTATGCAACGGTCGTGCTTCAACGTGTTTCCATGCTCCAGACATCAGCGGCATAAGCGCACAGTCCACAAAATTAAAACTGACCTTTTTACTAACCTTTGACTGTTCATAATGATTTTGTCCCGTAGCTGTTGCGGCAAGTTGGTCTGACGGAGCTATCGATAACATTTTAATAAACGTGAATGTGTGTCACTGTTGCACATATTCATATCGCACCTTATTAAAAAATAAGCAGAGCCTAAAACGATGTCTGCTTTTCTGGAGCTCACTGATATAATTTTTAAAAATGGAACTGAATCTCCATGCGAATGAATGCACACTACTGAAGTTGTCTGTAGATTTATCATTTTTGCTTAACAGTTTCATTATAATGAAGTTCCGAAACTGAAATAATGCCGCAGAGGACTGTTGTGTATGTAATCTAACGTTCATGAAGTGATTGACGAAGATAATACGCAAGTCAGGAACAGATATAACACTAATAAGGCCTGTGCAAATGACTTGCTACGCTGCATTAAGTCTTAAATGGCAATATTTCTCATGGTCCAACGAAACAAACTTTTTTTCACGTCGTTATCTGAAAATGGTGTAATGTTTATTGCAACAATTGTTAAATAACTTTTTTCAGTGAAGAGACAATAGTGACGTTGATCATCAACGCTTCAGCACTTTTTTATTGCTCCGTCCATACTTAAATCTAGGTATCAATGTTTTTTTCGGTTTTTGTTGAAAAAAGGATAACATAAACGATGTAAAGCAGATGACATGAGGGAGACATTTTTAAAGACTTTATCATGAGTCAGTACTCTCACAGCGTACTGGTTCCGTGGTCAATAACTTTACTCCATAATGAAGTTTTAAGATGTGAGAAATGGGAGAGTTTTTATGAAGTAGCGAAACAGCAGATATGCGAAAGAGCGATGATTATCAGAAGATCTCATATATTTTCGAACATACTGAACTCTACGAAAAACACGAAAAAGAATATTTTTACCTCCTCAACACAACATACAAAGAAATTACCGAGAGTTTTTTAATCATATACATTATTTTAGCCTCTGGTAATCAAGGGGTATCATTTTCGTGTTCGACTTATTCCCAAATCAATATCATACGGTTTTTATCAGTAGGGACCTCTCCATACCTCTTCTGTATGAGGTACCGAGATCATGTGATGACGAATTGGTATTAAGTCGAAAATAGTAAATTTACCACTTGTTTGACCTGAGAGTAAAATACGTAATAAAATAAACATTATTTTCATCTTTTTAAGTCGTGTCATATTTTCGAGTAATTTGGGAATGCCATCACAAGGAAACTGCTTGTTGGAAGGAGTCACCCGCCAAGACAGCGCCTGGCAATTTGCGTTTGGTGTAACGACTCAAATACGATGCAAATTCACTAACCACAAAGTGCTGTATACTCCACATGCAAACGTATTATAAAAATGGATATCCGCATGTATTCCACATCTCTTTCTAAACCAGGCTACCGATTTCAACCATACTTGGTACATAAATAATTAACTGTCAGGATAGAATCGCTGTGACGGTAAGAACCACTTACCTACCAAAGAGGCGGCGGTAGTTGGGGTGAAAAAACAATTTTGCCCTTTACGCGCAAATACCCATACTTCACTCGTCCATTATTTGAGAATGAGAGCACTTAGTTGCAACAAACATTACACATTATTTTAAACGTTTACGATTTTTTTTCGCTGACATTCCGCACAAAAGTGTTAAGGGAAAGAAGTTTCTCGTGTACTACATTTTCGCTGTTCATGCAGTGAAACTGCCGCATGAAGCATCACGTTTTAATTTATTACTTCTTTGCTACTAACACATTTCGCCGTATCCAGATACGTCGCCGAATGTACCTACAGATATGACGCCAAATGCTGAGATACATGAAAAACTGTCACATCATGCACGATGTTTTAATTTATTACTTCTTTAGTACTAATTCTGTTCCCAGCAATTTCGCAGAAAGTAGACCCATATCCATATACCACTGGACGTACCACCAAAATTATATCATTGTACTACACACAGTTCAAAAAATACGACGTCATAAACGTTGAGCTGAATGAAAATGAAACTGTAGGGCGAAATTTGCACGGGTAAAATGTGTGTAAAAATACGTGTAAAATGTTTGAAATAAATGTGAAGTAATTTTGATATGTGATACGTGGGAAATGCCATGGGTAAAACGCTCATCCTAGGCCCCTGGAACGGTTTCAGTCAATTGATAAGAACCACTACGATGGGAATGGGGGAGGAGGATATGGACAGAGAGACGGGGAGAGGGAAATGGACAGAGAGAGGAGGGGAGGAGACAGACAGGGAGGGGGGGAGGAGGAGATGAACAGAGAGTGGCAGGAAGGTATGGAATAAGAGAGGGAGGAGAGATGGACAGACGGGAAGGAGATGGACTGAGGAGGAAGGAGCAGAGAGGGGAGGGAGGAGCAGATGGGCAGAGACAGGGGCAGGAGGAGGTGGAGGGAGAGAGGGTGGAGAGGATGGACAGACAAAGGGGGAAGCACGAGATCGAAAGAAAGAGGGGGAAGGTGGAGATGGACTAATGGAAAACTGCAATATATACATACCCAGGCAACACCATGAAATCAGTAAATGTGAGATAAATTCTAATGGGGTTACCTCACTGAAGCCGCAGTTTTTATCACGAATATACAGTGAAAGGTTTGTATGCAAATAAATGGTGTTGGAGGAGATAAAATTGAGAGGGCATATTCCTATGGAATGATAAGAGAGATTTGTCCTTAGAGGAACAAGCCGCAGCTGAAAGGCTATAAAAATGTATTCGGCAGAAAAGACAAGTGCGCGGTGTGTATTCGGAAAGCAAGTGACTGATGAGAAAAGCTAGGAAGCGTACCTGCGCGGCACAGGCATGTTATGCAAATATTTGTGAGGAACCTAGTTACAGCGGCATGAAGAATGGCCGCGCTCGGTGACAAAGGCCTAACTTACGGCCAGCCTAATGTCTCCCTGAGGAGAGCCTCGCGAGCGCTGCACTCCTAAAATAAAACTGGATTAAAACGACAATGCGGAGCTCCAAGATAAGGAACTTGTTCCAGTACAAAGCCCGTAATATTTCGCCCCTCCCTCCTTTTATAACTACACATTTACTTTCAAAGTATTTACGCAGTGCTGTGTCTAAGGAGCGCGCGAGCGAAATGACTGCTCGCTGTCACAACCACCTCCTTCTCTTCTCTGCGTCCTCCACTGTACACTGTTTCCTCCCCTTTTCTTCGTCGCCTTCATCAGGGCAATCAACCGTGCGCGAAGCGAGTGATGCAGATCTCACGCCGAGAGAGACCAGACGTGTTTCTTGCAGTCGTTCGCGCATTTTTTTTTTCTCTCTTTCAGTAAGCCTTCTTAGGCTCTCATCCTACGAATGTCCCGCCAAAGGCTTCACGAGCTCACATTCAAGTAACATCAAGTCCTCATCTCTTTCACGTGACCTAGAATTTTTTTCTTTCAATTTGATTTTGTAGCAGATTTGCACTGTAAATGTTTGCCACGAATTTGCTCTTCGTACTTTTCTCAACAGTGTTAACAGGCCGAACTCCGTCTTTCTTCTAGGTAAACGTAATTTTTTATTTAGCACAGTTACGTGTCTCGACGTTCTCTCTCTGGGTGACGAATTTTTCTGCATGCAGATCTACTGTACGCATATGGCTACGAAGTCTGTGTAAGGAAGGGGGTACAGTACTGCAAAGGTCAAGTGTCAAAACCGGCATCAGAATTAAATAATCAGCGAACATCTCAAGAATCAACTACTACTGGCGTAGTAAGGAGCGTAACATGACAGATGTCGCGGAGAAACAACATGCTTATAGAAGAAAAAGTCAAAATATACTGTGATGGCTTTAACTCGATATCTCTCCTGCAGCAATAAAACAAGTAACAAAATAAACCGAATGTAATATTTCTGCGTTTAATCAGAAGCAAAATCCAAGTTATCGTATTCAGTATTGTAGATCGCTTCACTGAAACTAGCCGTCAAAATTGTGTTGCAAAAAGAAAAAAAAAAGGCTTCAAACTTTCGTCTGAATAACGTTTCTTAAATGACTACTTTGTCGTTATAGTTGAACTGAGAGAGCTAGATGACCAATGTTTGTGTATTTGTGTTTCAGTTTGCAGTCCGGAAGGAAACGGATTTTTGTTATTATTATTTTTATTGTAGCCTTCCGACATTGTTTTCTCAGCGAGCCTCCAATACATGATACGTGAAATTTATCATCACACATCTGTAAAACGGAATCGATGAAGCACTATCTTACTGGTTCTTCTGAAAGTGTCGTAGACCAAGGAAATAAAATTAAACACTGGAAATAAAATAACATCTGAGGTTCTCGTCATATTAAATACGTCTAGATCCGGCAGTGTAAACGGCTCCTTAAAACCTAAGGTAAAAATTCTAACTGACGTTAGTTTGAAACGGTTAGCATTTGCAAAGTTATTTCTAAAATGCTTTTTAACTTCTAATAATAGAAAACTGGAATCTATTATACAAATACTGAGGATCATGCAGCTTATGGAATCGCAATCGAGAACTAATTTGTTCCCTGAGGTTTTATTCTGCTCATTGCATTACACGTCACCGAAGACTTCAGTGTGCTACATAGCGTATTCGCGTTGTTTATATAAAAAAGAAAAAAGAGGTAAGACAAGCTAGTGAGTGTTCCTTCCACATATTCTTCCATCAAGCCAGTCCGAGTATCCCCAGCAGTCCTATTTCTTTCCTTTCTTTTTTGCGCCCCTCCCCTATTTTCTTGTTTCTTCCCCATCGAGATTGATTTTGGTCCTTTGTTGCACCCTCCGACATTCACCTCTATTGTTCTCTACAGCGCTGCTCTATTTAAATCACGTACAGCACTACTTACAAGGTTTCTTCTGAGTCTCCGGTCTATCACGTCAAATATTAAGTTTCGAGTATTATACATTCCATTTGGTTACTTTAGCGTCCGTTTCTTTTAAAAACTTCTCATTGTTCAGTGTCAATCTTCCGTAACCTCACGTGTGAGTGCAGTCGTTTTTGTGAGTCATTATGTATATCTACTTTCGTTTCCTTCTCGAAGTAGTTAATTTCCTGGTTTTTAAACTTGTGATTTTGCGACTGTAGCACAGTGGGACGATCATTTGGCTTTGTGCATTTATATTGCAGAACGTATGTGTAGCCGGCGAGTCGCTTTAAGTCGGTCGGCCGCCGACCTGGTTAAAGCGGTCCCTCTCTCCCTCTCTCGCCCCTTCTCCTCCCCATACCGCCCCCCCCTCCTCCCCACGGCACACACGCACTCAGCCACGCACTGCTTGTTACCTTTGCTGGGACACTGGGCCACCGCCTTGTAGACCCGCGTTCACTCTTCGCTACTTGCTTGCCCCCCACGTAATGCCATTGCGGTAAGCACCCAAGAAAGAGCAAGAAGCGGTTCGTGTCTCCCATCTCTTTACATAACTTCAAAAATTTCGTTAAGTGCAGTCTACAATAGCTAAGACACTGAAACTTCGGTTTTACCGTTTTACATGTGCGACATATTGAAAGTCTACATAAAATATTCTAAGACAGTGTATGAATTTTTTTTAAATAAATCAAAGCTTCTTTTTTTGTTGAATTTGCAGTGAATATTTACTGGAGCATTATAATAATAGAACTGAAACGCTACTACTCCTAAACACGATTGTGATCCAATATAGGATTTTCAAGCCAGAGCAAAATTAAACTTTACGTAGTGTGTTATTATTAAAATTTTAGCCTTCGGACAAAACCGAAATAATAACATTAATGCCAATTTCTTAGGCAGTGATTCACACCATGTCAGGTTCGTTATGACACAGTGTAATTCTTCGAGATCATTGAGTTTCTTTTGCACAGAAATTCTTCGAAGTTTCCAAAGTTTTTGATCAACGTCAGCCATGTTCTCTTTGAGAAGATAACACACTTCCGAACTATACAAATCACACAATTCAGATAGACAATCCTCACAATTCAGACAGAATATCAGATGCTACATTTTCTGGGAGTAATGGATTTATTTAGTAATCTGAGAAATGGAAGACCTGTATTAGAATTATGAGAGACATTAGTCTAACGTCTGTTTTCCTACATCTTAATTTGTTGTTAATCTTCGTTTCTATTAACAAATCGGATAGATGGTAGTATGAATTCTAAATGGATGTATTGTCACAAATCTATGAGTTATTCTCTTTACGGTATAGCCTTCTACTTCGGGTACTGCAAAAAAGAACCTTCAGTTAAGTTTTTCCAGTAGATCAGAAACTGCTGTTTAAAATGTGTGAGCGGCAGTCAGCTACTTCCTGACTTAGCCGGTTCCTTTTATGATTAAAAGTTATTTTGATGCCTCTTATAGAATTAAGCTTCATTAGAATCTCTCTGTCAGCCATAGCTTCGAAAATTGTTGCCCTTGTTTCAGAATTTCACCTAATCACATACGACGCGTTTTTCATAAAAAAGGGACCTCAGAGTATAGATTTAGCCTGTTATACTGAAACATTTTAAATATTTTCCTAGAAGGAGTTCTTGCAGACTTCATTTCGATTAGACGCTTAATGTGTAAGGAGGGCAACATGAAACTGACTACTGTTGGAAAGAGAAGGGACATTACATTATTTCGCCTTTCTTCCTGTCACCTTCTTTCTCCTTTTCAAAAATAGCGTAGCCCTTCTACCAGATCACATACTACGAAGTCTGCAGTGCAAACTATGTATCTATAAATGTCCTGTGCCGAACAACAAACACTCTTTCTCCAAATGAAAGAAGTTCAGCATTCACTTATCATTCATCGAAACGCAGGTGGCCTGTCTGCCTTTCTTTTAAATTTTCGCGTTATATTTCATCGAAACTGAGTTGATCGCACAGTTCATGTCTTTATGGATTTCGGTTTATTTTGATCGCATAACTAAAGACAGTAGCAGGTTTTCAGATGAATCTTACACTATTACAGTTAAAATAATAATAAAAAATTACTCAAGTCTTTTCCTTTGGAGAACCCATTTAAAATTAATGTGCGCAGTACTTAAACACTAGGGATTTTCTCCACACAGACATCGTCGCCTTATGATTAGTCTCGGAAAGTATACTGAGGAGCTTATGGCTGCGACATCACTATCTGAAACTAGCAGTATTACAGTTCAGAATTCATATAAAGTGGTCGTTTGCAGCAGAGACCGCGCTTATAACGCAGAAAACATTTTAATCTCCTCTACACCCCCACCAGGAACTAGTAAATAAGATGGTAATTTCAAAAACTTTGGCTTACATACTGATGCAAGTTAAAATTATTTATGGGCGAAACATATTCTGAAGCAACTTTAACATATTTGTTTAGCAACTTCCGCATTTCATTTCATTCATCGCAGAAAGTATTTCGTGTATTTTCAATCACTAATTTCCTGTAAGTAATTTATTCTTAGAAAGAATATTACCCTCACAGTAAACCGCACAGTAAGAATATGTACTGCTTAATGACAGTATCTTTTTCTTACCTCTTTGTACAGTCAAATATTTCAACTACAGCTTCACCATCCACATAATGTCTCATAAATTTTATTGTAAATATTTTTGTGTATGAAAGAAAACAAATACATCCGTAATTGCAATACTAAGAGAAGAAATACTTTCAGAAACACTGACTTAGGCATAAAATAGGATGAATCAATTTATTATTTTGATCATGTACCCATGGATAGGTGCAAACACAACCTCAAATGGGAATAAGCTTCTTTTGATAACATTCTACGTTTCACAGACAAGAGTCTGTTATGAAACGCACAGAAAAATTGTACAAAAATTATATCCTCTTCTCTTTATGATAAAGTATTTTTCATGATGTTTATACTCATCTGCAACTGGGCAGATGTATCAATGAATGAAAACGAATTTTATTAAGTAGCTGGAATGACTACCGTTTCATGATCTTTAACAAATATCGTACAGTTACTGTATGAAATATATTTTAAGTAACTCACTAGTTTGTAAGGTTCTATGTGACTCTTAAAGTGTGAATACAGTTCCCAGTGTAATTATCCCAGATACATAATGAAGAGATCTGACGCTACGCGAAGTGTTATACTGTGTTAGTTTCTAGCCCTGAAAAAACACCAAAATTTTATAGTTGGTAACAGAAGAGGTGCTGCAGATGTCATTTCTCAATGTCTTTTGCATTTTTCTTACTGGGTATCGCCAAAAACGTTTTGACCTCAATTTCTGTTTTTACAAGTTTAGTCCTTTTTTTACCTTCACATATAACGGTATTTAGTGAAGAGCTGCCCAAGTTCTGTACACAAGAATAACTGAAAGTCTGTAAATATTTTGTAGGAACAGTTCTGCATTCGTAGAAACGCCACTTGAAACCCAATATACCACTGGTTCCCACCTGGGAATAATTACCCCAGACGGATAAAACAAAATTTTCTACGGATAAAACAAAATTTTATGACGGTTAAAAACGAAAGAGTTCGACTTCTCACAGGAAAAATGTATAGTATCTCTCATCCACATTTGAGGACAATCTTCAACTCTTGGTTCACTGCTTCCTTTCTTATATCAGTTGTTTGGCACTAAACGCAACAGCTGAGTCCAGAAATGTGCAAAAAACATAAATAATTTAACAACGAGTTGATGTAAACTGATCGTGATCTATGGGAATGATATTGTCACTTACATTCAAAAAATTCACTGCACGTAGTTCTGTGACAGCTAAATCTTACAAAAGCAACATTCCAGAATCGTAAGATATTTAAATTATCAGTAAAGTGAAACATACACCACATTCCTTAATAATTTCTTTTTGAAGATGTTAAATGAAAACTTAGTGGTGCTTTCTTTACTGTCGCATAATCTCTATTGGACTATGAACAATGACACCTAGTTTATTTAGCTCCACTTCACAGTATCATATTCTGGCATAATTTTGTTCATTCACGAAAGATATTCGTAGCCGAAAAAAAAACTATTTGAATGATTTTGCAGTTGCTTGAACACTTTCTTGCATATTGAAGTCCAACGTACAATCTATCATGGAATTTATAGTTAACAGATGGAATCATTTAGAAAAAACCACAGTATTCCCGCAATGCACAATAGACGGAAAAACGATTTGCATTTTGATCGTGCGGCCGCAACAATTATGGAGAAAAGTGTGCATAATTTGCAGGCTCAATTTTTAATAGATTTCCAGAAGAAACGAGAAATGCGAACAATAATTATCGATTTTTTACACGTAAATTCAAATCTTTTTTGGGCAAACGCCTTCATTCTGTATTAAAGTTTTTCAAAGTGGTTTACATACTCTCCCTTTAGTCAAGTACTCTTATGTACTCGTATATTTCGTTCTTTCATTTACTTCAATGATGCAGTCATTCTTCTGTGTCTTTGCGCCATCTAGACTAATCATCAGTGACTACAGTATGTTATTCAGCTGCTACAGATTGTGTTCCGTACCTGTGTCTTAGTTTCTGTTCCAGTTTTTACTCCCATCGGGGATTCGTTTATAACATCGTTTTGACGAATTAATTACCCATTCAATTTTGCTTTTCTGTTCTGTTCGTCATTAATGACTGTATTTTTATGGTTAATTGCGCCATTACCGGTATTTGCTCATTGCCTTGTCTTGTAACCATACACTTAGTTAAACGCTCCGTAATGAAGTATCTTTGACCCAGATTGTCAAGCGGTACCTTAATTTTTTTCTATAAAGAATTATTTTTCGTATACAATTTGACAGCTGTAGCGAAAAGTAATGTCCATCTTCTTAGTATAAAGAGAGTGTACATTTAGTAGAACATAAGGCGACATAAATCCTGTCCATATAGGTCTGCGCTGTCCCATTTGACTGGCTCTACAATCCAGGGTAGCGACGCTTCTGTTGCAAGCAGCCGTCTTCCTGCGTGGAGGCGGGCGTCCATTTTGGACTCCCCCACCGGCGCTGCCGCCATTACTGCAGCTGGGTGACTCACTACACGGCAGGCCTTCCTCCAGCCTAGCAGCCCACGTGCTCTGGCCGGACTTTCGATTCCAAATAGCAGCCACGTGTAGCTCCGCAAGGCTACAGGTGTGCTGAAGGAGAGATAAGTCAGTGGAGGCAGTACTCGCGATGCCATCACATTACATCGGGTGGAATGGATAATCGATGGATCTTTCGTGAAATTTTAAGTAAGCAATGGCAGTCAATCAAAAATCGGTCGTTATTGAGATCAGTCTCGTTGTAACTGGTTTCAGAGTTAACCACATCGTCATAGGCTTGCGCAGGTTAATTATCTTCCTCTCCTTACAAACGGTTTCTTATATTAAATTTTGTTACAATAAAAAATTTCAGATCTAAAGGTTAACATATCTTGGTGAGATAATTAAAAGTGTATTAAGTAGCTTGCCTTAATGCAGCGGTCTACAAAACTGAAAACCAAGACGAAATACAAGGATTATAGGTTAGAAACAGCAATCAGCAATCAGCTACAAGATATACATGAATCTTTTAATTCACATTCACCATCATCTGTTTCTGAATTGAATAAAAAATCTTAGATGGCTGCTGAGAGCTTCGTCGACTCGTCGCCAACAATGAATGGTAATTTTCTCTTAGGTCGTCTAAAATGGATTTCCCTAATCATCTGTAATCCGTGTTTAAACGTATAATTTAATCCTCACCTATTGATGTGGTTTTTGGACACGCTTTTCGGTGGTGCGGGGTTCAGAATCCCGGTCGGCCACTCAGTTTTAGGTTTTCCGCGATTTTCTGAAATACCAGGTTGTTTGCTTAAAAGAAAAGAAAAAGGAGACGGTCGATGTCTGTTCCCATCCGAACTTCTGCCCAGTTTCTAACGACCTCGTCGTCAACAACACGTTACATTCTAATCTCCCTTTTCCTATAATTATTGTACTCTTTTGTACTTCTTGTACTCTTCTCATTACCTCACTCACTTTTGCATCTATAACACAAAGTAAACACTACAAAATGTGCCCATTAGATACAGACAAATAATTTATCATTGTAACCTAGGAGCCCCTATGCATTTGAAAGACCGAAGAGTATGATTATGAGAATAAGTTAAAATGTTCAAATGTGTGTTGTATCTTATGGGACTTAACTGCCAAGGTCATCAGTCCCCAAGCTTACACACTACTTAACCTAAACTATCCTAAGGACGAACACACACATCCATGCCCGAGGGAAGACTCGAACCTCCGCCGGGACCAGCCGCACAGTCCATGACGGCAACGCCTGAGACCGCTCGGCTAATCCCGCGCAACTGACAACAAGTCTAGATCCACTAAGTACCGCAAAAGCATAGGAGTCGAGGGGCAATGGTGGAATGCACTGGAATGCAGAATCTTGATGGAAACAATAGGACAAAGAGGGCTGACATTTTTTGAGCATTTAAGCAGAATGTAATGGTAGCAGGCAAAAGAAACAGATCTATACTTCCATTTGGCGAAAAATTCCACTAGTAGACTAGATACGAGAAGTTAAAAAATAACTGGACATTCACTGGACATCCATATAATTTAAGAAGAATAAACTACCGGAAAAAACATTTTATGAAATGAAGAGTAAAAAAGGATAAGGATACCAATGCAGAAATATTACAATATGAGTGAAGCTGTCTGAAGAATGTAAAGGAGGAAAAGAAAACTAGAGATGAGGAAGAATTGCAGCTTGCACTTTAAAATAACAACTAAACGTCTTGCATAAAGCAATATACGCAGAATTCTGAGTTCGACTGCAGTGATGCCGTCTTATTGTCCTTCTTTCCCCATCACACTTATCAATATAATGGATGAAGTAATTTTCTGTTATTCAGGTTTAGCGTGTAATCGAAAGCGGTTAGCAAGTGTAGTTAAGGCAGAATATGCTTCGCATTACATAAGAAACATTTGTTTTATGTTGCATTTCTGTTTAACATCACGTAATATTTCAGACTGAGTCGTATTTTACAATCTGGTAACACTGATTACGATACCTGAAATTCGGTTGACGCTACTGATAATGTCGGACTTTGAACAAAAAAAAAAAAAAAAAAATTACTCTTATGTTGTGAACAGCGCACACGCAGGTGTACTGACAACAAATGAAATTTTACTAGAAGTCTAAATCTGTGATTACTTAATGGATAAACGAAACGAAAAGGTACGCAAAAGACATTCGCTGTCCGCAGTTGGAGTAGAAGCGTGGGGAAAACAATCTCACCATTAGCAGCGGCGAATTACACCAGCGAACCCTTTGTTGCTGGGTTTGTTCGTGGCAGCCTAGTGCCTTCCTCCTAAGGAACTGTCGAAGCAAACTTCCATAGAGCTACATCTAAGTATCTGCACCGCATCACAGATATTTAAACATTCATTTTTATGACGCTCATTCCGTAACTCAGTCTGAAGGCCTTGGCTTTGGATTGTGTGTGAAATCCGTTTCAAAACAGACTAGAAAATATATTTTACTTTTAACAGAAATAAGACTCACATTTAATTCTGTGAAAAATCTGCGTTCAGTTTTTAATGGCGATTTCACGCGAGTAAATGTAAGTTTGAAAGTTTCTTATATATTTTTGACATAGGGACATAGCTAGATCAATTCACATTATGACTTTTCTGTCCGTTATTCTTACGCTTTAGACCGGAATCTAATAGTTACTCAGCGTTATTGTTGATTACCATAATCAGAAGCAAGTGCAATTCAATGTTCGCAAGTGTAAAACCCCTTCCAAAATACTAGATCGATAGGTCAATTAGAGACAGTAACTTATTTCAAATATCGTGGCATTTTAGGTCGATAGGAAACTTGCAAATGATCTTCTCCTAGGAACAGCAAATACTAATAGCCGCTTCATTAACACGATTCTGTGTAGACATCATTCCTTTACGAGAGATGAAATTTCCTAAATATCCTGCCGTATAGCATTCGGTGACACATGTCGTCTAAGTGTAGATGTGTATATTGTTTAAATGTAGATGTGCATGTCAAAGCCTTTAAAGGCTTGTGCACATGTGTTTCCTAGATACATGTTCTTTGCTTCCTTATTTCCGATATTATGCGCAGAAGTTAGATTATTTCTGGTCAGTTATTCGAGAAGTATTAATCGTGACTAACTTCAATGTGCTTAAAATAAAAAGCTAAAAATGTTCATGATTTATATCTGTAATGCTGAGATGCCCTGGTGACTTCATACGGTTCCGATGCAAAAGACACAGCCACCAAATACTATTTACCAATTTTTTTTTCATTTAGTCTACGTATTTCTTAGGAAACGTCGTGGGTTTTGTTGAGTAGAGGAAACTAGTTACTTGATCCTTTCGTGGTCGGGAATGTTCACAGTACTTCTTTATTAATGTGCTCTACTGTATTTTATGCTATTCACTGCAGATTTTTGTATCTTTTTCTCATCTGTATTACTGAAAACCCAGAGAGTGTTTCATTTTAGTTAATAACTTCGTTACATTTCAGATATTCTCATCGGATATGTTGAACTTTTTGAATGTCTGTCTACATTTTATTTCTCCGTTTGTTTTTCGTTTTTCATTGTTGAAATCCTGGAATTTGTGTTTCTTTATTCTGTATTCTTGAATTCATTACACGTATGCAAAAAAAGCAGTTTTTCGAACTTTGTCTGAGAGTTTTACAATTTTTGTTCAGGTTTCTTCGTAGTCCTATAAGATGTAATTTCCATCTGTTTTCGGGCCTACAATTGTTCGAAGGATCTGTATCTTTTTTTTGCATTTATTTCACCTGGTAAGATTTTTTTCTTTTAATTTGCTCTACTTCCCCTCTTTTAAGAGCAGCAACCCATTCATTCCGTGCATAGAGTTACTGTAAGGGGGGGGGGGGGGGAGAATATATGTTCATGGTAAGGAAAGATAATGTGGGCAATCATGATCCAGAGGATAATGGTTTAATTAGGAATAATGGTCAGGATGAAGATGAAATTCAAATCTTCATGATTCCTAATTATAAACAGCAGATGGTAGTTTTAGTATTTACTCTCAGATGTTATAACTGTGCCATGTAAAGTATTACTGATAGTATTCGTGAATGTTCACAATATTTTTCCATTCATTTGCTCTATTTTGTTTTATCCTACTCAATGAAAATGTTTGTATCTTTTTCTCATCCATTTTACTGAAAACACTGAAAGTGTTTAATTTTAGTAATTTTTTTTATTTTTTACCTTTTAAATACTCTCGTCTGATATATTGAATTTCCTGAAAGTCTTTCTGTGTTTCATCAGCCCCTTTATTATTCGTTTTTCATTTCTGCAATACTGGAACTTGTGTTTTGTTACTCTGTTTTCTTGAATTCATCCCTCGTGTGCGAGAAAATCAGTTTTTCACACTGTGTCTGAGAGCCTTAGGATTTTTGTACAGGCTTATTTGTTAATCCATGGTATGGTATTTTTATCCGTTTTCAGGCCTATAATTATTCGAAGAATCTGTATCGTTTATTTATTTATATTTCATTTATTTCTCCCGGCAACATTTTTTTTCTCCATTAGCTCTGTTTCCCCTCTTTTAAGAGGAGGAAGTCATCCTCCCTCATCGAGTGCTTTTAGTGAATGACAGGATCTTATTTTTCAATTCATTTATGTAGATTTTTTATTCCAGATGCTTAGTTCAACTGACGTTTTCAATTATTTCTCAAACACACTTTAAGTTTTGAAATTCACCTATTTTTCCAAAAATAGTATATCGAATTAAAATTCTATTTAATTAGTCTATTATCTTTTAATTTTTGCTTGCATTTCAAGGTCCAGATGAGAATATGGCGTGCACCATCTCTCCATGAAGCGTGAAACTGGAAGTATCTGTTTATTAACTGAGAGGTAAGTCGTTACTTTTCGTTAGTCAGATGTGGGAAACTGAAGGAAGATGTTATTATAATGAATTATGTCTACATTTAGCATTTCTCGTATGGCTTAACGCTGTAGTCGAAAACAGAATCCCATATGGACTTCCTAAGATTGGAAATAAGTTCTTTCACAATGACATGTGTACCTAATTTTCTGGTGTGCGGGATGTATGAAAAAGCACACATTCCTTTACATAGCGTTGCTTGCTCACCTGGTTCATTACCGAACGGGACTTCGGAACGACGCTGGTATGTTTAAGGACACATACGCAGCAGTACTTAACGGAGAGTCGCTTGCCATCGATCTGAGCTGCTGGTGGCAGTCAAGTGGGGCACCGGACTAACAGTTGCGCTGGCATGGCACACGCGTAGTTGCCCAAGTTAGCGGAGTTCACACCCCACTATAATGGAAACGCCAGGCGCGAATCTCTCGAGCTACTCGTAGCTTTCGAGTCCGATTAAAACACGAGTCTGCGAGAATATCACTAAGTGTGAACATACTCCCGTCCTTCATTTTGGTTGCTGTTCGTGACTTTTATGTTTTTTGTACAGAGTTCTTTACTTTTCCTTAATGTGTTAATGGGATTTCCATTTCTGGGCTTTGAATCAGTTGAAAGATTTTTGTCTCTTTTTTTCCATCCATTCTATATATTTCCCTTACTTTGAGAGTAGCAAAGCATTCTGCTGTATAGAGTGTTTATTGCTTTGTTAATACATTACAATGTGTAGCTTTTCTGTTTATTGTTGACATCCTTACAGCTTTCTGTTTCTGTCAGATTTGATATTTTCAATTGTTGGTTTGTACGATTTCAGCTAGACAGTTTTTTTTAACTTTACTGATTTTACCGGAACAACCTTTTCAGTGCAGCATTATTTTATTAATTTGATATTTTCAATTGTTGGTTTGTACGATTTCAGCTAGACAGTTTTTTTAACTTAACTGATTTTACCGGAACAACCTTTTCAGTGCAGCATTATTTTATTTTGTGTCACTAATGGTAATATAACCACAAGTTCTCCTGTGAAACAGTATAAATATTTTTGTCACCTCGCTGCCCTCTTTAATTCATCAGCAAAAAACGAGAAAAGCCAAATATGTCGGCTTATTGAACAGATCATTGAGATCCTTATTAATCTACATATTGCAATCGTTTTGATACTAAGCCCCTGCAGAGATTCGTTTTTTCCAGTACACCAAAAATGGATGATCTGTATCGTGCGAAGCTGAGCAGAGAGCTGACCCCTTCCTCATTGTGCTTTTAGGCTAGCCTCTTTATGTACAAGGAGTCAAGAGGTGGATGCCAATTAGATTTCCGTCGTGTGTATAAAGTGGAGTGATTCCATGAATGTGAGACCTACTATGTGTGAACTTTATCCTGTCTACTTCAGTTACGTCAATTCTATCTATGTATGAAAACTACTGCTTATATAATTAGACCACTTCGGACTGTGCCGGTGAAGTGAGGCTATTAGCAAGGGCAGTGTGTTACCTAAATTGCCTTGTTTTGTGTGATAATCTGATTCATCTCACACGAATAGAGCCAGAAACAAACAGAGGTTTGTGAGAAATCATTGTGTGTATGTGCCTGAGAGAGGAAGAGACAGAGAGAGAGCGATAGTTTGGGAGGGATGGGAGGGGGCGAGGGGGAGAAGTGAGTATGATTCGCTGTCTTTAAGGCTGGTGGGCGTATCAAAATATTAACCTGTAAACCACGAGCATCGTGTACGATCATTTCAGGTGAACAACCTTTGCATAATAGTAAAATACAAGTGTCTTTCGTGTAACGAATACGTGCGTTGGAGGAGACTGTCAGAGAGATAGGCATTTGTTTTGATTATGAAGGACTTTGATAAGAATACCGCCATTTTTTCTGTACTCTTGCAATCCAATTAAAGTTTTAACAGTATACCAACCTCAATTAGCCAAAACTATTTAAAAAATTTCGTCCAAGCACATAAGTACTGGGCTACCTTATTCACTGATATTTCTGCCAGTCTTAAATTCTAAGTGCCATACTTTATTTCCCACAAGTGGGCATTTATTCTCAGAGTAAATTACAGTTAAATTATGTAAGAAGTTTTAAGCTCACCTTGCAGTCTTCTTCCTTTCTTTAACAGTAAAACACTGTAAATGGTGAATGGATGAATGCCTAAGTTTCGTATATCTTCAGTTTCCTGCAAAACAGAAAAATGACAAAAAAAATTTTTTCTGGCTTCTAATTGAGTGTCTGTTAATCAGAAGCTACTATGTTTCTGAGAAATTAAAAAAAAACTCGTATGAATATTAAAGTATGTGTAGGACGTCCATTCATTACCCGTAATGTATGTCAATCTCAGTGTAAACATTGTCAGTGAATTTCTCATTAGATAGTGGTGCATCTGAGCACCACACTGGACAAACTGAATGAAATTTGTTAATGCTCCTACATGATTAGTTCTGATCTTTATCCTCAGTTAAGAATAGCAACTCTCTTATTTGAGCCTCGGTAGATGCTATAAGTTGGATCACTAATCTAAATAGCTCAATGAAATTTGTTAATGTTCCTACATGGTTAGTTCTAATCTTAATCCTCAGTTAAGAATAGCAACTCTCTTACTTGAACTTCGGTAGATGCTATAAGTTGAGTCACTGATCTAAATGGCAGATGGATACGAAGTCTCGGTGGTAAGTCTGATTTTGTCAACACCACAGCGATTTGTATCAATGCTGATCGCCCAAATGATGCCCGTATGCTAAGGACAATAAGCATTTAACCAGGACGGAACGAATAGCTCGTTTAGGTCAATAGGACAGACAAGTTATTTCTGTACAGACTGGCGTACAGCAAAATAGAGTAGATGTCATAATATATTTTGTGTCTTGAATAGAAACAGTGTGAGGACGTATGTGCGAGTGTCTCCCCTCCCCCCCCCCCCCCCTCAGGTCTCTTCCTCTTTGTCTTCCCTTTTTCAGTAGTATGCGTGTTATAAGTGGTCGTCGTATGCTTGTTTTTCCTTATTACGTATTCTTTGTTTAAATTTTAGAATCATTTTCAAAGAACAAGAAAATAGCAAAAAACTGCTTAAAATTAGCAGCAGAATATTCTATAACAGCAGAAGTACAGAAATATTCACGAAACAGGTTAAGGAGCAATACCTCATCGCAACAGGAAAAAACAAATTGTATTATTGGGGAACACTGGGATCTGTTACGTTATCTTGCAAAAAAACAGTACTGTGTTTCCGCGTGAACTGCACGTAAGGAGCAATGTTTGGTGAAAAGGCTGCTCTGTGGCCTTTAGCTGGCGCTGTTCCTGCCTTTGCGACATTTTTATCGTATTCCTCGGGATAACTTGCTGAGAGCGAGGCAACTTCACTACTACTGTTTTGATGAAGTTTCTTACAGAGAGAATTTATGAACAGAGTAATAGGATGGGACCGAAAGGAAAGCGTTTACGTTTCTAAATTAACGGAAACCCAGTGCAAACAAGAAACTCCACAGAATATAGGCTTTTTCCTTCTTCAAAAGCTGTATTGAGTTTACTTATGCCGTCGAAGTTAAGAACCAAGTTTTAAACGATAAAGGAGCTAGTTTTGAATTCACAAATGGTTGAACTTGCTATGCTTCCGGAACCGTAACACGGGCGTAAAAACAAGGCGGAGATGAAGTCGGCGTGCAGCTCCTAATGAAACACCTCGCAGCAGTATTCACCAAGCTACTGATCGGTATAATAAGTCCTACAGCAGCTGCTAATATATTCCAGAGACAGGAGTTCGGAAGTTAGCAACTACATATTACGATGTCTGTTGGTGACATTGTGAGGAGATCTAATGGGGCACCTTCGTTAGACGATCTAGATACCGAGTTTTTGTCTTCCCTCAAAAGATCTGTGGAGAGCTCCATCAAACGAGAATTCCAGTTCATGAAAACAATTTCATTTTTTCGCATTCAAGTGATTGCTGACGAAGTGTCAGCATGCTTTGCTGTACTGAGGGTCTACAATGATAAGACATATAGCTATAGGATACTTAATGAATCTGAGCCGTACTACAATTTGGCCTACCACTATTTACACCTCCCAAGTCTCAGAAATATTTACCTTCAAGGAAAGGGTCGCTTGCACTTTCTAATAGGCTTCCACTTTGAGGTATCAAAAGACAAGAATTTTTATTTTGATTTCACAAGAACAAATACGATACTGGACATTGGCTGTCAATCAACGAATTTCGTTTTAACTACATTTAGGTAATACTGTTTACAGCACTAGCCATGACGGTAGCAAAACCATACACAATGCAATGCCAAATGCAAGTCAGAGCCATTATTACTGAATATTCACTGACGTAATAATATTGGCCTACACCTTTCGTGTCTATTCGTTTCGTAGCAGCTGAAGACCAGGGAAGTGCCTCCAATCAGCCACGATAGGTGAAAAGAGAATTTTGTTGCGGTATACTTTACGTCTGCAGATTAAATAGTGACGTCTTATTATCTGAACCTCCTACACAAACACCCACTCTCACTCACAACACACACACTTTATGAAACGACACAGCAAATGGTTCCTGTCCTCCTCTGTTATAACATTGGCCTATGGTTCCTCTGACACAAAAATTAGTTAGTTCCTGCAGGCGCATAGGATAGGAGACTGAAACATTTTACTGTTAACATTGGCATAGTCTCCCTACCGGCACATCACCTGCCTTCCTCCTTAGCAACAGCTAGTCAGTATTCCCTCATATTCTCAAGACACTCACTGCTGTTTACCTTACATTTTCCTCCTACTATTTCAGTGCTAACATTACCCTTTATTTCTCGAACTTCCCGAGAGCAGTTAATTTCTTCTATATTTCTGATTCTCTTTGTTCTGCATCAGTTCTGCATCATGTCTTTCCATTAAGTATATTATTACTTCCAATTCCTCGGAGGAGAAATGTACTTAACACAGTGCTAACAGGACCAAACTAACTGCAATACTGAAATCTCATGAATATACTACTACTAATAATAATGTGGAACTCATGTACGAAAGACAGTGCATTATTAATTGCATATAGAATCTCTACGGTGCATTGTTAGGTGTAGGAGAGACCAAAAGGACCTTTCCAGGTAAAATATGTTCGTAAATAAATATAAATAAATAAATAACGTCATTGAGAAATTAAGTATCACAGTATAAATGTAATACTATTGGCATATGTGCATTTGACAAGTTCATATATTTTTTTCATTATTTATTTCAATCCACGACCCACTTCTCCCTGAATTATAACTAAGCACGACAGCTGAAATCAGTGAAAAGATCCAGGAGCTTAACAGGGAAAGAAAACATTTGAACTTCAAAACATGAGAGAAGCCAAAGAATAGACATAATTTAGTCCACAAACTGCAGTTACAAAATTTGGATTTCACTGTAAAGTTGTTTCTGTTGCATAACAGACTGATGTGCTATATCATAACAGTGTTCTGCTCGTTCGTTCCCCTTGTCACACTGGCTTTTTCTCAGTGTCTTGCTTCCTCCTATTCGTCACCGGATCAACTTTTATTTCTGTTATAGACATTGAATGAAAGTAACTCCTACATCACGAGCCATTTTCTTACCTTGATATTAGTGATAGTTTTTTCAATTCGTACAATTGTGCTTCATTTCATTTATTTATTATTTGCTGGACGATGTGTATTTTTTCTGTGTATCACGTTGAATTAGTAGGTGGAGGCTACTAAATGTAGGCTGTATTTTTCTTCGTACTCTAATAACCGCTGTAAATTTCCTGGAGGGTGAGACATAATTAGTCATAGGACTGTAAAATATAAATAAACACAATTTGCTGGGTGTCCTTTTCTTCTAGATACTCATCGGGCGTCCGTATTGTTTCATCATTGCATATTCTGCCACCTAATGTACGGCGTTCTTGTTCAGGCGTCTTCTGATCGTTGTCATTTTGATTTTAGGGTTTTGTTTCTGCTTTGAGTTTCTTCTTTTCTTCGTCTGTGTCGCAAGTCCATATCGTGATATCATACATCCTGTATATTGTACTACTAAACAAAACAAAGCTGTGTACCTACTTAGTTGTGAGATATTTACCTCTTATTCAATTTTTTCAGACACATTAATGTGTTTTGCCGCATTAGGTGAGTATAATCACAGTATGTACTCAAACTGAGAAGAACAGTTTCTCTTGGAAATTATTCACTAGGTACTGACACAATTGTGGAAATTAGCACGCTAGTATAGTTCTGTGGCTCACTGTGTAAGTTCCAGACAGTGACTGTAAAGTTCCACAGTTTGATCCCCTGTCGTTGCTCTGATATATTCCGTCACTTTCGCTACTTTACCCTCTGGCAACGATTTATTAACGTCAGAAATACCAAATTGCGCTTTGGTTCGGAGCATGATGTAAGCTGTTATGTCCTATAACTGGCTGAATAAGTCGTAGGTAGGAGGGAGTCCAGGAACGTGCTTAATAATGCACTATGATGTTGAAACAAACCTTTGTTAGTCAAATTTGAGCCCTACTGCATCAAGCGACGTACAGCAAGAGGCAATTTCAGGGTTTCTTTAAGGTTGTCTTTGTGCACATATTGCTTTGATTACCTCAGAATTAAACTCTTGTTTATTGCTTACCAAGTTGCGTTATTTTTGCTTCCATCAGGTTCCTTTTAACTATACGTATCCGTTTAATTTTTAACTTCAGACTTTCTTCTTAATCTGGTTGGTTCCATACTTTAAATAAACCCATAGAACTGTAGCCCTTGTGTTTTCACACACACACATATATATATATATATATATATATGGGGAGGGAGAGAGAGAGAGAGAGAGAGAGAGAGAGAGAGACTGAAAAAAATCCTAAACACAGTACTCAGAATAATCAAGAAAGTTGTAGATCCAAAGTTTGCTGAAGAAGCAACATACAGACTAAGAGCAATTAAACAAATTATATGAATCGTAATTGGATCTGCTACCTCACATGGTTGCTGTCTTGATATCTGATTCGTCATATGGGTTGTATCTTCATTCCCTAGTCTTCTGTATCTCAGATGTCTCACAATATATTTCGTTCGTCCTCCTCTATATCTTGCTTAAGATGTTACACTTAAGACTGTATTTCTGACTGTCGAAATGTGTCAATTTCTGCAGTTCTTAGCTATACTCGTGTTCGTTTGTGTTATCTTCTCCTCCAACAAGACATTATTTGTACTGTTATTTGATTGTATAGCAAAGTTTTAGTAACGGAGTGTGTGAATCAGCTGTTATAAGACAGCTGTGCTATTACACGTCTACACATTTTATTGAAACCGTATAGCGAGGATTTCCATTCTCCTGAGGCAGTCTGTTACTGTAAAGCTTTTAGACACGTCTCTGGAGGCGAGTCAGAGTTGTCACTTTCTTTCCACGATGTTCGACTAGTTCTCTAGTTGTCTTCGTCGGATACGGAGCGCAGATTTAGCTGCTCGCTGTTTGGACTCCAGCCAACTTGTGAACAGGACACGATCCGTACCGTCCTAACTATTGTTCCGCGGCACCGTCAAAGAGTAAAAGCGCCTCAGAGGAATGTAAGACAAACGAGAAGGCTATTCCTCACGTGTGAACATGAACTGAAGTACGAAGATACCAGGATGGAGAGGTCACTGAACCTGTGGGACAGTGTAATAAACGATGCAATCGAGAATACAGTTGTGGATAATTTCATTAATGGCAATAGTATTTTCAGCTTAAGTAAAGCGTGGGATCTGGCACTGAGTTTACAGACATCACGTCGACGAATATGTCGATGTTCTTTCTCTACTCCTGGATTAGTGGCTACTTACGTGTTTCGTCCTGAGTATATCGTCTTATGACATTCATTATTGAGAAGGGGGTGTCAAAGGAAGGTTGGCACCTCACAACGAAACCACAGAAGAGTATAGTCGCTCTATGCCGCACTGACGACTGAGAAACGCCGTCGTGGCTACGTCTTCCAGACGCACAATCGATGGTCGTCTGAGGAGAGGAATTCTGGGCCAGTTCGTAATCACCGATCAAGACGACAATAACGTCTTAGATATGTCGCCAGTGTATTAAATGTGTTAGGAAGAACTGTGTTGTGAACATTGTGTCAGTTATATGATCTTCAAGTGAAGAGTTTTGTAAATTTGTGGTATCAAGTGATACTTTAATATTCAGAGACAGTTATAGATACTCAGCACATTCCTGTGCAAATGGACTGTATAAAGTTATGTAAGTCTTCATATATACTGGTGTCCAAAATTGAAGCAGCAGACCACTCTCTCCCCGTCTTGTATCTAATTCGCCGTATGATCATACAAACTATCAACAGATGACAGCACAGTCCTGTTCTGCAGGGAAAATGGCATTACTCAACGGACAACCTCGTCAACGATGGCGTCATGGCACCTTCCAAACGGGGTAGTGTTTGCCGGGTAGTCCCACATCCACAATCGCTGTGTATACAGTCACCGATGGCGCAGTATGGCACAAAGGAGACTCCTATCAGACTCTCTGCGGTGGAGGGTCAAAAGTGGAATAGAAGCAGAACAGTCGCAAACTGATGAGGCCCCATGGCTTAATCTGGAGCGTTCTGTTCTTGATCAGATGTGGCAACCATTTTTAGAGACCGAAACAGTACCCCAAAGACCAGGGCAGGGCCGATCACGTATGATATCAGAAAGAGAGGAATGCCATTTGGATGTAAGGGCACGACAGTACCGTCTTAGTACTGCACGGAACCTGGCATCTGACCTCGCAGCATCCAATGGACGTGTTGTATCGAGACAGAAGTACGGAAGTCTCCGGCAGAGTGGCCTTTATCTTTGGAGACCTACTGTAAGTGTACCTCTGTTGCGTCTTCACAGAAGGGAACGTTTAGAGTGTAGTCGTCAACATGCCACCTGCACGGTCGAACAGCTGGCCAACGTTCTTTTCACAGGTGAGTCCCGATGGAGGGAACGTGGAACACGGTTTCAGGACCCAAACATTGTGCAAAGAGACGGATATCCAGGAGGTTCTCTAATGTTGTGGACACGGATTATGTTGACCACATGAACACCTCTTCATGACCTGAATCGGCGAGGTTTAACTGCTGTCAAGTATCGTGACGAGATCTTGGGATCCCATGTGCTGTTGTTGTGTGGTGGTACGGGCCCAGACTTCGTACTGATGGACGATAATGATCGAACTCATAAAGCACGACCTGTTGATGTTTTCTTGGAAACGGGAGATATTGCAGTCATTGCCGCCTGCTCACAGTCCCGATTTGAATCCCGTAGAGCATGTGTCTTGTGTGTTAGGGAGACAGGATGCATCATGTCAGCATTCATCAACCACTCTCCAAGACTTGCGAGCAATTCTCCAGGAAGAATGGGCATTACTGCGTCGACAGGAGATTGGTGATATCATTCACAAGATGCCCCGTCGTTGTCATGCCTGTATTGCTGCCAGAGGTGGCCAGTGAATCCCATACTGAGCACATTAACCAGTTGTCGGAATGTGTGTGGAAATCCATTAAGGTGGAAATAACGAAGAACATCTTTGTATACCGTTACACATATTGCAGTTGTTTACGTTCTGTATTCTTTACATTGTTTCTACTTAACTATCACCTGTTTACGCTGTTTTGTGGCAAAATAAACACAACCTTGCAAAATTTTCGATTGTTGCTTTAATTTTGGACACCACTGTACATATTATAATAAAGTGAACTAATATTTTTTGTGCGTAGTTCCACTCAATCTCTTCCCAGAGCAGACCAAACATCCCACTGTTGCACGGGCGAGTGTGTTCTCGTCGGGCACAACGATGATTACAAACGTTTTAATGGTTTGCTATAAACTTTTTGTTGGCGCAAAATTTGTATGAGACACTTTTATTCTTGCTTTGGAGGTAACCGAAAATTTTTATTAAAGCCTCGAAAAAATATTAACCCTTCACTGCGACACGTTATTCCCAACCATGAATGACCTAGCAGCCACCTTCGTTGTAGAAGTTTGCATTTTGGTCGTTCAGGAAACATTCTAGATCGAAAATCACGTCGTCGTCAGTTATCAAATGTCTATCACACAATTATTTCTTCATCCGAAGAAACAGATGGAAGTCACTGGGCGCTATCTCAGAAGGATTGGGGCATGAGGCCAACGATGGAACGTGTCTGACTGTGTCCTGTGATGTATTATCTGTTATCATCGCCCCGTAGCAGTCTCTAAAAACACAAAGGCTCGCCTATCCGATGATCGTTGAGTTTTCACCCATTTTATGCCCGTGGTAAAGAAACATGTTTCACCGACTGCTTTGCTCCTTCGCCTCGGAACCACAGTGAGACACCCAACACTCGATAATGGTAATTAGGCGGCCAAAGAACTCATCTGTTTTTCCCTGACACACAACTCTCATGCTAGCCGTGTGATGAAAAATACTGGAAACTGATTTTTCGAAAAACAGGTCGTCCAGTTCTCCTGGGATCCCCGGTTCTTCATAAAGAGATGGGCTGTCATTTCGTTCTCCGTCATTCAGGCTTGTGTGACCACACTGGAAGCGGTTCGTACCCCCTGACCATTGTGCATTTTAAGTTGCTGCGTTCTGTGCGTACACATGCACCGACTCAATAAGGATTGTTGCAGCTTTCTTCCCAATCAAGATCAGAAAACGAATTTACACACTACACTGCACTTCTCCAACGGGCTCCGCCATTTTATTTCATCTCTTCTAGAGGTGTGCTACGGTGCTACAGACCGGGGATTTCAATGTTGACCAGGACAGTACACATGTACCTGCAAATAAATATTAATTATTTAGGTAAGTCTTTTCGATGCGATAATCAACATTTTATGATTAATTAGACGCCGGTAAATAATCACTAGAACCACTCGCAATGTGTCCCATCCACACTTTGGCTGGAGTCGGAATCTGCGATCACTACCTGACGAAGGCAACTACGAAAGAGGTTAAAATTTGAAGAAGTTAAAAATACATAAAGCAGGTATAAAAAATACAGTCAAACACAGCAGAGACTCGGTCTCATAGCAAAATGTATAATGTCCGTATATGACATATACGACGCAGCGGGCTCAGCTGAGTAAAACAAAACTACGAAAGTTGTCGAAACACCGTGTAAATAACTCGTCTGCGAAACAGAGAACCGTCGAAAGCCTGGAAGAGTACTTATAAGCGCTGACTGTATTAATCACGTTTTGCACATCCATAGCACATCCGCAGCTGCCTTCACTGGGCGCACCTACACTTCCGAGTGACCTACCGAAACGAGAACAATAAGCAGATTCCCATTCGCGCGCGCTCGGTCTTTGATATATGGCGGGTAGCGAATGGAAATTCTCTTAATGCGGCAAGTTTTGAGATTGTTCCGCGAGATTAAGTAGCGCCGTTCTTTCCTTCCCTGCTTGCACCGGCTGCGCGGCATTTGTCTACGGCCGTGATGGAATACTTAATTGTATCATCCGGCACTCCTGGCAATGTACAGTATTTTTCAATTAGAATTATATGGTGCTTTATAACGGAATGTTTGCGAGCTCCTCGGATCTCGACAAGGCGAAATACGAAACGCCAAGTGCGGCGCTCTTGCTAGCTTTTCTGGGTTTAATTAAAATATAAGGTCCCCCCACCCAAAGCGGAGCGGAGAGGGCGCACCGCTTCCAAACACTGATGCATTTCTGTCGTTGCTCATTGTCTGCGAGTGTTTTAATTAGCGAGCGCCATCTGACATCAGCCACACTCTTTCAGCGTCGACGAGGAACTAGTGTACCGTTCTTCCAGCTGCGAACGGGACATTTTTGCCCACGAACCTCCTTTTGCTGTCGCAATATGAATTGCTTCAATTAAACTTCCAAAGCAACATTTGGAATACACGTGACAGCTGTTTCTGAAAACTGGAAATGATGTTGGCCAGACGCGGCGACGCTGTTTTACTAATACACTGTTGCCCATTGAAACGGCAACACCAGTAAGAATAGCAACTAACGAAATTTTACTTATTGTGCGTATAGATTAGAGTAAGAGAATTGCACGATTTAAATTGTAAGTGGTTTTTGAATATACAGTGTGAGAAATATAATACACGAATATGTCACCGAGCGAGGTGGCGCAGTGGTTAGACACTGGACTCGCATTCGGGAGGACGACGGTTCAATCCCGCGTCCGGCCATCCTGATTTAGGTTTTCCGTGATTTCCCTAAATCACTCCAGGCAAATGCCGGGATGGTTCCTCTGAAAGGGCACGGCCGACTTCCTTCCCCATCCTTCCCTACTCCGATGAGACCGATGACGTCGCTGTCTGGTCTCCTTCCCCGAAACCGACCAACGAATATGCCACCACTGGGTCAGTAGACGGGTCTAACGCTGGTGCGCATCAGGTAGAACTCTGCTTTGATGACAGACACGTGTACGTCATTCCATGCTGCTTCAGCTCTACAGGGTGGTTAGGAACAGTCTGAAAAGCGTGTTGCAGGATAGGTTGTGCTTGGAAATAACTGTTAAGAAAAAAAATTCCGAGTTAATTTGCACTGAAGTTACCAAATCAGGTCAGGAACTGCCATCATCGCAACAAGGTCACATGTTCTGTCCGATCTCGCACGTGCCGGCCGCCCGCACACAGCTGTGACTGGCGCAAGGGTGTCGGAACGTGCGGACACCCTCATTCGAGTTGATTGGTTGACTGACTGATCACAATCGAACACCTCACTGTCTCTGTTGGTAGTGCTGACACACCAGTTGAGGTACTCGAAGGTACGTGACAGCTAGATTTGTCGCCGCCTAACGGGAGACCATAAATAGCAACGAAGGCTCATTCGTGAGGAACTGCTTGCACTTTACGAGGCTGATCGTGCCGAACATCATCACAGGTGATGAAACACTTCGAACAGGAAAAAGTTCGGTAATCCATGGAGTGGCGCCACACTACCTCTCATCCGAATAAAACGTTCAAAGCCTTACCCATAGCCGGTAAAGTCATGGCTACGGTCTGAAATGGTCATTATTCTGCTTGATATTCTCCATCGTGTTGCAGTGTATTGTAGTGCCCTCAAGAAATTGAAGATATGGTGTCTAGGAAACTTGCGTACTTGGTTCGCTAGACAAACATTCAAACAAATCGTATTATGAGTGTTATTACAAAAAGAAAATACGCAGTACTTTACTTTTCAATTAGACAGATGTGTCGCAATCAAATGGTGACATACAGAATAATCGATCTTCTTCAGTATAAACAATTCCAAGTTTGCGCTACATAGAGTGTACAAGCGAAAGTGACAAGAGTTAACACTTCTATTCAAGTCGCTAGTCTTGAAGCTGCTGTTCAGCTGGGTCATTGTCAGCCCTTCACATAGGGGCCGCTGCTGTCGCGTTGTCGTCCTGGAGAGGGGTCGGTGAGCGTACGACTGGCTGACGTCTTCTCACAGCCATCTCTTCTCTGTGGTTCCCTTTCTCGCGTGCCTGCGCTTGACTTTACGCAGTAACAGAAGAAACGGCTTCAGTGCGTTCGCGCCACAAAAATACAAAAAAACTTCTGCTTCTCCATGACAAGGCTAGGCCTCATACACGTCTACGCACTAAGCTTCATTGGACGGTTCTACCTCAGGCGCCCTACAGCCCGGATCGCGGACCTTCCGACTCCATATGTTTGGCCCAATGAAGGATGCACTCCACGAGAAACAGTACGTGGTTGATGCGTTATTCGCCGGCCGGTGTGGCCGAGCGGTTCTAGGCGCTTCAGTCTGGAATCGCGCGACCGCTACGGTCGCAGGTTCGAATTCTGCCTCGGGCACGGATGTCTTTAGCTTGGTTAGGTTTAAGTAGTTCTAACTTCTAGGGGACTGATGGCCTCAGATGTTAAGTCCAATAGTGCTCAGAGCCATTTTTTAATGCGTTTTTCGTGCAGCCCGACGTTGGCTCCGACGTCGACCAGTAGAATGGTACAGCCTGCCCTGCAACACCGTTACAAGCTCTTGAGAGTGTTTCTGACCAACCTGTACATCAAAGTTCATCAACCGCAGTGGCTGGTGGGTGATGGGATGCCAGTCTCTCTGCAGCACATCACAATTGTTTTCAGTGTGTGAGACATTTGAGTAATACGCTGACCAGGACAACAGTGATACACTCTTTATATCGAGATAGGTCAGGACAGAACTGGTTATATGCCCCTTCCGTTATCCTTCCGAAAAGAAACATCACAGAGGCCTCGAACATAGGACACAGCAGCCGGCCGTAACAGGTCAGAAGTGTAACGACTGCTGTCCAAATTGCCGGCTATGCGAACCAGAGGTAATCGTGTTGTTAACCCAATGGCGCTCCACAGCAGAGCGCCACTTTCTGCGCCCTATGACGATGACGAACGCCATCAGGCAAAGTTCGTTCCTGTCACACACGGATACGTCTATTTGACGCTGCACGTAGAAGTGGGTCATGCCTGTTGCCTGAAAGGTTAACGTGTTGCCTTTCCTGCGTCTAATGTTGTCGTTGGGCGAACCACTCCGGGCGCCTCTCTGTTGAGCGTCAAGAGATGCTGCATCAGAAGTCGCCGTGCTGAGACCTCCTCACACCGTCCGTTTGATACTTGTCTTTCTGCAGACAGTCATTTACGTGACGTGGCTCTGTGATCGTGCGCGGATGAGCCGAAAATATGCCTGTCCCCCAGGGCTTTGGTCGGAGAAGTCATCAGTCAAAAGAGCCTAACATCAACAACAGAACGATTGAGATATCTTTTGAGATCCAATTTTTTAAACTTAAGCTTTATAGGTAGGTACATTGTTATTAACTTAATTACGACATTCCTAAGCTGGCTTTTGCTACAACGCCCTAAATCCGACTAAGGTACTTTGGCTCTTCCGACTCTCCCATCCACACTCGTCTTGTGTACTTGTTTCGTATCTCTCTTTCTCGTCATCCCCTTTGTATGTCCACACCATCTCAACACATCTTCCGTAATACTCGACATTGCATCTTCTTTCAGTCCACAACGCTCCCTAAAATTAACATAATAAACTTTAAGTAAAGTTGTAAGTTTTATTAAAGTGTAGCTGCGCTGAATAAAACTTGGTATCACACTTAATAACGGTATTATTTATCGATAAAATTAAACTGTAAGGTATCCATAGAATTAAATCGTGACAGTGACTGACGAACGCTAATGTGATAAACGGCCTTGCACCTCGTTCGAAAGTTTGTCTACGTCAAGTATGTACGTAGCTGTTTTTAATTTTAGGCACGATCCAAGGTTTTCATCAATAAGATGACTTCCAATTTACTGTTCATAAGGCTAATGCTTGAAAATGATTGTTCGCACGAATATGTGGACCTGAATAAGGAAAGAACGGCATACGCAATTTTTTCACCTGATTCTGTAAGTCATAAATACTATTCCAGGAGCTAAAAGTCAACATATCTTCCTCCTTTAGGTCTCCAAAAGCAGACCACTTACGCTGTGAACCAAGAAGTAAGCTCACTTCTGTTTCTCTCCAGTACATATGCACTAATTCGTTTGACTTCAACCTCCAAAATTCGTTGTTTTTTAAAATCCAACAATCTTCGAAAGCGAATCGAAGTTTTTCTTTCAGAATCTACAACAAAAAATGTTGAGTTTTTTCGAATTAAATAACTTGGTCTAACATCGAAAAAATTGTGTTTCATTCTGCTGTAGTTTACAATTAATCTGGTTTAGATGAGATATAACGTCTACCATGAAATAAATTTTTTGGATTCACCGATCTTTCGTTAGTTCTGGATACTGAAAGCTCTTCCCAAGGAGAAATGCTGTAATTACTTTCAATGAGAAAGCGAAACGTTACGAAACACTTCCTCTAAATAACCAACATACCTCTTATGTAGCAGAGGATCTGCGTACTCATTCTCCATTTCAAATAAAGATTCTGTAAATTGTCGATGATGAAGGACTTCAACCCTGTACATGCGCACCCTCACGTGGTCTTACTTGAAAGAACAACATTCAAGGGGCAGAAGAGCTGGCTAGCCCCGGTTTGCCGACCACTGTCTTAGGGCGTTAGTTGCATGGGAATGTTCCGTTGCGTAGTCTCTCGATTATGAACCTCCTGAACCTGTCAATTACATATTTACATGAAAGTTGTGGGACTCCGCGATACGATAAACAGCAGTATTGATAGGCCACGTTCCTACCGTTGTGGAATTTCGACAGGTGCTGTTAGACGTTTCTCCCGCTTACACGAGTCATACGAAGCTTTCTTTACAAAGAAACAACATTCAGTGCGATTTCTGAGTGAGAAACCCTCTGTGTAATCGCACATTGTGTGCGTAATGTAGATGCTGTTACTCGTACTTACTTTGTAGCTTTGCGTTGCAATGCTACTCATTTGCTTATCCAGGCATGTAGTACATTTCACTCTTATTCGAAGTTTGTTCCAAGTTGAACGTTTAGTCTCATGGTACGTCTTGGGAGCTTTGTCTGCTGTTCTAGGCAAGGAAAGCTGGTATCACTGCCAGTAAACCTGTATGCAAAAAATCATAGCAGACTTCTAATTAGCCCTCCCTCCGATGGCTGCTTCAGTTAAATTTTTATTTATACTAAACTGCTAACAGATGCCAGAATGAAATACAGAGGGTTGAAAACATCTTTATTCAATTACGCACAACTATCTACTACAAGAATGAATGTAGATACTTCGGTTATACCTTTACGTACGCATCAAAACTAAAAGTTTACCTTGGCACCAGTTGAATGTTACCAATTCATATGGTGGCCAAAACTGCATGTAGATGCCGGACGCGGTGGCCGTGCGGTTCTAGGCACTGCAGTCCGGAACCGCGGGACTGCTACGGTCGCAGGTTCGAATCCTGCCTCGGGCATGGTTGTGTGTGATGTCCTGAGGTTAGTTAGGCTTAAGTAGTTGTACGTTATAGGAGACTGATGACCTAAGATGTTAAGTCCCATAGTGCTCAGAGCCATTTGAACCATTTTTTTGCAAGTAGATGACGAAAATTCCATTTTTCAGGAGGAAAGAGCACGCTGCACGGACACTTGCATGTAACAACATTACTTAGCAACAAGCTGACTCCATAAGGGACATGCCGATGTTGCATCGCGCCGTCCATTTCTAAAATCTCCAGATCCTATGGTATGCGTTTTTTTTTTTTTTTTTTTTTTTTTTTTTTTTTTTGCCTTCCTCTCCTACAACTTTGAGTAAACTGCTACGCCGCTTAGCACCAGTAGTGAATGCAGTAACTAGGGTTGCCAGGTAGAAAAATAGAAAAGCCCGACTCGGCTTTATATTTGGCAGAACAGTTTGCCCTAAAGGCCGAATTACCAGTATTAAATAGAAAGAGGGCCATCTGGGTATTTTTAATCGTCTATAAATAATCATTGAAACTTTTTTTCGCGAGGTCTGTCTTTAGCGTGACTAAAATAAAAAGTAATAAGTAGACAACCTTATAAAATGGCAATTAAGATAGCATCTAAGTGCTTAGTGAGCTTCCTAATCGTATTTCAAAATAAACTATAATTTCGTCATTAAAGAAAATAGACAATTATCTATTTTTACGTGACGGAAAACGAAAAACTATTCAGTAACTTTGATCATGTAAATTAGATATATAAAGAAACAACAATAATCTGTAGTTAAGTATTAATATACCTCATTTGAATCCACTTTATCAAGAACGATTTTTTTCTTGGAAGTCATTTCGAGAATCTCTTTAAAGTATAATTTCAAATTACACAACCATAACATTATCTTTGTGATTGTGACGGTTTGCAATTTATTGTTGCTTTGTCCACTGGGCGTTTCTGAAAGAGAACATCCTTTCGACGTTGGCATAGTTGCCTGGAACTGCAAAGTAATATTCTGCCAGTTTCAACAATTGCGAATAAAATTCTTCATTACGATGTGATCTGAAATAAGCTGCCCACGATTTAAGAACCAAAATCTTTTTAAAGGCAAAGTCGTCTTTCTTTCGTTCCACAAATTTCGTGAAATTTTACCACTGATCAAAGAATTTGCTGTCATCCAAGTACACGTTTTTTTTCCTAGGTTGGTATGTTTGCATATCCTCATACTATACCTCCTTTTCCCTCCTTATTTTTTTTCTCGCGCTTACGTCATTATTTTGGAACGGGCATAAGTTGTAGGTTCGCCACTGTATCGCTAAAAAATCTAACAAAAGCGGTACAAGCCGGACTCTAACATATTTGACCGATCACGACCATAAAAATCCGAGCACTTGGTAAGCCTAGCAATAACTCAAGACATGCTCGGATAAGCGTGACGAGTTTGATTATCGTCCGACTTTTTTTTTCTGCGTCCAGTGGAAGGTACGTTGAACATTTATCAGAGCTCATTGAAAACTTTCACCCCAAACGTCACTGTAAGAAGTACCCAAAATTTGCTGTGCTTGCAGGTGAAAGATGTAATCTTGTTACATAGGGTGGTTCTTTTGAAAAGAAGAACTTTGAAGTCCTATGCGTGAGTTAAAATTCACCTCAAAGTTTTTTTCTTCATTCATGTAGAACATATAATATTGTACTGTTGAATGAATATTTCTGAAACATCCTGTATTTTGTTTATTTAAAGGTGCGTACCTGCTTAGCCACGCTGTAGGAAACGCTAGTTGTGTTAAGCTATTCTAGCCATTAGTTTTCAGGAGCTGTATTTTTATGTATACTTGTAACATTCCTCCTTCTGCTAGTGTTCGTGTTGCAGGCGCAGACAGGCTGCTGTAAACCTCACCAACGACATCATGCAGTTGCAGTGGATCCCATGCACCGGTGTATCCATCTTCAGAAAATAAGTTTCCTCGGAAAACAGGTACTATGTGTGTGGATGTGTTTGTAACGTGTTTTTAAGTGCAGACTACGTATTAAAAAGGTGTAGCACATGAAGAAGGTTATTGTTCAAGACCTGCTATACCACTATTCCACTTACCGTGTCCACTCACCAGAACTGGGTTAGTGAGCTGATGGACTGTCATGTAGTGAGAGGAAGGCACGATGTTCCATCTCTAATAGTGCCATCACTCGTGAAGATCTGGCAGCCTGTCAGCCTCAGTGACAACATATAAACCGACAGATTTTCTGCTAGGTAAGATTTATGAAACCTGTTATCAGCATCAGTCACTGTTCGATAACAGTAATAACATTCATAAACATAATATTGGGCGTGTGTGTGGCCGAAAAGAAGTGTCTTACTCAACCATAAAAATCTTTGATCACCCACTCAGTTATGTGAAAAATCACGTCCAGTACTGAACACTGCCTGCTCACAAGTGACTAGTCTAATGCACATTTGTTGTTTGCAGTTGTTAGTTCGAACTGACACCGTAGTTATGCTTACAAGTAAGTCACCACATGTAAAAAGTAAAAAAAGATAAGGGTAACGCAAGACTAGGAGACAGCTACGTGAACGATCAATATATTACCATATTCTTCAATGAGGAAATGTATTATGGTAGTTTGATAATGGACAATCCACAGCCTTTATATAGTCTAGTTGTGAAGCATAGTAATTACCGCTGATGATTGCCAAGGCAAGGCGTAAAGCTTTCTGAGTATGAAATATAATTGCACACAAATTTTTTAGAGTACTGTTGGAAAACATTTACATCGGCCTGCCTTAACCTCGTTACATGTTTGAAGCCTTTGTAACAACGACCGCTTACCACTGTCCAGCATGACGAGATTCTGTTTCTTACCGTGAAACGCGTCACTGATGGGGTAAGCAGCTTAGCGCCGGTGACAAATGGAGTATTGTACAGCACACTCTTGACACGCTGCCACAGAAAAAAGAATCAGGGGAACTCAGGCTACTCTCAGCTTGGGGAAAATTGGGCAGGTGAAGTAGGAGCCGGTACGTCCACGATATTTCGCGCCGCCTGATGTTTTCTTTCTTATCATGACAAGAGCGAGCGTGTTGTACCGTATTTCATTTGCCGAGATGATTACAAGAATCAATTTTACGTTTCACAGCAGGAAATAAAATACTACCATGCTTGATGAGATTGAACGGCTATTGGTGCGAAAGTACCAAGCGTATAATGAGGCTCAGGACAGACTGTTTCAATACCTGTAGTAAAGTTACTCGAATACGCCTCTAACAAAATGTAATTAATATAAAGTTTTGGTTTCCAGAATGAGGTTTCCACTCTGCAGAGGAGTCTGCGCTGATATGAAACTTTTTGACAGATTGACAGATTAAAACTGTGAGCCGGGCCGAAACTCGGACTCGGGACCTTTGCCTTTCGCGGGCAAGTGCAGGTTCGCAGAAGAGCGTCTGTGAAGTTTGGAAGGTAGGAGACGAGGTACTGGCACAATTGAAGCTGTGAGTATGGGTCGTGAGTCGTGCTTGGGTAGCTTAGCTGGTACAGCACTTGCCCGCGAAAGGCAAAGGTCCCGAGTTCGAGTCTCGGTCCGGCATACAGTTTTAATCTGTCAGGAAGTTTCAAAGTTTTTGTTGTTCTTTCCCAGTACTTTACGAACGACTCATGCGTGTACGACATTAACGATTCTGAATGTGATGGATTCCTGGATCACTCAGTACAGATAGAAAATAATCATTACTGTAAATGTGACGACGTAACAGTAGCAGATAAATCGTACTTTTCCCTTACACGTCGGACGTATATAATAAAGAAAATGGAATAGAATTCCCACTACAGTTAATCAGTTACAGTCATTGATTACCCACTAATATGTCAAAATGACATATTTATTTTAAAACAACAATAACTGTAATTTACCCTAATATCAACCTAGATAATCCTTAAAACATTGACAGTTGGCTAAATAATCTACACGCCAAATACCAGTAAAACGGGAAAAGTCATGAACTATTTTTATAACTACAAAGTCCCTTAACAAGAGATAATCAGCTGTGTTTTACTTATCGTGCCTCGAAGCTAGTCGCTAATACCTGGAAACGCACTAATGGCCTCGGGATGATGCATATTCTCTTTGTACCCTGTGCCTCATTTTCTGAACCTTCTACAGTATTTTGCGAAGCTGCGAACCGCTTCTCTGCCTCATAAACAATCGTTGAAGATATATAGTAACTCAGTTTCACTAAAAAGGTCATAATCCAATTCGTATCCGGCCGGAGTGGCCGAGAGGTTCTAGGGGCTACAGTCTGGAACCGCGCGACCGCTGCGGTCGCAGGTTCGAATCCTGCCTCGGGCATGGATGTGTGTGATGTTCTTAGGTTAGTTAGGTTTAAGTATTTCTAAGTTCTAGGGGACTGATGACCTCAGAAGTTAAGTCCCATAGTGCTCAGAGCCATTTTTCCCAATTCGTAATTTGATAGTTTACTGGGTAACATTAATAAAACGAGTATTTAATTTGCGTACGTGTGTGGAACCGTAACATTCAGGTACTGCTGTATCTTAGCTTATTTTATTTTATTTTTATGCAGCGTTCAACCTCTAAGCGACTCTGATGCATCTGGGTACGATAGCGCTAAGTTTTCCAATGAAGACATCTTAGGTGCGCACTTCTTAAATGTGAGATAGAACCGATGAATCGTATTAGTTACTTAATTCTTCGATTTCGTGCAGTACTGTTGCCTTGTGTCGAGGGAAAACTTTTTGTGCCAAAATCAGCATCTGTGACCTCCAAAGGCGGTGAACGGCAAGCGCGCAGAGGGTGGCGGAAGTCGCCAAATGAGCTTTAATAAGGAAGGGGTGGTGGTTGGCGGGGAAGGAGGGAGGGGGGATGGAGGTCGGTCGCATCCGCCAGCACACCTCCATTCATGGACAGACGCGCGCCGACCGCCAAACGAGCAAGTAGCACTGGCCTCTGCCTCCACTGTATTGGCCTAAACTGAATGGCGCTCCATAGAATGTCTGCCCATATTCTCATTTCGCGCACGGAAAATTCTACAAATATATTCTGAGAAACATCATTCCACCTTTCGCATGTTCCTGGGACTAAAGCGCCGTATCACATCTCTTTCATCCAGGGATTGCAGGACCTGGACGCCATGCTTTTTGCCGTATGGAGTTGTTTACATCACCATCAATCTATTTGCTGATTCTTGAATCACTCGACTGTGCGTATAGCCTTCACACAAGTTCCAAAGCGCGCAATTTAGAACGTGTCACGCCGATGCGTGACCAAGAATGTAAACTGTTGGGTGGCGCCGGCACTTTCACGACAGTACATTTAGAACTACGCGACGTAAACATTCCCGTTGCTGGACCTAGCCCTTGTGGGTCAAAAGTGGTTCAAATGGCTCTGACCACTATGAGACTTAACATCTGAGGTCATCACTCCCCTGGAACTTAGAACTACTTAAACCTAACTAACCTAAGGACAAAAAAATGGTTCAAATGGCTCTGAGCACTATGGGGCTTAACTGCTGTGGTCATCAGTCCCCTAGAACTTAGAACTACTTAAACCTAACTAACCTAACGACATCACACACATCCGTGCCCGAGGCAGGATTCGAACCTGCGACCGTAGCGGTCGCGCGGTTCCAGACTGAAGCGCCTAGAACCGCCTTGTGAGTCACTTCAGGACAATAGTGCTTGTGGAAAGTGAAATACAAAGAATATCTAAATAAGAACTCGAAGATTGAGGCCTATGATGTGCGAGTTACATTTAGCAAACTAGTTTTATGGAAGCTAAACAATTCCCGGCGGGGTCAGAGATTTTCTCTGCCTCATGATGACCGGGTGTTGTGTGATGTCCTTAGGTTAGTCAGGTTTAAGTAGTTCTATGTTCTAGGGGACTGATGACTATAGATGTTAAGTCCCATAGTGCTCAGAGCCATTTGAAGCTAAACACGAGTACGTATGAAAGAAATACATAGCCTGCGGAGATCGAGGAGAAAGCTTTAATGATTATATTGATATCATCTTTTCCTTCCGAAGGGTAATGAACAAGTTTATTGACACTAAGTCTCCATGATATTTAATACGAAATTTGTGATTTGGGAGAGGGGACGAAACAGCGAGGTCATCGGCCCCGCCGGATTAGAGAAGGACGGGGATGAAAGTCGGCCGTGCCCTTTGAAACGAACCATCCCGGAATTTGCCGCAAGAGATTTAGGGAAATCCTACATCATGGTGGCCGGACGCAAGTTTGAATCGTCGTCCTTCCGAATGCAAGTCCAGTGTGCTAATCACTACGCCACCTCGCTCGGTAACATGAAACATTTCTACAGTGCTTGGCATGTCTCTCGAATTGTATTACACGGCGAGAATGCGGAGACTCCTGTGACAAATTTTAAATACGTTTTCGAGGAGGCGACCTGTTTCTAAATATTTGAGAGAAGGTGTAACACGTTCCCCTGCATAAATTATGTTCCTCATGAGTGTGTCGCTCCGGCTGAGTCTGTCCCTCATGATGTCCAATACTACATAAAATGCGTTACCTTCCATTGTTAAATATTTTCCATACTCATCTGAGTTGTTTAACCAAAGGATTATAATGATACCTGCACTTCTTCACCCAAGCTCTTTTTCTGTTATGTTCATGTTGATAGTCGCAATACCTACTGCTGCACCAGAGATGATAATACGTGTTCGATTCGTTTTCACACGGAACATGGCTACAAATGCCGCTCAACATTTTCGAAATGATTTAACTCCGTACGAAACTGAGTGCTAGCGCTCGGTTTTTGCCATTTACGCGGGTAAGAACGTATCCCCAAGCTTCTCTCAAGGTATCTGGGCACAATGGCTGGCTCTGAGCACTATGGGACTTAACTTCTGAGGTCATCAGTCCCCTAGAACTTAGAACTACTTAAACATAACTAACCTAAGGACATCACACACATCCATGCCCGAGGCAGGATTCGAACCTGCGACCGTAGCAGTCGCGCATTCCGGACTGCGTGCCTAGCCGGGCACAATGGTAGTGACGGTTTACAGATACGCCACGTTCAGGATCGCAGTTAGAACCGTACGTGTGAGGCAAGGGCGCCCATACAGTAGTTTTGTAGAGGAGGGATGCATGGTATAGTTGTAATATTTGGGAGACGAACTTCGAAATTGTTAATAGCCATACGATTATCGTATATGACTATGTTAAAAATCTGTGTAACACTAACTTTTAAATCGTTATCGTTTTCTTGAAATGAAAACAGTTGAATACTCTATATTTTTTCCTTTCCCTGAGAGCTAGGCGGGGGGGGGGGGGGGGGGGGGGGGAGGGGTGTTAGGGGAGGGATCGTGGTCTCTTACCATCTCTAACGTGAAGAGAGCCGTCAGGATGAGCTTCTGTACTCGAAAAATAGTACTTGCTAAAAAATATGCTGATGTGCTTCAATACTAACAATGAACTATTCTACATGTAGAAAGTAGGTACACCTAAAAAAAAAGATATCGTAAATATACAACTAGTGAAGTGTAGTAGCTAAACAAAATTGTTATTTTTCCCATAGCAGATGAAGCACCCAGTTTGCTGTAGCTGTTGTAACTATGAAGTGACTGAAGACTCAGATATGTATTACGCTAACTGAAGATGGGTGAAAGTCCAAAATGCTTAAAAATGCTTATTAGCTTAAATAAAAATATAGTGCCGAAAAAATAGTACATCGTTTTAGAGGATTCTAATTCAGTCAAGATTTATTGTTGAAACAGTGCATATGGAGTGCATGAAATGGTTATATTTACAGATCAATAGCAGAAGCGGTTGTGAGGTAGCAGGTATCGGTCCGTGCCAAAACGCCCATATTAGTACACGGTGTAGCTTCCACAGGCGGCAAAGCAAGCGCCGACTCTGGTATTTAGTCGATCGTACAGATAGCGAATACTGTCCTGGGATACGTTATGCTACGCCTGCTCGACCTGTTCAGTACTTCTGTAAGAGCTGTTGGTTGGTGAGTCGCACGAGTCACGCAAGCATACCGCACACAGACAGGTCTGGAAATGGTGGTGGTGTTACTAGAGGAGGCCGAAATGTACGCGTTTTAGCTCAAGCGGCTGGCGTGAGGAGGGAAGAACTATACTGACGTCAGGTCTGGAACATGACAAGAAAATAGCATTCAGAAAGCGGACGTCATTAGTTTGATACTTAACTTTAATCCATTAATGATGAACGTCGCTCTTGACGGTACATGAGTCACAATATTATCTGTTCAGATTATAGTAACTGAATATGGGGCCTTGCTAGGTCGTAGCAAATGACGTAGCTGAAGGCTATGCTAAACTGTCGTCTCTGCAAATGAGAGCGTATGTAGATATTGAACCATAGCTAGCAAAGTCGGCTGTACAACTGGGGCGAGTGCCTGGGAGTCTCTCTAGACTAGACCTGCCGTGTGGCGGCGCTCGGACTGCAATCACTGATAGTGGCGATACACGGGTCCGACGTATACTCGTACCAACGGACCGCGGCCGATTTAAAGGCTACCACCTAGCAAGTGTGGTGTCTGGCGGTAACACGACAGGTGGCAAGGGAAGTTGTTGCACCTCTTGCAGAGCACCTTCATTTTCACTGGTAATGTGTGGACGAGCGTTACCCTGTTGGAACAACGCATCACCTTCCTGTTCCAAGATCGGCAGAAGAACGGGCCTAACAACATTCTGCATGTACCGAGCGCTGGTTACTGTCCCCCCCAGAAACGCCGTAGGTGAATGGGAGTGTTAGCTTATCGCACCCCAGACCATAAGGCGTGGGAAGGAGCCAGTGCGTCTTGAACGAATGCACTCAGAGAGACAGCGCTCACGAGGTCTACATCGTACACATAAACGACCACCAATGGCGTCCAACAGTTCTCGTTGACACGTCTGGACTCACAAACCCTCATCTCTGTGCTGTGGTTGCTGTACGATCTGTCACGCTGCCCTTAGACTACAACGATGCTGAAGGGTTTATGTGCTGTGAGGATGTCCAGAACCTCGTCTACGGATGTGAGAATTTTCACTTGACCACGGATACCGGCATCGTTGTAGAACTGACATATCACGTCTAACTTGAGTGACAGTTCACCGGAAGGACCATCCCGCCACTAGGAAAGTCACAAATTGACGCCTTTAAAACTCGCTCATTTGGCTGTAGGAAGCACGAGTGCGTCTCCGTGGTACGGTTGCCTGCTTGCTTCAGACGTCTGCATCGCACTGAGCCTTTCGGCTGTAAGCTTTCCCTATTAAAGGGCAGACATAGATGGCACTCTGGTAGCTATACCACTACGCTATTTGTTGACGGACGACCTTGAAAGCATTATCAGCACATCTACTATCCCCCAGGTGGCATATGCCATCATCGGATCAAGACGGACGTCGTCTTTCCACGTGTACAAGCGTTTTCCCGACAGCGTACATAAGAAAGTCGTCGGTTGTTGTATCTATCAAAATACGTAATATGATCTACAGCCACGGAGTTCAACAGCCAGTAAAATGCATAAATTATTGTTGGGAACTTCATTATTAGATTTAAAAAACAGAAAGATATTGCTAATTCCAATGAGGCTTTAATTGATAATTAGCACGAGTTACAATAGGTTAACAATAATTTGTTAATCTTGCAGGCTTCAGGTGTAAGCCTTATACAGGACGTATCTGAAAAGATAAAAATTCTAAAAAGTCTTCAATCTCACCTTCGTGAAACTTTTAACGGACGTACCAATTCACACCACGGAGATGTTTCAGTTAACTATGGCATACCTCAAGTTAACGCTTAAGTGGTTTTAATATTTTGTATGTTTGGAGCATTTCCTCTTTAAAAAATAATTCCGTTAATTGGTCTGATTTTTCTCTTTTAAATTGGTTAATGTTGTGGCTACACACCTATCTAGATGTCCACGTTCTTTTACTCGCTAGTGTTTATAATATTTATACTCTTATTTGGTTTTCCAGCTGGCGGTGCAGACCTCCAGATACCATAGCTGCACAGAACAAGTGTGCTGCGTGCACTCGCACCGTCTCTCCCTTCAGCTGTTTGCCGTTTACCTGTCAGTACGGCCACACGGGCAACGCGCCGCTTGCTCTACCTTTCATACGTAAGTGTCAGTCACATCTTGTGATCCGTTTCCTCTTTTTAGTATTTCTTAGGTGTTTCGTGTTTCTGTTGATAGTGATTTTTAACAGATTTTTTTTTTCTTTTCGGTAACTTATTAGGGTCCCTACTTTATAAACTGCGACACGAAACCTTTGTTCTTCAGATGACATAGACTGGAAGACAACCTTATTTCGTCAACGCTTTATGTTAGTACTATCCGGTCATCAGCTTCCTGTTAATTTTTTTTAAATTTAAGGCTTCTTACGAAGTATAGTTTCCTTTATTACAGGGTATACCGGTAGATGGACTTATATTGTTCCGCAACTAGAAGGAATTATATTATTCCGCAAACTGATTGTAAACAATGATATGTTATTTGTTCGACAACTGTTCGGTTTTTTTCATTGTGTGAATATGGATATATGCAGTTGCGGTTGCCCTATGAAAAGAACTCTTTGTGATTTCGCAAGACTATATACCTAAATGAAGACATAAGTTTGAGGTAAATTTTAACTTACGCGCAGGACCTCGCCGGCCAGGGTGGCCGAGCGGTTCTAGGCGCTACAGTCTGGAGCCGTGTGACCGCTATGGTCGCAGGCTCGAATCATGCCTCAGGCATGGATGTGTGTGACGTCCTGAGGTTAAATGGTTCAAATGGCTCTGAGCACTATGGGACTTAACTTCTGAGGTTATCAGTCCTCTAGAACTTAGAACTACTTAAACCTAACTAACCTAAGGACATCACACACATCCATGCCCGAGGCAGGATTCGAACCTGCGACCGTAGCGGTCATGCGGTTCCAAACTGAAGCGCTTAGAACCGCACGGCCACACCGGCCGGGCGTCCTTAGGTTAGTTAGGTTTAAGTAGTTCTAAGTTCCAGGGATCTGATAACCTCAGAAGTTAAGTCCCCTAGTGCTGAGAACCCTTTTGAACCACAGGACGTCAAAATTTTTATTTTCAAAAGTACCATCCGATTTCACATGGGCATAGCATTTACAGGCATCTTGGTGTACATTTTACAATTTCGTTCACGATTAGCCTCTCAAAAATAAATAAATAAATAATAAAAGTTTGAGCGTTTATCGCAGTTGTGGAAGGTGTCAGATCTCCAGCATATTCAGGTAGGTGATTCATGTAAGCCAGAGAGTTAGCTGCGCAGAGGAGAACTCTCTTGACAGCAACATCAACTGGCACTTTACAACTGGTACCAGGATGGACCTTTCATAAAATTGAGCACAAGATCCTAATTTCATTCTTGTAGGAGGTATAGCATTGTGAGGTCGAATGAATCTTACGGTACACTCTGTGGAATAAAAAGATATAACAGCAACAGTGACTATATTATTTGCCGTGTACCAGCAAACAACGCGTCGTTTTTTAAACAATTTAATTCTCGATCTTTAGGACGGTGAGTAACCCATCTAGAGAGTAGTGCGCTGCACTGGCCCTCAGAAACTAATTACTTTTATTCTGTTTTGGTACAATATGTTTAATGTAGTAGTGGGGGCAGTTATTTTCTTTCAGTCCGACCCAGTTGTGAATTAGCCAGAAGAAACCAATGGAGACGGTTGGAATATTCATATTATGACCTAGAGACACCATCGAAATTTCGTCTGGAAATGCTGCGAACAATTTTTGCGGCGAGGAGTCGGAAATTTCCCGACTATGGTGCCTGGTTCATGTGCAGTAGCTTTGCCCATGTGGCAGTGCAGCTTGTCGTTTTTCTCCGGTTCCACGTACCCTCCTCAGGCCACACCGCTGCAGGCCGACGCAACGAGACGTGGTGAGAAAGAGGTGTTTTTTTTCGTCATTGATCGTTGTGTTTGGTCGTTGCGGACGTCGCAAGACATCCTGTTCAAGTTCGGTGGTTGATCCTTCCACTCAGTTTTTATTACCGAGGCTAACGGGCTCTCTGACCGTGCCGGCTGTTTATTCTGATAGACGGGGGTGAGCTACGGCAGTCATATGTACGCTATTTCAGAATTCGGTGGCCTTACAAGTATTAAATGAAACCAATGTAGATAGAAACCAATAAAATGGGTAAAATGGTTGTCTCACTGTGAGGGGAAAACCTATAAAATGGCACTCATGCACTCACTCCCACCTCACTCATAATACAACTGAGAAAGGTGAAAGGTGCTATACTTGGGATTGAAACAGAAATAAAATTACAGAAGATCTAAAAGAAAGGCACAGGGAAATGTGACTGGCTGACCACTAGGAAGAAACATGGGTGAGCCAGTCACCCTGTTAACACATTAAGAAATTCCCCTGTAATTTCAGGAAACATCTTGGTCATATCACAAAACCTTAAAATTCTCACCACATTCACGTGAATGTTACCTAAAACAGATGGCAGCTCTGTCGACACGTCTGCTGCCGCCCTCTGGTCAGAAAATAAAACACAGTTTAATGAAATATGGCGCACAATGATCTGTACGCCACATGCCACACATTGGAAGGTCCTTCCGCCGCAGCAAGAAGCCATGCGTCATAGGCGAAGACGAGTAAGAGGAACCTCACACCGTCTGAGCGTCTGGAAGGAGGTACACCACTGTTGCGTTGTAGGCTGTACTAGATGGAGCTTCTTGTCTGTCACTTCCAGCCTATTGATGAACTTCTTGTAGGAGAGGATATCCACCACATAGTCTGGCCAAATCTGAATCCTACATAGAATATTTAGCGAAAGAAACTTCAGCCTGTCAGTCGACATATAAAATGGAAAACATACAGAAAATATGTCGTGATTTCGCTTGACGTTGTACAGAGCGGTTCATAAAAATATTGCAAGTAGTTCTTTGAAACAAGACTTAAAATCTCTTACCTGTGTGTCGGTCATGTAACGTATAAGACCCAGTAAAACACCGACTGATAAACCGCGAAACGTGGATACGGAAATGGACGAGAGAAAAATTAGCTGTTATGATGACGACACAATAACCACAAAAGATGTCCTTCTTCTGGGCAAGACATCTTCCCAGAAACTGAAAAAGAACGCATATTTATGGTTATTGGACAACTGTACATGCTGCGAGATATCGAGGAGAAAAGAGGAAAACCTGGAGGATTACTGATGCTGCATTAATAAGGAGCGAAACAAAACACAACTAGGAACTTGACAGTATACTTTATATTAATTATGGCGCAGTAAGTTGTCAAATATTAAAACAGATGCAGAAAAACAAAGGCACGGCCGTAAGAAGACGATATAAACAAACATAAAAGGTGCTACAAGGAAACCATGTTGGTAGACTCCGATCCCAAAGAAGACAAACAATCTACGTAACAACTAGAAGGCGTACTCGCGCAATTTCAATTCGGGAGACTGAGAATGTGTTACTAGGTTCATAATTATTTATAAATTGAGTTCGTTTCTTGTTATTTTCATGTAACTTTGTGCAATTTTGTGGTTTGTGAAATGCAATTTTATAAAAAAAAAAATCGATAAGAGCATTACACGCGAAAGGAAATCTTCCGGGTTTAGATCCAGGTCCGCTACACAATTTTGATCTGCTAGGAGAACTCATTTTGTGCATTCTCTCTGATGTCTAACTATGTATTTTGGAAACCCTTTCACGCAAAATAACTTGTGTTCTCACTTTCCATTTATCCTGTTGAGGAAGTATAATCTCAAATCATCATCATGGTTAACTGCTGCTCACTAGCGTGTATTTTTCCACTTGGCTGTCACGCTCACTGTACCGTACACTCTTGCAGCAGATCAGGTTGTTTGTTTGACGAAATTATAGAAAAGATACTTCTATGCATTTTTAGGGACATCCGCGATCGAGTTTGCTAATTTGCAGTGACGCACCGGTTTTCCATCCCGTCAAAGGAAGAATCCTCACCCCACAAAGAAGGTACCTTCGAAAACCCTCGTTCGACCGATATTTGACTACTGCTTGTCAGTCTGGGACGCTTACAGGATAGGATTCACAGACGAATAATGAAAGGTACTAAGAATAGCGCGGCGCTTCGTCACAGGTTTGTTTAGTATGTCACAGAGACGTTCATCAAATTTTAACTGCAGATGCTACAAGAAAGGCGTTGTTTTAAAGAGTGATTTATTTTTAAAATTCCAAAGCGTACGTTCCTAGAAGAGACAACCAATATATCACTTCCCCCTATATATATATGCCTATATATATATCACTCGGGAAAATCATGAAGGTATATTTAGAGAGATTCGAGCCCGCGAGGAGACTAACCAACGAACGAGCTTTCCGCGCATCATCCGTGACTGGATCAGAAAAGGGGGAAGATGGTTCAAATGGCTCTGAGCACTATGGGACTTAACATCTTAGGTCAAAAGTCCCCTAGAACTTAGAACTACTTAAACCTAACTAACCAAAGGACATCACACACACCCATGCCCGAGGCAGGATTCGAACATGCGACCGTAGCAGTCCCGCCGTTCCGGACTGCAGCGCCAGAACCGCACAGCTACCACGGCCGGCAAAAGGTTGAAGAGACAGCGATATACTCGCTGCGGTTCTTCTGTTATTGTGAACCATTTTGTTTCACTGAAGGACTCCAAACATCAGTCCCAGAAACTATCGTAAAATAGCATAAAGTTGTTTTTTTCGGATGATTCAGCCTCTTAGGGACGTAAAAAATCTCCGTTTTTTGTAAAAGTTCCAGTATAAACGTCATACTGGGACCCCAAAATATGCGATCTTTCTACGTTTGAATGGTCCAGTTTCCTAAGATAAATTTCAGCCGCTCCGGGCGTGCTAGAGTTCAAAGGAGCACTACGCGTTTATTCCAAGAATACATTACTCTCCCAACTTCATGTAGCAATAGCAATCATTGATTAAAAAAAATCCGTGATGCACTGTAATCAATTGAAAATAAATCATCACGCTGTCACTCAAGTCCTCTTATAATGTAAAAGAAAAACATGAATTGCTGAACGTATATATTCTTCGTATATTCTCTCAATAACAACACACTCACTGCACGTTGTCGCAAAATAACTGACGTTTTCTGAATAAAAAGTAATCAATGTTAACTTGAAATATTCTCAGCTATCCTGGTCTGCCAGTAGTAAAAGAATTACGTCAGCCAGTAACGAACACAAGACATGCACAAAGCTTTAATCAAGTCTTCTTTTGGCGTCTGTCGACTCCACACTGTCTGGCTCTTAATTTGACGCCTGCGTTGCTCATGCAAGTATGTAGACACTGGATGTTAGAGCGCTCTCTGCACTGTTGCCAGATTTCACCTTCCCTTTCTCTCTAGTATAATGTCATGCACTGATGCCAGATTTCTTCCCTCACCATTCCAGTAAATTCATAGTGGACAAAATGTGGTACAGGTTTCCTCTCTCCCTTCACCCCCACTCCTATGATGTAACTGTTGGAAATTGGGCAGTGGTCTCAAGTATAAATTGGTGCAAAATCCAAGATGGTGGCTCAGTGGCTAGCACACTGGACTCGCATTTGGGAGGACGGTGGTTCACTCCCGCGTCCAGCCATCCTGATTTAGGTTTTTTGTGATTTCCCTAAATCGCTCCAGGCAAATGCCAGGATGGTTCCTTTGAAAGCACACGCCCAACCTTCTTCCCCATCCTTTCCTAATCCGATGTGACTGATGACCTCGCCATCTGGTCTCCTCCCCCAAAACAACCCAACCCTCCAAGATGGTGCTTTGTCCTGTTAGGGAAATTGGGAGACTTGTGCTAGGTAAAGAATCCAAGATCAATTACCTGGCATCCTGGGCCAGCCTGCATTGTACGATACTGCAGTGCCTATGTTATTCTGATTACGATGCAAAGTTCGTTTGGCCATGCATGCATGTCCAAGGGAATGGCACTGCAGTGGCTACAGCCGTCATGAAATACTTTAAATGTGCCCGCATTTGCGAATAAGGACAGCCATCAGCTGTATAATGGAATGACGACAATGAAAATTTGTGCTGGGTCGGGACTCGAACCCGGAATTCCCGCTATTCGCGAGCAGTTACCATTTTTCCTCATTTTGTTCGTTCTCGTTCGTTGTATTTGGTCGTAGCGGACGTTACATGACATCTTTTGAAGTTCGTTGTTGACCTCCTCACTCAGTTTTTTATTACAGAGAACCATTTCACTATCCGTACACAACTCATGGCCAGACCCAGTCTCCCATATGTCGTCAACCATGCGGTATTGTCAAATTTCCTGAGTTTTCCCAGCTCTCATGCCAGTCAGAGCCTACGGGGGATGCTTTTCACAGCTAGGACAAAACTTGTTTGTTCCCCTCGCAGGACCAATCCTGTCAGTTAGGTGTAAGTTATTTTTCTCCTCTTGATCTAAGCCTGTTGGCATGTAAACATGTTTCCCTCCCATAACTAGTCACTAGTATGAACTTGCCTGCTGACCTACTTTCATTGACATAAAAAATCACTTGACGTGTTTTTCCCGAGCTATTATTCACTCATATGTGTACCTCACTTGTTCAAAATGTAGACTTCTAGATGACCACTGGGATTTTTTCCCTTGATGTCATAAATACTGATTGTCCTAAGTTAAATCCATTAGTGCTATATTATACAGATCCTCTCTGATGTCGTAGTTTAAGCAGTAATTACTCTAAATTTGGAGCCGACCTGTCGTAATTCCACTCAACATGCTGCTACAGCCTCACAGGCCTCACCAGACATATCAGCCCATCCCACTACCAACCAGGTAACCAGGAGTCACGCCGCCCTCAGCTGCCGGTCACTTTCCACTCACCCTGGAATCACACTACAATCTGGCTGTGACAACTCAGTGCACAGAGGCACTGCACGCACACTGCCAATGGAAATGAGCGTTTGGCGTCATTGGCCGGGAGGCCCCTTGCGGGGCAGGTCCTGCCGCCTTGGCGCAGGTCTTATTACATTCGACGCCACACTGGGCGACCTGAGCGCCGGATGGGGATGAAATGATGAAGACAACACAACTCCCAGTCCCTGAGTGGAGAAAATCCCCGACGCAGCTGCGAATCGAACCCGGGCCCGTAAGACGGCAATCCGTCGCGCTGACCACTCAGCGATCGGAGAGGACGCTCCCAGTTAAACTGCCTAACGTAGGAGATCTGATTTCTACCACTAGTAAGCTGTTTTTAATGGTGTTGTGGCTACTGCCAAAGACGACCAAAGTGAAAATAATGGGGAGAAATTTGAAAATCCACTTAATTTTAGAATGAACATAGCCCACACGTACATTCTCGAGGGAGATTTGTCATCAGTAGCTCAGGATACCCTGCCACCACCCACGCCCCCCCCCCCCAACTCCCCCCCAAAGAAAGTAAAAAAAAACAGTTTTAGGAACTATGTTTTTAAAATTTACCACAAAAAATGAACGTGTGAAATTAGTGGAAGCAATTAAAGCAGGCAGTGATTTGTCTCGTTCATACGCAGCTAGCCCGACACACATCAAGGCCTATACGCCCACCGTAAATGACTATATTTGAGAATCAGACTTGTATATACCTATGTATAATTCGAATCTTATCCATCGAAACTGCAGTAAATATTGATGATGAAAAAATAACTATATTTTATGAGAGTATTGGTCTGTAACATAAGTGTATCAAGCATTTCAAGACTAAAAGCAGTCAGCTGTGTTAGGTGCAATACCCAGATACGAAGCATAACCGCTGATATGAAAGTTTTCTGAGGATCATAGCGTAAAAAACCAGATCCTGAACTCCTTCGCCGGGTTGTTGCCCAGCCAGTCTGCCTCACCACCTGCAAGATCCAGGTTGTGCTAGGCTTTACACACTGTAGGTGTGTTCAAGGTGGAATCTCAGTGTGGGAACATATATACCGGTGAGCTCCTGGGATAGCACAGCAAGTCCGCAGTTAAGTCCCATAAGATTTCACACACATTTTTGGTCGGCAACGAATTGACGCATGGTGCAGGGAATGTCAATTGAATCTCAATGTAGACAAGTGTAATATGCTGCGAATACATAGAAAGAAAGATCCTTTATCGTTTAGCTACAATATAGCAGGTCAGCAACTGGAAGCAGTTAATTCCATAAATTATCTGGGAGTAGGCATTAGTAGTGATTTAAAATGGAATGATCATATAATGTTGATCGTCGGTAAAGCAGATGCCAGACTGAGATTCATTGGAAGAATCTTAAGGAAATGCAATCCGAAAACAAAGGAAGTAGGTTACAGTACAACGAACAATACGGGACTGGGATAGAAGGGAGAACCGACAGAGGCACTCAAAGTACCCTCCGCCACACACCGTCAGGTGGCTTGCGGAGTATGGACGCAGATGGGTAGATAGATGGGGGAGTGTTATCAGCGAGTAACTGCTGCCGCGTTGCCTGCGTCCAGAAGGAGGAAAACAGGAACCACGTCTCATTTCCCGATAAACACCAGTCATAGCAAACAATGGTTCAAATGGCTCTGAGCACTATGGGACTTAAGATCGATGGTCATCAGTCCCCTAGAACTTAGAACTACTTAAAGCTAACTAACCTAAGGACATCACACAACACCCAGCCATCACGAGGCAGAGAAAATCCCTGACCCCGCCGGGAATCGAACCCGAGAACCCGGGCGTGGGAATCGAGAACGCTACCGCACGACCACGAGATGCGGGCAGCAAACAATGAAGGAAGCAATAGAGAACACCAGATCTCCACTCCCTCCACTGTAGCAACCTCCTATAGTAAAGTTTCTGCTCCTTCCGCCTCAAGTAACCAATCATAACAACGACCTTTTTAAGACTGTGACTTAAGGTCATGCTCAGTGAGCAGCAATGACAAAATATAAGCGACTCCACACAGCTAAAGCACACCAGTAAACCTAGAAAAAAAACTACTGAACAGTGATCGATAGGTTGGTTTCTCCAGTGTACTTATTTTGTTTACATTATGACGTGGTACGATACTTAGAAAGCTTTGGGTCCGCTACTCTGGTAACGGAAGCCTACGGAATTATAGGAAGCATAATTATTTGGTTGAGAGTTGACCAGCTTTACCTGCCTCCACTATAACGTGGTTCATCCGTAAATAGATCCTGAAGACAATAGCGGAACTCGCTGAGGTTGCCCGAAAACCTCTGCTGATGGTCACCACTCGTGTCAGAAAATAGCCCCAGGAGACTACACGTTGTGTAAGCCGACGTTTTAAGCCGGCTAAGAGAGTAGGGCTAGTAACGACATGTTTGATGCAGCTCTCCATGCCACTCTATCCTCTGCAAGCTTCTTCATCTCCAAGTAATTGCTGCAACCTACATTCTTCGGAATCTGCTTTGTGTATTTGTCTCTTGGTCTCCCTCTGCTATTTTTACCCTCTATACTGTCGTTATCACCAATTGTATGCGAAAGCACTGCATCGATTCCGTAAGAGGAAGCGTCAACTTGCAACACAACTGTTTTGTCAGGATCAAAGTGAACCAAGCATCGATCACTGAGCGATGCATCTTTATATTTTTGAAAAGCTTTTTGGCACTCATCTGTCCAAACAAAAGGGACGTTCTTGCGGCGCAAGCGATGCAATGGAGTTGTGATTTTTGCAGCATTCGGTATGAACCGAAAATAATAGTTCATTTTCCCGAAGACTGACCAAAATTCTGTGACAATGCGAGGAACTGGCAGTTCACGTATGGCTAACAAATGTGACTGAAGAGAGAGTACACCTTGACTGTTTATGACATAACCAAGATACTGCATCTCAGGCTTTAAAAAATCACACTTGTCCAGTCTACACTTTAGTCTTGCTTGAGATAATACACGAAAAAAAGCACGCAAATTTGCAATGTGTTCTTCAGGTGTGCGACTCGCAATGACAATATCGTAGAAACAGTTTTAACACTATGGCACTTGAGCAGTCAGCTGTTCCACATACCGTTGGAAAATGGTGGGTGTGGAAGCACTGCCAAAAGGCAAACGCAAATATTTAAACAAGCCCAAAAGAGTGTTCACAACACACACGGTTTAAGATTCTTCATCTAATGGTATTTGAAGGTTTGCGTCGCGCAAATCGATTTTTGAAAAGTAGCGACCAGTGCCTAAACTGTCCATGAGATCCTCTGGGCGTGGCAATGGATAATTATCAATCGCAATTGGTGGGTTGACTGCAGACTTAAAGTGAACACAGAGGCGAATGCGACCTGAAGATTTGGGGAGCAAAACCAGTGGACTTGTCTACTGATTAGCTTATATGGGCGTAATAGCTCCTCTACTTTGCAATGCTTGAAGTTCAGCAGCCACTTTGTCCCGTGATGCAACAAATCAATCGAATGAAGGCCAAATATGTTCTCACAATCGCTTGATTGTAGCACTGTGAAAGTCACAGTTCGCGTATGGAGCGGTACGTGGCAGGAAAAGCACATTTCCCGAGAACGGGAATGTCTTGTCCATTTCAAGACGTCAGGTGCGTGCAGGTTTTAGACAGGTATGAGGAGCCTAAGAGTTCATACGTGTTACGATTCAGCAATTTAACAGAAGCACTTTTGTGCAACTGAAATTTCGCAAGTTTTCCACTAAGAAGCAAATTAACAAAAAAATTGTTGGACTGGCGTAGCGCTGAAGAAACTGTTTGTTTGCTAGTTTTGCTAATGCCTGCAGCAGGCTTTGAATACAGTGCATTGGTGACATGGTCCTTGTGACCAGGTCTTTGTGAGTGGGCAAAGTTCATATGTTTGTTCCGTTGCAAACATACGGATTGTAGGTGACCTTTCGTGCCACAAGAGTAGCACTGTGCTTGTGTGGACGGACAGTCTTACCGTTTGTGCTGTGAATAGCACTGAGTGCATGTCCGAAAGAACAGACACCACTTTGATCATGCAACCACTATAAATCAAGATACAAAGGAATTAATTACCTTAGCCGCAAGTGGCCTTTAATTTAAATTAATGGGCAAAGATGCAAGTTTGTGCCAGACCGTGATTCGAACCTGGGCTTCCTGCTTATAGGCAGATGCACTGACCAGTACAACACTCGGACACAGTGACCATCGCAACTATACAGACTACCCCAGCAACCTGCCGTCAGACACCAATTTCCTACTTATCCACCCTTCTTGGAATGTGCAGTCATTGTGTATGTTGGCAATCCACGCATTTGACATACTAATCCGTGCATGTGGCTTCATAAAGCCTTCTGGAACACTTATAGCCACACTACTTGCAGACACAGAATCTGAGCACTGTGATAGAGGCAAGTGTGTAGTTAACATTGCTGGAATTCTTGAGCTAACCTACTTTCAATGTTTTATGACAATCGGTTCAAAGTAGATGGATCATAGCATATAGGATACCATGTGAGACCTCCTTTCTGAGATCACCAGTGTTTAGGGTGTATCTTCAGTATCACGAACACAAGATTTTCACACGTAACCCGCTCGCAGGACGACAACAAGTGTTTTAAGAATGGACCTCACGCCGCCTACGCTGAGACGTACGGAGTGATTGACGGTCTACTGTGAGTTAGACTGTCATTGATTTGAGTGTTGAATGACAGGAAACCACTTCTAACCATGACTGTACGAAGAACAATATACTGCACAATCTACAGCAGCCATAAGACTGGCTCGTGACAAACAGCTTTTCCATGACTTTTGACCATTCACTGTAAGTACAAGAATGTTGTATGGAAGGTAAAGGAGTAAAGGTATTATGTGTAAAAGCTCACTTCCTTTTTTCTCCTTCTTTGCCCTATCGTTTATCCCATTTTTTTCAGAAATTGTGGAATTTGCTTCTTTAACTTTGTGGCCACATGCACTTCCTGACGCCACAGTTGTGAAGCCTGTATGTTATCCTATATTAACTGTTTGTCTGAGGCGGAATTTGGGGACCAGCCCAGCATTCTCCTACACGATAGTGGAAAACCACGTAAGACCATACTTAAACTGGCCGGTGTACAAACCCAGGATGTTTAACTCGGCAAGCGGATTCGATCTGTTTCTGGTTCACCTCCCTGCCTTGCAAGCTTGTGCGTTGCGTGTTATGCTATACAAAGTCACTATAATAGAATTTTAACGAAGTTGATAATCTTGCCAAACAAACTGTCATAAACAGTATCACTATTCACATTCCACTGCCGTACAGCGACTTCGCGACAGTACTAAGGAAAAGATCCCGTAGAAAATTATAGGAAAAAGAATGGTCAAATGTGTGTGAAATATTATGGGACTTAACTGCTAAGGATATCAGTTTCTAAGCTTACACACTACCTAACCTAAATTATCCTAAGGACAAACACACACACCCATGCCCGAGGGAGGACTCGAACCTCCGCCGGGACCAGCTGCACAGGCTATGACTGTAGCGCCTTAGACCGCTCAGCTAATCCCGCGCGGCAAAATTATACGAAAAGTGCTCATCTAATCGACCTTTAGGCGCTACAAATAGGTACTGTGTACCACGGAGAGGTTTATCATCGAAATTCTGAGAGAGTACCTTCCAAGAAGAGTCAGGTAACATGTTACTTCCTCCCTCATACGTGTCACGAAATGAAGATGAAAGGAAAATCGTAGAAGTTAGAGCTCTTACGGAGGGTTACAAAAAGTCGTTTCTCCCGTGCACGATATGCCAATGTAAAAAGAAAAGGAATGCTACCATATGTGCTCTCCGCCACACACCGTAAGGTTGCTTGCAATGTATAAGGAGTGTTCAGAGGAAGTAGTGAGACACCTAAGGACGCCGTGTAGTGTCGTCACCTTCCCCTAAAATATTCAAGCTGTGCCTGCTGGTAAGGTGGTGCTCACCGTCTTTTTTGACGTCCAAAGTCCAATACCCAGCGAATTCGTCTAGCACGAACAACCCATTAACGGTGACGTGTACGTTGAGACAATTCGGAGTCTACGCAAGTCCGTCAAGAGCAAACTGCTGGCGGAGGCAGTGATTCTGCTTCACGATAACGCGCGTCCACACGTCTCCAAGGTCACACATACCAAGTGTAATGGCCTAGTTCAAGTGAAGGCTACTTGAGCATCCGCCCTACACCGAAATATGACGTCCTGCGACTTCCATTGCTTGGTCTGCTAAAAAAAAATCTCAAATGGAAGCGCTTCAACTTGGAGGACGAAGTAGAGTAGAGAGTGGAAGAATGACTCCTGTTTCAGCCACAGGAATTCTGGGAACAAGGAATCCTTCCACTCGTGAAACAGTGGGATAGTTGCTGTGAGGCTTCTGGAGATCACTTTTGAATAAAGACTTCCGCAGTACCCACAGTGTTGTTTCGTACCTTTTCATTTGACCACCTCTCCTATATACACTGTTGGCCAAAAGATTATGACAGCCTGCTTAACAGGGATGGTCCATCTTTGGAAGGCAGTACATCAGCGATCTACGTGGCCGCTGATTCGACAAGTCCGTGTTAGGTTTTCGGAGGTATGTGACTCCAGGTGTCTATGCACAGGCCGCGCAAAACCCATCAATTACGGACTGGTTGTTTTTGGGCGCGGAAGTGATGCCCGAAAGCAATCTACACGTGTTTGATCAAGTTCAAATGAGATCAATTTGGTGGACAAGACATCCACGTGAGTTCACTGCCATGCTACCCAAAGCACTATAGCACGATTCGGGCCTACTCACACCGACAGTTATGTGCTGGAAAATGCCATCGTTTTCGGTTATGGTATCAAGCATGAATGGATGCAGGTCATCCGCAACAGTGTTCACGTACTCCAAAACTGTCAGGTTGCCTTCGATTACCACCACAGGTCCCATGGCAGCCCAGGTGAATGTTCCCCATAGCGCAACTCTACCCACACCAGCCTGCGGCAATTTCGTGGTGCATATTTTGAACATCCGTTTGGCTGGGTGACGCCGTAGTTGGAAACGTGGTTCATCTGACAAGGTGACATTACGATGTCGCTGGTTGAACATGGGAACATGTAGTGTTCGTCTGCTTTTGAGATTCATGTTCAACAAAGTGCCCTGAATGGTATGCTCTGAAACTCTACGTTGTCGTTAGGTTACGCTTGGTCTCTCCGTCCTTCAACCACTTTCCACAGATGCTCGCGACAGTGGCACATCAACATCCGACAAACTTCATTTCCGAGATGCTCATTCCCAGGTGCTGGGCCTTAACAGTCTATTCCTTCTCAGAGTCACTCATATCAGTGTATTTCCCCATTCGTGGCTTGTATTCAGTTCAGTAATTCCCACTGCATTTAATTTCATCCTGTCCATGCCCCTTGTCAAATTTTCTCACTCACCTACGCTCCGATCTGTAGAAAGCCAGTTCATATGACAACTAGCTCTGCAGAGGAAGAAGATTTTAAAATAATGTATGATGAGGTAAAGGAAATTATTCAGATATTTAAGGACGGAAGTTTAATTGTGATAGGTGACTGTAATTCAATAGTAGGAAAAATAGGGAAGGAAAAATAGTGGGAGAACCTTTAATTGGGGAAAGTAAAGAAAATGGTAGCTTCCAGGTAAATTTTTTCACAGAGCATAATTTAACAATCGCTAACACTTTGTTTAAGAAACATGAAAGAAGGCTGTATATGTGGAAGACGCCATGGAACACTAAGCTTTCAGACTGATTGTATAATGATAACACAGAGTTTCTGAAGCGAAATTTGAAACTGTAAGACATTTCCAAGAGCAAATCTGATCATAATTTATTGGTTATGTACTGCAGATTAAAATTGAAGAAATTGCAAAAAGATAGGAAGTTAAGGAGATGGGACCGACACAAATTGAAAGAACCAGAGGTCATTGTGAGTCTCAGAGGGAAAATTAGGCAACAGTGTATTCAAGCACGATAAAAAGAGTACAATGGAAGACGAATGGGAATATTCCAGCAATGAAATAGTGAAGGCAGCAGACGATCGCATTGGTAAAAAGACAAGGCCTAGTAGAAATTCTTAGCTAACACAGGAGATATAAAATTTAACTAATGAAAGCAGAAAGCATAAAAATGCAGCAATGAAGCAGGCAAAAAGGAGTACAGACGCCTAAAAAGTGAGACTGAGGGAAACCGCAAAACAGCTAAGTAGGAATGACTAGAGGACAAATGTAGGTCTGTAGAAGCATGCATAACTGGGGGAAAAATAGATACCATCTACAGAAAAGTTGAAGAGGCCTTTTTTGGTGAGAAGACAAGCAGTTGTATGGCTATTAGGCGTCCAGATAAATAACCAGAACTAAACCGAGAGCTCACTGTAATGGAGTGTAACCTAGGCCATTAGTATGAAGTCTGGGGTCAAACGTGAACTGCCGTCTGCTTGCTATTGAAACACAGTAGGTGAAATAGTTTTCACTTCGAGGTCCTAAATGAAAGTGAAACAGTAATATTGCCTACGTAACCAGGTTTTCGGTGTATGTAGTGCAACAGGTTTGTTTGTAGGACAACAGCTTCTATCTCGCACTTTTAATCAGTTTTTTCAAGTGTGATTGCCTTTCTTTTCTCATCTGTTGTATTTGCAACTACTTTTCCATCCTGTTGATAAAAATAGCACGTTGACGAGCATTGTCCTATCTATTGCTGTTGTTTCGGTTGTCAAACCTGTAGTTGGTTTAATGCAGTTTTCCAGTGCTATCGCGTGATATCCTTAGCATAACCGTTACCTCTACATATCGGTTATCTGCCTGAGATTGGCCTGGTCCTGTTGTCTTCCCTTCCACCATCACTTCAACAGTGATTCATGTCGTAAAATGTATAAGAGGCGATCAAAAAATTTCCATTTGAAAGCCAAACTAACCTCTTACCTGTGTGTCAGTGTTTAAGATACCCACATCGGATGCATCTGATCTTCAACTGTCTACTGTACCACCATATTTCAGATACTTTTAATACCTTCCCCAGTATCCATACATCACACTTGTACAGAGCAGTGCTCTACTCGTAGCTTTACGTTTTTTTCTGCTCTCAAGATTACATTTTTGCCGTTTCTTTCAATAAAAAACCGTCTTTCATTGTGTAAACGTTGCTACTATGTCTTCCTTGCTTCTTCTCTTGATGTATTTTGCTTCCGAGATAGTAAAATTTGTCCACATTCTCTTGCCCAATTTAACATTTGGTCATGAACCTATTGAGAACGCAATTATATTAGTTTTCTTTTTGTTTATAGGAAGACAGCTATACAAATAACAGGGAGTGTGATGTCCTATTGTTACTATTAACGTGCTTAAATGACGTAATTATCTTCTAAAACCACGCAATATTTCTTGATACGTAACACAGGAGCACCGTAATGCTAATACGCTTGCTGCCAAATGCTGCGGCAGCACTTGGTGTTTGAGTTTTAAAAAGTGTACAGCCCTTTCGCCATCGATCGATATCTAAGCTGCACTAAAAGTAGGTTTTTCATGATATTTCTGGCCAATGGTGAGACATATTGTTCTGTCACGCCACCGATGTTCTGTTTCAACCGAAAGTGTCCACTTCGGTACTTTGTGAGTAGCTCAATCTAGTAGACAGATATAATTTCCTTTCAGCCATCCTGCAATAGCAGTTTCGTTGAAAATGGGAGCACTGTCACGCAATTACGAAAATTCGATCCCACTTTGCTACGACAGAGTTGGATATTTTCATAAAAACCTGTGTCCTAAAACTCTGAATACAAGCTAACAAATGGATAGTCACTTGAAAGCAGGGAACACCTCGAATTTTTGATATTTTTTTTTGGAATTATCTTCAGTTTGTACCACAGTCGCATCGTTAAACGAAGCCTACAAGAGTCACGATACATTTGTATATGAGACTTCCTGAGGCTGCATCACCGCTGTCACGTACAAGCCCTTCTGGCCCAGTCGGTGCACGCTCCCCTGGCCTAAAACGACAGCACGCAGATATTTGGTCGCGGTAAGGAACATGTGGCGACGGCAGCTGGGAGGCAGGCTCCGGCCACCCGCAGGCCAGCAGTTCGCCTTGAAAGCGGGGCGGACGCTTGCGCAACTCTCAATTCTTTCTCATCCCCTTCAGTTTCTTACTTACTTCGATTTTCAAGAAGCGCCATCTTTTTGTCCCTCTCTTCTCCTTCGTCGTCCTCGCCGCCGCCGCCGCCGCCGCCGCCGCCGCCTGCAGCCCCTCCTTAGCTCCCCCTGGCGGGGTCTCCCCCCTCCCCTAGCCCCTCTCCCCGACAGAGGGAGGCCCGTGCGCCGGATCAAGCCCACGGGACGAAGATGGATATAGCCTTTCCAGCGCGAAATACAAGCCCCAGCTCCCTCTCTGCGCTCGCTCCGAGGGAAGAAGAATTTCCATAAAATCTGGCTGTCTGTGCTCAGCTCGGCGCTGGGAAGAACAACGGCTTCTTCCGTCTCTTTCTTCGGTCCTCCTCTCGCCGCCGAGCCCGCGGTCGTATTGACGACCTGGCAAACGCCTTGCGAGCGGGGGCGCACCGAAAAGATTTATGTCTAGGGAAAAGGAAACGCTTTAGCAAAGCGTTATAATTTACGTTCACTGCTAAAATATAACGCCCTACCGTTGGTATATAGTATAAAGGGGTTGAATATTACGTAACGTGACAGGGGTGGAAAATATTATCTGCGCTCTTTCTCTTGCATCTCTCAACTTCCAAAAATAATGAGAATACTTCTCAGCGGGAACGATGTGAAAGATACACGTTCTTTGTCCAATCTTGCCTTTGTGTCGGCTGCGTTCTGTTGATAAGGCACATCTTCCCGTGTTTGTTCGAAAGACCGCCTTCGTTTTGATTACATCCAAAGGCCTCAGAACTGTCGTCGTGAGATAGGCTCAGTGACAAATGGGCAATATACGGCATTCCAAATGTGGGGCACGTTCCAGTTCTCGAATTCGCTTACCTGATTTCGGTTTTCAGTAGGCTCAAAATCACCCCGTAGAGAAGGTATCATCATCAGGAGGCCTGGTTGTTCTGCCTTATGAACGACGGCTTCTTTGTGCTTTCATTGGAATGTTGATTCTCAGAATCTGAAAGGAGTGCTTTACGAGATGCGTTGTGTCTTTCTTGTAGACAGGGGAAGAGCTTCCAGTCGATATGGAGCTCACTAGTGCCAGAGCATAAGGTTAGACTCGAATTCGGTCGTGTCACTGTTGTAACGTAAAATTTCAGCATTTGTCACATTCGGTACAGGGAAAACTCCGTAAGCGTGAATGTGGGATTTCCTGAATACCAGTGTGCGCCAGCTCGTTCGTTTTAAAATATCGACTGGAGGTTCTTGAGAATGTCTCTGTCATTTTGTCTCTGAATAAGCAAAATTATTCCGAATCTTGCAACTTGCTCTTTTACTTTCCACACGTCTTCAGTTAATCATATTTGATAGGAATTCCAAACAGACGAACAATATTCAGCACTGGGACATAGGTTAGCTTAGTAAACGGCCTCTTGGTAGACTTTTCTCAGACTTCTTCTAATGACTATGACTCCCAAGACTTTTTATCTTACGCTTTGTGTGTGTGACTGTCGTCAGGGGAATTTCGATAAAAGTTTCGAGTCATCTCACTCGATTTAGCACTATCGTGTGAGGGGGCGTGCTGGATGTACTTCCAATCAGAAGGAGTGAGACTGAAACCCCCATCGGCCATCCAGATTTAGGTTTTTGTGCTTTCCCTAAGTCGATGTATGTTGAGGTGGTCACCTTGGAAAATACACGGCCTGTTTTCTTTTCCACCTTGCTGCAATCGGAGATGGTGTTTCATCTCTAATCTAAATCTATACACCGCAAGCCACCATATGGAATGTAGCGGAGGGTATTTTACGTACTACAGTTACCTCTCCCTTGCATGTTCCAGTCGCGAATGGTGTTTGGGAAGAACGACTGTTAGTGAGCCTCGGTATGAGCTCAAATCTCTCTATTTTACCTTCAGGGTCTTTTCACAAGCTATATGTAGGAGGCAGCATGTAACTAGTATGAGTGCAGATATTTCTGGTGGTGACTGAGAGCGGTGTACTGTACAACGCTATATCAGTATTTACGTTATTTGAAGACTGATAATCATATCTATTACATGCAGATGTTTTTAAGTTGGGTAGTACCTCCAATTACATGTGACAACAGCAAGCGATTTGTGCTTATTTTCCCCTCGGCAGCAGGTCATGTTTTGCACTGTGGATATGTGGACGCTAAATGACTAGTCTGTACTGACATGTGCAGTCCACTTAGTGGTGCAGTTAGGACCATACAAAAAACATCAGATCATGAATTTTGTTACATGTTTGTGGGATGATTGTTCAACGCAGAGAAAAAACAGCCACCACACTGATTTGTGTGCATACTCATATTAAGGTATCACGTAAATAATGTCTGCACTTATGTTCTTTACACTCCGTATATCTCTGACTCTTCACATAACTTTAATAGTAAACAAGCACGTGACGTACAACTCCTCTCTTGCAGTGTCTGACACTAAAGTTGTATGAACGCTTCTGTGACGCTTCAGCTCCTTTTAAACGAACCTATGACGAATGGCACTACTCTTCTTTGGACATTCTGAATTTCCTCTATGACTCGTCTGTAGTCAAACGTTATGTAAACTATCTCATTCATAGGTGGACTACCTTACCTGACAACTGTTCCACTGAAACTCAGCCTGGCATCTGCCTTTCTTATGATTAGTTTTGTGTCGTCGTTCTATTTCACATCTCAATTGAAGCTTACTCCCAGATATTTAACAAACGTGAATGTTTGTTCGGCAATTGTGTAATCATACAGTAAGAAGACTTTCGCCTGTTTATGCGCAGAGCGATTCATTCGTTTACGTTGCGGACCACCTGCCAATTCCTACACCAAAGTTCGACCCTCGGCGGGTCTCCCTTCATTTTGCTACAGTTCTCTAGCATTTCGACTTCTCCGTTTATAACAACATTATGAGCGAACAACCTCATGAAGCTTCCAGTCTTTTCACTACGTCATTTATATGTCTTACGAACACTTCTTTGGGGTACACCCGAAGTTACTTTTACGTTTGAAGATTTCTCTCCGTCAAGAACGACATACTGTGTTCTGCGAGGTGCTTTCAATAAGTAATTCAACAGGTTTTTTTCTCGTACAGTTTCGTTTGAAAACATGCATAATGCATTGTGGAATATTTTTGCTTCAGCTCGTATAGTTTCATGAAGTTCCGATAGGTGACGAAGCAATAGATAGCCTTCAAAATGACGTATCAAAATGGTGTCTGTGACGGATGAATAGTCATTGAGTTTCTTTTGGCGGAGAATCAGAGTATCACAAATATTCAAGGCGCTTACAGAATGTCTACGGAGACCTGGCACTGAACAAAAGCACGGTAAGTAGTTGCGCGAGGCGTCTGTTCAAATGTTTCAAATGGCTCTGAGCACCAAGGGACTCAACATCTGAGGTCATCAGTCCCCTAGAACTTAGAACTACCTAAACCTAACTAACCTAAGGACATCACACACATCCATGTCCGAGGCAGGATTCGAACTTGCGACCGTAGCGGTCACGCGGTTCCAAACTGAAGCGCCTAGAACCGCACGCCACACCGGCCGGCGAGGAGTCTGTCATAATCTCAACCAGGTCGCGCAAAACTGTCCGATCGTCTGCGTGCCGGTGCATGACAGCTGACTCCTGTAGTGTCAGAACGTGCGGACACCCTCATTCGAAGTGATCGGCGGATCACAGTCAGACACCTCGCTGCACAACTGGAGGTTTCTGTTGGTAGTGCAGACACACTAGTACACCAGCTGGGGTACTCAAAGAGTGTATGCCGGCTGTATTCCTCGCCGCCCAACAGAAGGCCATAAAAATCAACGACGGACCATGTGTGTAGAATTGTTTGTACGTTACGAGGCTGATCGTGACAATTTTTTGGCGAACATTGTCACAGGCAATGAAACACAGTTTCATCACTTCGAACCGGAAACAAAACCGCATTCCATAGAGTGGCGCCACACGTCCTATCCTCTGAAAAAAAGCTCAAAGCCGCACCCTCAGCCGCTAAAATCGTGACGTCAGTCGGTTTCTGGGACACGAAGGGGTTGTTCTGTTTGATGTCCTCCCTCACGAGGAATGATCAACTCTGAAGTGTATTGTGCTATCCTCGGGAAATTGAACAAAGGACTTAATCGTGTTCGTCACCTTAAAAATACAAAAAAACTCCTCCTTCTCCATGACAGCACAAGGATTTATACAAGTCTGCGCACCCGAGAGGAGCTGACAGAAGTTCATTAGATTGGTCTTGCCTGCCGCGGTGGTCTCGCGGTTCTAGGAGCTCAGTCCGGAACCGCGCGACTGCTACGGTCGCAGGTTCGAATCCTGCCTCGAGCATGGATGTGTGTGATGTCCTTAGGTTAGTTGGGTTTAAGTAGTTCTAAGTTCTAGGGGACTGATGACCACAGATGTTAAGTCCCAAAGTGCTCAGAGCCATTTGAACCAAGACTGGTCTTCCTCATCCACACTACAGCCCGGATCTCGAACCTTTCGACTTCCATCTGTCTGGCGCAACGAAGAATGCACTCAGCGGGATGCAGTACGTGGGAGGTCACTGACGCAGCAAGACGCTGGCTCCTCGTGGCATACAAGCCCTCGCAGTATGGTAGTGTGAAGCCGGCATGAAAAACGAGGTTGTGCAGCCAAACGAGTAGAGATAGTCAGATGTATTGCGCTCCTGAATAAAACCAACCTGCTTTCAGTAAAAGAAATGTGTTTTATTGCTTATTCAACGCCCCTTGTATTTGCTTGTAACTCATCAATTCAGTAACAAAGCTGCCCTGACATTCGATAAACTCGTACATTCTTAATTATTCGAGAGTACGGAACTGTATGAGTGCCTTCAGGAAATCAAGGAACACGGCCGTCTGGGTCTCGTGGACGAACCGAGCGAGCTGGATTTCAGATGATCGTTGATTGCTAAGTACATGTTGATTTCTACAGAGGAGATTTTCGGCCTCCAGATATGCCATAATAAGCAAGTACAAAACGTGTTCCAAAACTGTACATTTTGACGACAGAGGTTGAAGCCTCTAGTTTTATTGCCCTGTTTAAGACCATTCTTGCAAACTGGAATGACCTGCGTATTTTTTCCGGTCCCTCTTCATCACCGATTGAGGTGGCGGAGTAGTAAGACATTGGATACTCATTCGGAAGGACAGCAGCTCAAACCTCGTAACCTCGTCCGGCTCAACCACACGTAAGTCTTACATGATTTTCGTAAATTGCTTAACACAAATTCCACGGCAGTAACTCTGAAAAGGTCACAGCTAATTACCTTCCCAATCTTTCCCCATTTCGAACTTATAACCAACCTCTAACGACCTCGTCGTCGACGGGACGATAAACCTTAATCCACCTTCCTTCCTTTTTCTTTCGCCGACAAGGTGTTAAACATTTACCTTCCTTTCAACCACCAAAGCGTTACAGGCTAATATTCCGAGGTCACCGTTGCGAATTAGCTTTGTCACTAGGAACAGCTTCACAAACAATATGGTGTATTTACTGCCACGTAACATTGTTTCAAGAAAAATTATGTACGCTAGTTGTATTAAATACTACACTCTTTGGTAAATATAATGTACAGATTTCCAATGCGCCTCATTTCTTTCCTCGCGACTGACGTGCCGAACGACGAAATTAGCCTTGTTAATGGCTACAGCTGGTGCAGTATTGGATGCGGCTGCTGCTAAATTCAAGGAAGCTGTGAGCATCATTAACGGATCTAAATTTGGAGTCGTATCAAATGCGATAGCAAGAATCGCGCTGTTACCAATGCGCCGATCGAATGAATTTGTATAAATTTAGTTTGCTGAGTGAGCGGCCTTGTCTTCAGATGTCAGTCGGCGACTGCGCGAAGAAGTGAAACTAATAAACTCGTGCATCCCAAATTATTTTTTTATGTTTTTCTGCAGTAAATGAAAAACATTTGTGGAGAAGGAGTCCATTTATAGAGACTCCACTGGTCTCATTTTTGTTTTCACATAAAATAAATATTTCGGGGCGAAAGTGGTGAGAATCGATGGCGGACGTTTGTGCTATTATTCTGATGATTGAGAGTTGGGAGGAAGCACAGCAAAAATATTATGAATGTGATACGCATTCATGGAGGGCATAAAAAAAGAAGTTCTTTTGTATTCACGAGCGACTCCTTACGGTCTGTTAGACCAAATGACAGGAATATCTCGTTTACTCACATGTAACAAGCGTCGTGTGTGAGGAGCTTCTATAGAATATTCATAAGTCTCAAAGTCAGTAACGCCACTGTCACAGAGGGCGTACCGAGGTTGTTAAACTGCAACTGACAAGATCGAATCTCTGTGTCTCCGGGAAGGCTGCTGGCTCAGGTACGTAACGAGACGCAGCATGTGGGAAGCAGCGCTATACTCAGAGGAAAACTGTGGATATGCACATCTTATTGCTTATTTTCTGTAGTTTAAGTTCCTCTTTATTGCGGTGAGCATTGCATCTCACTGTCACCCTGACAGAACGTGATACCGTGTGTACTACATTCATGTATATTTGGACCATAATATTCGATAAAAGTATCCCTAAACATACATTTCAGAAAGATTTCCAATAAAAAATAAAGCTGTGTTGTTATTCGATCACATTTTCACGTTGTGCGAGATGCGGTATGGATAAAGATGTGCACTTTAAGATCTGTTTCTGCTAAAACTGAAACAATCTGTTTATAGTTTCGTAAAAATCCAGCACAGACATAACAGTAGAATACTAGAGCCAAGCCAATACAAGCGACTTCTAAGATAACAATCCTGACCAAAATATCAGCGACATTAATTCATTCTACAAAATATTGGCAACAGGCATAGTTATACATGCAATGTCAATGATGACCGAACTAATAAGCGGGAAACTCGAGAACACCACTAAATTAAAACAATCGTATGTATATATTGAAACTGCTAGGGACCCAAATATAAGATTAGTACTAGACACACAGAAATTAATCAGTAAGAGAAGGAAAGTCCAAGACTGGATTCCATATCAACAGAAACTTCAACAGAAAGCTTCATGTGCCATCGTTAGGAACGTATAAATCAACCGCAAAATGGAGTCACGAAAGTAAGTGAGCACAATAACTAAAATAATTAACGATTAACGACATCAAGAAGATAGAGATACTCCATAAAATGCAAATTTTATCAGACTACTCAAAGAACCTATACGTCTTAATGCTCAGTCAAGAGGCAAGCAACATATTTTGGAGTCATAAGTCTGTCATTTTGGAGTCACAAATCTGTCATTCGCGTTTTAATCACACAAAAATCTGTTATAGCGCACATGCAGTTAACAGGATATTTAGAAACACAAATCTTACAGCTGTGTATCACTTAAACACACGTCTCAAGATGGGCTTGCTGGAAGCTGAAATTAATTTACTTTTATACAATCAAAAGAAAGCAAATTATTAAGAAGCTCAGTTAAAAGGTGAAAGCCTGTTACTGCAATAGTTATGCAGTAATTAATGTAACAAATTCTCTTGCTCGTCTACAAAAATAAGATATCTTATAGATATTTTGCGCAAAATATTAAATTTTAACGCTCCGAACTATCGTTCAAGATAGGATTGTATATTCTGTCGACATCACTACACAGACATCTGAAGTGGTTAGAGGGAGCCAAATAAAACAGAAGCCATGGTGCTCTTTGAGATTTTGGGCGCGGCCATTCCAAATACATAGTCTGGGCAACGGCACTTTTTCGCTTTCGTCAATATGACCTAGAAATGTTAATTCTGGGTTTCATGGTAGCGCACTCAATGTAGCTGGGAAATATCTTAAGATGATGAGAACTGAGTTTATGTCGCTGTCTGACATCAGATGTATGTGCTTAGATGGAAAGGTTAGGGTCTGACGTCGTGTTGACAACAAGGTCATTAGGGACAGAGCACGATATCGCAGCGGAGACTTAGGCTACGTCCATTTAGGATGAGTAAGTTCGACATGATTAAGATAAACCACGGAAACCTTGATCTGGATGGCCAGAGCATGCTTTGGACCCTGCTCTTTCCAAACACCAATCCAGTATCCGCGCCGACTTGCATATGTGATTACAGCATTTCACTCTAAACAGAAATGGTTTGCAACCAACACTTCCACTCAGCGAAGCTGTTCGCATTGCAAAACACAGTTTTTTTCTAATTTCATGGAAAATACACTTTATCAATCCACTTCTTAACGTTCTCGAACCGTATTATTGCTTGTTTGGAGAATGAAAATCTCCTCTATTAAAACCAACATGGATTCTGCAAACATGGATATTGCAAATCTCAGCTCTCACGATTCATCCATGAGACCGGGAGCGCCGTAGACAGCGACACCCACGTTGATGCCGCGTCCCTTCACTTCCGAAAGTCATCCGATCCAGCTCTGCACTATCGTTTAGTGAACAAATAGTAGACTACCGAGTATCTGGCCAGATTTGCTATTGCAGGACTTCCTTGCAGATGCTTTACACAGCGTTCTTAGCGGAACAAAATTTGCTAAGGTAAAGGTAATTTCAGGAGCATCCGAAGGAAGAATCAGAGGTGTGTTTACTGTTTTATCTATACAGGGTGATTCAGTTCCACCTACCGATCGGTTTTATGCAACCTGCGACGCCTTCGAATACCACTCGCACGATTTTCATATTCTCTCACTCGCTACATGCGAAATAAAAGTCCTACAGAAAAAAATGTACTGGACCTTCATGTAGGAAATTTAGTTTAGTTAAATTTTGTACTGGGATACCGTTTTGCTTAAGCCAATAGTTTTCGAATTATGTTGGAAAAACGTACAGTGGATAACATTGCAGGGACCATCCTGTTGTCTACACAAAGGCTGTACCGAACACGGCTGTAGGAAAATACAGGAACACTTGCAGAAGATCGACGGTTGTTGCAGGGACTAGCGGTTAACATGAACTTAAATAAATATAACACACTGCGTATGAATGCACAAAGAAATACAGTAGTGTTCGACCACGATATTGGCGACACGTCACTGGAAACAGTGATTACCGTAAATACCTTGGAGCATACATCCGCAGTGAGCTAAAGTGGAACGAGTTCATTAACTGTACGGAAAGCAGATGGCAGGCTGAGATTCATTCCAAGGATTTTGAAGAACTGTAATTCATAGTCTAAAGAAGTGGCTAACAGAATACGTGTAAGACCAAATAGGGAGTAATGCTCATCAACCCAGGACCCTTACCATGTTGGCTTAGTAGAAGAAATACAGAAGATCTGATGAAGAATGGCGCGATTTGTCGCCAATGTTTAGTCGGCGCGATATTCTTGCAGGGTAGCTCAACAACTCCGTTTACAGACACAAGAGAAATGTTGTGTGTTATGGAGAAGTTCTCTGCCTAAATTTCCTGAGAGCACGCTCTAGGAAAAGTCAGAGTGAGCATAAAGTCCTGAACTGTGCTAGATACAGCTGTACGGTTTTGCTGCAAATGGTAGCGCAACTCGTGAATTTTTTTATCGATACCGCATAACCTTATCTAGCATAGCTTATTAGACACAACTTTTTGCAATCTGGGAAAGACTTTATTCTCAGCCTGCATTAATTCCTCAAAATACGTTTGGGGAAATAATAACTACGACAAAATTATAGCTCATATGGAGCTCATTTGGAGGCTTACCGTGAGGCCATTGGCTAGTGCAACAAGGAACGGGGAAAACGATATTGGAACTCAAAGTACCCTGTAACACACACCGTAAGATGGCTTGCGGAGTATAGATGTAATGGATTCGGTAAGCTGAAGATCTGTCTAAGCACTATTTCATGTCGTTGCTACAAGTCTGTTCTTCTGTTTCAACACTAGAGGAACGGATATTGTCTAATCAGTTTTTGACATTTTGCTTTCGTAAAGGTGAAAAATGATCATATTTTTAAAAATTTACCATTGCGTCAAAGGTACAATGTACGGGGGCGTGCTGAAAAGAAACACCTTCGATTTTTTTAATGTTAAAACTCTTGTTGTTGTTGTGGTCTTCAGTCCAGAGATTGGTTTGATGCAGCCCTCCATGCTACTCTGGCCTATGCAAGCCTCTACATCTCCGAGTAACAACTGCAACTACATCCCTCTGAATCTGCTTACTGTATTCATCTCTTGGTCTCCCTCTACGATTTTTACCTCCCACGCTTCCTTCCAGTACCAAATTGGTGATCCCTTGATGACCCAGAACGTGTCGTACCAACCGATCCCTTTCTTCAGTCAGGTTGTAAAACAGCTTTCTCTTCTCCCCACTTCTGTTCAGTACCTCCTCATTAGTTATGTGATCTAACCACCTAATTTTCAGCATTCCTCTGTAGCAGCAGGCCTCAAAAGCTTCCATTGTCTTCTTGTCTAAATCGTTTACCTTCCATGTTTCACTCTCATATCTAGTTACACACCACACAGTCACTTTCAGAAAGGATTTCCTGAGACTTAAATCTGCACTCGATGTTAACAAATTTCTCTTCTTGAGAAATGCTTTTCTTGCCATTGCCCGTCTACGTTTTGTATTATCCGTACTTCTACTATCATCAGTTATTTTGCTTCCCAAAAAGCAAAACTCATTTACTACTTTAAGTGTCTCATTTCCTTATCTAATTCCCTCAGCATTACCTGATTTAATTCAGTTACATTCCTTTATCCTCGTTTTGCTTTTGTTGATGTTCATCTTATTTCCTCCCTTAAAGATACTCTCCATCTCGTTCAACTGCTCTTCCAAGTCCTTTGCTGTAGGATACAGAATTACAATGTCACCGGCAAACCTCAAAGTTTTTATTTCTTGTCCCTGGACTTTAATTCCTGCTCCAGTTTTTCTTTTGTTTCCTTTACTGCTTGTGCAGTATACAGACCGAATAGCATTTGGGATAGGCTAGAACCCTGTCTCACTCCCTTATCAGACACTGCTTCCCTTTCGTGCCACCCGACTTTTGTAACTGCCATCTGTTTTCTGTACAAATTGTAAACAGTCTTTCGCTCCCTGTATTTTACCCCTGCCACCTTTAGAATTTGAAAGGGAGTATTCCAGTCAACATTGTCAAAAGCTTTACTTAAGTCTACAAATGCTATAAACGTTCGTTGTCTTTCCTTAACCTATCTCCTATGAGAAATCGTAGATTCACTATTGCCTTGCGTTTTCCTACATTTCTCCGGGATCCAAACTGAACCTACCCGAGGTCAGCCTCTACCAGTATCTCCATTCTTTTGTGAAGGATTCGTGTAAATGTTTAGCAGCCGTGATTTATTAAACTGATAGTTCGGTAATTCTCGGACCTGCCAGCACCTGCTTTATTTGGAATTAGGATTATTATATACTTCTTTAAGTCTTAGGATATTTCGCCTGTTTCATACATCTTGCTCACCAGGTGAAAGAGTTTTGACATGGATTGCCCTTCCAAGGCTATCAGTTTCTCTAACAGAATGTTGCCTACTCCGGGGGCCTTGTTTCGACTTAAATCTTTCAGTGCTTTGTCAAATTTTTCACTTAGTATCACATCTTTTTTCTCATTTTCCTGTGCGTCCTCTTCCCTTTCCATAATACTGCACTCAAGTACATCTCCCTTGTGCAGACCCTCTATTACCCCTCCACCTTTCTGCTTTCCTTTGGTCTTAAAGCAATCCAAAGCTTTTTAAATGAAACCGACTTCAGTAAAAGCCTACATCTCCATTCTTCATTTCTACATATTTATGTCTCAAAGTGGTCACCCGGGCGACGAACACATTTCTCCCAACGAGAGAGCAGTTTCTCGATCCGTCACTGTAGTATGTTTGACTTCGTTGAACTGTAACCTCAACTTCGCTTGCACAGCTTCATCACTGTCAAAGTGAAGTCCTCGTAGGTGTTCTTCAAGTTTTGGAAACAGATGAAAACCAGATGGGGCCTAGTCGGGACTGCTTGGAGGATGAATGATAACAGTGAACCCAATGCGTCTGCCGCAGATGTCGCAGCGCTTGTGTGTGGTATGGCATTGTCATGCTGAAGAAGAGCGTCCACCGTCACTGCGCGAACTGGAGAATTCGCGCATTCAGTTTTCTGAGGGCCCTGGAGTACCTTCTATGTTGGTGTCTTTAGGCATGATTTCCAAATGCACCAGATCTTGAACATTTCGTGAGCATTCCGATGAGTCTCGTCGGTTGCCGTAGCGGTAGCCCATTCTGGGCTCTGTCACACACGTTGAGGTTAACACTACCTTTTCCTCCATTACGAGCAACATCAGACATTAATGACGTCGATACAATCATCACCGTACACAGCTTTTATAATTCTATGGATTTCAGTTGGAGGCACTTTTTTGTGGTTAGAATCTCGATTACAGCACTCTGTTTGTCACGTATCGATAGAGTTAAGCTACACACCGCCATGTTACACGCTATAATTTGGAGCCCTCTAGCGGCCGAGGGTTGCAACCTTTGTGACCGAAACGTAAACTCGACAGAGTAATATGCATGACGCGTAATCCCTCAACCGAACTTGACAACAGAGCGAAAAAATTAGGAGGCATTACTTTGGAGCACGTCCTCGTAATTAATTGGCGCTCAATGAAAATGCGCGTTATGGAACAGTGATTAAGAAAAAAACCGTTACTTGTAAGGAACAGGATTCTAATTCATTTAAATGAAACCAAATTTAGGTTTCATGTGGTTTCAAGAATGAAATTTTCACTCTGCAGCGGAGTGTGCGCTGAAATGAAACTCCTGGCAGATTAAAACTGTGTGCCCGACCGAGACTCGAACTCGGGACCTTTGCCTTTCGCGGGCAAGTGCTCTACCATCTGAGCTTTACTTCTGCCAGTATCTCGTCTCCTACCTTCCAAACATTACAGACGCTCTCCTGCGAACCTTGCAGAACTAGCACTCCTAAAAGAAAGGATACTGCGGAGACATGGCTTAGCCACAGCCTGTGGGATGTTTCCAAAATGAAATTTTCACTCTGCAGCGGTGTGTGCGCTGATATGAAACTTCTTGGCAGATTAAAACTGTGTGCCCGACAGAGACTCGAACTCGGGACCTTTGCCTTTCGCGGGCAAGTGCTCTACCATCTGAGCTTTACTTCTGCAGTATCTCGTCTCCTACCTTCCAAACTTTACAGACGCTGTCCTGCGAACCTTGCAGAACTAGCACTCCTGAAAGAAAGGATACTGCGGAGACATGGCTTAGCCACAGCCTGGGGGATGTTTCCAAAATGAAATTTTCACTCTGCAGCGGAGTGTGCGCTGATATGAAACTTCCTGGCAGATTAAAACTGTGTGCCCGACAGAGACTCGAACTCGGGACCTTTGCCTTTCGCGGGCAAGTGCTCTACCATCTGAGCTACCGAAGCACGACTCACGTCCGGTACTCACAGCTTTACTTCTGCCAGTATCTCGTCTCCTACTTTCCAAACTACCTTCCAAATTTTCATGTGGTTTCCTTAACTTACTGCAGGGGAATAACTATTGTTGCAGCACTATACCTAGTTTGTATCGAAACAGATTCGACATACGATTCGCTGCCCACTTTCGGATTTCTAACCTCCTTGATTTAGCTGAGGAAGGAAAAAGTGTTATACTTTTACGTCTCGTCGAATTTGGGATGACTGGAGACTATGTTGGTAATGAAAACTGGCGTCGTGATGTGCTCTGGTGTTTCTTGTGTACTGGTGGTAGAGACCCAAGTTTGTGCCTGAGTAACGAATCAGGAAAGATAGTCAGCATCCTCATGTTGACTAACTGGAATAGCCGGACGAGGTGCCCGAGGAGTTCTAGGCGCTACAGTCTGAAACCGCGCGACCGCTACGGTCGCAGGTTCGAATCCTGCCTCGGGCATGGATCTAAGTTCTAGGGGACTCATGACCTCAGAAATTAAGTCCCATAGTGCTCAGAGCCATTTGAACAATTTTTGAACTATCTGGAATAGTTATTTGAAATGTGGTAGTAGGTGACCAACACAGTATAATTCGAGCCCAGTAAAAATGCTGAGTGTCCAGAAACATTCATACGCTTCTGTTATACGTTTTCAATACCAAGCTCGCAGGGAGGATTCAGAGCCAGAAAAGTATTTCAACGAAGTTTCATCTTTCATCTTAAGAAACTAATATGGCTAGTTTATAAGTGAGATATGGCATTCTGCCGCAGCATATATCACAATAGTACTTATAACAGTTATTTTATTTGGCAGGTTTGTACATCAGCTTCCTCTTCTCCGTTATCGAGATCGCTAAGGCACGCTTTCGTCGTCCACATTGGAGCGGCAAAGGGATCTTCAGATTATGTGCAAATATCTTGGACTAAGTCTTGAACATGTCTTTAAAGTGCCATGGAGAGAGACCATGTGACAATGTTCTTCTGTCAGTTGTGAACTTCAAAGCCGGTATTCCCCTTAGTGCTATTCGAAAGGAGTAAGCTATATGGCGAGACCATAATGCACGTTCTCCTTGCTATCTCATTGCCACGAACAAGACAAACACTAAACTGTACACCACACGAGCTCATCACATTCAGATGAAAGAAGCAGATACACCTGAATTTCAGAGAGAAACAGCTGAGCCAATAACACTACACGACGATCGCATCCTGGTTGGCGTTACGAAGATTTTCGCAATCATTCAGATAAGTTGAAAATATGTAATCAGCTTCTTTGGCTGTAGAGCTCGCCGTATTCCAAACGATTACCGACATGCCCGAGGCTATGAGAAAGCGCAGCACGAAATCTCGTCTGACATGGTGGCTGCTTGAGACGCGGTACGGTTCCTGCGAGCATCGTGAATGGCATTAATGAGGACAAACGACAGACAGCGCGGCCCCAGTCATTAGCGCCTCTCCTAGTACGGGCCCCCTTTTATAATTTGGCCAATTACGTCCAATGGACGGCGTGTACGTCTTAACAACACCAGGTACAACTCGACCCGAAGATAAGACACCAACTCGTTTCTTACTTGTGCAGACACTGAATTCTTCTTTTCCAGAACTCCGCTGCACTAATTCCCTTTTCAGTGGTGATCATGATGTCCCTTCATCAAGTTGCTTTGCTTCTTTTCTTTGCTAATGTAAGGCTCTCCGCGTAGAATGTGCCGGTTGTTCTTTCTCCCGATCCGGTGCTGCTTGCCTCCACAGTGAGATCCAAGGAACAAGGAAGAAACTTCAGGGTTTAACGTCCCGTTGACATCGAGGTCATTAGAGACAGAGCACAAACTCGGATTCAAGAATGGAGAAAGAAATCGTCTGTGCTCTTTCCACGGAACCACCTCGGCATTTGCCTGCAGTGAATTAGGGGAATCACGGAAAGGTCAAATCGGGGCGGCCGGACGTGGGTTTGAAGCGTCGTCCTCCGGAATGGGAGTCCAGTGCGGTAACCACTGCTCCACCTCGTTCAGCGACAGTGAGATCCGTGAGCTGTGAGACCTACACTGAGTGCAATGGAAGATATATCGGTTGTCAGCTGCTCAAGCGCTGCATTTGTCTCAGTACACTTCTGGTACAAATGAGTTCCTGACGCTTTGTATTCAAATCGGCGCCATCTAACTCAGAGTAGACCGTCGATCGCCCCATTTTGGTCGGAGCCGATGTGACATCCGGTCGTCAAACTCCTGCGGTCCTTCTGGGCGGTGGTTTAGGGGACGTCCGTTAATTAAGTGAGCTAAAAATAGGGGGGTGGGAGAGGAGTAGTCCGGCAAAATCTCACTAAATCTCATTTAAAGAGGAGGAGGGGGCATAATGAAAACGTTTTAATTCAGAGAATGTGTATAATTATAACGGATAAAGTTTTGTTATATAAAATTAATCGCGACCATAACCATTATTAAAATGCCCATCAATCTTACTTGCCTCTCTGAACTGAACTGAATGCTTTACGTGCGTGTATACCTGGAATTCCCCGATTTGAAACAAATGCAGTACAAGTGTCAGACTTCATTCGGGGTGTTTCTAGTTGCGCCGTTCGAAATCACTGTCTATCAGTCACTGAGTCAGTCGTGATATTTTGCGACGCATATGAAGTCAATATTACTGTGTTCAACATGAATTCGTATCAAAACTTTTAAAATGTGTATTTTAAGCAGCACACTGACATGTCGAAACAAACGTGTCAGCAAGAAGTTAATCATTTGTTGAAGAAAGCTAATCTGAAGTTCACCGACAAGGGTTCTCTTAGTGATCATGTAAATCAAGAGACTGAGAAGCTACGTAATCATGCAGTTGAAAGGGTGGTAAAAACAATGTTGTCACTCATCTGCAATAATATATATTATATATCAATAAAATGACAATTTTTTAGGGATCCGTCGAAACGGTTAATGCATCTTTCGCGGCGCCATTTTGTACAGTAAACAGTTTTATGCAGACCATGTCGCAGAACGTCAGCATTTGTTGCAGGTATTATAATCACTTGATGTGAAATGGCTATTAAATGTGCCTCTACAAATCTCTACATCATACTCAAATTTTAATTTGTTTTTGCAGGTAGTCTAATGTAAAAATCGCAGCTGTTGCAGGCCATTGAACAGTGCACAGCATACTGTGGTTCCCAAAAGTTTCATGCCTCCACCATTTCCGATCCTCCAAGTGACCGGAGAACCGACTGTGCCGGTGCCTGGAGGACAGGCTGCCAAGTCGTTCACACGCTTCCTACCTCTGCACACTCTCATGGTGTACCTCAACCGTGCGGGTTATTCCCAGATGCCGTACGATTCCTACTGCCCATCTGTTTTGATGAACGATCGAACTATCCATAACAGATAATGCAAGACTTGTAGCATCTACTTCGCTTCCTGCGTGAATCTGCGGAAACACAGGTCGGCGCTGCATGCAACCCCGCGAACACCTGTAGTCAGCGCCAACCGGAGTTGCCGTACGCCGTGGGCGATAGGCTGGAATGACATGTGTCCAATGTAAAGGAAGTTGGAGTCGCAGCCTATTTTGTATTTGCTTATGTGCGAAATTACACTCCTGGAAATTGAAATAAGAACACCGTGAATTCATTGTCCCAGGAAGGGGAAACTTTATTGACACATTCCTGGGGTCAGATACATCACATGATCACACTGACAGAACCACAGGCACATAGACACAGGCAACAGAGCATGCACAATGTCGGCACTAGTACAGTGTATATCCACCTTTCGCAGCAATGCAGGCTGCTATTCTCCCATGGAGACGATCGTAGAGATGCTGGATGTAGTCCTGTGGAACGGCTTGCCATGCCATTTCCACCTGGCGCCTCAGTTTGACCAGCGTTCGTGCTGGACGTGCAGACCGCGTGAGACGACGCTTCATCCAGTCCCAAACATGCTCAATGGGACACAGATCCGGAGATCTTGCTGGCCAGGGTAGTTGACTTACACCTTCTAGAGCACGTTGGGTGGCACGGGATACATGCGGACGTGCATTGTCCTGTTGGAACAGCAAGTTCCCTTGCCGGTCTAGGAATGGTAGAACGATGGGTTCGATGACGGTTTGGATGTACCGTGCACTATTCAGTGTCCCCTCGACGATCACCAGAGGTGTACGGCCAGTGTAGGAGATCGCTCCCCACACCATGATGCCAGGTGTTGGCCCTGTGTGCCTTGGTCGTATGCAGTCCTGATTGTGGCGCTCACCTGCACGGCGCCAAACACGCATACGACCATCATTGGCACCAAGGCAGAAGCGACTCTCATCGCTGAAGACGGCATGTCTCCATTCGTCCCTCCATTCACGCCTGTCGCGACACCACTGGAGGCGGGCTGCACGATGTTGGGGCGTGAGCGGAAGACGGCCTGACGGTGTGCGAGACCGTAGCCCAGCTTCATGGAGACTGTTGCGAATGGTCCTCGCTGATACCCCAGGAGCAACAGTGTCCCTAATTTGCTGGGAAGTGGCGGTGCGGTCCCCTACGGCACTGCGTAGGATCCTACGGTCTTGGCGTGCATCCGTGCGTCGCTGCGGTCCGGTCCCAGGTCGACGGGCACGTGCACCTTCCGCCGACCACTGGCGACAACATCGATGTACTGTGGAGACCTCACGCCCCACGTGTTGAGCAATTCGGCGGTACGTCCACCCGGCCTCCCGCATGCCCACTATACGCCCTCGCTCAAAGTCCGTCAACTGCACATACGGTTCACGTCCACGCTGTCGCGGCATGCTACCAGTGTTAAAGACTGCGATGGAGCTCCGTATGCCACGGCAAACTGGCTGACACTGACGGCGGCGGTGCACAAATGCTGCGCAGCTAGCGCCATTCGACGGCCAACACCGCGGTTCCTGGTGTGTCCGCTGTGCCGTGCGTGTGATCATTGCTTGTACAGCCCTCTCGCAGTGTCCGGAGCAAGTATGGTGGGTCTGACACACCGGTGTCAGTGTGTTCTTTTTTCCATTTCCAGGAGTGTATTTGTAAAAACCACTATACATACGGAGCCATTTGGCAGCTACAAGACAATTAATGTTATAAACTCGTTACAGTGTACCTTAAACATTGTTATCATTTTGCCGGCTGAGGTGGCCAAGCGGTTCTGGGCGCTACTATCTGGAACCGCGCGACCGCTACGGTAGCAGGTTCGAATCCTGCAACGGGCATGGATGTGTGTGATGTCCTTAGGTTAGTTAGGTTTAAGAAGTTCTAAGTTCTAGGGAACTGATGACCTCAGAAGTTAAGTCCCATAGTGCTCAGAGCCATTTGAACCATTTGTTATCATTTTTACCTCTAATTTGACAGAAAAGATTCCGTACGTAAGATAGGTTTTAGGTTTTTTTAGTGGCATGCAGCAAAAACATGAACATCACTGATGAACTTTATATTTAAACGTTGTCCGGTAAGTAAGATGGGGGCTGAGCGGCCCAACACATCTCAACAAATCCCATCAAGAGGGGAGGGAGTCCAGATTTAGAAAAAGAGAACGTAAATAACGAACGACTCCTTAGCGTGTGGGAACATTGTCTCTGGGATATTGAAGACCCTCGCTAGACACTGTTGTCGTCGGAAACCCGAACTCTTATGTGATCTCCGATATGCTGTGACCCATGCATCTTGCAGCAGTTATCGTTCCACCCTAAAAGTCGGACAACTCGCGACGTGCTGCCTGACTGGTGGATGTTGATGATATTGGTGCTGATAACACCACTGCAACACACAAGGCTATCCCAGGATAAAGATATGTGTTGGGTATGAAGTTTAACCAAGCATGTGAAAAAGGTGGAGGATAGAGAATTTTAAAGAATGTTAAATTTACGGAATCACTGCAATCATTTCATAGCTTTGATAGAGACGTATTATTTAATATTCATGGGAATAGTTGTCCAAGAGCTTAACACACCAGCACGAAGGACATTTGAACGTAAGCATGTTATAATTTGGACCACTTACGACATGTGGATTCTCTAGATATGATGCAATATTCATGCGAGATGAAATGTTTCAAATATATATTAATGGTCATTGTGACAATTCACTCGACTATAGATATTACAGCCATAATATTGCCATAAAATGGTTATGTAATTCATTCAAGCGTATTTAAATTCTTTTTTCGAGGAAGTATGATATTTTTGACATAATTTGTCATACTAATGTCGCTAACAAGATTACACGAGTCTGTCTTGTGTTCATCCCAAGAAGTCGAGAGATATAAAGCACTTCAAGACGTTTTGAACTATCACAGTTATCGCATGAGGCAGGTAAAAAGAACTGTCTGTGCTCACTGCATGAATGGGTCAACTCAAAAATTAATGTGTGGACAGATGAACTTTACCTCAGATAGCCTTGTGTGTTTCAGTGGTATCATCATCATCATCTACTTCCTTATCATAATCACCTTCTTGGTCTTCTCCTGCTCCTGCCTCCTACTTTCATAAACTCCTTGTTTCTATGGCTTGAATGTCTTTGCGTTCATCACCTTGTTCGTCTTCATATGTCTTCTTCTGCCTTTGGAGAGCTGCCCCTCTTGAATCAAACTGCGTAGTGTGTTTAAATTCTTTTTCCAGCACAGATTCGTCTTCAGCTTGTCTTTTACGCAAAAACTACAGTTTCTTCTGGGTACTTAGCTGGGATCTCAGCAAAACATGGCAAGAGTTTTAGTAAACATCAGACACATATTGATTAGGGTCACCAGTAGAATCAGTTTTCATTTTTTATCAGAACTGGTGTAGTGTCATGAAATTTGTTTCATATTTATGAACGATCTTCCTCAGTGAAGAACCTGTTATTACTTTTATCTCTGTTTTCCTATGTGATTCATTTGGTGTTATGCGTTTTCTTTTTGTAATTCCTCCTGCTGAAATCACAATGAAAATAGAAAATTGGAACAGCACACTGGTAGGTTACACGTTAACACCTTGTAACAGAAAATGACAAATTCTCCACACGTCATCCGTTGATATTCGATTGCAGGTAAACATAAAATGAAATTATATTAAATTTCCTGATTTTCTCACCATTGTTACAGCGAAAGTGCAACAAATTATCCTATGTTACAGTGTATGTGTAACTACTCACTCCAGTCACATTAAAGTGACCACCACAGACACTGAGGTAACGAAAGGCATGGGATTGCAATATCGCATATACAAATAGTGGTAGCATCACGTACACAAGGTATAAATGGACAATGCACTGGCAGAACTGTCATTTGTACTCAGATGATTCATGTGAAACGGTTTCCGACATGAAACTTCCTGGCAGATTAAAACTGTGTGCCCGACCGAGACTCGAACTCGGGACCTTTGCCAGGAAGTTTCATATCAGCGCACACTCCTCTGCAGCGTGAAAATCTCATTCTGGTTTCCGACATAATTATGCCAGCATGGCGGGAATTAACAGACGTTGAATGTGGAATGGTAGTTGGAGTTAGACACATGGGGCATTCCATTTCGGAAACCGTTAAGCAATTCAATACTCCGAGACCCGCAGCGTCAAGGGTGTGCCGAGAATACGAAATTTCAGGCATTACCACTTACCATAGGCAACGCAGTGGCCGACGACCTTCACGTAACGACCGAGAGCAGTGGCATTTGCGTAGAGTTGTCAGTGCTAAAAGACAAGCAACACTGCGTGAAATAACCGCAGAAATCAATGTGGGATGTTCGACAAATGTATTCATTTGAGTGGCGAAATCTGGCCTTAATGGGCTATGGTAGCAAACGACTGATGCGATTGCCTTTGCTAACAGCATGACATCGTCAGCAGCTCCTCTCCTGGGTTCACGAACATTTTGGTTGGACCCTAGAATATCGTGGCCTGAACAGAAGAGTCATGAATTCAATTGGTAACAGCTGATGGCAGGCTTTGAGTGTGGCGCAAATCCCATGAAGTCATGGACCCAACTTGTCGATAAGGCAGTGTGCAAGTAGATGTTGGCTCCTTAAAGGTGTGGGCTATGTTTACGTGGAGTGGCTGGGTCCTCTGTTGCAACTAAACCGTTCATTGACTGCAAATAGTTACCTTCGGCTACTTGGAGATCATTTATAGCCATTCGTGGACTTCATGCTCCTAAACTACGATAGAATTTTTGTGGATGACGGCGCCCATGTCAGTGGGCCACCATTGTTCACGAATGGTTTGAAGAACATTCTGCACAATTCGTGCAATTGATTTGGCCACTCAGATCACCCGACATGAATCTCATGAAACATTTATGGGGCATAATCGAGAAATCAATTTATGCACAAAGTCACGCACCAGAAATACTTTCCCAGTTATGTAGAGAGAGCATGGCTTAATATTTCTGAAGGGGAATTTCACTGACAGCATCATTTGCCGTGAGGTTAGAAACCGATTGTCATTTGCATGGCATGACTTTCTCTGCCTCGTGATGACTGGGTGTTGTGTGATGTCCTTAGGTTAGTTAGGTTTAAGTAGTTCTAAGTTCTAGGGGACTGATGACCATAGATGTTAAGTCCCATAGTGCTCAGAGTCATTTGAACCATGGCATGACACTCGTCTTCAGTACGTCTCAGTTACGATTTATTTACGGCCACAATTATTCTTACGTGGTGTTACATGGCTGCGAGTGGTAGACCACTGCTAGTAGACACGGGGTACAGTCCACGTTGGTACATTAACAAACGGAGGAACTTAATTTATGTAATGGTTACTAGCACGCCCAAGCATGATAGCTCCTTTCTACTATTCCGTTACGTTTACACATCGACCCGCATTATTGCGTTAATTCCATACAAACGACTGGCACTTGCACACCAGTTCAGTAACATGACTTACGTCAGCGTCGGAGGGTCACGTGATGTGGTAGCAATTCCGCACCATCTCCAGTGATGCAATGCGACCAGCGTGCTCTTTTATTGGAGTGACTAATATTTTGTCCAACGAATTTAGACGAGTGCCGTTCAGTAGGTAATACAACACTTTTCTCTTCTGCGAAAGCAGGCTGGTTTTTGTTTTTCAGGGTTCCAATACTTGGTATGATTCCTCATTCTTACGGCTACAAAACCCCATTTTCACCATAATCTCCTCAGTGCAACGACCTAACACGACCTTACTACTGCATGGTACCACTCTACTGGTCAACGTTGATGCCAAATCTTGCTACATCAGTGACCTCCTCGTCATCCACGTACTGCTTCCCGCGGAGTGCATCACTGGGCCAAATAGATGGAAGTCGGAAGGTGCGAGATCCGGGCTGTGGGACTGACGAGGAAGAAAATTGCAGTGAAGTTTTGTGAGCTCGTCTCAGACTTGTGTGAGGCCTGGCGTTGTCATGGAGAAGCTGAAGATGGTTTACACTTTTGTGGTCACGAAAACGCTCGAGTCGTTTGTTCTATTTCCTGAAGGTAGCACAATACACGTCAGAGTTGAGCGTTGCACCATGAGGGAGGACATCAAATAGAATAAGCCCAGAAAACCATCCCCATAGCTTGAGCGGCTGAGGCTGGGCCTTTGAACGTTTTCTTCGGAGGAGAGCTGGTGTGGCGCCACTGTATGGATTTTCGTTTTATTTCTGATTCGAAGTGATGAAACCACACACCTTAGAGCACCCCAATTGGTGGACGAGTGTGTCGGCACTACCAACAAAAAAATGTTCAAATGTGTGTGAAATCTTATGGGACTTAACTGCTAAGGTCATCAGTCCCTAAGCTTACACACTACGTAACCTAAATTATCCTAAGGAGAAACACACACACCTATGCCCGAGGGAGGACTCGAACCTCCGCCGGGACCAGCCGCACAGTCCACGGCTGTAGCGTCTTAGACCGCTCGGCTAATCCCGCGGGACACTAACAACAATGACGACCAGTTGAGCACGAGTTGTTTAGTTGTGATCAGTCGATTATCTTGAGTGAGAGTGTCCGCACGTTCCAACATTGCAGGAGTCACAGTCGTGTGCGGCCGGCCGGAAGGCGGCAGATCGGATAGGTGTGCGCGACCTTTTGGAGATGAGGACACACGCCTCGCCCAACGATTCACCGTGCTCTTGTTCACTGCCACTTTGCGGTGTTCTGGTTTTCCGCTAAAAAAAGCTAAGTGACATTTTGAAGGCTACGTGTGGCACTGTCACCTATCGGAATTTCGTGGAACTGTTGGGGCTGAAGCGAGACACGATGCCCCACAACAAAGTCCGCTTTTTTCACCCGAAATTGGGCGAGAATCAAAATGTGTTGCATTACTTACGGAACGCCCCTCGTAATATCTACAAAAGGAATCGCCAGCCCGGCTGGACATCCGAAAGCATACCGGCAGGAACACAGCTTGTATCTCCAGAAGGCTAGCGTAGCGAACGCCGGATACAACAGCAGGGGGCAAAGCGAAGGCGGAAGGCTGTTTTTGCAGGTGTGAGGAGTGGAACGAAAAGCGCGCCATACGCGGCGCGAGCCCGCATGCCGATCGGCAGATGCGTCTCAGCTGGGCAGCGCGCGCACGCATACACACGCGTGCACGCGCACACACTGGCTGCGTTCGCTTTTAAGAAGCGCCGCGAGCTTAAGGTTTTAATTAAAAGGGAGCCACCGTTGCGGAATCAATAATGACCGGCCCGTCGTTGTTATCCGGCGTACAAAGTGCACGTCTTTTGCTCATTATAAAGATGAAATTAATTGACTACAGACCCTAAACTTTACTTTGGTCTCTAGCAGCCTCAGATTGTATATAAGAGGGATGATTATATATAAGGGCGATAATTATATACCCTTCTAATCTTACTTGTTTGTGATACTTACGTAATGAAAGAGGAAGACCCGACACCGCCAAAGTTGCCTGTCGAGTTTTAGAAGTATTTACGGAGCTGGCGCGTAAAGGCGGGCAACGCTCCTTTATCAGAAGGAAAAAAGGGGGAACATTTTGCGCTTCTTCCTTGGGGCTCAAGCTGCCTCTCTCTTTGCGCTTCAGTGATGACTACCATATTTCGTGCGCAGTGTTTCTTCGACCTGCGACAGACGACCCATATCGTGCATATGACATCGACATGTGCCACACCACACTTTTAACCCCAATAACACACCCATTTGGCAAACTTTGATCCGAATCGCGACCTCTGTATCTTTCTTTGAATGAACTCATCTTTACTGCCGCCTTACGATTGATATGCTCTTTCAATCGACGTTTCTATTCATTCCTAGAGTAAGAAAAGCTTTTTTCTTATACTTATTTGACACAGTTATACGAGGGGAAGCCAGTATAAGACTAGGGCAACAGCGTTTTAAGCACAAAAGAAAAGAACAAAATATCTTCCAGTATTGTAGTTTCCAAGGCGTAGAATTTTGAAGATGCATGTTTCTGGTGATTAATAACAACATTCTTGAAGTATTTAGAATTTACAGAAAACTCTTTATAGTAAAAAATGTATTGAAGTTTATTTACGATCCTACACCATTCAAATAATTCATAGGTTGTTTTAACTATGACTAGTATTCTGTGTGGAATATGTGTTAGAAGGGAACTGTTTTACGTGCTCACAATATCTGACTCCAGATTTTCGAGGTGTTTCGGTATCACGTCTTGGACTCTTAGCCGTACAGTTAAATTGAAATGCCTGGTACTATTACTCTTCTTGTTCTTGAAAATGTGATGAGCCAGCAAAAGAAAAAATTAGGATTATTTGCTTGCAGACTAACGAAAGGCGTCATTCTTCTGGAGGAGTGCAACCGTAAACCCAGCAAAGAACGAGAACGCACGTTTGAAACAAGGTGAGTCGGCCTACATATACACCTTAATACAAGGGGCAATCAAAACGTTTCCTTTCGAAGGCCACAGTAACCGCTTGCCTATATGTCGTTGTTTATACACCTGCACTGGAGTCGCACTGGGTTGCATATACGCTGCAGCAACGTTCTCAAACGGAAACTTTTATGATTGCCTCTTATAAGAGATAGGCGATAAGCATTTCAGCAAATATTATCAACCGTGTTCGGTAAATAATTTATTTTTTCAAATTTGATTCCTGCACGCTATTAAATATTATGGAGTAACATTGCATAGCGCACGTGAAGAGAGCGATCACATACGTCCAATCGTAAGTGTAGCAGGCGGCAGGCTTCTCCTCTGTGATGGTATTCACGTATAGAGTAGACTGCTTACAAACTGATCTTATGATGCATCGTACATGTTGTTCTGCTTAAGTTCCCCGAACCTACCTGTTACACGGTCGTGTGTTTTGCCAACCTGCTGCTATTCTAGCAACTGGCTTTTGAATTCGATCGATGCCTTTTGTAACTGTCAACGACATAGCCGCAGTGGTAACATCGATTCCCCGTCAGATCACACGAGTCAAGGGTTATGGGGCTGGGCTAGCACTTGGATAGGTGACCGTTCGGGTCTGTCGAGAGCTGTCGGCAAACGGGGTGCCCTCAGCCTTTGTGAGGCCAATTGAGGAGCTACTTGACTGAGTAGTAGCGACTCAAGTCACGAAAACTTACAGCGGCCGGGAGGCCGATGTGCTGACCTCTCCATGTCCGTATCCAGTGATGCCTGTCGGCAGAGGATGATACGGCGTCCGATCGGTATCGTTGCGCCTTCCGAGGCTTGTTCGGACAGAGTCCTTCGGAATCACTGTTTGATAAACACTCTTAAGCACTACCCTAAAATTGGTCGTTCTAACATCCTGTACGCGATTTCCTTTGCAAATACGGGGAACTTTCGCTGAACCCTCCATCCAGTCCAAGTCTTCCCTGTTCTCGTTGTGTAGTATTTCATCACGTTTTTTAGTATTACACCTATACACCCGGTGGTTATAATGAAAGTGATGCCCACCAAGGTCCAACATGGGCTGTAATTATCCTATGACAGCGAAACTTGGTAGACATGCTATTGCGTTAATTCTGAACCGATTTACGATGGAAACAAATGAGTACCAATTTTGGCCACCAGTTGCAAATCTGGCGCCGAACAGCAGCTCGTGGACGTCTCCGGGTTCTCACATTGAACAAATTGTGTATGTGGTAGTTAACAATAAAATTAACATTGTCTTTCTCACTTGTTTGATCTTTTCTGATCGCGTCCCGTTTCTAATCCATTACATATGGAAAAATTTATATACGTTTTTCTTGCATTCACAGAGCCAGGTTTGCACCTGTTGGTCAAAATTGGGACTAATTTCTTTTTTTTTCAGCGTAAATCGGTTCCACATTAACGCATTAGAATATCTACGAAGTTTCGCTGCTATACGATATGTACAGCTCACACTGGACCTCTGTAAATAGCTGCTCTATAATTATAGCCACCCGGTATTTTAAACATGTGATTGGTTGTAGAAATTTTCGCGTGCGTGTACTACCGGGATCTTTCACTTATTTTGGCCTTTATCTTTAAATTACACCAGTTTGAAATTTTGTTTGTAACATTCTGCCTTTCCTTACGAACATCCAACGGCAACACTATCCTCTAGAGAATAGCATCGTCAGCGAATGATCTGATGGTGCCATGGACCTATCTCATAACTCGTTTACATTCATTAAGAACATAATGTATGTTACGGTTTCTTGGGATAACTCGATGATACTATCGTTTGTGGTAAGTCCAGAGAGAGAGTACACGTCTAACCATTACACGTATCACAAGGCGACGTGCACTAGATATGTCATGGATATATCGTGCAGAAAGTGGAAGTCCAAACCATGCTGCAAATTTTGGAATGTATACGAATGTCATACTACAAAAAGGACAATGTTACTCCAGGCTCTAGATAAAGAGCAGTCAAACGAAGGGGTGACGTGGAACTTGGTGCTTCTATGATTCGTCGCTGTCAAAAGACCCAATATCAGCATGTGAGTCAGTTCTAAAGCAGTGTCCGCATATTTGAGAGCAGTGGGTTTGAGATTGCAGTCTGGACATTGTCATTTTGTTTTTCCGCAGTTTCTTTAAATACTTCAGGGTTACACGATGTACAGTTCGTTCAGCAGAGCAATAAACTTTCCTGTTTTCAATTCTTATCCTACCGAGCGAACGTTACGTCACTAATGCAGTCCATATCGCCCTATACCAAACTGTAACGGAAGCTGCCCATTAAGACTGGAGCACCAGCGAGGACAGTATACGGGGTGTGACGGACATATCTGCAGGTATATATATTGGTGACTGAGGTCGATGTACTGAACAACATTACATCGATATTTACTTCATTTGCAGACTGATAATTATAGCTATGAGGATTATTGTGTTTTTCAGTTGGTTAGTTAGCTAAGAACGCTTATTTTCCCCTGGGTCACATGTTGAAATGTGGATGCGTGGACAGAAAACGGTTAGATTATACTGACACGCGTAGTCCACTTAGAGGTGCAGCTACGATCATGCAGAACACGTCAGCTCGTAGAGTTTGTGACGTGTTTGTGGGCAGACTGCTTAAAAACAACCAACACAATGATGTGTGCACATATTAAGGTGCCACATACGAAAATTTCTGCACTTGTACTCATTACACCCTGCATAAGGAATTTTTTCTTATTGTGTATGTATAGTACAGTAGGCAGAACGCATGATTAAATCTGTTGGTGACCAAAGAGGGTGACTATACATGGAGCCAGACCAACTGGGCATCGAGTCGAACTAGACTTGTTTTGGGTACGTCATTCCGTGCTGTTTCAACTCTACGCCAGACTTCATCGTAGTGAGTGGCGGGTAGAGGCTAACATATCTCTCGGTAGCCCATGATTAGATGTTTTCAGTGGGTGAGAGATGTGGAGAACATGCTGGCCACGGCAACAGTCCTACTCCCCCATCTATCGAGGCAGATCGAAACAGCACAGGCCACACGCAGTCTTGCGTTATTTTTGTTGGAGTAGTACTGTATAGAGGCCTTAAAGGCGGAGCTCCACATGTCACATATGTCGGCTATGCGAACCTGAGGCGATGGCCGTAGGCACTGCGTCCATCTGATAATCGCGAACAATGTCTGGCAGCGTTCGTTCTCTTCGGTGACTTCGAACACGGATAAGTCCTTCGTGGTGCTGTACGCAGAATTCGATCGTGTAAACAACGACGTGTTATGAAGCCTATATCCAGTGTTGCCGTTCGGCGCATCATCGCGATTTCCTGACCTAAGGTAGTGGCGTCGTTCAACGATCTTGCTCACAATATGCCGGTCTCTAGGGCGCTAGTCACTAGTGGCCGCTGAGATTCTGTATGGCGTTGAGTGTGACCCTTCTGATCCTAATGATCCTATATTCAGATGGCAGTCGTGGGATCCCAACCAGCACGTACAGCAATATCGCGAAACGACAATCCCATTCTCGGTAGAACACAATCCTGCCGCCAACAAATTCCCCGTGCTGGTCGATGTTCCTCCTTCTCACACAAGGCAAAACACAATCTTCTAACAGACAAACAACATTCACTGCTGATTCCTGAATGGAAACTTTGCTGCTTAATGGTTCCTCACATACATTATTTAGATGGCATTACTATCAGTTACTTTGTACGGTTGCGGTGTATAATGATTATTTGCGTAGCCAAGGACGTAGTACACTTCACACCAGCTTGACTTGTTGCGCGCCGCGCTCATGCTGTTGGAGTTTCGATCGCCTGCAGGGTAATACAGCCTGGACAAAATGGTTCAAATGGCTCTGAGCACTATGGGACTTAACTTCTGAGGTTCCCCTAGAACTTAGAACTACTTAAACCTAACTAGGCTACGGACATCACACACATCCATGGCCGAGGCAGGATTCGAACCTGCGACCGTAGCGGTCGCGCGGTTCCAGACTGCAGCGACTAGAACCGCTGGGTCACCACGGCGGGCAGCCTGGACATAAAGTCTCAATCTATTCCCAAGGTATAATTGATACATTTACATAATACATTTCTGATAATGTAAGTTTATTGTATCTTTTTCTGGGCAGTCGAGAAGACTGCCTACGATAGAAGAACTTGTGGCTGTGGTTTGTGCGCGATTGTGTGGTCAATCGTATCCGGAGGAATCCACGCGGAAATTTCAGAAGCGAGGACCAACTAGTGTAAAGATTGGGTTACTTGGGACTGTTCAGCGAGTCAGAGAAGCAATCGAAAGAAGTCCGAATGAATCAACTCCTCTTTTAACCAAAGAGTTAGTAGTGGCAAAATCAACGACTTTGAAAATTTTGCAATTTTCGCTAAAGAAGAAACCGTGGCGCACTGATAGCTTCACAAATTTTAGCACGACGATTACACAGCTCGCCAAGTTGGGCGTTACGATTTGATATAAGCTAAACTCATGGGTTACATTTCTGATGAGGTCACATTCCACACCTGTGTAAAAGTTAACAAACGTAACTGCAGCGTAATGGGGTAACGAACCACCTCACGTTGCCACTGAATGGCAAATAGGCACTCCGAAAGTGAATGTGTGGCTTGGATTCACGCAGACTACCGTTTATGTGCCCTTCATTTTTTACACAAGAGATAATTACAGGAAACGTTTAACTTGATGTGCTGGAGCAATTCCTGGAACCACTCCTATGGTAAAAAGGCATTTCTGAGCCGGTTTTGTTTCAACAGAATGGATCAACTCCTCATTTTGTTGCCGTATTAAGGGAGTACCTGAATCGAATATTCGCCAACAGATGGCTAGGCAGAAGTTCAGCAAGACCGTGTCCATAATATTCGCGTTATTTTACACACCTGGATTTCAGCGATTGGGGATACACGAGGTCAAGGACGTAAAAAACAAAGGTAAGGGATATGCAGTATCCATGTGTTGGGGTCCGGAATGCAATGTCGGCCATTTCACAACATACGCTTCAGAATGTAGTTAGGTCTGCTCTGCAACGACAGGATGAATGCTTCGAAATTGGCGGAGACCATGTTGACGTGCGATGAAAATATATATTCTACGCATATTATGTCAATGCATCCATTATTGATGAGAAATGAGACTTTATGACAGCCCTGTGTTGAGCAGTCGACAGACGTTAGCTATCTTTCGGCCAGTTAGCAGCAGTGAGATGAGGAGATGACTGGCTGAGAGCGCTACGGGGATAGACGCAGGAGACGGGACGGGCTGTAATGAAGCCGCGCAGTCGGCTAAGAGTGCCGGCTTGCTGATAAGCCGCTTACGCCGGCCACACGCCCTGTGGCCGCTCCTTCTTATTTAATCGGATTGTTTTTTCCAACCGTCTAATTATTTCTTCTGTTTCTCGTTATTTCATTAAACGAACTTGCCAACTCAATTTGGCCTGTATTAATGTTTGACCGTTAAATTTGTTTTACTTGGTTTCCCATTCGTTAAATTAAAAAAGTATTATTACTGCGACTTTCGAGACTTCCTAACTTCAAAAAATAGCCTTCACTGCGAAACACAGTTTCTTACATTAGTCACAACCTATTGATCTTGTGAAGCAGGGTTCTCGAATGTTGAAATACTTGTAGTATGCCTATATCCATTTATTATATGCAGTATTATGAAACAGTTAAAATATGAAAAACTCTTAATATAATTTAACCTGCATTACTAGTTTTGCATGTTTCTGCGAAGATGTTCGTAAACAGAAATTTGTGGAATTCAGTCTTAAGTTCCATCACATCATTCGTAAGTACTTTTTAAGATCTAAAAACGACGCACCACGAAGAAATTGCCTGAATGGAACGAAAATCGGTAGATGTGACGAACACGTCCAGACAAACAAATGATTACAATTACGTGAAAACTAGGTGATTTATGCAAGAGTAAGAGCTTCAGAAGCTGAAAATGTCAATAACGCCTTGGTCCACCTCTGCCCCTTATGCAAGCAGTTATCTCGCATACCACTGATTGTCTGAGTTGTTGGATGTCCTTCTGAGGGATATCGTGCCAAATTCATTCCAATTGACGCGTCAGATCGACAAAATTGCGAACTGCTTGGAGGGCCCCGCCTGCATTGCTCCAAACGTTCTCAAATAGTGAGGGATCCGGCCACCTTGCTGGCGAAGGTAGTATTTGGCGAGCTCAAAGACAACACTCGGCGATGTGCAGGCCGGCTTTATCTTGCTGAAATGTAAGCCCAGGATGACTTGCCGTGAAGGGCAACAAAACGGGGCGTGGAATATCGTCGACGTGCCACTGCGCCGTTAGGCTGCCACGGATGAAAACCAAAGGGATCCTGCTATGAAAAGAAATGGCGCCCCAGACCATCAGCCCAGGTTGTCGGGCCGTATGACGAGCGACAGTCAGGTTCGTATCCGACCGCGTCTCGAGACACGTCTTCACTGGTCATCGGGGCTTGCTTAGAAGTGGGGCACATCACTGAAGACAAATCCGCTCCAGTCAATGAGATTCTAGGCCGAAGAAGTGTCTGGTTACGCCCCGGATACCGCTGGGATACCAACTTGACTGTAGCCCAAATGGTTCAAATGGCTCTGAGCACTTTGGGACTTAACATCTGAGGCCATCAGTCTCCGAGAACTTAAACCTAACTAACCTAAGGACATCACTCACATCCGTGCCCGAGACAGGATTCGAACCTGTGACCGTAGCGGTCGTGCGGTACCAGACTGAAGTGCCTAGAACCCCTCGGCCACAGCAGCAGGCGACTGTCGCCTGCCATACCGTCTGACAACCTGGAGTGATGGTCAGGGGTGCCATTTCTTTTCATAGCAGGACCCATTTGGTTGTCATTCGCAGCATACTTATAGCACAGCGGTACGTCGACGATATTCTACGCCAGTTTTTTTTTTTTTCACTTCAAGCCATCCTGGGCTTACATTTCAGTAAGAAAATGCCCGCCCGCATATGACGAGAGATTCTACTGCTTGCCTTCGTGCTTGCCAAACTCTATCTTGGTTAGCAAAGACGCCTGGCTCTCCAATTGAGAACGTATAGTGCATTATGCTACCTCGGAATTTTGACGATCTAACGCTCCAGTTAAACAGAATTCGGCACGATATCCCATGGGAGGACTTCCAAGAACTCTTTCAATCAATACCAAGACGAATAACTTTTTGCACAGGGGGGAGAGATGGACCAGCGCGTTGTTGACGTGCTCAGTTTGTGAAGCTCTTTCTCTCGAATAAATCATCCAATTCCTCTGAAATTGTAGTCATTTGTTTGTCTGTACATGTAAATCACATCTACCGATTTCCGTCCAGTTCAAATACTTCGTTCGTGGAGCGCTGTTTCTTTATGCTAGAGTATAGTGTCATATACACACAACAAAAAACGTTTTGCATCACCTCGGTTCCGAGAGTTCCGAAACCTGTACAGAAAATTGGAATAGCGATCAACATTAACATCATTTCCGCACTTTTTATCGCTCATGAAAACCACTCATTGCATGTTGTACCACCATATAGCGAGACCTTCAGAGGTAATTGTCCAGATTCCTGTACACATCGGTACCTCTAATACCCAGCCGCGCGTCTTCTTGCATTGATGCATGCCTGTATTCGTCGTGGCATACTATCCACATGTTCATCAAGGCACTGTTGGTCTAGATTGTCCCACTCCTCAACGGCGATCTGCGTAGATCCCTCAGAGTGGTTGGTGGGTCACGTCGTCCACAAACAGCCCTTTTCAGTCTATCCCAGGCATGTTCGATAGGTTTCATGTCTGGAGAACATGCTGGCCACTCTAGTCGAGCGATGTCGTTGTCCTGAAGGAAGTCATTCACAAGCTGTGCACGACGGTGGCGCAAATTGTCGTCCACGAAGACGAATGCCTCGCCAACATGCTGCTGATATTGTTGCTCTATCGGTCGGAGGATGGTATTCACGTATCGTACAGCCGTTACGGGGCCTTCCTACCGCCAGAGGCGTACATCGGCCTCACATAATGCCTCCTCGAAACAGCAGGGAACCTCCACCTTGCTCACTCACTGGACAGTATGTCTAAGGCTTTCAACCTGACCGGATTGCCTCCAAACACGTCTCCAACGATTGTCTCGTTGAAGGCATAAACGGGACTCATCGGTGAAGATAACGTGATGTCAATCCTGAGCGGTCCATTTGGCGTATTGTTGGGCACACCAGTACAGCGCTGCATGGTGTCGTGGCTGCAAAGATGGTCATCGCCATTGACGTGGGGAGTGAAGCTGCGCATCATGCAGCCTATTGCGCACAGTTTGAGTCGAACATTGTGGCGTTGCTGTCAGGGTTCCTTAAAGCCATAATCCGTAGGTAGCGGTAATCCACTTCACTTTGGGTGGCCTGAGTGAGGCATGAGTCCTATAGTATTGGAGATTACACAGTCATTCGAGCTTTCCGAGATCAATAGTATCTAGCGCGATATCGCAGAGACAAAGCGTCCACTCGCATAAACTGCCGTAGAGGACGACCAACAAGCGTTTGACGCACGGGCGTCGCGTTGTCTCCGCAGAGCCGCACATGGCATTGTAGGAGTCCGTTGTCGATTTGAATGTGGGGCCTCAGAAAGCAATTCTTTCAGGACATCCAGAACATTTCCATGAATTTTGACCAACCGGGGCATATTTTTGAGAATAGCGGAATATTGGTATCGAAAAAGGAAATTAATGAAAATATGTTTCATGTAGCAGCTGTAAAAATACCATTTTTAAAGGGTCACTAAAGTACGTTCTGTAATTAATACCAAATTATATGACGCTTCTTTAGCCTAGAAATATTCTTTCTGTAAGATGATTTACGCCAAAAATTGATTCCGTGAGTACTTAGTGAATGAAAAGATGCAGAATAAGCTAATTTCTTCAATTTTGAATCACTTGTGGCAGTGCAGGCGAACTGAAATTTTCTTATTCTAAGGTGTTTAATTAATTATAGGGTGTGAGTTTTTAATAGAGGTTGTAATCTAGCTGTAGTTCAAAGTTTTAACACTGTCTACTTATTATATTTCATGGTCTTGGCAAACTTTTTTGTAGTTTTGGAGTTCAGTGAGAAGTACTGAACTGTACACTATAAAATTAAAAGTATCCGGATACCCTCATGTATTGCAGAATCGACCAATAGATGTCACGTGACGCGGACCCGCCAGTATGAAGAATATTGTGTTGTCAACAGGGAAACAGTAACAGCTGAGTAGGCTGGTCAGGAGATCTCGGTAACTTCGAACATGGACTAATGACTGGATGTCACCTGAGTGATAAAGCAGTGAAGGATATATCAACCCTTCTAAAGCTGTCCAAGTCGGCTCTTGGTGATGTGATTGTGATGTGTAAACGCGAAGTAACTACCACAGCTGAATCAAGACCAGGCAGACTTTATGTGCTGACGAAATTAGAATTATATATTATTACCTTCAGCTGTTGACGGGCGTTGATATATATCAACGGGGACAGGTGAAAACGTGTGCCCCGACCGGGACTGGAACCCGGGATCTCCTGCTTACATGGCAGACGCTCTATCCATCTGAGTCCCCGACGGCACAGACGATAGTGCGACTGCAGGGTCTATCTCGCCCACGCCTCCCGCGGGACCCACATTCTCACCTGATATGTCCACACACTACATTCGCAGTGTCCCGACCCAACACATTCATTACTCGTGGAAGACATTCTTACCGAGTCCCGTAAGGGTTCGGGTAATATGTGTGCATCCGTACATAAGAGGAAGTCATGGCCGGCATTGCCAGAACTATATACTTATATGGGTATGGTGTCTGTTCTTTCGGACATGTCCGAATGAACAGACACCATATCCACATAAGTATATCATGTATTGACGGACAGGGACTGTCGAGCATTGCGGAGGGTGGTTGTAAATAACTCGCATGAAATCAGCGGAAGGAATCATTCCTGAGCTCCAAATTTCTACCAGCAGCCCAGCTAGTACAGTGACTGTGGAGTTATAAAGGATGGAGCCGAACAGCCCCGCATTAGCTACGCATTTCTGTAGTGAACGTTAAGCAACGTTTGAGGTGTTTTTTCGTGGCTAGTGTGCGGTCCCCTTATTGCGTTTAGGAAAACACTGATTGCGGAAGGAAATGAACGCATTTTACAAATGACTCTCAGCACTATGGGACTTAACTTCTGAGGTCATCAGTCCGCTAGAACGTAGAACTACTTAAACCTAACCAACCGCCGGCCGCGGTGGTCTCGCGGTTGAGGCGCTCAGTCCGGAACCGCGTGACTGCTACGGTCGCAGGTTCGAATCCTGCCTCGGGCATGGGTGTGTGTGATGTCCTTAGGTTAGGTTAGGTTTAAGTAGTTCTAAGTTCTAGGGGACCGATGACCACAGCTGTTAAGTCCCATAGTGCTCAGAGCCATTTGAACCATTTTTTGAACCTAACTAACCTCAGGGACATCACAGACATCCATGCCCGAGGCAGGATTCGAACCTGCGACCGTAGCGATCGCGCGGTTCCAGACTGTAGCGCCTAGAACCGCTCGGCCACCCCGGCCGGCGAACGCATTTTACAGCATTGCGCACTGCGTACAGTAGAAGATCAGTTCAGAGATGGTGACTAAGCGTGAGAATGCACTCAGTCGTAGAGCACTGTCTCTGAGCTAATGGTTCGTGGACAATAACTCCCGAAATGGACTGGCCGGCCCAGAGTACCAGTCTGAGAGCAGTGCAACACCTCTGGGACACCTTCAATATCTTCCCTGCTTCCCGCTCTTCAGGAAGAATCAGTTGCCACTTCTGCAAAGACATTCGTACGCCTCACTGAAAGTGTTTCCAGCAGAGATGAAGCTCTCATAAAGGCGATATGTAAGCACATCCCATATTTACGTCCACTAATAAGTGTCTGGATACTTTTGTTGCGATAGTGTGTTTACTGAGTCATGTTTAAATTTAATAACAATCCATTTGCCTCGAACTATCAGTGTCTTACAATATTTCATTAGCTGTCATTTCACGGAAAGGATTCGTTCTACCTTCCATTTCTGTACTTTTGTCATTTTCAGAAAGTACAATCTTTTCATATTCTGGCACTGTAATTGTAATAGCATATGTTTGAGAAACAATTAAGGACGAAAAATAGAAGCCCTTGGCATACAATATCTTATTGCTTGAAATTCGTGTGCCTATTGCTATGTGGTTGATATGGAGCCGATAAACATTGCTCTCTGTCAAGACAATCACAAAATCTTTCAATTGGGAACGGTGTCTGACTTATTGAGTTTAGTAAATGATCTGTATGTATAGCATGTTGGTAGATTTTATGCAGTTGGCGACCTGCAGCTTCCAAATATTTAAGAGACGTCATATGGCCCTGATTATGGGCCGGAAATTGGTAATAAGAGAAAAGCTTTTACTCAAGTGACAGCTCATCGTTGTGGTCAAGGTTTTCTTCCAGTAGCCTTTTTAACTGACTGTTCCTTTCGAAATCGACACTGTTTGCTACTAGGTGCGTTTTGCTGTGTAGAAAAGGTACTAACACGTCTGGAAGTTGTAACACTGAGAAGGAAGTGTATGACTGGAGCGAACTGTTTGGTTGATTCGTGGGCTGGGGAGAGGAGGACAAAATAACAAAGTTATCGGTCCCATCGAATTAGGAAAGGATGTGGAAAGAAATGTGCCGTGCCCTTCAAAGGAACCATCCCGACATTTACCACAGGTGATTTAGGGAAATCATGGAAAACCTAAATCAAAATGGCCGTTCGTGGGTTTGAACCGTCGTCCTCCCGAATGCGATATGGATATTAGGAACATGACGTTAGACAAATGATTAAAATAACAGAATTGTGCGTGCTCTCTGAGTAAGTGAATTCAGGAGAGTGTTTAGTCCCCTCGCACTGCACTCACTCAGATTCTGGAAAAGTCATACGCAAGCCTACAATACATCAACAGCGGCTAAAGGCGTCCTAGACAGTAATACACGTCGTTCAATTTAGAAAAGCAGTGGGATCCGTCGTTCTTCAGAACAGGCTTGCAGATTTCTCGCCACGCACGGAGTTTCTTGTGGGACACTAAAACCTCTGTAGCGTAGCATTTGCCCTCGACATAGTTTAGCCTAGATCTCGTGTTGTCTCCAGTAGCGTCACAAACAATTAAACTAGGAGTTTGTCCACTATGCCACTCAACAGTTCCTGATTGTGGTCACCACGTACCGTGGGCAGATTGGTCCGAGAATCGCCTTAGGACCCGCAACACTCAGCGACGTCGCGTAGCTCTGACGCATTCGTGGTTCCGGCTTAGCGGAACGCTGTGTGACAGACAGGTCCAAACCATTGTAGTGCTCCCGCTTCGAGCCAGAATTCCCAAGAGCCATGTATGACTTATTAAAATAAGTCATCAGCTCCTCATAAAGTTACGGCAATTTTTTATGGCAATTGAGGTAAAATTGCAGTGTTTCAAGTTACTTTGCTCTTACAGTATTTTCTTTATGGCTATTTTTGCTGGTAAGTTCGTTATAAATATTATCAAACGATGCGCGACTCTATTTTCTTCCCAAAACTAATGATATATCATCAGCATAATAACCGTAAGACATTTTACTGGAAATCGGCCTCATCAAGACTTTTCCAGTATTACGACTTTCGGCAACATACAAGCGCAGCAATACCTCCAGAGATGTAGCTCGCAAGTCTTTCTTAGCCCACGTTGAGGATATTGGTTCCCTTTTTTTCATGTAGAAAGTAATCACTCGGGTCTAAAACAACAGCAACGAACGCATTTTGGTAACTTAATGAGCCTTAGATACAGTGGCAACTATATCATTTTCATAAAAGATAATTTGTCTGCATAATAGCGGTTCTAATAGGACAAAAACCAGGAAATAGGTGTTGAGTATGCCTGACAAGTTATTACGGAATAAAAATGCCTTCAAATTTGGCATATTTATTAGTTCGTGTGAATAGTTTATTCAAGAGCACTCTTAAACCAATGGCAACACCACTTGACAATTTCATGATCAGGAAGGGAAATGAATAGTTTTATTAGTTGCCGCAGGGTCTTTCGAATGAAAACGCGAACTAGAAAAAAACTGTATCTTTATGTTAGGTCTGACTGCTGCATTGGTGCAAAGACTCCGAGTTTAACATTCGAACAGTACTTCTAATATTATCACGGCGGCGATCGTTACATTACGTGAGTCACATCGATCGGAAAACAAAATTAGTAAAATGCCGATACTAGTTGCCAAACATGCGTTACCTTATGCTACGTTCATTTTATTGTTAGGTAGAGTATATCGATAGGTGTTGCGAGGCTCAGTTCATCGTTATGAGTATCGAAACGTGTAGTGACATGTTCTACATAGTAGCAAAGTGCACATAGAATTACGTAATGTTTGTGTACAGTCTGTATAGGCACTGCGAAAACATGATTGTCAGTGTGCAGTCACTGGCTCACCTTCTCCTAATCGATCTTCCGGTAGCTTTTACGAAAGAGATGGCACCTTCAGCTGTCTTTATAGGTCGTATTTTATTTACAGTCGACTTCAGTATTACATTACACCTTAGAGGGGCCTGAAAATGGTGCAATGTAACACGGAAATCGATTTCAAATGAAATAAGACGTATAAAAACAGCTGGAGGTGTCATCTCTATTACGTAAAGGAATGGTAACAGAGTTTCTTGATATATTCTGTGTTAAATGAAATCGTCCTCATTAACCATTTGACACCCATTTCTGTGTACAGACAACCTCTAGGAGTTGCAGCCTTCGGTTATACCCGTCCGTGCTTCTCCTGCATGTTGGGTCTTTACTTCTCTCTCTTGGGAACCAGGGAACAATTATCGTGGCCCATCTGCCATCTGTGTACAGAATGTCCACTTTCATTTCGTTTTCATTAGCCGTAATAATCCCATCCACTGTTTACTTTTGTTTACTTTCTTGTCACCGAGCGTAGTTCCCGTTATGTATCTTTTCGTCGCTCAGTGAAAAACTCTAGGTTCTTATAATGGTTTTGAGTTTACGGTCTATGTTTCTCTCTCGTAAGTCTAAACAGATGAGACATTCTATTTAAGAATACTGCAAGTGTTAACCATGAGAAACACTCGCTCCAAATTTTGAACATGGCTGCGCTTCAGCGACGTTTAGCGATCAGTAAATGAATTGAAAGCAGCCAACTAGTTGCAACAAAAGGTGGTTTTAGTCAACCTTTGACCACGGTTTCTCCGGCCGCAGAGGCCGAGCTGCTCTAGGCGCTTGTCCGGAACAGCGCAACCACTACGATAGCAGGTTCGAATCCTGCCTCGGGTATGGATGTGTGTGATGTCCTTAGGTTAGTTAGGTTTAAGTAGTTCTAAGTTCTAGGGGACTGATGACCTCAGATGTTAAGTCTCATAGTGCTCAGAGCCATTTTAACCATCTCATCACTAGCACGCTGAAGCGAGTATCCGTTCCTGACTGGGGGTTGGCGGCAGCCTGCTACCAGATAACCACTGACAAGCAGATAAACCTTAAGGTTTTCTGCAACTCATGGTACACATGAACATAAAAAGGAAATGAAACTTTTCAGCGAAATTTTTAGTAGCAACCATCAGCAAACATTCTGTTTGACTATCCTGTTCATATATCTCGACAGAACGAGGTGCCTGGAGATCTACCTCTTTATCTCTGCCTCGTTCCCTTTCTTCCCCTTAGTTGTGGTGTAGTATCTCTCCAGGTGCCGACGTACATCTGGTTATGACCAAGGGTCGCTTGGTTGAGGCGGGCCGTTCTGTTGCCTTAGTTGGCATATGTCTTATGTTTGACACGTCCATTTTACCCAGGATCCCAGTTGACAAATGCGGATATTGAGCTCTCAGTTACTCGTTTTCTCAAATAGTCTACCTGAGTACGTGCAGAGATTTTGTTAACTAGTTGAGTAAATTGCTTTATCTGTTTTAAGCCTCTCGCTTTTAATGCCCACCTCTTTTAGGAGGCAACTTATGCGTAGGATGGACACTCAGAGAGGACGTACCCAGCCGTCCCCACGGTCGCGCCGCAGTCACATCCAGTGCCCTGCGTTCTGCCTGCCTGGTGTAGATCACGCGCAGTGAGGTCTTTTGCTATCCCAGAGAAGGCTTTAAGTTATTATTCCTTAGCGGTCGTTTGCACTAGGGAGAAAAATGAAGACTGTTCTACCGGTATCGGAGCATTCGTATTTCTGCCGTCATGTGCTGAGTTCTAAACTGCTCCGTCCTTTTCTTTCGATGACTTTAAAAGAAGCTATAAAATAACTACGTGTGTACACTTACGTTCGACAAGGTTCCCCGCCGCAAGAACAGAGCACCGCCTCCGCAGGGAAGTGGCAAGGTGTGCGTAATTCTTACAGCCCCTGGCGGCGCCTCCTTAACACAAACTTGTTTGTTGAGGCTGTAAGACGTGTGTCTAGTTTCACGACTCGCGGAACCACAATGAAGGCAAGTGAAGCAGAAAAGAGGATCTGTGTTGATCTATATTTAAGCCGCGGGGCGCGCTCGTCAGCGCCGTCGCCGCTGTCGCTAACTTCATTACTTCTTCCTGTCCGCGCGCCAAAAGAACACCGCTGCGTCAGCATTAAGCCACCCACCGCTCCGTGGCCTCACCAACCCATGCCATTTGGTTCACTGCCCTACACTGCGTCTTCTTTGGAAATAATATTCGTTTTTTGAATTATTTTGTTCGTAAAAATGTGTTAAAATGGAATATGGGAAGCTTTGTTATATACTTTATGTATGCCTTCTTCCTTCCCTCCCACATTTCTTGTAGTGTAGTAATATTCCACGGACACTTTCACCGAAGGCCACCGAAGTGATACGCCATTATTTTCATTCCTGTAGGATATTTTGATTAAATTTTCGTTCTTACGTGCACTTCTATTCAGTACAGAAAGAATTAGACCATGAGACACTAAAAGTAGTATCTGTAGATGAATTTTGTTACGTGGGTAGCAAACTAAGTGATGTTTGACGAAGCACACTGCAACAGACAGAAAAGCGCTTATGAAGAAGAAATTCGTTACCATCGACTATAAATTTAAACACTGACAGGTGTTTGTTAGGGTATCTGTACGGAGTGTCGCCTTGTAAGCAAGTGAAAAATTGTCAGCAAACAGTTCAGACAAAAAGAGAAGAGAAGCTTTTAAAATGTAGTTCTAGAGGAGAATGATGAACTTTAGATTCGAATAACTGATGAAGAAATATAGAAACGGTACCTCCTAGCAGATTAGAACTGTATGTCCGACCGGATCCCCTACCTGGGTCAAGTGTTGTACTACCGAATGAGCGGCACACAGTTGTAATCTGCCGGGCTCGAGTACCCAGGTCGGTAGAGAACTTGCCTGCGAACGGCAGAGATCTCAGGTTCGAAACCCGGTCCGGCACACAGTTTTAACCTGCCAGGAAGCTTAAAATCAGTGTACACTCCGCTGGGGAGCGAAAATTTGTTCTGGAGGAACTGAATCTAATCGGGAAGAAAAGAAAATTGTGGCACCACTTGACGAAAAAAGGGACTGATTGACAGGACACACACTGAGGCATCAAGGAATCATCCATTTATTGACGGGGGAAGTGCGAGGAGAGGGGGAGGTGGGGGGGGGGGGAGAACTGTAGAGCGAGATCAAGGCTTGGCTCTAGTAAGCAGGTTCAGAAGGATGTAGGTTGCAGTAGTTATGCAGATGATGGCTTTTGGGTATGCCTTTCTGGAAAGGAGATCGCGACACCGTATGCTTAGACGATGCATAAGTGCAGCTTATCCCTGTCTTTTTCACTCCTAGAAAGGTCGAATCATAAGCATGAGGTGTGGTATCGATAGCAACGATGCCACGGCGTAAATACAAGTTCTAAAGTTGGCGCTACGGCAGACACCGACGACAGCGCACTCTAGCCGGAGCTGGAGAGCTCTACGAGCTCCGCTCCAGATTCTGCCCATTTGATCAAGAGCAGACGGCCTGGAAACATCGCTTCAACCTCAGGTTGCTATTGAGACTATGTACTACTTACGGCGGGAATACGGTTTTGCACCTACAGGCTCTTCAGTTGTAAATTTACGTATGTCATTGACTAATAATTAAATGTACTTTCACGTAAAAAGCTGTCCCGAGAGTCTTACCTCATCCGTTCCTGCTCATTTCCTACATTCGGCCTAACCATCCAGTTTACAGGAGCAGACCCACGCGCCGCCTTCCAGGCGGGATACAAAATGAGGAACGGTCGTAGGATTGTTCGACAGGGTCTAACGAATAGACAGCTGACAGCAGCTGAAATCTCGGCAAGGTAGCGGGTAGAGTCCCACCACTAATCGTCGGAAAACGATTAGTGGAAACTGAGTTGGGATCTCGAGTTGCCATCCGTCGTTTACCGCTGACACCATATCACAGACAAAAAAGGCTTGCAAAGTGTACACCCAGAGTCAAATGGGACACTGATTAGCGTTGTGTGCCGTTCAGCGATGAGTCCCTCTTCTGTGTGTCGCGGTCAGATCGACGTTAGCGTATCATTAGACGACCTGGCAGGAGGTCACAGAGGTCTATATACCTCTCCATCTCCTGGACTCATGAGGTGGGGAGCTAGTGGATGCGACAGTAGGATTTATTTGGTAATTATTGAACAGAGACTGAATGCTTACCAGTGGCAAAGACTGGGAATCCTGTTGTCACACAGAAGCAAATGGCATATTCCAGCAGATAGTTAAAGAGCCTACGTTACAATTCACACCACGAACGCCTTGAGGAATGTACGGATCCTAGATTAGCGTGCCCAGTCTCATGACTTATTACATGACTGGGATGCTATGGGAAGAAGTGTACTTTCATAGCAGGCTGCAGATGAAACTGATACTGTGTGTCTTTCGGGAGTGGAAAGTAATTCCTTAAGATAACATTTGGAGATTGTTTGATTCCATACTACAAGACTCTATCCGCGCCATTGGGGTACCACCTCGTACTAATGTTGATGATGGCCATCGGTGTCGAATCTGATGGAAGTTTAATCATTTAATATCCATTATCGAATGAACATCTCCACAGAAATTGATAAATATCAGACTTCTGGTTTAGTTTGTAGCCCCTCTTATGTCCATCAGTATAGACACGAGCAGTTTTGTATTGAAGTTTTGTGTTTTTGTAGTAGCATTGAATAAAATGAAGTGGAAAGTCAAATCTCAGTGAGGTCACGTGACTGTTCTCGAATAAAGCGAAGGTAGCCGTCGAGCTTATTGTATGCGTCCTTCGGACCGGTCACCATTATGTGCCCAAAAGGTGTCACATTTTACGGAGAGGTTTGAAATTTAGCTCAGGGCACTAGCGCAATACGAGCACCAACTTTACTCTGCTCACTTGTCGGCCAATGACTGATGCTGGAAACGTCTGACGGAGGAAAGTGTGTAAGAAGTTTATTTCACCACATTTTGGCCGGCAGAGAGAGAGGAATACTGATCACCTGACTGCACATGGTTTAAATTTCCTGAACCGGCATATGGTATTTTATGGACTGGAGTACACACCAATGTTGTTAGTATTCGGCCCATCTGAAGGTGCCGCAGTTCTGAACGTCAGAGGCGTGTTTAGATATTCTAGGGGAATAGGCTATGTGCTGTTACCGGTCATCACTCAGCCACAACAGAACCAACGTAACACTACAATCTACATTTTTTCATACAACGCAGCTCATCATTCATTGGTCGTAGGAAGCCAATAGCAATATTCTACAGAGATTTGAAAATGGAAGGATTCGTGAAATGTAAGGCTTCTTGGCTCTTCTAGTGCCACTCGTGTCAGTTATGTTTGTCGTGCAGATAAGAATAATTATTACCTTTCTTTTGAAACTGATTGTTTATTTTGTTTTAAACCAAACACGTTTTACCTTTTTGTTTTACGCACTATTACAATTATAGGATTGTTATTTATTATTTATGTGTCTATTCTTTTTATGTACCCATTGTCTCATGTGTGGTCTCCCGGTGAACACAGTATAAATTTCCAGTTAACTTATATCACATTTCACTTAACACAGCCTTGCTTGCTGTGCACTGCACTTCATCTTTTTGCAAGGTCAACTGAGGGATTATGGGAACTTAGAGGGTAGAATAAAACAGATGTGTAAAACATGCTCGGTTGAAAACATAGTGAAGATTCAGATGCAAAAGACGGATAATATTTGTTCTTATCCACACGATGAACATAACTGACGTAGCAACTGAGGAACAAAGGCTGCAAACATTAAAAATTCTGCTTATATCGTTTATTTGGTTTCTAAAATGAAAAAAAGAAATCATTATTTGTCGTCGCTTTTCTTGGAGAATTTCGGATAAAGTATAAGATGTGTATTGCTGAAACAAGCGGCGGCTGAGCAGAGCAGCTGGCTTTGTTCTTTCGAGGGCTGGCGCTTCCTCGGCAGTTTTCTGCGAAGGAGGCGGAGAACGCGGAATGACAGGAAAGCAATGGGAGGCAGGGCGCTCCCTGCGAGAATTCCATTGGCGCACACCCCAGCTCGCTTGCTCAAGTAATTTTCCTCAGCCCCAATCTCATTTAAGTATCTGCTATAGCACCTATTTCTCACAACATTTCTTCTGCAATTTGTATCCTCCAAGCCGTGCCTCCGAATGCGCTTATTCGGAATATCCATTCCGGAAAGAAGACACTTGTGCTCTGGCGCGAGTGCGGACAGACTTCTTAGGCGGGGACACGTACCTCTAACGTCGCAGTAGATACGCTATTTAGATCTGCGCTCATCCTAACTACTTTCCGGTAACTAGAGCCTGTCTCCTCTGCTGCTCCCAGTAAACAGGGAGCATCTGTGCGCACACACCTTAACATTTACGAAACCCGATCCGAAAGCGGCACACATGTTGGTGTTTTGAGAATATGTTCTCTGGGTTTCTTACAGTACTTCATTTCACTTGTTGTCTTGTTACACAACATTCTTAGATCATACAACTCCTCGTTTTTACTGTGTAATAAGACTCCACGTAAAAATATATCGTTCATCCGGAAACTGATTGTGGGGCTGTTTGTAATATTGTTGCAGAACAAAGTAGATACGTGGGATATTAGAATTGGAAGAAGACGGAAAGCAATGAAAGATGGTTATTTTCTCGCCAGACCGTTGTGAAGGCACACACTCTAGCGTGTTTTGCCGTTAGTGGAACATTAAACAGCAGCGACTTAATTTTGCTAGACTTTGATACTTCGAGGGAACAGACGACAACAGATGTCCATGCGTTATGATACAGTTCCTGTGTATTTTGTAGCAATAACTCGCAAACATCTGTGTTTAAATCAATGTTATTAAGGCACTATAGGTTTCGTGACTTGTAGCCACATTAAGAGGTGCATATAAACATTAAAATATGGTACACAACATGGCGAATAATGCAGAAGGCCCCAACCTCTTTCTTTGCCATGATGTGTAGCATATTTCGATGTTTATAAGCACCCTATTGTGTGGCTACAAGCCATGCAACCGGTAGTGCCTAAGTAAAATTGTTTTAAATACATCTTTTCGCGTAGCTGTTGCTACAAAACGTGCTACCACAGCAGTGGATGTCCAGACCACAGAGACGCTTCCATACAGTTCCTGCAGATGTTGAGGAGATGGTTCACGTGCTGTGAGCTGATCGCTGATGCGGTCACGACTAATGTTAGCAGAAGAATTTCGGGCCGAGACATAACGAGGCTTCATGAATGCGCTCCTCAGACTTGTGGAGATTACGACACGTGTGGGGAACGCCATGGAGGGGACTTGGTGTATCGCTGCCACTTCTACCTCTCCTGTCCCAGTCGTTAGTGGTGCTGCGGCAGAACCACTGCAGAGAGGCGTCTGTACGAGCTCGAATCTCTCACTTTCCCGTCATCTTTTCGAGAGGGTCCAGAACGTTTCGAGACTCGAGTAATAAAAAAATAAAGAAAGGTTAAGATGGTGGCTTTAAAGCTTCAGGTATTCTGTATAGTCTCTCTCCACTTGAGTACAACGCACAGCACGTTCAAACAACCATGTGAACATCTCAGAAAAGCCTTTCTTTCGGATGATATACAATTCGCGATTCAGACTAGCTTGCATATCGGTCACGTCGTCGGAGCGTTGACCTTTGTGCACTCTAAGGTTTTGTAGTAGGCTCGTATTGTTAACGAGTCTCGTCACCGGTGATTATTTTTCCCACAAGAGAACTGCCCACGTTTTGCACTTTAATCAAGTCACGGCAAGTGCCCACGAGCCGTTGATGTTCGAGACCCAAGTTATGCAGAACAAACTTTGCACGCACTTTTCTCTTCTTGAAAACATTCCGGAGAATGTCTCTAATGCTTGATTTAGAGATGTTGCTCCATTGTTGACAGAACAATATGGACACACAACGATCGCATATACACCACTTAACGCCGCCTGCGCATGACCGACTCGTGTGCACATCTGTTGTTTACAGTTGTTAGTTCAAGGTGCCACCGTCGTAACTGCGCTGGCGTCGACTATACACGAGGAATAGAATCAGTCTCGGAACTCTTTGGACGGACAGTGTATGTAGGAGGAAGTACGAGGGGTGTAAAGCATCACTTTTTTCACTTCTGAAAGCAGGTTAGTTTTATTCAGGATTCCAAAACATCATATATTGACTACAAAATCGTATTTTCGTAACATAATCTCCGTTCAGTGGGACGTCCTTACCCCACCACATATATATGCCAGCATGGTACCACTCTTCTGGTCGAATTCGGAACCAACGTCTTGCTCCAGCACTTACCTCCCCATCGTCCACGTACTGATTACCGCAGCGTACGTCCTTTATCGGGGCAAAGACATGGGAGTCGGAAGGTGCGAGATCCGAGTTGTAGAGTGGATGAGGAAGAGCAGTTCAATGAAGTTTTGGAAGTTTTGTGAGCTCCTCTGGGGCGTGCGGACTTGTGTTGCCATGAAGATGGAGAAGTTCGTTTACATGCTTGTGGTGACCGACACACTTAGGTCGTTTCTTCCTGAGGGTAGCACAGTATAATTCAGAGCTGATTGCAGCACCACAAGGAAAAACATCAATTATAATAACGTCTTCAGAGTTCCAGAAAACCGTACCCAAGGCTTTACCGCCTTTGAACTTTTTCTTCGGATTAGAGGTGATATGGCGCTACTCCATGGATCACTGTTTTGTTTCCTGTTCGAAGTGATGAAGCCACGTTTCATCGCTTATAACGATGATCGGCAAATATTTGACACGATCAGCCTCGTAACGTGCAAACAATTCCGCGCAGATGGTCCTTCGTTGCTCTTTATGGTCTTCTGTTAGGTGGTGGGCACACACCTTTTACAAGGCCAACTGTTGGACGAGTGTGTCAGCCCAACTAACAAAGCCGTTGAGTTGTGCAGCGATATGTTTGATTGTGATCAGTCGATCACCTAGAATGTGAGTGTCCGCACGTTCCGGGCATTGCAAGGGAAACAGCTGTGTGCGGCCAGCTGGCATGCGGGGGACCTTGTTGCGATGATGATAGACGCCTCGCCCAACGACTCACCACGCTTTTGTTCAGTGCTAGGTCTCCGCAGACATTCTGTGATGATCTGGTTCTCCACCAAAAGTAACTCAATGACAGCTGTCTGCTGAGAAGACAGACGCCATTTTGATGGCTACCTGTAGCGCCGCCACCTATCGGAACTTCGTGAAACTGTAGGGGCTGAGGCGGGATTATTCCATGATGTCACACAAAAAATTCCGGATTTTTTCAATGGCCGAGAAAAAAAGTGTTTCATTGCTTATTGAATGGCCGTCGTAATATCTTGCTAGACTTTACTAGGAACGTATTTTCTTGGAATTTTAACACATATCGTGATGCGTAACGTTTCCCTTGTAGCGTCTGCCACTATAGTTGGATGAGCATCCCTCTGCAAGGGACAGCAGTCAAGTGTTTGTCCAACTAACATTTTCGTGGATGGACTATATTTCCTAGTTTCCAATCAGTTGCTACGTTACATTTACGTGCACGTTCCACTTTAAACTGTTCCACACGCATGTTCCCATACACATATTTAATATGTTGTTCAACAATCGTGTAATCAAGAAATAATGACTTTTTTCGCCTGTTATTCGCAGTAGAGAACTTTACTTTATGTAAAGGGTTGGCACCATCTACTTCAGTCCGGATGTCCTCCTCAAAGATTCATTCTGTCGGGGACATCAACTTGACGCGACAGAAAGCAAGATATATGTGATGTAGCAAATCGTTTCCAGTGCTCCTTGGCCCATTTACCAGACAAGCCGTGATCTTGGAAGAGGCTTGGACGTCAAATGCCTCATCGTCTTCGTGCCATTTAATCGCCTTCCGTGTGCTTTCAGTAGATATTAGTGGGACACAAGACGAATATCCAAGGGGCTTCTTCACTCTCTAGGTACTGCAGAAACATGGCAGTATTCCCTTGGTGAAAATTGCTTTTATCTACATTCTGAACGTACATCGAATGGGACAAGTGAATGTTTGCTTCATCGAGTACCTCTCGTACCACGCTATGTAACGGAATGTACTCACTCACTTTGTAAACCTTAGGTCGTAATGCTTTTCGCTTTTTAGTGACTATTAAGAGTGGAAAAAGCTCTGTGAGCCACACCTTACTGAATGTTTGACAAAAATTATCGTTCTGTAACTTACTTCTCTTCGGTTATAGCTGGGATCAGAACGTGGACTTCGACCGTCAAATGTGTACCATTAGGTCTTATGGTAATTTTCTGTGCTACTGTTAACCTAGTGGTGACAGCGTCATCTCAATCTCGGCCTCGTAGCAGCTACAGAGGATCTCCAATATACCTGTGAAAGCCGTACAAGTTGTATACACGAAATTACACTTGGTGTCGAACAGGCATTGACGTTTGCGAAATACTATAAGATGTTCTTTAGGTTGCATTAAACTAGATTTATGCATTTGACCATGCAACAAATATATTCCGGCTGATGAGAAAATATGGGTAACTGTTTGGAAAATAATTTTTCAAATATATACCAGTTTGTACATTAACGACCCATACCACAACAAAGAAATTCAATCCTTAAATAACGAAAGAACCATTATAAACTCTGCTTCAGACTAGTAACACCATCTTACACAAAGAGTAACCAAAGAATGAACTAAAAGCAATTACTGCTTGAAGTATTAGTGATTTACGTACGATATTAGGACTAATTTATATGCCTCGTTAAACTGGTGTTGTAGAGATGACTAATAACAGCGATTACAAATTAATTACAGAGCGGAGAGAGATGACACATCGGTAGAATATAAGACCACTACGAGTGACGGGTCTTCGTTTCATCATCTTGTTATGTGTTCTCCACGTTTTCTCACGATTTATCGGCATTTCCACAGGCATGATGTCAATCTCACCTCTCACGCATGTCAAGGCTCGTTGAGTCCTCCATATCTCCTCGCCGTCGAGGGAATTACAAAAACCGAGACAGGAGTTTTTATTTATGTTCACGTCGATTACCAAGCAGAATGGTGCAGGGATTAAAGTACTGGACTTTTATTTGGGAAAGCCTCTTCGAATCCCCCCCACCGCCAACCCCTTCACATGGTTCACATGGCTCTGAGCACTATGGGACTTCACATCTGAACTCATCAGTCCCCGAGAACCTAGAACTGCTTAACCCTAACTAACCTAAGGACATCACACACATCCATGTCAGACCGTAGCGGTCGCGCGGTTCCAGACTGGAGGTCCTAGAACCGCACGGCCACACCGGCGGGCCCCTCCGACCCCTCCCCCATCTTTGCCCAGTTAGAGTCTGAGGTCACTCACCAATGATCTCGCCATCTACGGAGTGTTAAACATCGATCGTTCTTCCTATTATTTGCTGTAAGTAGAGGCCATTGTTTCTGAACACAGTCTTAAATTGAAACAAATTTCGCAAAGTGAAGTAGATCTTGAAAACGCCGATATTTGATACGTACCAGCATTGCTTCCTGTGGTCGATCTGTAAGATGCATATTGCGTATGAAAACTAACGCACGCTACGAGCTTCACACTCCTACCTCGCAAACGACTCCCCCAACACACTCGCGTCTGTACGGTGTGTGGTGGAAGGTACATACTTCTACTGCGGCGCAAGAAGGGCTCGATCGAAGCAGCTGCAGCGCTTCCTCAGGTGTCAGGCAAACTTGTATGCCGTCAGGTAGCATCTCAGAGCAGTGCGTCCTTCCGGCCCGCTCATCGACTGCAGCAACGCGACTGTACGCCAAGTTGTGGCCCTATCGTCGAAGTGCGGGCGGGCGCCTTTTAATTCATTCATCGCCACCGGTGACTACTTCAAATGTGGCGCGATTTCGGCGCGCTGATTAAGTAATGTGGCAGCGGGCGACTGAATATTTCAAGCACACAAGAAGGCGGGCACATTCTTTACGCGCGCTCCCGCCTGAGAGCGCTATAAAATACGTTCCCTGGAAGTAGGTGCGCTAATATTTTAAAACACGACCATTAGTATATTGCGCGAGACACTTTAATATAGGTACATTAATGTTGCTTAGGTGGGCTCTCACGTTGTTATATGTTTCATTTAGGTTTTATGCGGCGCGCGCTGGCGGGGCCCGGTGCGCCTACGCCGCTCTCGGCCGTCTCCGCCCGTCTCCGCTTCGCTCTGCTCCTCTCCTCCGCCTTTCCCTAATTCTTTCCACTTCACTCGGCGCCGTTGCCTGCTGGCAAAATATTAAGAACTTTCAAAATGGCCGTCTAGAATTAAAAGAGGGGTCGGCTGCCTGAGGGGGAAGGCAGGGGCGCAAACCAACTTTGCATATCGTAAGGGAAAACTGAAAGAAGAGGAGATAAAAGCACGGCAAGAGGGTGGCTGCAAAGAATCTTACTTCTCTCCGTCTCGTCTCCCCTCCAGAAGCTCCGCAATAAAATTGCATCCGCTCCCTCGTCTCCCGCGCACACCTTCAATACGCAATTTTATTCGGCTCTTTAAAATATATCTTAGGGAGCGCGCGGCCCCTCGCAAGAACCCCTACCCCTTCCCTCCGTCCTTCCCCTCCCATCCTTTGCCGCCGTCGCTCTCTCCCCTCGCCTCCCCTCCCCCACCCCTCGCAGTTAACGCATTACTTCTTGTGCTCCCCAGGCGCTGTCTGTTTTTCGCCGCCTTCTCTTTCGCTCGCATTAATTCTGCATTTCTCTCGGTCTTCTTTTCCATCATCTGGATGTTTTGTGCCGGCTCGGAGAACCACGCCTTCTTACCCCCGCCCCTCCCCCACCCCCGCCGCGCCGCAGCCGCCCAGCACCCTCCCCCCCTTTTCCACTCCCTTGCCACCACCGCCGGCCTTAATGCCAGATCCGTACATCTTCGCAAAAAGCCTCGCCCCACCCGCTCTTTTCTAATGAACATCGATTTATAAGCTGGCTTAACGCAATAGGTGCGACAAAAAGAAATGCTGGGGAGACGCGTTTTAAACATTTACTCCTGCAACGGCGACGGACCCGGAGAGATTAAAATTTGTGTGAGAGATCCACTTCGTACCAGAGGCTGCACAAAATACCGTGTGACCCTGCAGAGCGATCAGTTGCCACTATGGCCAACATTCGCGATTTTTCCCTTGCGGTTATCGATTCTCTGCCCACCGTGTCGTGACGCTGTTTGTTATTGGTGTAGTCCAGTTATATTCGATGAAGTCTGTGCACAATGGGTGTATGCGCTTAGGAGAAATAAACGTTAGGCACATTCCAACGAACTGATACAGCTCGTGTCGACAGACCGTTTTGCCTTCGACGTCTTTTGCACATTTTTTGGTCTAATAACAGTCGCGGTTGAATGAAAACCACCGAATATGAACAATATACAGTCGACAAAGGTTAATACGATACTTTATACCACACCGTGATACCGTTGAATTTAAAAATGGAACTACTCGCACTGGGTAGGACTAAATTACAGGTGCCATCCAGACTTATGTTTGCTGAGGTATCTTTGCATCGCTTAACGCATATGGCGGGATATTTATATTCAAAATGATAAATATGATTCCGTTTCCTACCCTTCCCTAATCCGTGATTGCGCTCCGTTTCTAGTGACGTCGTCGTCCGCAGCTCATGGTCGTGCGGTAGCGTTCTCGCTTCCAGCGCCCGGGTTCGCAGGTTCGATTCCCGGCGGGGTCAGGGATTTTCTCTGCCTCGTGATGACTGGGTGTTGTGTGATATCCTTAGGTTAGTTAGGTTTAAGTAGTTCTAAGTTCTAGGGGACTGATGACCGTAGATGTTAAGTCCCATAGTGCTCAGAGCCATTTGAACCATCTACTGACGTCGTGACCTACGAGACGTTAAATCATACTCCAGACCCAAACGGCATCGATCCTATGGATCGTGAAACGTGAGTCAGCCAACTGTCACCACTTAGTGGATATCCAGTTGTGGTATTCACGTGCAAATTCCAGGCCTTTATTGTCGATGGAAAGCAGTGAGCATGTGTGCACGGCCCAGGGTCTGCTGCGGAGGCCATAGCGACGTTCGCTGAACGGTCGTTGAGGAGACGTTGTTGATAGCCCCTTGGTTCATCTGGGCGGTGAGTTGCTCAGAATTCGGGCATACACATCTCCACAGCCCCCGTTCACCTCTGCCATCTGTGACCCCTGCTGCACCACAGCTGCCTTGGCATCGGTGTCCGATACCGCCATGCCACGGTATACTTTACCCACGGCCAGATGCGAACAGTTTACAAACTCAGTCGCTTCGGAAATGCTTCCACCCTTGGCCCGACAGCCAATGGTCTCGCCCTTCAGGACGTCATATAAATCGCTCCGTTTCCGCATTACAACAACGACTGCACAGTTTTCCACGACCCCTCCCCCTCCCTCCCCCCCCCCCCTCTCCTCACGGTAAGGTTTACATACCCTCGCCTGCTTGTATTGCCACCTGTCATCTGTGAATGATTGTTACACGTTGACGTCGAACATAGGCAGCGGTCACAGTAATGTGACTCAACCGTGAACTAACGTTTGCCCTAAAAGTCGGTTTTTAGAGGTAGCTAAGGAACTTACGTCGCGTCTTTTTCCTGGTTTCCGCCAGTTAAGAATTTTCAATATTGCTGTTATACTGTCTCACCAATCAAACAAGCCTTTACGTGTTCGCACGTTCTTTGTATAGGTTCCATGTCTGCTGTGCTTCCGGTGTAAGAAAATTAAAATGTCATACCTTTCGAGATAAGAAGAGAAATTTGTTAACATCGAGTATAGATTTAAGTGTCATGAAGTCGTTTCTGAAAGTATTTGTATGGAGTGTAGCCATGTATGGAAGTAAAACATGGACGATAAATAGTTTGGACAAGAAGAGAATAGAAGCTTTCGAAATGTGGTGCTACAGAAGAATGATGAAGATTAAATGGGTATATCACATGACTAATGAGGAGGTACTGAATAGAATTGGGGAGAAGAGGAGTTTCTGGCACAACTTGACTAGAAGAAGGGATCGGTTGGTAGGACATGTTCTGAGGCATCAAGGGATCACCAATTTAGTTCAAATGGCTCTGAGCACTATGGGACTTAACATCTGTGGTCATCAGTCCCCTAGAACTTAGAACTACTTAAACCTAACTAACCTAAGGACATCACACACATCCAAGCCCGAGGCAGGATTCGAACCTGCTACCGTAGCGGTCACGCGGTTCCGGACTGAAGCGCCTAGAACCGCACGGCCACACCGGCCGGCTCCAATTTAGTATTGGAGGGCATCGTGGAGGGTAAAAATCGTAAAGGGAGACCAAGAGATCAATATAATTAGCATATTCAGAAGGATGTAGGCTCCAGTACGTACTGGAAGACGAAGAAGCTTGCACAGGATAGAGTAGCATGGAGAGCTACATCAAACCAGTCTCAGGACTGAAGACCACAACAACAACAACCTTTTGAGATTTTAGAAGAATTGTTCATTTATAAAAACAAAACAATAATAGAGTGGCGTATCCGGTGACTACAAATTATGCAGTATGATTGCATTTGTAAAGAAACAAAACGGTTTACCTTCCGGATTTTCATGTATCAGATCGCTTCTGTGCAAAACCAGTAGTTCTGTATAGCATTTCTAACATACTGAACGTTTAGATCAATGCACAGCACCGCCGCATAGTTACTGATGGATTTTACTACACGAGGCAATCTGTAGAGAACGATCTGTGAGAGGATAAAGAACAAGAAAGGTGGTATGTACACATGGCTGAAATAGGTTGCAAGGGATGTGCAACCACCTGAAGGTGGAGCTAGAACATCTTTGATAGTGACCACACTATTAGCACTAAGCAGGTGGCCTGCCAGCATGGGGTGGCAAATACGACAATGTGGAACATTCTGCACGCCTACTGCCACTGTCCGTATCACCTACAACGCGTGCAAGTCTTCTACGTACGGACGTGCCTCCATGGCAACGTTTATGCCGCTGGTCCGTCCTACGGGCCACCACGGTGCTGGAATTGTTAACATCAATCCTATTCACAGCACCTGTGGGCTATCGCGATGTGGTGGCAGCGAACCATCAGCACCAGTTCAGCCTCAGAGCCTGGGCGGGGATTGTTGGGCACGTCTCGTGCCACCAGTCATCCTTCCACAACGCAAAGCATATCTGCACTCCGTGCGCGTGACCCTGCCTTCCCTGTTGTAAGACATGCCTTTGGTGGTGCGAAAGGTGTTATGGCCACTATACGACAATGTTCCATCTCACTGGCCTCTTGCTTGTGGGGCTGAAACACTAGTACTGACACTTTTCCACTTGCCAGGCGTCTTCTCAGAGTGTTTTTAATCACTGAAACCTATGCTGTCAAAGGTCTTTTGTCTCCATCTTCAAGTGGGTGTACCTCCCTCGGAAAGCATTTCCAGTCAGATGTACACTATGTGTTGAAAAATATCCGGACACACGGCTGAAAATGGTTTACAAGTTCGTGCTAGAAGGTTTATTGGGGAATGGCAGCCCATTGTTCACGGAGTGCTGCACTGAGGAGACGTATCGATGTCGGTCGGTGAGGCCTGGCATGAAGTCGACATTCCAAAACATCCCAGAGGTGTTCTGTAGGTTTCAGGTAAGTACTCTGCGCAGACTACTCCATTACAGGGATGTTACTGTCGTGTAACCACTCCGACGCAAGCTGTGCATTATGTACAGTTGCTCGATCGTGTTGAAAGATGCAATGGCCATCCCCGAATTGCTCTTCAACAGTGGGAAGCAAGAAGGTGCTTGAATCATCAATGTAGCCCTGTGCTGTGTTAGTGCCATGCGAAACAACAAGGGGTGCAAGCCCCCTCCATGAAAAACACAACCACACCATAACACCACCGCCTCCGAATTGTACTGTTAATACTACATACGCTGGCAGATGACGTTTACTGGGCATTCGCCATATACACACCCTGCCATCGCATCGCCACATTGTGTACCATGATTCGTCACTGTACACAACGTTTTTCCAATGTTTACGCTCCTTACACCAAGCGAGGCGTCGTTTGGCACTTACCGGCGTGATGTTTGGATGTGTGATGTGTGATGAAATCCTAGTTTTCTCATCTCCGGCTTAACTCTCATAGTACTTGCAATGTATCCTGGTGCAGTATGAAATTTCTGTGTGACAGTCTGGATAGATGTCTGCCTATTACACGGTACCAGCCCCTTCAACTGTCGGCGCCCGCTGTCAATCAGCAGACAAGGTCGGTCTGTGCGCTTTTGTGGTGCACGTGTCCTTTCACGTTCCCACCTCACTATCACATCGGAAACGGTGGACCTAGGGATATTTAGGAGTGTGGAAATCTCGCATGCACACGTGTGACACAAGTGACACGCAATCACCTGACTAAGTTCGAAGACCGTTGAGTTCCGAGGTGCGCCCCATACTCCTCTCTCACGATGTCTGATGACTGCTGAGGTCGCTGATGTGGAGTACCTGGCAGTAGGTGGCAGCACAATGCACCTAATATGAAAAACGTATGTTTTTGGGGGTGTCCGGATCACATAGCGTAGATGTGGTCCTCATCCTCTCAGGGATGGTTTCCTGCAGTTTTAGCGAAATTTCCGTGTGCAGTAGGTCGTCTATGGGACAGTAAATCCAATACCCCAATAGACCGAATAACCAGTAGATTCACCAGTGAGATGGTTCCACACAAACCAATGTTTTGGAGGTGTGATTATGCTCGTATAAGTAATTTATGCCTGTCCAGTAACCCATCGGAATAAGACCTGAATTTAGTTTAACAGACGTAAAAAATTAGAAATTTCTGCTCGTAAGAAAATGTTGAAGTATCTACAGATCACGGTCACATAATGTGTAACTGGGAAAACATGGTCCTCTTTTTCGGAGTCGAATTCAAACCCATCGGCTATACATACCGTTACGGGTGTTTCAGCAAAAGCACGGACGATCAGCGAGTGCGTCTGACCTCTATTTCCTCGGACCGCCTTTTTAGGTGTATCAAATGACCAATGGAAATCAGCACTCCCCATTTAGCGCCGACTTGCTAACTGTGTGGTGTTGAATATTCCGCAAAAGGGTCACAATTCAGCCTCTTCGAATCCCGCCCACCGCCAACCCCTTCAAATGGTTCACATGGCTCTGAGCACTATGGGACTTAACATCTGAAGTCATCAGTCCCCTAGAACTTCGAACTACTTAAACCTAACTCACTTAAGGACATCACACACATCCATGCCCGAGGTAGGATTCGAACCTGCGATCGTAGCGGTCACGCGGTTCCAGACTGAAGCGCCTAGAACCGCACGGTCACACATGCCGGCTAACTATAGTTGAGTCACGATACTCTTACCCTTGGTCAAGTCACTCAAGGTTAGTCATGCTCTTCACACAGCAGACAGAAAGTGCTGCACTACAACCACTATGGAAATGTCTCTTTCATACTAGAGTGGAGGGAAAGAAAGAACGTAGGAATATAAGAAACAAGTAATGTAAGACAGAGGTGTGGGTTATGTAGGAAAGAGTGGATAAAAATTATTCATACTCAAACATGGTTTAAAATGTTGCAGAACATGTATCATTTGCTCCCGTTAACACTGGTTAAAATAATCTATACCACTGCTCAATCTTCTTTTGAGTTAAATTAAGAAGTGCACCGAAAATCCCAGGTGCTAATATGAGATTCAGTAACAAGCTAAACCAAGCTAAATCTCAGGGGACGGTTCTTACAGAGACGCTTGACGCTTCACCTTCGCCTAGCCCTTCCATATTTGTCTCGAGCTGAAACAGGCTCCGTCTCTAACTTCTTGGATGTCGACTGTAACTTTATTCCTGGTAACGTTAGAGTAATTTTCTTCTGCGACACGCACATTAAGGTCTTCGTTGGCTGCCCAAGAATGGAAGACAATGAAACTGATTCTCCAATCTCCCTAACTTCTAATTTTTAATCCTCAGAAAATGGCCAGTCAGTACGGCTGCGAACGGAGTTGAAAGCATGTCAACACTCCGGCATGTGACAGTTAACAGACAACAACTACTCGAACAAAATGTGGAGAGATTCGTGAATAACGAACAACACTGTTAGTTTCGTAACTTCTGAATCCAGCAGCGGAACTCTGCGCTCAGACCCTGAAGACCACACGATGTCGACCGGCCACCGTGTCATCCCGCGCCATGGGGCGTTATGCGGAGGCGGCACGGGGGTCATACGGTCGCCACACTACTCTCCCTCCTATTGTCGACATTTAGACCTCCGAGCTTCTACCTCTCAATCAGGTACCTCCTCATTTGACATCCGAGTCCAGTCCCCCACCAAGGAAAATCTTTCGCACTACCGCGAATCGGACACAAGTCCTCCACATGGCAGCCATCCACAATGTTCATTCAACTACGCATACGAATGTATGTAAAGTACTCTGTCAATTTTAAATTACGACACATATTCCACAGAAGAAACCGTTTTGTTGACAAATGAAGAATTTCTAACGATTTTCGATCTCAGGTCATTCCAGAATATATCATATGCAAACAGTGTCAGCATTAATTATTACTTTTGACGTAATATGCTGAGCACCAATGGTTAAAAATAGTACCTAATTGGTTTGCGAGAGGTTCAAACACGTTACAAAAATTCTGCCGGCCGGAGTGCCCGAGCGGTTCTAGGCGCTTCAGTCTGGAACTGCGCGACCGCTAAGGTCGCAGTTTCGAATCCTGCCTCGGGCATGGATGTGTGTGATGTCCGTAGGTTAGTTAGGTTTAAGTAGTTCTAAGTTCTAGGGGACTGATGAGCTCAGAAGTTAAGTTCCATAGTGTTCAGAGCCATTTGAACAAAAATTCTGTAGTAACTTCAAAGCTCCACAACTGCTTGAAAATAAAGAAGACGCATAGAGTCCCCATCTATTAGTAATCAAAATTTCTTCATGTAGCAGGTTAGCTATGTACACTCAAACAGAACGTATAGCATCCAGAACATAGATATTACTGCGTTTTTATGGGATTTCTTGTGCCTAACGTAATGAAACTGCCCTAGCAGCTAGTAACTGATTTTTTATTTCATTCACGTAGTTCTGTGTTGGTTATCTGTCCTCTGCATTCGGACGCTCTGTAGGTAAACTGACAGTTTGGCATCCACTTTTACTTACATGTAGCCTCCTTTCCGTAAGTAACGTCCCTTGACATTGTTCATCGGCCCGTGTAAGTACATTTCAACTACAGCACATATACGTACATTTCAACTGTTAATGTCCCACATAAGCACTTTTTCTGCGAGAATTTGAGCATTTTTTTTACTGGCGTACTTTTTCCAGGTTCGATGTCCTCAATACCAGGAACATATCGCCTACAACTGCTTTGACCATCTTCAGGTTCTACCGGCATGTTTTCGGATCCACACCTGAGACTGCGATCGCTCTTCGGAACTACGCAGTTTATTTCCGCTGAATCCATACGGGACCTCAGAAGAACTTGGGTAAGTGAAATGCCAAGAAGTGCGTGTTAAACACATCAAATTCATACGGCAATATTTATTGATATATACCTATAAATTTCTGAAAAATTTTCTCCACAACAACTCTTAAGAGCGGCTCTTGACACTATATTTGAGAAAATATATGAGACGAAATAAATCATAAGATAATGTTATACAGAAGTGTGTGAAGCCTAAGAGAATAAAAAGTATATTGTTGTACAAGAAAAAGATTTACGGTGCCGAAAAGAAACTTGTATCGACAGATAGAAATTTTAGAAATTGTGTATTTCAGGTAGGCAAAATACAGATGTGCTCAATGGGACAGCGCGTAAAGGGAATTTCAGATTTGGTTCTCATAAAAATTAATAGTACGAGAGAGGAATGGACGAAAGTGTTTTGAGAAAGCTCCGACGATGACAGCAGAATGACGTGACAAGGCCAGGAGTACATAAAGCCCATTTAATACTATGAAACAAAGGGAGTATGTCGAAATTGTTGGACAGCCAACGACGGATTACACCAGATTCTCTAAGGAAAGTGTTTTGTACAGTAGCAGTATGCTTCTGAAGGGTACGAAAAGAATTTTAATTAAAAAAAGACAACAAAGCGTGTATCTAATATGAAGATGTGGGGCAGGCTTTGGTCTGCGTGTTACAAGTCGCGGCGCATGAAAGGGAGTGGAAGTGGTGGGATGGGAGGAAAGGGTAGCAGGCGCTTGTGGCAAGGATGCGGCTTCGTGTACGACTGAGCGCCTGCTGCCTGCTGGCAGGGAAGCTGCCACAAGAAAAGGAGCTGGCTGCGCGCACGCGCGCTCACACACACACACACACACACACACACACACAGTGCGCTGCGCCCCACGTGTGCGCACGGCGGTGCATCCTGTCTGTCTCTGGCGTGTGCCAGTTCAGACACATCGTAGCACAAGTGCAGCTGCGCTCTGTGCTCTCACAGCCTGCGTGCCGCATATCCAATAACTTTGATTCTTTTTACTCCAGTGATGGACTGTGTCACATTTGCTTCTACCCCAGTTCTCCACCTTCTCTGCCGTGGTTGCTATCCTTCTTGCACCTAGGCTCTGAACAATATTTTTAGAAAATTCGCTCGAGGCAGGGATTTCCAAATTCGGTTAAAGGTTATTCGGCAAAATAAGTGGAGCTCTCTTAAGACATTTAGGAATTATAGCAGGGAATAATTCCCTCGCCCTGACTAGATACTTGCCCATATTTTACTCATTTCTTCATTGAATTTTGTAAACCTTAATTTGGTTAACCGAACGCGAAAGAGAGAAATAGAGACTGGACGAGAACTGTTGTGTGCAATCTACAACTCCGTTACATTTTATTCGCCCTTTCCGGAGTCGCAAGCGATGGAACATCTGTGATGAAGCACATCACACGTTTGCAATTGCCTCAATCCACCAGTGTGGCTGCCCCATTGGTAATCATCTTCCACATTATTTTCCATGAACTTCTATGTAATTCCCTATGACACTGTAGATTAAAATGAGAATAAAACAGGATATTCTACCCGGTGATGTAATGTCATTACTCTCTGAGAAATTAGTAAAAAAAAGAAAGGGACACACTGTAGCAGGATCATTTGACTTGAAAGGACACTCAAGGGACCACATCAAATATCTTCAGCACTGTATTTGAGAGGCAGAAGAAGTTTACGGATAGTTTCGAGACATCACATTACAACATATGAAATCTCTTAGTTCGAAAATTAACTAAAAGCGTACATACTGACGTTGTCAGCTTCATGCTTTTAAACGGGGCTGTTTTCGTATTTTTAAATTAGCTACGGAGCTGAAATAGGCTTTACACAACTTATACATTTATCTAAGGATAATGAAACTTCAAAGTAAATGTTCTATCGTCGTGTGTTAAATACAGTTCATTACATTTGTTAATAATTGTTAGAGTATGTGTAACAACTGCCTCTACGTTTGAGGTACATGGAATTCACGTTCATAATATCTCGCAGTCTCGATGGGTGTTGAAAGCCTATTGAATATTTCTGAAAAGAAGTTTTAGTATTATTCATTTGAGTGAAATTCAGTTTCTTTTTTTAAATGTATTTCACGCTTTATCAGAAAGCAAGAAATGCTTTTCCATTCATATACAAAATGTTGTTTGCCTGGGAATGTTGACTTGGATATGGCACTTGTGTTTACTGATCAAAGACTAAAAACTGTTCGTGTTCCCCTTGCAGTAGGGCCTGTGTCACGAAAATTATATTCTTAATACAATACAAGGATGAAATGAGTATTTTCGGTGTCTTACTACGTATACAGTTCTTCATCGTAGCTTGCTCTGTGTTAAATATCACATGTTTTGCTGTCAGATAGTGAACTCGCAGCTGGACCCTTGTTCATTTAATAGCGGAATTCCGCCCTCGAAATACCCTGAAATTCTCCCCATCGCACTGGTATTTGGCTCGTGTCTTGATACTGTGTCTTCTGTTTCTGTTACGGTCTCGCATGCACTCAGTAAACAGCCTCTGGCAAGACCATTCAGGACTTACCGGTTGGTGGGTTAGCAAAGAAAGACGCAGTTGGAAAATAAATAAATCGTACCTGCTTGCAATTATTTTCTGTTGAGTAATCATATAAATGGTAGTACATTGCAGGCGCGCCGTCCTTCCTGAACAGTGTTCTTCTCTGTGTTATTTTTAATGAAATCTGTACACTGGACAATATGTTTTCTGATGAAATTGACAGCAGATAAACGTTGCGTGAAATAAGACGGTGCTTCATACTGAATGTGTAGAAAATAAATTACTTACACATAACATTGTTGGTCGTCACCAAACTATTCTCAACAAGCAGGACGTAAGAAATGGTTCCATTATAGAATGATATGGAAACTATTGTGTAGGTTACGCTCAGGGTAAATGTTGTTACTTCGAATGTATCATTTGTGCAACAGTTATACACATCTGGTACAAATCTGTGTATTGCAACATTATGTGCTTCTACTGGTGTGTACTGGGCTACTTCTTTGTAGTAAGGAATGCTTTATACTGAATAGAAGTGTGACTCTTTAATTTATTTCTAATTATTCTTTATACTATCTGCTAAGCATTTGATCTGTTGGGTAAATTATCAGAGAGCTTTAAGGATGCGTAATTCTCCTCTCGGATCACGTCTGAATTTATTAATGTCTCTTGTTCACAAACTGAAATCGCTTGTTCATAGCAAATTTCACCAGAGTAGATAGACTGAGATGCTGTAAACGAGTCAAGGAAAAGAATCATACTACACTCTACGCTGTATCATAAGACATTAACATATCACTCAACAGGAATTCTATATTCACTCAGTTTTATCTCATCACACATGAACGAGACATATTAAAACATTTGCATGTGATTTAATCTGTTGCAAGAGGCTAAAAGTTACACACTGTCACACATCAGCAGAATAATTATCTTTCATAATCTTCACAAGTCATCTGACAGACGGTTTTAATTTCTCAAAATGGTATTGCTCAGAAAGTTAGTGAAGTAGCATTACCAAACTAAAATGCAAGTAACAGATTATATATTATCTGAGAAAACATAAGCTTTTATTTAATTTATGATGAATGAAATGTCTCATAACGTTCAGTAACATGCCTTAGCATATTTCAAGCGATGCTCTATAATTTAGTGTTCTGTAAAAAAATATATTTATCAGAATAAGTTATTTATAGCAATTATGGTAATGTTTGTCTTTCATTTAGCAATTTTTTTTTCATTGAACAACATATTCTAGAATGTGGGCACACACACACACACACACACACACACACACACACACACACAGAGAGAGAGAGAGAGAGAGAGAGAGAGAGAGAGAGAGAGAGAGAGAGAGAATTTGACGTGTGTTAAAGTTAACATCATCGGTAAGAGACAATACCTTACATTGTCTTCAACAAAGCTTTATCAGGTAGTAACAGGCATCGGTATCAAAATAGATATTTTTTTCTTAATGAATAGTACTTTTGAAAGAATTTTTCCATGAATTAAAATATTTTGTTTTTTGCAACGATAAATTTTGCTTATTCAGCCTATTGTATAGAAAAATGGAAAGAAAACGAGCGCTAGTGTAGCTATTGTTCCTGGAAGCTTTTTAATGGTTCATGATATCGGGCAAAATGTTGTTGAAAAGAGAGGCATTCGATTTTGCTGCTTTAAACAATATGCGGCGCTCATTCCAACGCCACTATCAAGTTCACGGTTCATCAGAAATTACGAAGGTCTCTCAGATGATTTTCCTAGATTCTAGCTGTCATTTTATTAAAGTTAAGCCATGTTCTACCACATACCATGTCAATGATTGATCCACACAACAGAAGTTCATGTATTTCGCTATTTTTCTTTGTTCTGTCGATATTAATGAATTTTTTAATAATTAATTTATCCCCAGAAACAGTGGGAGGTAAATGTAAATATCATACTTATTGAAATTCGGATTTTCAGTACACAAAAGGTAGCTAAGTGAAACAGTTATTGAAATTAAATTCAGGCAAGCTATATTTCAAAGCACCATCGTCCCCGCTGAAAGAACTAATCGTTGGTTAAGAAACGGTTATTCCTCGTAGTTAACTATGCTTTATATGTAATTGATAACTGTAGTGTTACACGTGGGTAAGGCAATATTTTACCCATTAGATCTATAATTACACCATTATGCTTCAGAGATAATGTTCTTTCCAGTTTTGTAGGCGACGCCGTTATGTAGGAGATCCTCAAACAAAATGAAGAGGCTGCATCACATTGTCGTTTTCATCAGGAATAGGCAACCTGTAAGAATGGACAGCAATAAATTTGACATACCTGTATGTAAGTATCTGTATTACTGCGAATCGCAAAATAAACATACTTCACAAGCTGTTTGGCTGTACGGAATATACAGAGAAGGATTTTCAGTTCTGTGTCGTATTCAGGCGCGGGAGATAAATGCACTTTGTCCTACCTGCAACTATACAGAGCAAAGTTTGCGCGAGGGCCTTAGTATTACTTGTTACGGAGTCACGTATGGTCTGTGCGAATCAAACAATATATTGTTTGCATCTCCGTTTGGCAAATTTTATTGGTCTTCGTGGAGGTGAATGAAAACATTCATAATTTCTGACACAATGTTTCCAACTTCTGGTCGAGTTTCCGTCTGGTGTACGCTGCCTCAAACCTATGATGCAGACTGCTTGTTGGCAAGAGTGAAACATGGCGAGGATGCGGTGTTGATTTGGGACACCATATCGTGGTAAACCATTGGCCCCGTGGTTACCCTGAAAGGTCGCAGGTGTGGCCATTTTGGCTGATCAGGTGCATCCCACGGCACAGTATTTCTTCCCCGAAGGTGATGCTGTGCCCCAAGACGATAGGGCCTCTGATCACACAGCACAAGGATGAACTGCCGCAGCTCGGCTAGCCACCTATCACCACACTTTGTTCCACTTTGGAGAGACCACCTCCATTATCGTTACATGAAATGCCACTGTTTTGAAGGAATATCCATTCCAAGATGGCTGGAAGCCGTTTTGCATGCCAGCCGATTTCCTAAACCGTATGAGACGGGGCAATGTGTTGTGTTTTTGGTGTTTGCACATTTTTGTCCGCTCCCCGCACATCTGCAAACCGCAAGCCACCTTGCGGTGAGTGGCGGAGGGTACTTGGTGTAACACTCTCACTTCCCCCTTTCCCTGTTCCAGGCGCAAATGGTTCGCGGAAAGAACCATTGCTGGCGAGCCCCCGTGCGGGCTCCAGTCTCTCACATTTTACCGCCATGGTATTTTCGCGAGAGATGTGCACAGGAGGAAACAATACATTGGTTGACGGTTTTAGGAACATTCGCTCTCGGAACCTTAACAGTAGACGACACGGTGATGCAGAACGACTCGTGTTTACTAAATGTACCTACAACTAAACGCGCTGTTCTTCTTTTGTCCTTCTTAAATCGACTTTTTAGAACACACACATTTTCACATCAAGCTACCAGTGATTTTAAAAGTGTCATTTTCTTCTGATCTACTAAGCCTATGCGATCAAACATACTTTATTTCATCACGACTTACTATTTCCACGAATTTGATAAAGCACGAGTCAGTCCGCTTGCAACTTATGAACTGTGTAGTCTAAGTACCAAGTTTTCAAATTTCGTGTAGAACACAGATTTATATATCAGTGAATGAGGAGCTAATTAATTTTTGGTCTTCGCACCAGGCATAGTTTCTCAATATCCGACGGGACTTTTACTGATTTCACTTTGTCTTATGTATGCGTAAACGAAAGAGAGAAGGTGGAATTACTAAAATTGTGAAAGAAAGAAATTTTTGTCTTTTCATAACTCCTATTTCAAATCCAACTGTATCGATACAATCGTCATGAATCCTTTGATTCGTTACATTACAGTATTTCTCCAGTAATTTCCACCGTGTTTTTACTTGGTGTCATCTGATGGAAATTGTTTTATGAAATGTGCATATAGTAATTTTTTGTATTCATTTTTATATAACGTTCAGTAACCAACTTGAAACATCATTATATGGAGACGTTCAATAGAACCGTTATTTGCGTAGCTTTAGATGTAATGTGATCTTGATGGAGGGCACTAATTAACTTGCTGGTGATTCATACACCAACATCGTGGTGCAGCTACTCATCCGTACAACAAACGCATTCATTCGTGATGAAAACAATAGAAATGTTTGTGCACTTGTCTGACGCTCATAAAAATGCATATTGCTCTGCGATGTACATTCTCAGTAGGTTTCTGCATGAACTGAACGCACTCGGTAAAGACAGTACATCTTAAACTCAAGTTGCTTCATTTCACTGTCGACATGAATTCGTACGGTCCATTTAACTATAGCACATACTAATACAAGCTAGAGTTGGGACTCACTATTATTATTTGTTCAAGCTATTTCAGCATGGATTTTCAGTATTAAGCCTCCATCCCCACTTTGTAGTTATTCTACCTACAAATGAACTTCTTATACAAACTCTGTTATGTAATTCTTTGAACACAGTCTTGCTAAGGAGCACTTTCTAACCGCTCACGTAGCCTTACCTTTTTTCCAGTACTCTTCCATCTGTTCACATTTGTCTTTCCTGAATTCTACTGTTCTTTTTCTTCCCTGCGTACTTGGAAATGTTTTGTCTTCCAACATCTTAATATTTGCCTCTGCATTTTGTTCTTTCTTCTTTATTTATGCCAATTTCTTCCGACATCTTCATGCGCTTTTCTAAGCCTTTTAATTTTTCCCAACGTTGTACGATTTTCAGTCCCAGTGTTCCCAGCCTTATTCTTGGGGCGTGTCTATATAACATTAGTCTCCTTTCCATAATGTCTTCTTTTCTACATGTTTGCATGCTTCCATGACCTTTTTAATTTATCTCTTTGTGCCGTTCTATTTCGCAATAGCTTCCTCATAATCTTTCTTTCCTTTTTCCTGATTTCTTCATTTTTTTATTGATACCAGCTTGAGCATTTCAGGTGTATATGTGCGTTCTGCTTTAGTGTAATTAATAATTTTAGTATTATTACTCACCGTAATGTACTATTATTTATTACGAGATAATAACATACTGCTTGGCATTGAAATCTTTTGTGTTTTCCTACAGTAAAAAAAGGAATCTGAGCAAGTAAGTGTCGTAATCACCATACCTGCAGTGGAGCATTAAATAAAAACAAGAGTTTGGTGGTCGCTCGCTTAGGCACGGCCGACGGCGGCTGAGGTTCCCGGCGTGCGACCGGGGTCTGGCCGGTAGCGGCGCGCTGCGTCTCGCCCACACACTAATGCTTTAAATTTGGCTCACTACAAACATTCTCGCTAAAAATCAACCTTTTTGTATTTGGCAGCAACTTTCAAACATACACACTGAGTTGCAGTATTTTCTTAGAGCTAGGGAGCGAGCAAATAGTCGGCCGTAAAGCGTGTACGTGACACAATAATTCCACATTTCTGCGCGGAGCTAAACTTTTAGAAAAGTTCCATTACCTTTCCTGTACAGCTCTCACATTTTCTGATCACAGTCGTTGCTTTCTGAAATGACACACATCTTTTCAGCGCTTGACACGTGAACTGTCTTCCGGATCTTTTATTGTTTACTCTAAATTTTCTGCAGAGTAGTGGCACAGGTGTGAAAAACGTTATTTTGCAGTAGTGTACTTCTGTTTCGTAGTCAAATAAATTCTTATCTTTTGTAAGACTAATACTAAATTTTGCAACCCCGTCGCTAACCGCTACGTTAAACAAATTTGAACACAACTTAATTCAAAAATATTTATTAAGTGTGAGACTTTTCATGCTGCACACCGTTCTTCGTACGTTATAGTATTAATCGGAGCTTAGTCATTGAAGAACGTTAGGTTGCGAGTGAACACCATGGAATTAGAACTGTTCTCGCACAGAAATAATTCTCCATTTCTCTGCGTCGTTTAATTCCATAAAAAGAGAACTAATATAAGTCCCCGTACATTTCATATAATTTCCGAAGACATCCACTCGCTTCGGAGTTTGAAACAGAAATAATCTTACTACCTTTTTTATGCTAACACAAAACGTGAGATGTAGCTGTAGTCTAATGGTTAAGTGACATATTTTTGGACTATAGCTACAAGTAAGATGAGAAAATAAGAAAAGACTCCCACATGAGCAATCTTTAATTATCTTTTATTCTTGCGAGTCTAGCAAGTCACCTAAAAAAATTTTGCTCGAAATGACGCCCCTTAGAGTGAAATCGTTATCTGAATATGTTACATAAAATACTGTATTTTATTAGCATTGCATTGCACTAACAAATAGCACAACATTCGGAATGTCAATCGCGTGGAAGTAATTCTAAAATTTTGCGCGGAGATTAACTCTAGAATCGGAGAACTGATGAAAGTTTCTTTACATATCTTGCGGTTTCGGATGAAAGGCGTTCGTCTGTGAACCACGACTCAAATTTTAGACATCTGAAACATGAATAGCTGCATTTCATTTTGTAATCGGGTAGAAAGAATGAGACGTGGCTACACATTAATACTGAAGGGAAAACTCTCTACTTCAGAGTCGGTGACATGGTTTATTAACTGTACATTTTTTAAAACAACTGTTGTATTCAAATTTACACTCATACGCTTAAACAGAAATTCTCCGTTCTTTTTATAGCCATCTAACATTCTTAGCGTTTAGAAGGCAAAGTTATACTGTAATCTTACCGTAATTTGACATTTTGACCTTCACGGCTCTTTTAATGCTCTTATAAATGCTCAGCAGCCAATAACTTAACGTATTTAGTTTTATTTCGTACTAGTTACGAGTGTCACCCACTCATTTACGACGTTCCTTTACTTAACACAGTTGTGTCTTTAGTAATGATAAGTTTGCCGAACATGACTTGAATTTACTGCAGTTGCGAAAAGTATCAAGCCGCTCTATATTAAGTATAAACGATTATGCAAATGTTAACTTAAAGTGAAGCACACAAGTTGTAGCTCTGTTTCTCCCGATAAAAGTGACGTAGAAGACAAACAACTATATGGCTGCTAATGTTTACAGTCGGACTTGTAAGGCATGAAGCAGCAGAAATTCGAATGATATCGTTACTGAAGGCTGATGCGTGACATGCAGCAAACATAAGTACACAAACTTACTGATTGCTGACCAAATTTAGTAACGCGCGACCGAGTAGCAAACATCGCACCTGCAAGATAGTTTCATTACCTCATTTTTGTAACAATTTTACTTCTGACATTTAGTTGTGTAGCCCTGCTTTCCTCTGTTCAGAAGATAATAAATTGGTGACTTTTGATGAAGCTCCTTTTTGGATGGCACATTTTTTTCTCGGGTGACGATACAGTGTACTTGACGGTTGTACAGTCCGGGGCGGGCGTTTACTTTTACTGTGGAAATTATATACACAAGCATACCATGGTGATTTTTGAGACTGTTGTCGTAAAATCAGTTTTATTGTGTAATCTATTTCCATAACATAAAAATCTTCCTTTTTAATAACAGTCATAATTTTTATTCAAGTTTTTCTTTTCGTTATTGGAAAGACCAATTAAATAAAAAGGGAAACGACTGTCCCGTAAACATAGGATAATATTTACAGAATGTGTGCAAGTTGCAAAAGTAATCAATAAGTTTAGGAATATTATTTCCGTATGATAATCTTTATTCATCAATTTCCTTATGTGTATATCATTTACAGAGTAAGAGAAGACGTCCTTGTGAGAACGTAAACTGCAGCGAAAGATATCTGGGTGTCAAAACACTATACGCGTGTCTTTACAAAAAGGCAACGCTCTTACGATTTCTTATTTATGACTTCTTACTAAAACAAAGCAAAATAACATCATAACAGTTTCAAATAATGTCGTTGCATCTTTCCCTTAATTTGCAACTGTGACCCGCTATTAAAGAAAATTGTTGAGAAGATAATACCAAAATTAGTCTCTCGCTGTCACTGTCAGAAACGCTATTTATAGACGAATGTCTGTCACAATTTTGTCTTACCGTTCGGTTTCTTTCCTTGCCAATTAATACGTGGCGTAGAAGTTTCTAGGAACATTTGAAGTATAAAATGAAGATATCATCGGATTTCTGCAACTGAAAAAACGGATGAATATGCACCTAAAGCTGATGACTAAACATCCGCTCAATTAACAACATATTACAGTTAGTTTAGTAGTAAATTTTTGACTAGTACATGAGCAATAGACATAAATCTAGACACAAAAGAATGAAAATGAGCAGGAGTTTGTTATTAAACTAAACAGACTTTCCTAAACTATACCCAGAGTCTGTCTGAAATGGAAAGTCTGCAGTCAGTCTTGACTTAACGACAGTGTGACATGGACTTCTAATGCTAACAATATTGGCAAATATGCTATTGCCTAGCAAGTTATAGAGAATTGGATATTGAGAACTACTAAAAAGGGCAGAAAAACAAAGAAATGTGGCAAGGAACATTATGAGTGGAATAAAAATGAAGCTGAGGGAAGCCGTGACGTGTAGCTCCGCGAATCGATGGCAGACAAAGCAACTTCTTTGCCCGATTTCAAAGGAGACGAGAAGACTGCTACAGCGACCTGGTGGAATGTAGGTAGGAGACTTTAGAAAAGGCCACGTCTATTTCACTAATACTGGTGATACGTGTAATAATTCATCGATATAGGAGAGGTGTGAAAAATTACAGGATGAACTTTTATGAAAATCTTTTCTTATAGTATTTTACCATTACAACTAATAAGTTGATAGTAGTTAAAGTATTAGGTCTGTACTGGTGCACATTTCACAACGCGTGTAAAAATGTGTGTTCATCAGTCCTCTGCTTCCACTTCATCACCTGGCAACTCTGAAATTGAGTAAAAATCGCAATTCAAAAATTTACTTTCTATCCTCACACCTATCTTTTTGGTAACAGTCATAATTTTTATACAAGTTTTGTCTTTTTCTCAAAACGTGTCGTTGTTGGAAAGTCCAATTAAATAAAAAGGAACATGAGACTAGATGGCCATTCTGTCATCAATTTCGTGTATTGTATTTGTTTCATTGCTGCAAGCTAATGGCTTCCCATCTTTTTGGATCTTCAGTCAGCGAAAAAGCACACTCATCAATGCTAGTTATCTTTTTTTTCTGAATCTATATAATTACTGCCCGTTTCATTTTCTGATCTCAATATTTCATGAAAAATATCTTATGCTGACGAGATTACAGGACTTTTTTCCGTTGCACGAATCTCGTTGGAGGCACTGTCAATCGCAGAAAAAATATTGTATTACGCAATAATCATAAACGCTGTAACTTTCGATACAAACAATCACTTTAGTCGGCTGCGCTGTATCAGTGCAGCTGTGAACCAAAGTATCTGCCGATATACAGGCGGAAATAGGTGTCACAGACTACAGAACAAAAGGCAACTGCAGCATTCAAAAACAGTCGACAAAAGCGTTATTCTTACCAAGATTTAACTACATAACACAAGGTGAAGGTGGATGAAACCCGAAACCTGCCCCTACACAAAATAAATCTGTACAAAAAAGTGGCTTGCTGCGGTATTACTTCAAGCAATAAAAGCTTTCTACACTCAGTCTGGAATAGAACCCAGCACCTCCACATCACTGATATGAAGCACCGCCTGCTGTACTATCAACGTGTTTAAAAATGGAAAAGAGGTAACGTGTCAACACGTAAAACGTGACTAATATGACATCGTGATTCGAGTTACCTGTCAGGTGAATATCACATTACTGAAACGTAATTGAAAACCACAGCTTAAAAACAAAGAAAAAGGAAAAGAAAAGAAAACATGTGCAATTACACGAATTCTTCTGTCTGATTTATTTGCGGCAGGTAACTGTATTGCATAATAACCGAGTTTTTTCGTAAACTATTAGTGCATTAAGGAAAATTCTACAACTTATTTCTCTTGATGGCAATATTCCTCCTATATTGCTGCTAATGTTCTGAGTCAATCGACAAACCTTAAAGCGTCTACGAGTTTATCAGAGTGTGCATCTGTCGTGCTAGCTTTCAGAAATTTGTTTAAGACGTAAAGCTTCACTGTTCACTCATGCTTTGCTGAACAGAGCTACGCGTCCAGTTTTAACGTTCTTATTCGCTTTATCTTCAAACTACTTCATTACGAAAAGAGCAAATACGCTTTCTCTCTAAAGCCAGCGAGAAAATCGAGGCGAGAACGAAAGATAAATGAGATGGGTGTCGAGAAATAACCACACTGTTAGACCGATTAGCATGCTTTAGGAATTGGTCGCCACTTGTTGACTCAATAGTCGCCGATAAAACCAGCATCATCTAAATGAACCACTACAAATATTCAAGGAGTAATGGTATGAGATTATTAAATATGTAAATAGACACTTTTCTTCTGTTGGCGTCCTACTGTCACGCTGTAACAGCTGACAGCCCAAACATTTCAACAACCACATTGTTTCTGCATGTGATCAGTATTGATCCTCCGACTTGGATGCAAGCGTTCGTAGAGGAACAGGAAGATGTTCCGTCTGCGACGAGGTCATTAGAGGCGAAAATATGGTGCAGGAGATGGTGGTGTCCTTTTCGTAGGAACCATCTCAGCATTGACGTTAAATGGTTTACTGAAGCACGTGAAACGTAACCTGAATCCCCGCGTGGGACTTGAACCTGTGTCCTCCCAGACGCGAGTCCAGTCGCACCAGCTGGCTTAGCAAGGTCTTTCGTAGTTAAGTCAGTAACTGGATTGCTGTTTTGTACGAGCGTAATACAAATTCCCGCCGGAGCAACCCACTCCAAGTTCGGCGGAATACTGTGTCATTTAAAGGGAATGCTAGAGTGGTTCCCCCACCTAGGCCATGATTGCTTTCACAACCTTATCTGACCTGTTCGGTGGCCAACGGTGAATGGGATGATGAACTTTAAACTCTGTCTTTCTTCAAAAGCACCTGCTGCTGACTTGAAGGTCTTCGGAGAGCAACCGAAGCTCGAACTGGACAAGAAATGACTCGGTTTAAAAAAATATTCCAACATTTCGCTTCGTGTGATTGAGGAAAACCACGGATATGCTAAAGCATGGTGGCCAAGCGAAACTCAGAACCTTTTTTCTTGTCACAGAGCGACAGAACCAGCTACTTTTTCTTACTTTTCTGAAAGATGTACTTTTTTAACGAGATTCGGAAGAAACCATATAAACGAGAACTATAGTGAAATGCGGTTTATTATTGTTTAAAACAAACTTTTGTCAAAAATGGGGGGAAAGGGGTGTTAAGTGTCATCGGCAGTACTGTCTGTACAGTGGAGTTTCACCTGTTTCTTCGGCTAAACACCGAGTAAAGGAAGTAAACCACAGTAGCTGTGCCTTCATATCTTGTACGTTACGCACCTCATTAAAAAAAAAAGAAATGTTACATGCCGCAAAAAATAAGATGACATATTATCTTTTTCTTTTTAAAGGCTCTCAGATGCCGTGAAACAGCACTTAGCCTTACCATAAAAACTATTTTTTTAAAGTTAAAGGCTTTCACCATGAACCTGTTGATTCCGCATTTTGAGTTGTACATAAAATATTTGTGGCCTTTATGTGACGGGGTCTACCCAGCACGTGGATTGATAAAATTATAAAAATGTGCAAGTATGTTATCTTTTTTAAATTGCACATAAATGTATTATTAAGTGAAGTTTTTAAACTACACTTTTCGGTCAAACTACAGACTATCCGCAGGTATAAAAAAAACACTAATTTCTGGAAATGTGTCCAGTCGTGATAATTTGTATCAAGACATAGAAAGCAGAAAAGTGCAATATTTATACGTTTACAGGAGTGGCGTACATGCCCAGACTTAGATGCATTTAATGTACAACGTTAATCTAGAGAGAAATTATCATGACACTGAGCCTGTCCTATAATTAATGTTGATTTTTTTTATTCTTGAGGATTGTAAATTGTTTCAACAAAACTGGGTGTTTTTTTTAAAAAAACGACATATATGTATTTTGCCAAATCATTATTTTTTTAAAAAAATGTTTAAACGGTATATACCGTCACCTCCTCCAAATAATGAGAAATATATTAGACAAATTTATAATAACGTCAGTTACATCGAGGCTGATAGAACAAGAAAGTTAATATATTTGCCCTGTCTGTGAATCGTGAAGCAGTAACGATTAAACCAAGATGGTGAGGTAGGTCTGGGATACTAGCCCTGTTTCGCTTCTACTCTTCTGCCGTACTTGTCGCTAAATTATTTTTGTGGTTCTCAGATACTTTTTGTCAACTGCTAGTAGTGAAAATTGCCTCTAGAATTGATCACAAATTCATGTCCTACCCGAGTGAAAAAAATAAAGAAAAATAAAAGAAATCGGGCGAGTCAAGGAATCATCTGCGGTCGTTCTATCGTAAGTGTAAAGATAAATGGCTGGGGGTGAAAGAAGGCGGAAGCCAGCAGAGCTTAAGTGGTGCCGCGAGTTGCGATGGTTATTAGCGTCTCACGTGGCGCATAAAAAAGCGGTCTGCGCGCAGCGCCTGCTGGCGGGGCGTGGGTGGAGGCTGCGGCTGCGGCTGCAGTGCGGCGAGCCGCAAGCGCGGGCGGAGGCGGCCGCTTAACACCTTCTCCTCCAACCACGTGTACACGCTGCACGCCGCTCCGCGATCTCGCTTCGGAGCTCGCAAACACGGTACTCAAATATTTCTGCTCCCACGGACGGCATGGAAGCAAGAGCACACGACATGACAGTATGGTCCTGCCTGGTATGCAAGAAACACGAGACAGACGAAATACTCTCAGACTTTGAGAGGAATGTAATAATTCCAGATCATAAGAAGACAGATACTGACAAGTGGGGGTGTGACAAAATCATCTGTTTAGTAAATCACGGTGGCAAAATACTGACACGAATTATACACGTAAGAGTGGAGACATTCGTAGAACTGACCTCGGAAAAGATCAGTTTGGGTTCACGAGAGATTTAATGATACACAGGCAATACTGGCCTTGCGACTTAGTTAGAAGGTAGGTTGAAAAAAGGCAAACCTACGTTCCTACCAATAGTAGATTTAAAGGAATTTTTTTACGATACTGAATGAAATACACTTTTTGAAATTGTGAAAATAACGAGAAATAAACATAGGGAGCGGAAAGTACTCTTAAACTTGTACAGAAACGGGAATGAACTTATAAGAGTCAAAGGACAGAAAACGAGGCTGTAATGAGTCAGAATGTAGCCTATCCCCGAAGTTATTCAACCTGTACAGCGAGCAAGCAGCGCAGAAAACCAAAGAGAAATGTGGTAAGGGAGAAAAAATAAATACTTTAAAGTTGGCCAATAACATTGTAATTATGTCAGAGACGGCAAAGAATTTGGAAGATCAATTGAATGTAGCGGACAGTTTCTTCAAAAGAGATTACGAGATCAGTCTCGTGAAAAGGCAAACGCGGGTAATGCAGTGTAGTCGAATTAAATTAAAGGATGCAACACTAAAAGTAATCGATGTGTTTTGCTATTTGGGCAGAAAAATAATTAATGATGGCAGAAGTAGAGAAGATATGAAATTTGGACAAGCGTTAGCCAGAAAAGCATTTCTGAGAAAGAGAAGTCTGTTAATATGGAATATAAATTTGAATGTTGTGGAGTATTTTCCGGAGTTTCGAGTGCAATCGTATGCGGAAGTGAAACAGGGACGATTAACAGTTCACAGAAGAAGAGAATAGAAGCGTCAGGAATGTCCTGCCACAGAAGAATGCTGAAGATTAGATGGGTAGGTCGGACAGCTAATGAGGTCGGCTGACAGGACAAATCATGACGTATCGAGGAATTGTTATTTTGGTACTGGAGAAAAATGTGAAGGATAAAATCTGTAGAGGGACACCAATGCCTGCATACAATAACCATGGTCAAATGGATGTAGGTTGAAGCATTCAGATTTTTGTGCAGGGTATCCTGGAGTACAGAGCTGTATCAAAAACTAGACTTCGGACTGAAGACTGCAACAAGCTAGTTTAACCAAGTGTAAAGAAATCTGATGCTTTCTCATTGCTATCCTGTGAACTATTTATTCACAGTAAATGCCTAGATTTAGCGTACATTGGCAAGAGGAGGTCTAAAGTCTTATATCTATGTGGGTATATGCATTCTACTTGAGCTTCGTGCGCAGCGCCAAATTATATTTTTGTATAGTATCTGTGAGAACTGGTCTTAAGTTACTGAAATCACCGAAGCACCAATAAGACATATTATTTCTTGTACTGAAGGGGTCATAGGCTGTTCAGCGTCCTTAACATTGGATGACATAGTCCCACAGACATAAGAACTCACAAGCTCTGAAGTCTGAGGGGCCTTACGATGTTTCCATACACATTCAGGGATATATAAATAAGGCAAATAGATCAAATGAAATGAAGAACGCTGGAGCGTACATGACTGAGTGGAAACATACGAAAGAAGGAATGAAGATCAGGATTTAAGATCCCGTCGACAAAGAGGTCACTAGAGACAGAGCTGCTGCCGAGTTTGAGGAAGGAAACGAGATCCCTTATCCCATTAAATTGTTGGGGGATAGGAGTTAATTTTTAGTAAGGTTTGCCTTTCTAATACCCTGTAAATTTGGATGGCAGGAAACATATTTGAGACGTCGCTCTCCCGGAAGGGATTCGAGTACCCACCACAGCGCCGTGAAAAGCTACGTGAGACGTTCACCGAAAGGAGGGTAGGAAGAGCAGGTTCTCTTTCCTGGCCAGCTGGTTCCACCTGATCTCTGGCCCCGCCTGATTTCTTCTTGTGGGGTCATGTGAAATGTTTCGTGTGCTGGACACCTGTCGAGGCGGAAGAGGATTAAACGCTAAGAACACACCCTGCCTGTAACATTGTTGGAAACAGCACCCAGGTTGCTGGAACTGGTGCAACAAAACATTGCCCGCGATGTTATGCCGTCATGAAAGTTGGGTGACGCTACTTTGAAGAGTGGTTGGGATGTGCAAATAAATAAAATTATAACAAAAATATGTGCCAATGAATACTGCACAAGAGCTGACCATACAAGTAGAAATAAAACGTGAGTATAAATCAGTAAATGAAACAGAATGTTCCAAAATCTTTGGTGTTTATAGTGACGTGTGTTTGAGGGAAGGAGAGAGACAGAATGGACATAGTTAAGTAAGCATGTAAAAAAAATCGGTTAAAAGATTATGTGAATGGTCAGCTTGTAGCTATATTTTTCGCTGTGAATGTATACTATAAATGTAAAATTGACCCGTTCCACGTCATAGCGAGGATTCGCAATTATGATGCACGAAACATGGTAACTAACTGTGTCTTAATGCATTTTAATCGTCGTCAGAAGATGAAAGTCGGATGCAAATTGACCTAGCGTTTGGTTCAGTGGTTTCCTAACCAGAAATATCTACGTTGTTCTCCAGCACCTCTGAACGTGTGTGTGAACGTCACGAAAAAAGCTTATATATCTTGCGAAGTACTGAAACACCTATGCTTGTTTATGATAGAGTACTATCTGAGTGGTTTCAAATGAAGAGTGTAGCCATATGATAGTTGTAGTGCTTTGCAATGAAACATTTTTGAATTAAGAGGCTGAAAAGTTATTAAATACGACGTAGTGGAACAGCACAGATGAAGCAGCTTTACCCAGTGCTTACGTTACGAAGAAGCTTAAACTGATGTAACATACTCCTTGTCTCATTTTCGAAGTATTTCTTTTCTCACCACAACAAACAGCATTTTAGTAGAATACTGTAGTGACTTCCAATTGCTATGAGAGAGGTCAACTAAGTAAGCTAATGTAGTTGTTCTATTGTTGATGAACTGTTTTAATTAGCGGAGTTATAATACCTTCGTGTGGCACAGTGGCCTGGTGCAAGTCATTCAATCGGACGCCACTTATGTGACTTGCGTATCCCTAACCTGCCACAGTTACCCAGGGGGAAAGGGGACCTGTAGCTGAACGTGGAATCCGTAACATGTGTCATCACTGGCGATCCTTCTAATCTGTGAGAGGTAAAGGCTATGTTAAAGGGAGACTGGAAAAAATCCCTGGCCCGACCTGGCATTCGATCCCGCGACCTCTCGGCTGCGAGGCACGTGCGTTACCGATAGAGCACCTAGCCGTTGTTATAATTAGCGCAGCTGAATACAAACACTAGGTGGACAGAATGTTTGACAAAGTAAATTTCCAAGTAATGTATATTATCGTTTTCTGACATATAGCAGTGAGACATGAACTTTTAATGCGAAAATCGTTGGAAAACTGAGTCTTGGTAACTGACCATTGGCGAGCTGCCTGGTGGAAATTACCAGGAGGAGCAGTAAAACAAACAAATGTATCATGGAAAAGAGGTGCACGTGGGGAGGATATCTAGCCAGCTAAATGGTCGGTAGGTGGGTGAAAAAAGTATTTTGTCGGATTCCAAAAGATTATGAAAGACAGAGAGGAGTGGTTTATAAAACTTGCAGTAGCAACAAGGAAGGCAACAGTGCATGGCGTAACCCAGAGGAGCAGTGTCACAACGGTATGTGTGATGATATTGCTAATGATGGCGATGACTCGTGCAGATGAAAATCTTGCGGGCATTAACCGTGCAATAATACGTTCGCCCCAGTAAACACTAGCACTTGTCGAAAATATTGTTGCCATTTTTTCTACGCTTCAGGAAGTATTTTTCGGTAACATGTAATTTTAGGCTACCAATGACTCGCAATTTATTTGAGAGTAATTTTGTGAGGAAGTGTTAACATTTATGATGTTTCATAGTCCACGATAGAGGGAGTTTGCAGTAGATTTCGAAAAGGATGATCAATATTAACAGAAAAACACCATTACCAAAATATACCAGAGAAACCCGTATGAGTATTCTGACAGAAAAAAATCAAATGTCTTACACCTTTTTGAATTTCTGCAATGTATGTTAGCGTCTTGCGTAGCGCGACAAACACAAAATCGATATCCCATTTAGTGACACAATTGTGAGAATAGGTACTAAGTCGCGTACTAAATTGACAACGGCGCTAATGAGATACCTCATTTCTTGAACAGAAGTAGGTATAGGCTGATGTAGGACCTAGAAACTGACTGACACCAAGCTACGGACACAACTCACGTGGTGTAACTCTGGTAGTACCTGCCAGCAGAGGCCTTGATCTCTCCCATAGTTATTCAACGCCTAGCAATGGTTTGGCGTAGACCGCTAGGGATTGTAGATGGAAACGCTTCGTCGCCTAGCATTAAGGTAAATTCTCTGACTCTCGTGTCATCTGGGAAAGTGGCTTGACAAGGTAAAGAGTATGGTCTAAAAATAAACTTACCTAGCGCCGTTGGCAAATCGTGTTACTCTTACAACGAGTCAGTTGATTTAGTCCTATGGATGGAAAGTCACTACATCCGAAAAGAAATCCTAATCGACAGGAAAACTTTCATCTACCGTAGGTACTTGAACTGAAGCACAAAAGTCATACAATGTTTTATTGTCTCCCGGCGTAGTTCTTTCAACAATTAAATTTTCAACGGTTTAAATGTTCCACGCCGCAGAACTCGCAATACTGTTGGCTTGATAATTCCTACTTCCTTTCGTATGTGGACAGTGTTTTTGTTAAACTTTAAACAAACATTTGCCCCTACTCCCTCGATGTTTTCTGTTCGGAAAATTATTTCTCCTGATCGCAAATTTATATCTGTCAAGCGGGATCTTAGGTGTAATAGCAACGAAATTAAGGTTTCATTTAAATGTCACAGTTACCTCTTACGAATTATAAAACGGAAAATGATTTTTCTAGTTACTTTTCTAGCAACGGCATTAGATATTTGGGGGATAGAAGTTAGTTTTAAGTAAGGCTTGTCTTTGTAATACCCTATATCCCAACTGTGCTAAACGAAGAAAATAACAGTTTTTGTTGTCTCATCTTCATTTCACTCGACGAAAAGATTATCTAAGCCATGAATTCCTTCAGTGTACCAAACTACTCTGACAGAATCCCTGAGAAACCTGTTGATGTTATTTTATGACTTTTAGACTTTATACTCATTTACTAAGCCTATCGTTATTGTCGATGTAACTGGTGTGTCAATAAAGTCAAAGTCAGTAATGTTCCATTCTGACAAATTATGAGCTTTCTTGAGGATCAGTTGAAATTATTGTCATTCGGTTTTTAATACAATACTATTATTCAGAAAACAGTGGGAAATATTAGAATGACTTCAGGTTCCCTTATTTTGATATTGTTATCATACTTTTTTGTAAGTACGAAGTGGTTTGTGGCTTCTGTTTAACGTCTGTAGGTACCGTTTTCTGCTGCACGAATGTTAGTGACGGTATCCTGGGTGCAGCTCTCATTTGTTTGTTGACTATTAGCTTTGCCCTTAATTTTTTTAAGTGACTGCTCACTTTTCATCACAGTGCACTAGTGCCCCAACGTGTAGGACATGTGAAAAAGATAACAAACGAGTTTCTTAAGTATGTCATGTAGTCTGTCACTCTAGGATCTTAAGTGCCCGACCTCTGTAGCACGAGCTAACCGCAGACCTATGCCTATCAAACATACCAGTGTCATTTGAATATTGCGAAAGCTGTCTAACATCACTCTCTGATTAGCATACGTTCATCATTCGATGGTTAAACGTATTTGTAAGATTCGTGAAGTTTTTTGATTAAACTTTCAAAATCTGAGTACACAAAATTCTTAAACTCGTGTAACTTTTAACTTTTAGTTTCAACTGTTTCGACTTTTGAAATTTTAAGTCGTCCAGCGTTTAAACTCTACATATTTTCTAAAATGAACAGTTTACTGATCGATGAGGGTTAATGCTCGTTTTGAAATGAAAAGTCATTTTCTCGGTACTGTAGTATCACTACTTGCTGTCGTAGGGCATGCCACAAACGTGAACCACTTTCTGTCTCCATTAAGTGGCGAAAAACGATATTGTTTAGAAGTATCATACGTAAATTACCCTTGTTAGCTCAGTCTCAATGAACATTATGTACTAATTACGGTAATAGTTTGTAAAATAAAACACCATAATCATCGATAAGAACACACTCGCTTTCTCACAGCAGCTTTGATAAGAAAATTGGGGAGAGTGTTGTACCTTGGGACACTTCTCGGGCTTTCCTAAAATTAACATTTTTGCAAATGTAAAAACACGTTCATGGTACAACATGGTTATGTACTTTCTACTGGAACTTAAAAGTGTTGTAATCAGACACTGGACTCAGTCGTCTATCTATCGTATTATTACTGTGGTATACACCAATAATCAATAAGTGAAATTATATTAAGTAGAAACATTATCAAAAAACACTTACTTACACAAATTTTGAAACTGAAGGCGTTGGAAACTGCCACAAACTTCCATTTTTAAGACAGGTAAAATTCTTAAGACATTAACGAAACGCAGTTAGTTAATTCGCGTATATCCCACGCTCCAAGGTCAAAGATATTTCATGTTTCGATATACAAAATGGGACAGAATTTTACTTGCCATAAAATTCCATAACTGAAGAGACTTAAAGTTCCGTAGCTGTAGAATTAACAGCATATTGCAGATAGCTGTAATATATTACCGTGTAGAACTTGGTACGATTAGAAAACACAACCTCATGTCTAGCAACAACAAAAAGTGTAGAAAGTAGCGGAAACTGCTTGTGGTGGTCTCTAAGACGCGTTCTTTCGTCTGGTTCTAAAATCAGTCATTAGAATGAAGCGCTGACGAAAAAAATCATGTGTTGGTGCACTGTCCTCTAGCTACAATAGTACAACCGTTTCCATGTACCGCATTTAGGAATTTTGGTGTTAATATTCACAGCTGATTGGGATGATACTTTTGAGAACTCCTCGTGTTTAAAATCCTCTAACAATTTCGTTTTTGTTTAGTAACATTTCATCAGTTCCAACAAGAGCGTTGCATTATTTTTAACAGCAGTACTATTAACCACGAGAGACGGTATACAGTTTCATGTGATAATATTACGTGTACATTGAGAAAAAAATTCTTTAGCAGGGACGCAGCGCTCAAATTACTGACGTCAAAAATATCGCCGCTTCTGCCGCGTTGATAGGAATTTGTAGATACATTCGCAGGAGTCAGTGCTCACCTGCAATCAGAACGGAATTGAAGGGCAATAAAAGTAGCTTTCACAGTGTTAATTCAGATTTCAAACTCGAAAATTTACTTTTTGTGTTTCAGTGCACGTCCCAATACGCTGTTAGGAATTGACAGCTATTTGTATCACTTGTGACACTAACCGGATACGTTTAGCTGCTCGCTGCGAGCCACACAGCAACACGGCCGCAGCACCAACTGTCGCGCGCTTTCCACTACTTAAACATCGGCACATTAATTTTTGACAGATATTCTGTAATTTGGGACGGCAACTGAAATAAGCCGGTGAATGGTAGATGAAATGCAAAAACTAAATTTAAAAAATTCAAAACAGAAAAAATGTAAAACAACTTTATACTTAAAGAAATGTTTGTTAACGAACGATGAAGAACTTTCTGAAATGCAATGTTTGCAACACAGAATAAGTAAAGACTTACTGAGGAAATCATATGTATAAGATGAAAATGGGTGATACGCAACAAACGAAAGGTAAATTTGGAGATAGAAAAATAGAAGCTTATGAAGCCCGTTGAGTCTCAGGCAACTACTACACAGGAGAGTCATACCATTCCACTTACTGAGAGTAATGCAACAAATTTATCAAGACTCTAAACTGTCATTACTGGTAAACAGCATGTGAAAGTAACAACAAATTTAGGCTTTCGAAAAGGATGCAATTTGTCTCCGATACTTTTTAACATCTGTTTTGATAATACGTTTTTTCTCCGATACATTTTTAATATCTATTTTGATGATATGTTGTAACAAGGAAGTAGTTTTACAGCCATAAATTTAACCAACGAAATTATCTAATGACGACTCTCTTTACTGATGACCAATTTCTTACAGCTGATCGCGAGTACAAGCGTCAAAACGTGATTTATAAATTATGTATCACTACCAAAAACTGTGGCTTTTAAAGGTCGATACCTGATCCCAAACAGAATTGATATAAACGATCAGAGAACAGAAATATTCAATGAATTCAGCTTCTTGGTAAATACCGTCTCGTTCGCATGCGAAAAAGACATACCGAAAAAATTTAAACATTCTGTTATATTAATGGAATCACTGAATAAAGGTAACGGGAACACTGAGTAAAAACTTGAGGAGAGAAACCCCAGTAAAGTTCTAAAAAACAATGACAGTACAATCTATACTTTATGGAGCCGAGAAGTAGTCAATAACAGCTGCAAATGGACGAAGAAAACAAATTGCTGGAATCAAGTTTTTAAGAAGAACTGTAGGCCATAGACTTTCTGATATGATAATCAGGCATTACCTAGGAGTTAACAGCATGAATAAGCAGGTGAATATACCCATAAAAATGAAGAGAACCTGTCACAAGAATGAATGAAAATAGAATGTCTGAAATAATAATCAATTACCGAGTAGTCCGGAAAAGATTAATAGAAAGACCAACAAAGAGGTTGAGAGATCGTAAAAAACCAACAGAGGCACTGATGGAGCAGGCAAATGCCTAACACTTTAAGAAATAAGAAAGAGAGAAGCAGGACATCACAATACAACAGAACAACAAAAGGAAAAATTATATAGAACTATACGACAGTCTCGGGACTGCGTAGTATTAGCGTATAGGATAGTAATCACTGATATGAAGAAATCGGAACACCGTGTGAATGGAGGATCACACTCAACACTGCAAAAAACGCGTGCGGTGAAGCAAAGACGCAAATTTCTACGACAGCATCTATTCATTTCTTTGCAGATTTAAATGTTAAACGACCACATCGAGTTTCGGACAGGTAATTAGTATTTTTGCCATCACATCGTCATTATATTTAAGTCATTTTCAGCTAGGATTAAAACTCTCTTGACCGTAATAAAATATTTATTTGCAATCATTACCGGTTTCGGTCAGATTGTGACCATTTTCAGACCATTTATACCGTGGTGTTAGGCGGTGGCGGTGAACGGAGCAGGTGATGTAACTCCACGAATGTCAGCTGCTGTAAAGAGGAATAGTTTATTGCGGTCAAGTCTGCTTTTAATCCATTTTAAAGTATTTTACCCATACCGCTTCCTTTCTCCACGAGAAAGGTTCTCAAAAATTATTGTTCATAACATATGACTATAGCTCTTAAAATGACTATAAACATGAGAGAAAATTATCCTTAAATTTCTTCAGTACCGCACATCTTACTGGGGCATATACTACAACAAGTATTATTGGATACTGACTGGCATAATGATATCGAAATTATGCTCACATAAAAGTTATGTTTGTTTGATGAAATATTATTTTGTGATTTAGTTTTCCCTAGCTGCTTGATCCGAAAATTCTAATATTTAAAGTGGAAATTGGAAACGTACACTAAGGTGAAGGCTGTATTTCTCCGGATCACTGATTATAACGAGCAACCTGTCAACAGGTATAAATTTAGTTAAGTGTTAATTTTTGTGCGGAAAATAGAGACACCAATGGTTTTCTTATATTGTTCGACGATCTGTATCATTTTATTTTACTTAAAATGTTGTAGTTAATTTAACACTTGCAGTTCCTCCGGAATAAATTTGTATTTTATGAATTTACCGCGAAAAACTAATTTCAAACGATATGATTCCTGAGATGGGTTTATTTTGTGGTATAATACTTGTGAATACAAAGAAATTAGAGCGTGTGATACATACAAGCGGAAAGGCTGTCTCTGTTCCTATTGTGCTTCAGTTAATAAGTTACCAGCTATTATTTTTGCTAATATTCTCCTTTATCATCCAGTACATGATAAACTTTATAAATCGAGAATTATAGATTAGAAATTTTTATCGTGTGCGATATTACTGTCAGTATATTTATCTAGTAGGAATGTAAGAGCAATTTGTAATCATGAAGGGAGTATCTCTCGCGATTTGCGGAAGTTGAAGATATTTTTCCTTTTCACAAAAGTCAAAGCGATGTAAAAAAAATCTGCTGAAGTTATGCGTTATGACAGGAACTCGTAACTGGGAAGTGGGTGGTGGGAACAATAAAGTTTTCATGGAACTTAGGCTACGGTCTAGTTTGCTCTAGAGGTGACAAGACACTCTAATAAATGTTCATTTTTATTCGATTTGGGTTATATTTTAATGTATCTCAATGTATTTGGGCCGTAAACTATTCATAATGCGCGAGATATAAATAACTAAATTTAAATAACGTAAGGGAGCCTTCAAGTAATTACATCTTGGACTGTGCAGCTGGAACATTTGGTAACCAGGACTAACGAATAGAGAAAAAAGTGTTATTGGGTTGTACAGTTTAGCGTGTTTCAGGCTAAAACGAATTACAAATTGACGCCGATACATCTTCTGTGAATACTGTGGGAATAAAACTGCTTTACAGTCACACATAGAAGTGTCAACATAATTTGCTAGAATTTTATTTGTACTACGTGCTATCTGTGTTATATGTAATTGCACATCACGAACTGTTTTCTTCTCTTTGTCTTACATGATTCGTTTCCTTTTCCTGTAATAAGTACTTCGAACCATTCTGTTTACCTGACTTCCTTACAGATCTAGATGCATTGTCCACATACTTTGCATGCTTTTCCCCTGCGAAGAATGAAAATCAAAGCTTTTTCACTGAGGCATGCATCTTTTCACTATACTCTTCATCAGTGCTGTCTAAGCTATATCACACACTAAGCACGGATTTGATGCTGGCCGACTGTAACAGGAAGAACATGAAAATTCTTGAAGCTTGCAGTAATTCATAACACCTTTTTTTACACCAGCAGTCTCGATATTTATCAGTATAAATGACAATTGAAGTTAATTAAATTAATTTGAGGACTTGCATTACGGATATATGTTTCAGTCACGATGCCGTTATGGTAATATTCAAGATGCTCGTATATGGTGCCCGATGTTATGTATACTTATACCAATCCCATTTGGTTTAAATTAGAATAGAGGTGGTTCCGATGTTGCTTATAATGCACAGAATACAAATGACGACGAAAATTGTTAAATGTTAATATGACGAACACAGATATACTGATGCAAGAAACTTTCTAAAATTATTTATGTCCAGCAACCAAGGAACCGCATAACTGTATACATCTCTCTCTAAAATCTGTCTCCCTTTACAACGAAAAATAGATGACTTTTCTGTCGATGAAGAAACGAAGAAATACTGAAGCATCTTCCGACTGATTGACGAATAAGGAAAATAGTGCTAATTTGTACAACTGCAAAAGACCAGTAACAGAAGATTCGGTTCTATTTCCTGCGTCCATGTGCAAAATATCACTAATTCCCTGTGGGGCGAACACGTGGTATGGGATACTTAGAAAAGTGCAGGTGCGTAACGTAATCTGGTGTTAGTGCGATTTTCTAGCTTCCTATTTACGTGGGTAGCTTCAAAAGCATTACAGAATATTTAGATATAATTGTCCTTGAAACCACTCCTCAACCACTGCAGGAGATAATACGTCGTTAAATTCGCGATCCTGCTTCTCAATTTATTATTTATTTATTTATGCATTTATTTTACCTGGCAAGATTAGGGCCTTCAGGCCCTCTCTTACACCTAACCAGGCATACTCAGGTTGAACGAGTTACAGTTTCTACTTAACATTAAGGACATATAGCCTATTATGCAGTATTGATGTTAAAGAAAAAAATAGATATTATAACAGTAGTATAATGATAATTATAACAATAAAAAATAATTATAACAATCAATAATAATAATAATAATAATAATAATAATAATAATAGTAATAATAATAATAATAATAATAATAATAATAATAGTAATAGTAATAATAATAATAATAATGACTATGTATATGAAAGTAAACATACTTTTCTTTTCTGAATGTCAGTCCCATTGTTAGTTGGGAATTTTCTCGTTATATTCTTGCAGCTTGTGAGTTATTCTCATCGAGCAGAGACATAAGACGATAGAATGGGGTGAAAGAGATATATAAGAGGTAGATAGGTTAGAGGAAGAGAAATAGAACGGTAAAATTCGAAGCTGTGATGGAGAGGAGAAAGAAAGAGATGGGAGGGGCACAAGAATGGTGGTTATACCGTCTATTTAATCAAATAAATCAAATGCCGCTGTTAGCGATCATAACCATGTGCTTTAATTCCACACTCAAGGCTTGGAAACGTAATCGAGTTGTTTGTGGTAATTACTGCAGAAAGTAGAGTCTACTCATACACTCGAGATGAACAGCTCGTTAAGGGTAGCTCTTATAAAGCCGTGGCCAACTTCCTGAAAAGCCCACTGCACCATCTCGTCAAACTACTAGGTTAAAATGTCGAAGAGAGTGACGCATGCGTTCCGAACCAAACACAAACGTTCAAACGGCCGTAGCGTATCCGTTCGTTTGCACACATTTTGTTGAAGTTACCACACATGCCATTTCAAGCTATTATGTGAGTCGCTGTTAGCCTAAAGTTAAATTGTATTGAATCGAACTCTCTTTTCCTGAGTGTGTCGAATTAATGACGACAGATTCATTCATTTGATTTTACAGGAAGTGGCGTGACCTCTATATACTAACTTTCCCACTAACAAATCAAGTTTTTTTTCTAAATTTACTCATGATTTGCAGCGCATTACTGAGAAGTGTCACATCCGGTACTGCAGCACAAGAATTACCCACAATTCAATTATTTATATGACTGTGTCTCGCTTCGCAGGAACGAAAGAAGAGATGCATATCCAGCCCTATTTTCCCATTTGTGCTACTTCTTCCTTCACCGGTATCCGTTCACTATGTCGGACGGGGCTTTTAACAAAATCGAAAATCGTCTCACAAATTCTGAGTGTTACAAAACCCTTATCGAGCCAATACGGAACTATTTTAAGCGCTACGTTTCCATGATTAAGCGAAAATTTCGTTTAGTAGAAACGACATTCTCTTTACCATAGTATTAGAAACGAATGCTTTATGGGGTGCCAATGGATTTATGCACCTTTTCTCTATAGAAGAAGATATGTGGCAGAACATGAACACCACTGTGACATAGGAAAGCTCTCCGCACTTTTGATGACGATACAAAAACCGTACCTTTGATGTCTACAGCTCGTCTGCAACAAGAAACAGACGATTCGGTGGTCGAGTTCTTGTCTGACGCGCCTGAGCAGTTCTTTCAGCAAATACTAACTCGATGTCAAGGTGGCGAGTTTTCTCATTGACTTCAGATGTTTGGCAACTTTCAAAAGGAGCAGTCACAAAAGCAGAACACCTGAACAGTACACGGTAGACTTCATTAATAATTAACCGCAATATTAATTTAACGCAGCAGACCTAAGAGCATCTCAATCATATTATTCTGTTCAAACAGAATTCATGAAACAGAGAACTCGTTATTTATCAGGTATTGGCAACATAAAGTCGAGTCTGCGTCGCAGAGATACAAGAACGAAATTTTTAAAATGTGAGTGCACAATTTTCCGTTTCACAGAATTTAAACAGAGCAAAGGAACCAAACTGTTAACCGTTTTGGAATCGGGAAATGTAAAAGAATAAGCACCAGTTTGCAAATTATCGGTTTGCCCTCGTCGCAGAGTAACTACGTAAACTACGTACTCGTAATTTTTAATTCTTCCTCACAAAGCACCAAGAACCATAGTGCTTTATATGAATAAAATGTCAGCACCATCGTCAAACATGAAGATAGTGAAAGTTCCAGAAAATGCGCCAAGTTGGATGCTCCAGTGACTAGATAATAGCGCATTTTTTCGATTCTCGTCGAATGACATTAGTGGACGCAGTTTGCGCTTCATGAAAGAATTTTGCTGGAAATGAGAATTAAAGGACAGAACTTGGTAACTTTTCCTGCACAGAATGTCAAGCAGAGATATAATAGAAATACTTTCCGGTGTACTGGAAGGAATTACGTCTCACATAATGCGCTAAAGGCAAAATAAAATTCTCTAGAGTATTTTCTGGCTACTAAAGACAACGTAATTTAAACAAAAAAGATATTATTAGAAAACTATCCAAAAGAACTAAAAACACCCAAAAATAACATTACTCGAGTGGGAAAGAGCCTTCAGAGAAGTTCAACAAAATCACAACTCCATCGAACCGCGCAAGTGAGAATTAAAAGATAGTTGCGCTAGAAGATTACCAAGAATTGTTTGCATCATTGCTGCTGCAAACTTCCTGTTGTGCAATTGCTAAATCTTTCACAGGAAGAGCATTGTGCTCATTCTGCCAGTGGTTTCTGAACGAAGTAGTATCCTCAGTTTTTAATTCTTTATTAGATGTTACTTGATTGAACCTCCCCAGTTAGCAGAGAATATCTTCAAGAAAATATTGTCTAAAAAATTATAGAAACTGTCAGTGATACGGAGTGATACAACCACGCCGATTCAGTTATGGGAAAAAATAGACTTAGATTTGTTTTATTTTAAGATTTTCAGAAATTGCAGTTTTTTTAATGAAAGAGCGGTATGTGCTGGTTTTTGTTCACACACCGATGGGAGTAACTGTGGACAGTTGGGGTGTACTAAGAGAGGCGCGAAAGCCACAGGCTTGTTTGACTGGTGGGAGACTGTGATAAACGTGCTGAAATCCCGAATTTCTAGTGAAAATTTACACAGTAACTACTTTAAAAAGAAAAAAAAATGAGGACTTTGATTTATTTGTTTATGGTATCACTTTGATTTATTTGTTTATGGTATCAATGTCCGTGTTTATACAGAGTCTGTATCTTCAAGTTACAACGTCCTTCAGACATGCATGCATGTGTGAAGGACATTGCATTGCGGAGATACACGAGTGTGTGTCTTCAGAACATTGTAATGTGAACATACATGCAAGGATATCTAGAGAACATTGTAATGTGAAGATACAGACACTGCATAAAGAGAGACATTGTAGCCATCAATGGTCTGTTATTGTTTCGACGGGTTAAAACGGCGATATAATATTTTTCTCTGTCCCTATGCGGGAATCACGAAATGTGAGAGCATAAGAATTGTAGCTTCCGTGACGTATGGAGGCCTGGGTCGGTCTTGGGGACCTGCTCGGGTATCCGAAGCGCTTAAGCGGGAAATGTGGGTTTGAGTCTCTGTCCGACACAAATTTTCGTTTGTCACACACACCCGACGTCAGTCCAAATTCGCAAAATGCGAATTCACTTCATGGTGGGAAATAGCAATTTCTTCTACGAAAAAATAGGGTGTATTGGAACGCTGGACCGTATGCGATCGAAAACTCGCCGTTTACTGAATATGGCAGAAAAGCCTCAGGCTTCTTTGGCGGGAGACTCCTAAAAAGTGACGAAAATCTCGTAAGTGGCGAAATCCTACCTAGAAAATTCCGAGAACTCCTACATATTGCTCCCGTAGGGGTCGCGAAGTGAAAATAATACAAATAACAGTTGGCGCGAAGGCGAATGAACAGTCACTCCCCGCTACCCGTCGGTGTCAGCCCCGACGAACAGCAGAGTAAAATGCAGCCGGTTTGGCGTGCCGTGTCCCCGGCTGCGTCCGCAGCGCCAGTCCGAGTGCTAATCAATTTGGCAGCTCGCATCAAAGATGGAGGCGAGCGTGCGGCCGGCGCTGCCTCGCCTCGGCTGGGCTCGCCTCCGTTCAATACTTCTTACAGACGCCTGCCGCGCCGCCACGCCAAGATGGACGCCGCCGGCGACGCCGCCACTCTGGGCGCCAGCTCGCCGGACACGCCAGCCACTCCGCTCGCTGCGTCAAAAACACATTTCTTTATTTCTTACTTATTTTACCCGAACGACGCCGTACCACTCTTCCCTTTCGACAGAATCTTCCTCTCCTTAGAAGCGAGATCAACGAAACTTTTCTTTTTCTCAAGCTAATCTTTTCGCACTGTCCCATTTGCAAAAGAACAACTAATTGAGATACGTTGTGGCCTTCAGTCGGAATACTGATTTGATGCAGCTCTATCCTGTGAAAGTCTCTTCAAAAATGGTTCAAATGGCTCTAAGCACTATGGGACTTAACATCTGAGGTCATAAGTCCTCTATACTTAGAACTACTTACCTCAGGACATCACACACATCCGTGTCCGAGGCAGGTTTCGAACCTGCGACCAGCCGCGCGTGGTTCCGGACTGAAGCGCCTAGAACCGCTCGACCACAGCGGCCGGCTAAGTCTATTCATTTTTGTATAAATACTGCAACCTACATCAATCTGAACTTGCTTACAGCTTAGTCTCTCTCGACAGTCTTTGCCGCCCACACACCCCTACCTCACTCAAATTTTCTCGATGTCTCAGGATTTGTCCTGTGAAGCAATCCTGTCTTTTAGTCAAATCGTGCCATTAATTTCTTTTTCTCCCAATTCAGTTCAGTACCTCCTCAGTAGTTGTAACTGGTCATTGATATCTCGGGTGCTGGCATTCGGAAGGAGTTGAGCTGATCACACATGTTGCAGACGCTGCACGGTAGCGGACAGTTTCCGTTAGTATACAATTTAAAAAAAAAAATGGTTCAAATGGCTCTGAGCACTATGCGACTTAACTTCTGAGGTCATTAGTCGCCTAGAACTTAGAACTAATTAAACCTAACTAACCTAAGGACATCACACACACCCGTGCACGAGGCAGGATTCGAACCTGCGACCGTAGTGCTAGTCTTCGATCAAAGATTGCTGCAGGGGCGGCAGGCGCATATCTCAAGGGATTACAATACACTTGGTTCACAATACGACGATCCTCGCTTGTCGTGGTCAGACGTGCTCTGCTTGAACCTTGACGACTAGTGTGGGCCGGTGGTCTCGCGGTTCTAGGCGCTTAGTGCGGTACCGCGCGACCGCTACGGTCACAGGTTCGAATCCTGCCTCGGGCATGGATGTGTGTGATGTCCTTAGGTTAGTTAGGTTTAAGTAGTTCTAAGTTCTAGGGGACTGGTGACCACAGATTTTAAGTCCCATAGTGCTCAGAGCCATTTGAACCATTTTTGACTAGTGTGGCTGCCTTCTTGTTCCCGTGCAGTCCAACATCGGATCACTGTCACATCCAAATACCCCACAAATATGCATATTGCACGATTCGATCAGAAAACCAAATTTTGCCCCTCAGTGAGGCCCCGTCAAAACTCTATCAGGTCCTGATAACGTTGTTTCACATGAGTACGTGGCATCTCCATAAACTTCCACAGTTATCCCCCAACAGCGACGCTTCTGGCGCCCTTTACATATCCTATTAGGTCTCGTACAAAGCCTAAATATGAGCAACAATAATGCTCTCTGGTGGCAGTTCTCTCTGTCGTAGAGAATTGCAACTCTAATTATTTACATACTCGTCGTTTACGAAGTTAAAATTGACAACAGACCGTGGCTTCCGAGTGCTTCATTTATATTTAAAAAATTCACGAAAACTTATTAAATTGACAAATTTAGATGACCAGTTAAAAAACCGAAGGCTGTGTAGCTACTTCCTCCAAGGATAAGAGTGTTCCCAAAAAGTTTAAGAAACATGCAACTTCTTCACCGTAAAAGAGCTCTCTGTGTGCGGTCCAGAATCCGCAAGCTCGGTGCTCTTGTATAGCGACGTCCCTGTGGAGTACGTGGCCAATGTTTCTACGTATTTAACTTAACATTCGCGTTCCATCCTGTTTCAATCTCGGATGCAGCATGAAGAGTTAGTGCCTCTGGGCAAGCTGCTGTTAGACAAATTTTGGCTTCACGATCCCTGTTCAAAGCACTTTAGAAATCACCCTACAAATCTATTACTGGCATTTTCTGGCTAGTTTCTCTCAATTAATTTGTTGTCTTTACTTGAAATCTTGTAATTTATGTTTGGAAAAATTTATGTTGCAGTCTCCTGTAAGGCAAAAACAAAACTACGTCTTTCCCCTTGCCTTTCTTTGTGTCTTCTCTTGTCCGTTCAGCATGGTAAAAAAATCTCCCTTGAGCACTGTTCCGGTATACACCTTAAAAGCGTTTTGTTAGCAACCGCTTTTCCAGAGAAAGTACAGTTTTCTGGCATCCTACTAATGAGTCAGAGCCTGCTATTTGCTTTACCTATCACTGAGCTCATGTGAGAACTTCGCTTCTTTTCCCAAGCTCTCTTACGCTTTGGTACCGGGTGATCAAAAGTCAGCATAAATTTGAAAACTTAATAAACCACGGAATAATGTAGATAGAAAGGTGAAAGTTGACACAAATACTTGGAATGACATGGGGTTTTATTAGAACCAAAATGCAGGATGGCGCTCGACCCTATATTGCTAGACGCGTGAAAGATCTCTTGAGCGCGTCGTTTGGTGATGATCGTGTGCTCAGCCGCCACTTTCGTCATGCTTGGCCTCCCAGGTCCCCAGACCTCAGTCTGTGCAGTTATTGGATTTGGGGTTGCCTGAAGTCGCAAATGTATCGTGATCGACCGACATCTCTAGGGATGCTGAAAGACAACATCCGACGCCATCATAACTCCGGACATGCTTCACAGTGCTGTTCACAACATTATTCCTCGACTAGAGCTATTGTTGAGGAATGATCGTGGACATATTGAGCATTTCCTGTAAAGAACATCATCCTTGCTTTGACTTTCTTTGTTATGTTAATTATTGCTATTCTGATCAGATGAAGCGCCATCTGTCGGACATTTTTTGAACTTTTGTATTTTTTGTTTTTAATAAAACCCCATGTCATTTCAAGCATGTGCGTCAATTTCTACCACTCCATCTACATTATTCCTCGATTTATTCAGTTTTCAAATTTACACTGACTTTTTGATCACCTGGTATTTGTATCGCCCGACTGACTCTTCGTTTCTGTGGCTTACATTTTTTGCATGATGAGTAAATTTTCTGTCTATTGTCCATATTAAACAATTTCCAATCCAAGTAATCAACAACCAATGCTTTTACGAAAATTTGAGAGGAGATTACAATAAACTTTCTAGTTTACTTAGATGGTCATGTTGAGTTGGCTCCAGTTCCTCTGGTCTAGGGGTCTGATTCTTGAAGCTATAAATGTCCCATCAGGTGCTCACAATTGGCTTGAACTAAATAAATCTGAAGATTGTTGTTGCAGCAATTTTTACGTATATATTTTTTCTCACATTTTAGTATATCTTACAGTATTTCGATTTTTCGCATTAACGAATCCTAAATTACATTTTTCGCACAAAAATACGTCATATCTCATCAGAGGCATGCGTACGACTCTCACACTTTGCGGAAATAACAGTATTTCAATGGGTTTTCAATTTTTCTTAAAAAATGAATTTCTACTTGTTTCTGTTACATTATTAATTTCGATTATTATTTCATAAATGAATCCAGAAATAAACTTAGTAAAGAGTACAGGATTAAGTAATTAATAACAGAAATTTTAAGTGTGCCAATAGATCGTAATTTCAAATATTACTAAAAAAATAATTTTAACTGTACATTCAGAACTAGTACTCACCGATTATAACATCGAAACTAAAATATTTTATAAAGTAATTCCTTTGCAATTTTAGATTGAGATGTTACGCACTATGTAAAATTCTATGAGAGTTTTCAGAAAAGCAACTGAGATAATATTGACCTGTCCAAAATTCGAAAAAAATACTGGTATCGACAACTACTGTTGAGGGAAAGTAGTGCTTGAGGAGGATGCCCCGGTACAAATGGCAAAACGGAAGTGCATAGTTGCAGATCTGGATGCATAGAGGAGTGTGGAGGTCTTTGTACAGCATTGGATGTCAGATGTCTCATAATGCTAATAGTGATGATGACTGGATGATGACGGTGAGATAATAGCTTTCAGTCACTTGCATATTCCATGGATCATAAGTGCTTTCTCTTCTCGCTGTTACATTGAGTAAGTCAGTTTTACAATTTCAATACACTTTCTCAGCGAAAGCTATGTGAACATGTTGACCATTTACATGATTGTCTTTATTTTTTTCATATAGAGGTTTATACCTAAATATATTCAATCCCTCTCTCTCAGGTACACACACCCGCCCACCCGCCTACCAACACGCACGCACGTACACACACACACACACACACACACACACACACACACACACACACACACACACACTTGAACTCGGAATCTTTCCGGTACAGCACTTGCCCGCGAAATGTAAAGGTCCCGAGTTCGAGTCCCGAGTTCTGCCAGGAACAGCGCACACTACGTTGCAGATTGAAATTTTCACTCTGGAAATGTGGTTTCAGTTTGTGTTTTAAGTTAATCAACTTGAATCGGCCTCCAGTGTTACAACGTCCATCTGAAGTGAGAGACTTTTGTCAGTATTTGTTTCTGTTACTATCAAAGAACCTGCTTGGTCCGCCTACCATCTGTTAGCCTGGTAACGTGTCCTCCCAACACCATTACATTTTCATTACAGTCGTAATTACATCTTCCACTCCCGTGTTCCTTGCTCGTTTTTCTTCCTCTCCAAGAGATTCCCAATGCGCATCTCTCCACTTCACACTGAGCAACACTTACTTTTGAGTGGTTTTCGCATTCGTATCCCATGTCTCGTTCCCACGATTCAAGAGCGTAATACCTACTGAATGTAAGCTTTCCTAATCAGGCACATTGAAAGCTTAGTTTCGAATAATCTCTTTAGCTTACCAGAAACACTGCAGCGTATTTTCACTCGTCTATTTATTGCTTTTTCGGTACATCCAGTTATCATTGAAACTGCCGTGAATACAGAAACTGTTCAACTGGTTGTACGAATTCGTCACTAATTTTTACAATTTTCTTTTGTATGTGGTGATTATAGCAGTATTACAGCTGTCACCATACCTATGGTTTGTTTGAAAATCACACTCCTATACTAGACATGGCCCTGCTGTAAGTGGTGTGCAGTTGTCTTCCTGTGCCCGTTGAACTGACATACCCAGCGAGTAATCCGGGTCCTACAGTTTAACGCGATCTCCCAACTACAGTGCATCTCGACATATTCTGCATTACGACTGGCCAGGATCGAAACCCAAACGTTGGAATCGTTAGTCACTGAGCCGCATAGTGACACTGTAGTTAGTCGTGTTGTAATTGATTTTTCGTGCTTATTTTCAAATTTTTTCTACTAATGTATATAATTCATTGTTCAAGTTCATCTGCAGTCGATGCAAACAGTGCAGTCCATCAGCAGGAAAGGGATGGTTCATTTATGACCCATTGATAAGTATTAGTGTTTGTTTTCACAGTTTAAGAGTCTACAGCTGCTGAAAATACTTTTCGTGATATGGAATCTCCTTGCGTCGCTCGTATGTCTAAACGTCCCTGTTGTCCTGATGAAGTTCGCCGGAACTTTTTGTATTGACGTTCAGATTCTCGACCGTATTAGCAGGTGATTAAACAGTGCCTTACTTGTCGAAGGCTGCTGATATAAATCTCTTTATTTTTCTTTTTTGAGTGAGTCGGAAGCTTTTTCGCAGTCTGTGAATGGCAGTTGTAATTCACGCTCGTTCTGGATTCTATAATTTCGTTCGCAACTAGATTAAATGGGTAGAGAGAGTACGTGGCGGGTGGGAGCAGGTGGCAGATCGCAAAGAAGTGGTTAAAGGACGGAGTATAGCAAAGGTGGTTGGTTCCGGCAGAGGGCATGTGGCAGGCGCGCTCCGTGTAAATCTGGGCTTCCGCCCCGCCAGCTGCCAGCCGCCTCACTTAATGGCGGCAAGTACGTATTTAGCAGGCCAATGTGTGTGCCAGCCGCCTCTTCTCGATCGAGGAAGGCGCAGACCGGACCGGCGGTGCACAGAATACACCCCTCATGCAAAACGACAATTTTGCGACCTGCAGGATCTCGCCGAAGCGATGATACAGGCTTCCAGAGGTGAAGTGTCATCATGAGACAATCAAGCCTCAGTCGAAACTTTCCAAACCATAAGTGTGTGAGAAGTAGTGAATCTGCTTACTGCAGACAATCTTTGGTCTTCCTGCTCTTCCATCAGCAACTACTTCGAAGAGTGATTGCTTGGATAGTTGTCAAGCAGCAAACAGCGTATTTCATTATCAGATCGTCCTAGATTTTTTTCCGAACTTATCCCTGGCAGTATTTCGTGCGACACTCAGGCTGGTCACAGCTGCCTGTGTCAGAACACAGTGTTGTTTATCAGGTGTACGACTATGAAACCGGAATCGGGTTTCAATAAATACACGTCTGTTGTTTGAAACTGATAAACAACATTTTATTCAAAATAATCTCCATTGCTATTTATACATTTTTCCCACCTCTCCGGTAGGCTATGAACGCCACGCCAAAAAATCAGTTCTTCTTTTGGAGTGAACTAGTCACCGAGTCTTTTTCATTCGTTTTCATACGATTGAAGCACTGTTCAGCGACAGCGTGTCCCAGTGATGCAAGTATGATAATCGGATGGAGCCAAGTCTGGAGAATAAGCCTCATGCCCTAATATTTCTCAACTGAACGCCTCCATGGTTTCCCTAACACTTTTTACTGTGTGTGATGGAACGTTATCATGGAGCAATATGAATTTGTGTTGCCCTTTTCCACATGCCGGTCGTTTTTCACTTAATGCTCGATTTAAATAGAACATTTGCTGTTGGTAGCGATCAGTGTTAACGGTTTCACCGGGTTTTAGCAGCTCATGATAGATGATACCCTTCTGATCCCACCAAACACAGACCATTGTCTTCTTTCCAAAGCGATTTGGTCTGGCAGTGGATGTCGATGGTTAATTTGGATTCACCCATGATTTACGGCGCTTAGGATTCTCAAAATATATCCAGTTTTCATCACCTGTCACTATTCGGTGGAGAAAAAAAAAACATTAAATGTGTGCGAATTCCTAAGGGACCTAACCGCTGAGGTCATCGGTCCCTAGGCTTACACACTACTTAAGCTAACTTAAACTAACTTATTCTAAGAACAACACACACCCATGCCCGAGAGAGGACTCGAACTTCCGTGGTGAGTGGCCGCGCAATCCTTGCATAGCGCCTCAAACCGTGCGGTCACTCCGCCCGGCATTCGATTGAGAAACGACTTTCTTTTGTATCTGGCGAACAGATTTTTACAAGTGGTTTTTCGATTTGGTTGCTGTCTTTCATTCAGCTCATGCGGAACCCATTTTCCCACTTTCCGAAAATCTCTCATAGCTTTCAACTGAAGAGAAACGGCTTTCTGCGTCACATTGAAGTGCTCTACGATTTCCTGTTGAGTTTGAGTATCATCTTCATCCAACAAGGCCTGCAATTCGTTGTCGTCGAACTTTTTCGGTGGTTACCCGCGCTCGCCGTTTCACACGCCAAAATCACCACTTGTGAAATTTTTGAACCACTCGAAACACTGTGTTTTCCCTAGAGCATGTTCGCCGAAAGCGTCGACAAGCATTCGATGCGGATCTGCAGCAGTTTTCTTCAAATGGTAACACAAAAACCAATGATGTCAGCAGGTCGTAGTTCGTAGGCACAAAACTCGACATGTTTATGGGTTTGAAACAGATAGCGATGTATGGAACTTGGGTTTCAGGAAGCAGATGGCGCTGCAGACGCGGTCTCACGAGCCCTATACTGATAGCTACCACCGTCTATAGGGAAATTCCGCTTTCATACTTCTACACCTGGTACAACACTTCGCAACGGCCAGAATTCTTTGCTTTGCTGCAATCTACGATTGGTTATCCATTGTTCAGAATTCATAAGGAAAGTGGAAAGTGGGTAGTCTAAACTCACCGAAAATTCTGCCTCCAGGAATAATAGGCCCATGGAATGCTACAGATAATCGTGTCTGTGGCTCCACCAGCTCCTCTGTGGTCGTATAAGATTTCTACAGTGACACAAGACGAATATGTAAGAAATACAAACAGAATTCATTCACTGAACGCATTTATTTGTAGCGTCAGAGGCAATCAACTTAATGCATTTCAAAAATGGTTCAAATGGCTCTGAAATCTATGGGACGTAACATCTTAGGTCACCAGTGCCCTAGAACGTAGAACTACTTAGACCTAACTAACCGCGCGACTGCTACGGTCGCAGGTTCGAATCCTGCCTCGGGCATGGATGTGTGTGATGTCCTTAGGTTAGTTAGGTTTAAGTAGTTGTAAGTTCTACGGGACTGATGACCACAGATGTTAAGTCCCATAGTGCTCAGAGCCATTTGAACCATTTGAACCTCACTAACCTACAGACGTCACCCACATCCATGCCCGAGGCAGGATTCGAACCTGCGACGGATCCGGACTGAAGCGCCTAGAACCACTGGGCCAAACCGGCCGGCTACTGCATTTAGTTATAAATCTTAACTAAGAGTAAAGTATAAACAATAACTAAACGCAGTAACGTCAAGTTCAGTGATGGTAGCTTTTGGTGAGCCGTCCTCCTCCACTATGCAGTAGAGGAGGCAGAACCGACGCTGCAAGAAGTGAGCTGAACGCTTATCAGCCCCAACTTCACAAAACACGGACTCTACACCGAGACCCCATCTCTTAAGATAAGATTTGCTCCTTATAAGATCGTCGGAGTGATTTCCAGCAAGTCTACTCATGTGTACTCTTTCTTAATATATCATCAAGTTTCTAAAACGTTGGTTTCTAGCACACCACGTTTGTAGACTGGCGCCCGGTGTTGTAGTTGTGAATTCCTCAGCTGTATGAAGGAAAGGACTCCTCCTCGACTTCAGTGGTCCACGTGCTTGCTGATAACAAGACAGAGGATGCTGTTACAATGGTTTTCTCTTCCTTGGCTGCTACATCACGTTGGATATCAGGAGGAGCGAGTCCAGCTCGAGAGTATAGCTTCTGCAGAGCAGTGGGCCGTACACAGCGTGTGATGGTACGACACGTCACGGTGATAGCCTTAACCACTGCTTTGTCGTGGTGAGATCTGTACTATACAGGACATGCGTGCTCAGGTGTAGAGAAGCACAAGTTAAATTAGAGATCCTCGCAGTATCTGCTTATGCTACTCACGTTGTTCTACAACATTACTTCTGGCAGCCATTTTCGGCTTGGTTGGTATTTTGGAGTTGAAGAGCGTTCCAGAATTTTACTTTCCAAGGAGAGGTTTACTCTCCTGTTTACATCTCTGCTTCTCAGATGAAAAAATAACGAACTGCAAGTAAAGTATGTAAACTGATTCCGCCAAATGTAGACATTTTGATGTTCAACCATTATATTCACTTACAACTTACACAGTGATCTTACTCATTGTTCCACAGATCCCCCGACTTTGAATTCATTCGAGTCGTAGATTCGGAGTGTTCCAGTTCTGCAAACGTTAGTATAACATGTAGACTTTGTCAAAAATACTAAAATTCTTAGTAGAGATGAGCCAAATGCGCGCTCATCTATACACTCAATGAAGTGTGAATGATGAGATGCGAAAGGAAGGAAGGAGGTTAGGCTCTAATGTCCCGTAAAAGACGAGACAATTAGAGGAGGGATACTAGCTAGGAAAGGTAAAGGCTGGGGAAGAAAAGAGGTCGTCTCCTTCTCAAAGGAGCCATTCCGGCATTCGCCTTAAGCTGTTGACCGAAAATCTAAAGCTGAATGGCCGGATGGCTGTATGAAACGCGGTCCTCTCGAACACAGATCTAGTGTCTTGCCAAAGCACAATCCCGCTCGACGGAGTGAAATGTAGAAGGGGTTCAAAAAGAGCGTAAATTGGGTAAGAAATCCAATTACTGTTCAGATTCGGCATGAGTGATTTGTTTGTAGCCTCAGTCACACTGATAATTATGTGTTGTTGTTGTGGTCTTCAGTCCAGAGACTGGTTTGATGCAGCTCTCCATGCAACTCTATCCTGTGCAAGTTTCTTCATCTCCCAGTACCTACTGCAACCTACATCCTTCTGAATCTGTTTAGTGTACTCATCCCTGGGTATCCCTCTACGATTTTTACCCTCCACGCTAGAATCAACACAAAAAATTTAGGGAGCGTCACTGGAATATTCGGTAGGGTATTAAATGTAGGAAGCGCCTTTGGAAGGTTAAATAGGATGTGTGTAAGTCCGCGAGGACCCTTATGCAGAAGACATTTACCCAACCTGGAATGCTTGGGACTGCCACCACATACATCTGAAAGAAAATCGGAGGTGTCTTACTAGAGTTGTAAGTCAACCGAAGTCAGTGTGAGTCTGTGAAAAAATTTGTCATGGAGCTTAGCTTAGGAACCGCTGGAAGGAAGAAGACGCTCTTCTCACAAAAGTTGGCTGTGCAAGGTCAAACAAGTATAATTTAGGACAGACGGGAAAAGGATAGCTCAAGGACAATACGAGAGAGATTAGATCTCCTGTAGAAGCATACGGACAGGCGTTTCCCATTCGGAAAAGGGGGAGGGGAGAGAATCAGAAAATTTCCGTAGAAAAGACAAAGATGCAAGTATAACGTGTGTGAATACTTTTCCATACTCATATTTAGTGGAACTGACACTGTTTTGAAGTGTTACGTGCATTGCATTTACTTATTGTCTTCTGCTTACTTATTTAGAGCAGATTTATATCGATGACTCCGTAACGTAACGAAATTGAACGTCATTTACACATCTTCGTAGGCCTTTCCGAAGATTCGTATTTCTAGATGTTTGAAACTACTTGCGGGGTATCAACACATATCCTTACGGTTCATCTTCATTTTGCTATCAGATGTTAGGCGGAGGGCTCGGAAATGTTATTTAACGAGTTTGGTCCTTTTCTGAGAGTAGTAATCTTTGCCGCGATGTGGGAGCGACTATACGCGAGCTAAGGCGCGCCGCTTTCCAAGCATAAGGCTTCTAATCCGTACATCTTGTTGCCAACGGATTACGAGCTAAGTTCATTTCTACAAGACACAGACAGGAGTCCTATTACTGCAGAAGTTGGTTCGTAGAAACAAAGATCAGGCGAAAAATCCCACGTAATCCATGCTGAGCTATGTTTACAAAACCATTCTCCGAATAGGAAAGAAGCATTTTTCTTAACTCCTCTCTCCTCCTACCTTTTCCAATCAGTCGAAGAACATGGCTGCTGCGATAGATTCATGTTAGAAAGATGCACGCTCTCTTTGCGGTTACTATGCTGTTCAATTCACGTCCGTTCAGTGAACGTGCCGTCGTAATCATAAATATCACAGGAAATTGTTGGCAAATATTTCGTCTAGGGTTTCCGCAGCCTAAATCAGAATATCTTTCTTTACTTCCGACAATGGTTCAAATGGCTCTGAGCACTATGGGACTTAACTTCTGAGGTCATCAGTCCCCTAGAACTTAGAACTACTTAAACCTAACTAACCTAAGGACATCACACACATCCATGCCCGAGGCAGGATTCGAACCTGCGACCGTAGCGGTCGCGTAGCTTCAGACTGTAGCGCCTAGAACCGCTCGGCCACTTCGGTCGGCCTTTCGACAATGGGCAGAACTCAGTTTCCGAACATGAGCCATGTATCTCACACGGAAACATCGAGTTTATGTTTATGTTGTTGTTGACAATATCTTTGTCTGTGTGTGTGTGTGTGTGTGAGAGAGAGAGAGAGAGAGAGAGAGAGAGAGAGAGAGAGAGAGAGAGAGAAGAAGGCTGAAATTCAGAGCGGACGCTTAGGCTATTCTTCTAAAATAATATAACGGAAAATGAAATTTATCAAACTGTTTGCAGATGTTTATCACATACCGGGTATTAACAGATTAACTTTCATTTCATTCCAAACTAATGTCCACCGTCAATGTCAGTATGAGTTGTGAGAGCAGTGGGTACGAATACACTCTTTTATTCGTCCTGACGTTGAAGCAAACAGCCAATGAGTTCCATCTAGAGGAATTTCTTCTATGTGTATAATACATACAGTGTTAGTTCGTGACTATCGCAGGCTAGAGGCTTGTATGAAAGTATAGGTCTTCCTGTTGCTTCCCGGATATATGCCAAGGGTGACAAATCAGAGGACGAGGTCGGTCATTCAAGGATCCGTACATTTCTCAAGATGTTTACGGTGTGAATAGCAGTCTTGGGTCTTGCGTTGTACTGCTGGAATATGGCATTTGGTACCTTTATCATGAAGGGTATCTTTATCATGAAGGGGGTTTGGCAAGTACTGGCAAGCATTCAGCCTCCTTCAACAGTTGCCAAGGAAGTCCTCTTGCCTTTTAATTAGCTTTTTGCACCATTATTCTAGGAGCTGGATGGGTATGGGCTTAGATAATCGCTGCTACCTGTGACCTCTCAGCAGGTCACGTTGGCGTCGATCTGACCGACACAAACAAAAGCTATACACATAGCTGAACACTTCAGAACGCCATTCAGCACTCTTTTGTCCCTGTTGACTCTCGCTCCACACCAGGCATGTGTCTATGGTATTGTGCCAGCAGTAAACATAGCGTGAACAACCTAAGGTCTCGTCTCAGCTTCGCGGTGACACTACCTTTAATGTTTGCCCCGATTATAGCTGTTGTCATTCATCTTTCTGTCACAGTCAGTCGCAAAATTCTACGATTTCTTCGCGGTTTAATCCCTCGGGAAGGGCCCGTTCCTCCTCTTCTTACCTGTTCTCTTGAGTGCATTTCGCCGCCGTTCGTTCTGCGGTGATTTTCATTGGAGCCAACTGCATGTGCGATCTGTCGTACGATGTTCCCTTGTCTGTCACGCCAGTGATTCGGCTTTTCTTGAAGTCCACAAGATGGCGATAAGCTCCACGTACATGTCCTTTGGGCGTGCTGTGTGGCGATCTCCACTTGAAATGTTTCAGTGACGTTGGATACACTTAGTGGCAATCACCGTTCACTGCATTCTTCAGTTGTACGACTTCGTTTTTAGAACTGAAAAGCCGGCCGGTGTGGTCGAGCGGTTCTCGGCGCTTGCGTCTGGAACGGCGTGACAGCTACGGTCGCAGATTCGAATCCGGCGTCGGGCATGGATGTGTGTGATGTCCTTAGGTTAGTTAGGTTTAAGTAGTTCTAATTTCTAGGGGACTGATGACTTAGATGTTAAGGCCCATAGTGCTCAGTGTCATTTGAACCATTTTTTTAGAACTGAAAATGAACTACTATAATGAGGAAATTTTAATCAACTCATCTTAAAGGCGTCGAAGTACCAAGTGGTCTTCAGTGATTGACATCCTCATCAGACAGACGGATGACCGTCACTAATGTCACGTGCGATGACACACTGCGGGGACGTAAGCGTGATACACAGCTTGGTTATCAGAAATGACGAGGAAATGGGTGACCAAATACCTTGTCCAAGAAATCAGACGTTGGAGGATTTCGCTGCTTGAAACAATGAACAGCGGTAATCTCTTGAAGCAACTGTCAGGCAGTGTAGTTCCGAGGAAGGTAACAGTTTTCGAAGTATACGCTTCATCGCACGTTGTTACACACGTAGGTCTGCTATAGACTACTTGTACTCGTCCAAACGACTTCGTTAGCTGTGGTTATAACTGACATGATGGTTCAAATGGCTCTAAGCACTATGAGACTTAACATCTGAGGTCACCAGTCCCCTAGACTTAAAAGTACTTAAACCTAACTAACCTAAGGACATCACGCACATCCATGCCCGAGGCAGAATTCGAACCTACGACCACAGCTGCAGCAGGGTTCCGAACCGAAGCGCCTAGAACCGCTCGGCCACAGAGGCCGGCTAAGTGACATGAGAAAGTCATGATTGTACCATGGGTAATAAATTGCACTGTCTTTTACGTCACATCAATGGTCCATAATTTTATATAACACTGTTGGAGAACAGCGATCTTTATTGTCATAAAATCTTGGAAAGACAGTCTAACTTTTGACCGATTTCGGCCTTTTAATTACGGGCCATCAGCAGAGTTTGTACTGTAATAACAGAAGTAAAAGTGATATGTTTCATTGAGTAGCCAATGACGTAAAAGTATACTCTAAAACGATGCATCAATACCCATCTAGATGACGACGATGGCTCCTGTCCTGCTGTGGAGCCCCAGGAACTGTAACTGACGCTGATGGCGAAACAGCCACGAGTTCATATTCTCTTACGGTTCACAATCTATTTTACAGCCAGCCTCATAAAATGCATTAAAATTTAGTGTGTTTCATTAACTGAGGTCCAAGCGTCGTCCGGAGGAAATAATTACCACTACAAGAGCGTTAATTCTGTCACTACTGCTATTTATTCGCAATAAAACCAAGTCTATGACGTATTAACTACACATATTGACTTATTTGTATTAGTAGTTAGTTATTTAAAGTCTTAAAAACACTAGAAAAAACTAAAAGCATCGTTGTATATGTGTGCCGTCTCTTGGTGTCTGTAATAACGTATTAGGACGCCGTTTCCATGGAGATATATTATCCACAAGAACATAATGTGGCTAAAGTGGCGCCACTTCGGTGAACAACGCCCTCTTATTTTTGGTGAGCGATATCGACCTCCAGTGTTATACAAGCGTCAAGTACATCTTCGACAACTGACAGACACACCAACCTTCATGGTAACAGAGTTCTAATACGTTACTATAGGCCCCAAGAGACTGCACACATATACAACGACACATTTAGTATTTTCTAGTGCTTTTTAAGACTGTAAATAACTAACTACTAATACAAATAAGTCAATATGTATAATTAATACGCAGCACATTTGGTTTTATTACGAATAAATAGCACTAGCGATAGAATTAACAATCTTACAGTGCTAATTATATCCTCAAGACGACGCTACGACCCTCAGTTAACGAATTACATTAAATTTTAATGCATTTTATGAGGCTGGCTGTAACATAGATTATGAACCGTAAGAGAATATAAACTCGATTCTTGATTCGTTAAATTTTTAAAAAAAATGGCTCTGAGCACTATGGGACTTAACATCTATGGTCATCAGTCCCCTATAACTTAGAACTAGTTAAATCTAACTAACCTAAGGACAACACCCAGCCATCACGAGGCACAGAAAATCCCTAACCCCGCCGGGAATCGAACCCGGGAACCCGGGTGCGGGAAGCGAGAACGCTACCGCACGACCACGAGATGCGGGCGTTAAATTTAAAAGATAAATATTTAAAAAATAAAGACACAAAATGATATGTAATTCATTCTCCATTGGCTGATGGCGTGGCCTTAGGTTCTGGAGCGCCCTTCTTTCTACCCCATATAATTCGTGGCTACTTCGCCATCAGCATCAGTTACAGCGGGTCAGGCGCCATCGCTTTCATCTAGATGGGTAATGATGCATCGTTTTAGAGTATACTTTTACAACATTTGCTTCTCTAAGTAATATAGCACGTCTACTTATGTTATTACGTTGCTGTCTCTGATGATGGGCCGTAATTAAAAGGCCGAAACCGCTCAGACGTTAACATCAGCTGCGATCAAGACTGTTTTTAAATAATTTTACATCGATGGTCGTCTCAAGACACGCCGACTTCCAGTAATCAGTATCTGAAACATGAATCATTGTGAATACTCAGACTTTTTGCGGCAATATAACATTCTGAGTGGTATTTACGTGAGCACACTGGGATCTGTAGTGTTAAAGAATGTATCATGAGATCTATGAAGTTTGTGGACCACGTGCGTCTTTTCACGGGCTATATATTCGCCACTGGACATGTTGCCGTAAGACTAGACTCTGTGCACTGTGGTTTTCAACAATCCTGTCATTACAGTTAATGTTTTGCTACCATAGGATCGGATATGCCAGATTGTGACGCGGTCGAAATCAGCGGAATTGCGAGAGATGTACATGACTCCATTTAGCACAGGTCACGTGACATGCTCTTGTACAATTCATTTCATGTGTTAGCTGGCAGGTTGTGACGTTCTGGCTGGTTGGTGTATATATTTGTAGAATAAACTGGCAGGTAATAATGTCCAGCAAAAGCTACATCATCCACTCATCACCTCATGGTTGGAGAATGAAGTACGACGATCTTATTGCTAAAAAGAACAAGGAAAAGGCAGCTAAAGAGAAAACATGGAGAAAGGACTTTTCATTCAGACTTTTCTATGAGATGGTTAGGTCTCAGGAAGGGCTGAAACTTAAACCGAAACCAAATACAGGCAATTTGTGGAAGAAACAATTTTTTGAATCTTACGGATTTTGAAAGAAAGTGATTATGGCTATTTTTTTCTTTTAACTGTCAACCTATGAAATTCGCAAACTAGAACATAGAGAGAATGTCCCTGAGAGAGCATAAGTTAATCGAGGTACAATTCAGTGTCACTCAGATTGCCAGTGCTACTGTATTGCATTCGACAGACCAATCATCGTTAACAAAACATAATTTTAATGGCTCATTTTGATTCTCAACAAATTTAATTATTTCCAACAGTTCACGTTTTCAAATATCTCACTATCAAGTTCATAAGTGTTACAGATGTGCTTCCATCAAGCTCAGTTCGCAATACTAAGAGGCACTTGCTTCAGCTTTCTATCTGTTTACGAGGGCTAAACTATTCATCACATCGATGAACGATAGCGCTCTTGTCCTCACTGTATTCCGTAGAATGTATCCATCTCCACACGAATACACCCAGTGGAGGGAGCCCACATGACTGTGATGGTTAGTGAAGTCATTCGAGGAACTCTGTACTACGCTAATGAACTTCTTGGTTAGAATTTGTAAATATGCTGACAGGCTTATACATAATTCTTCTCACTGAATTTTAATTCCGTTTCCAGATTTCTCATTCGTTTCTTTTTATGCTTGCTCGATATACAGACTGAATAACATCTGAGTTAGACTACGAACCTGTCTCAGTTTCTTCTCCACCACTGCTTCTCTTTCGTGTCCTTCGATTCTTGTAACTGCAGTCTGGTGTTTAGGCAACTTGCAGATAACCTTTCGCTGCCTGTATTTTATCCCTGCTACTCTCAGAACTTCAACTCTATCTTGAACCCTACACCTTCCTCAGGTTAGTCCAGTTCCTGCACTAAGTCGCTCGGAAACACCGCGTATCGAAACTGTAAAAGCGAAGATTAGGGTTTAATGTCCCGTCGACGCCTAAATCGTTATAGACGGAGCACATGCTAGGACTAGGAAGGATGGTGAAGGAAACTGGCCGTTTTCCCTTTAAAAAAATTTTAAAAAATCATGGCGGCATTAGCTTAAGCGGTTGAGCGAATGCACGGAAAACCTAAATGTGGATGGTCGCACGGGAAATTGAACCGCCATCCTCCCGCTACGACACCTGGATAGGGGAAACTGTCCCTAGACACGTCAAAACTTGTATGGTAAACCTCATACCTACTCAAAGTTGCGCGTATGTTGATATGAGTTGTTTTAATCATTATTATTAGTAAAAGAATGTATTCGATTGTTTGCTTTTCTTCCAGAGGTAGCCTGAAAGAGCCCCGCCCCTCCATTGCGGTCACAAGTTGGAAACAGAAAATGCTAGAAGCTGGGAGTCGGTGCGGAGGAGCGCCTAGGTGTGCGGGCGTGGTGTGCACTTGGCCAAGTTCTCTCCGAGGACCCTGGAGCGCATCTAAAATTCCCTGTAATCGTATCTCGCTGCCGACTGCGGGCGCTCAAGATAGAGAAGCCGGGATCGTCATTTATAACGACAATTATAATTTTCAAAGTATTATTTGGGAAGTTTTAGCTGCTTTTACGCAGTTACTGTAAAAGATACGAGTAAACTTTAATGTAAAATGTGTTATCTACAGCGTTACGCTACTTTTGAAAAGTCTCTGTGACAATATAAGTTTAGAATGGAGGACGGCGCTTGTGTTATCAGCAATCTCTGTGAAGTAAATGCTCTCCGGCCAGATATTCGCGGCGCTTAATGCTTCTCAAATCATGAGCAACTCCAACTTTATCTATGGCAGTACCGTCCTGACAGAAACACAAGGCTTCTGTGCCATTATTCTCTCGCTGCATTCGCCGTTTATAAACTGCGAGTCTTTTACAGAAACCTTTCTAATTAAAACACGTGACACAAAAGTACTGCTCTGGACTCCTGACAAGGTAGCAACAAGCATTTGCGTTTCGAATTGCGTTTTATGTCGTATAGACACTGCGACCGTACTGCTCGTCGTATGTGCCTTCTGACAGTTGTTAAAAATAATTTCTCGCGACATTTCTCGCATCATAGCTAACACTTGGTTTAAGAATCATGAAAGAAAGTTGTATACGTGGAAGAACCCTCGAGATACTAAAAGGTATCAAATAGATTATATAATGGTAAGACAGAGATTTAGGAACCAGGTTTTAAGTTGTAAGACATTTCCAGGGGCAGTTGTGGACTCGGACCACAATCTATTGGTTATGACCTGTAGATTAAAACTGAAGAAACTGCAAAAATGTGGGAAATTAAGGAGATGGGACCTGGATAAACTGAAAGAACCAGAGGTTGTACAGAGTTTCAGGGAGAGCATAAGGGGACAATTGACAGGAATAGGGGAAAGAAATACAGTAGAAGAAGAATGGGTAGCTCTGAGGGATGAAGTAGTGAAGGCAGCAGAGGATAAAGTAGGTAAAAAGACGATGGCTGCTAGAAATCCTTGGGTAACAGAAGAAATATTGAATTTAATTGATGAAAGGAGAAAATATAAAAATGCAGTAAATGAAGCAGGCAAAAAGGAATACAGACGTCTCAAAAATGAGATCGACAGGAAGTGCAAAATGGCTAAACAGGGATGGCTAGAGGACAAATGTAAGGATGTAGAAGCTTATCTCACTAGGGGTAAGATAGATACTGCCTACAGGAAAATTAAAGAGACTTTTGGAGAGAAGAGAACCACGTGTATGAATATCAAGAGCTCAGATGGCAACCTAGTTCTAAGCAAAGAAGGGAAGGCAGAAAGGTGGAAGGAGTATATAGAAGGTTTATACAAGCGTGATGTACTTGAGGACAATATTATGGAAATGGAAGAGGATGTAGATGAAGACGAAATGGGAGATACGATACTGCGTGAAGAGTTTGACAGAGCACTGAAAGACCTGAGTCGAAACAAGGCCCCCGGAGTAGACAACATTCCATTAGAACTACTGACGGCCTTGGGAGAGCCAGTCATGACAAAACTTTACCAGCTGGTGAGCAAGATGTATGAGACAGGCGAAATACCCTCAGACTTCAACAAGAATATAATAATTCCAATCCCAAAGAAAGCAGGTGCTGACAGATGTGAAAATTACCGAACTATCAGTTTAATAAGTCACAGCTGCAAAATACTAACGCGAATTCTTTACAGACGAATGGAAAAACTGGTAGATGCGGACCTCGGGGAGGATCAGTTTGGATTCCGTCGAAATGCTGGAACACGTGAGGCAATACTGACCTTACGACTTATCTTAGAAGAAAGATTAAGAAAAGGCAAACCTACGTTTCTAGCATTTGTAGACTTAGAGAAAGCTTTTGACAATGTTGACTGGAATACTCTTTTTCAAATTCTAAAGGAGGCAGGGGTAAAATACAGGGAGCGAAAGGCTATTTACAATTTGTACAGAAACCAGATGGCAGTCATAAAAGTCGAGGGGCATGAAAGGGAAGCTGTGGTGGGAAAAGGAGTGAGACAGGGTTGTAGCCTCTCCCCGATGTTATTCAATCTGTATATTGAGCAAGCAGTAAAGGAAACAAAAGAAAAATTTGGAGTAGGTATTAAAATTTATGGAGACGAAGTAAAAACTTTGAGGTTCGCCGATGACATTGTAATTCTGTCAGAGACGGCAAAGGACTTGGAAGAGCAGTTGAACGGAATGGACAGTGTCTTGAAAGGAGGATATAAGATGAACATCAACAAAAGCAAAACGAGGATAATGGAATGTAGTCAAATTAAATCGGGTGATGCTGAGGGAATTAGATTAGGAAATGAGACACTTCAAGTAGTAAAGGAGTTTTGCTATTTAGGAAGTAAAATAACTGATGATGGTCGAAGTAGAGATGATATAAAATGTAGACTGGCAATGGCAAGGAAAGCGTTTCTGAAGAAGAGAAATTTGTTAACATCGAATATAGATTTATGTATCAGGAAGTCGTTTCTGAAAGTATTTGTTTGGAGTGTAGCCATGTATGGAAGTGAAACATGGACGATTACTAGTTTGGACAAGAAGAGAATAGAAGCTTTCGAAATGTGGTGCTACAGAAGAATACTGAAGATAAGGTGGATAGATCACGTAACTAATGAGGAGGTATTGAATAGGATTGGGGAGAAGAGAAGTTTGTGGCACAACTTGACTAGAAGAAGGGATCGGTTGGTAGGACATGTTTTGAGGCATCAAGGGATCACAAATTTAGCGTTGGAGGGCAGCGTGGAGGGTAAAAATCGTAGAGGGAGGCCGAGAGATGAGTACACTAAGCAGATTCAAAAGGATGTGGGTTGCAGTAGGTACTGGGAGATGAAGCAGCTTGCACAGGATAGAGTAGCATGGAGAGCTGCATCAAACCAGTCTCAGGACTGAAGACAACAACAACAACAACAACATTTCTCGCTAATGAAAAGTGGAGAGTGGACTGGTGCTGTATTATGACGCTAAACTCTTGTAAGGTACGAACAACTTCAAATCCCCTCACGACAATAGTGATGTAGCAAATTACCTACATTAATCTACGTGTATATCTTCATCCACACTCAGAAGGACCCTTTACGATGAGTATCGGAGGTTGCTTCAGACATAACTAGAATTTTGTTCTTTGTTGTTTGCCAATGTTTTGTGGGAAGAGCTACTGTCGAGTTTCTTTGATTTATCTGCAATGGTCACTTTGTAATCTGTGTAGTGGAGGGAGTAATATGTTCCTTTGAACGAATGCCACAGTGGTCTCAACCATGTACCTCTCCGTTACGCACAAAGCCTCTCTTTTTACGTCTGCCATGGTAGTTTCATGAGTATTTCCTTAACGCTCTAGTGCTTGCTCAGCGAACCAGTGACGAAACGAACCGCTCTTCCTTAAATATTTTCTGTTTTTCCTCAACTTTACCCGTCTTCTAAGGGTACGGTACCTCACTGATGAGCAATACTAAATAATCGGTAGAACGACCATAAGAATTTAGCTTTAGCTGTTCCAAATAGTTCCAAAAATTTTCCATGAGATAAAGACCGAGTCAGTTAGCAGGCCGGTCGAAGTGCAGTAAGGTGACTCAGTGTTTCTCAAATCACGAGCGTACGGGTAGGGCGCAGTAGACACGGCTGTTGTCATCTTGCAAGAAGGCAGTGTCCACAGCATTCTCATTATGAAGATGTAGAAGAAAGCGCAACACTTAATCACCGAGAGTGTAGAAATAAATATCCTCTTTCATTTTCACAGTAGCTCAAATGAGTGACTACCAGTCATGTTACGAAAAATACTCCCAAAACTTGAGGGAACCCCTTCCGACCAGAACTACAGCCTCTAAACACTGCAAATTTAACTCCTCATTGGGCTTTCGGTACGCTCTACGCGTTGCATCGTTTCAAAAGAGGCTCTGTCTCGACTCGTCAGACCACACGGCACACCTCCAGTCAGCTACTGTCCGTCTTCTATGTTGTTTGGCCCATTGAAGACGTGCAGCTTCATGTGCAGCTATGGGCAACGGCCTGTTTGCAATGTAGGCGACACCAAATTTCCGTTGCATATAGTTCCTTTCGCAGTTTTCACTCTGAAACTGATTGAGATTGAGCTGCATTTACAGACAGCAGCAGTTCCTGTTGAATTTGAAACTCATTGTGATTGGCAGGGCGTGACACTCGCCTCCCTGTCGATTAGGATGTTTTTACAACGAAGGAGAGGGAGGATGTCGCAGATTTTTAAACGTGAGTGTTCCGACATTAAAATAATTTGCGACAGTTAAACAATTATCATTATTGTCACACTGAAACGTACGCCTCCGTAGCTGAGTGACCAGCGCATCTGACTCCCTTGCAGAGCCGTCCGTGGTGGCCGAGCGGTTGTAGGCGCTTCAGTCGGGAACCACGCTGTTGCTACGGTCGCAGGTTCGAATCCTGCCTCGGTCATGGATGTGTGTCTCGTCCTTAGGTTAGTTAGGTTTAAGTAGTTCTAAGTTTAGGAGACAGATGACCTCAGCTGTTAAGTCCCATAGCGCTTAGAGCCATTTGAACCATTTGAACTCCCTTGCAGTGGACCCCAGTTTGGTTTTTTCCTTGGTCGAAGGACTGGTATGGAGTGAACTAGCCTCGTGAGGCCAAGTGAGGAGCTGGTCGACCGACTAGTAGCGGTTCCAAGGTTAATAAACCCGACAACGATCGGCAGACCAGTGTTCTGACCACGTGCGCTTTCAAACCGCGGTCGGTTGAAACCTGTGGGCGTGCCTAGGGCCAGAACTCAGAACGCGAAATTATCATATTAAAACGTTTTTATACATTTTACCGTCATTAATATTAAAATCGCACCCCTATCTGACATTTCAGTGGTGCGAACCTAATGCAAGGTGGCTCGTTGCCACCGGCAGCCACTTGCTGCAATATGCTGACGCAGCACTGTGCCGTGGTACCCACCTAGGTGCCGCCGTTCTCCGTGTGACCGAAACTAAGGACACAGGCACGTGACATACGTGACTTTTTCGGCAGCTGCACCACAATAAACCTGGTTTGGCGCGGCCAGGCTGGTCATCGGATCGAAAAGGAGAGTCATCGAGTGTTGGCTTTCACTGTGAGGCCGGTACCGCTCCAATGTCATCCTGACAGGACCGCCTATCAAGGGATGCAGCCGCAGCATTAATGGACCGAGTGTCGAATTGAGGCCCTCCTAGCCAGAAAACCACCGGGCGTCCGCCAGCGCCAGACGCAGCACCAGCTTCTGACGCAGCTCAGCCGGCCGGCCACAAATTTTCGCCGGTCCGCCGTCATACTGCAGTGGGCGCAGCCGCTACTGACCCCTTCGGGACAATGCTTCGCTGCCGAGATCCGTGGGTTCAAACGGGAACGTGAACTAAAAGTACAAACTGTTGGAAAATAATAAACGTGTTCTATCACCGAGCAGCTTTCACTCCCCCACCCCACCATCACCCACCAGAGAACATCCTCTCCCTTTTGAGAACATTAAAACTAGGGACGACGGCAAGATAAATAGGGAAAGGGAAGGTGGGTGATGGGAGCCAGTAGCAAACTGTGACCCTCCCCCAGAAGGAAACACTGGATTCGTGCCGGCAATTCCTTGTAGGCACGTTGGACAGTCCGCATTGCTACGTCAACAAATCGGGCAACTTCATTCACGATGTGGCCATAGGAAACACCAAAAACGATACCTTCTTTCCTCCATTCTGTCACGTCTGCAAGTCGACCCATTTTACTGTGCTATTTCCATATAATCAACTGACACCTACACACCATCTTTCTGCCATGTTGTTGCAGCGTCAAATGTCTGGCTGACGCCACTCCTACAACTCCCACAGCGCTCTAAACCGGTCAGTGCGCCCTTTTAAAGGGGGCCTAATATTTTGGCCAGAGAGCTTATTTCCTGATTCCTGATACAGGGACCGCGCAGTTCCCGCCGAATATTATCACTTCTTTTCCCGCTAGCAGTGAATTATTGGTGGCTATGACGTTGAAGAAAATGACCCCACTTCATCCCTCTCCGTGAATGGAATTGTTGGGCTCTTAGTCACGTCTTGCACTGGCCGTTTGCGTAACAGTCGAACGCAGGACGGATAAGTTGCTCGATATCGTCGTATTGGCTAATGGTTTCCCGACACCTGAGAGACAGTGTCTGCACTGACTTTTGTGAGCGCCTCGATGCAGGAGACTGTGCGGTTGATTCCGGCAGAGGTTCGAGTCCTCCCTCGAACATGGGTGTGTGTGTTTGTCCGTACGATAATTTAGGTTAAGTAGTGTGTAAGCTTAGCAGTTAAGTCCCACACGATTTCACACACATTTGAACATTTTGATGCGGGAGAAACCGCGGCCATCAGATTCTGCTGCCACGAGCAACAACGTGTCGATGACTTCGGTCATCGTGGACCGTTGCGAAATGTACTCGCGTAAGGGCCTTAGCACTTCAGTGCTGGGCAACAAGAAGAGGTGTGCACTCTTACTCTACAGGAGCCACCGCCCACGAGCCTGCTTCTGATGCTAACATCACAGAGCCCCAAGGTAACAAAGACGCACCAACACCTCTATTTGATGATCCATGCATCGTCCAATGCCGCCTGGGTTCACGAGTTGCAATAAACACCCATTTCAAGTTTAGAGCGCGTTGAAAATTCTGATACTTGGCATCCCGCATCCCAGCCAAGAATGATGTTGACGCAACTGTTTTATTCCTCTTATATTTCTCCCAAAGTGTCTTCTGATCCACATAACGAGTGGTTTGTATCTCCGACTATTACCTTGTATTTGAACATTAAAGTATTTACAAGCATTATACAGTACTGACATTTAAAACCATATTCCCACTTCTTTTGCTTCATCAAGCACTGTCCTTAAGCATTTTCCTACAGTGGCCGTTTTTGTGCGAAATGTATTTGTAAACTGCGAATACAGTACGACGACAGCCATACAATTTACTTGAGACAAGTGAAAATTTGTGCCGGACGGGACTCGAACCCGGATTTTACACTTCACGCGAGCAGTCGCCATAACTGCTTCGACTATCCGAGCACTCTTTACGGATACACCCAAACTTCCATATGTCTCAGTGTCTGCTACACATAGTGCTCGCACAGTTATGTGATTGCCGCACAGGGCGAGACTTATTTGCTTTTCTCGTCAGATTGTCTTAGCTGTCTATATTTGACAGTTCTACTGTCTGTATTTGACAGTTCTATGCAGTTTTCCTTCGGACGCGCATACATACAATACACAACACTGCACTAATGTATTCCATGTCAAAGCCAAGACAGTCTGACGAGAAAACTAAACAAGTCTCTCCCTGTGCGGGAATCACCTAATTGTGGGAGCACCATGGGTAGCAGACATTCGGACATGTGTAAAGCTAGGGCTGTCCGTGAAGCGAGCTCTGATAGTCGAAGCGATCAAGGCGACCGCTCGCGCAAAGCGGGAAATCCGGATTCCAGTTCCGGTCCGCCATAATTTTCATTTGTCTCCAGTAAATTGTATAGCTGTGGTGGTACCGCATTCGCAGTTTGCAAATACATTTCGTGATTTAATACGGCTATAAATTGTCAGCCATGTCTGCTTCTAACATTACAGACACTTTCAAATACAGACACTGCACTATAGTATTTTTGTGTTACATTGCACTACGGATGTATTGTGATGTGTTCCATTGCAGAGTCTTCGAATTTTAGTATTAAGTTTCTTGTTCCTTACGCCCTCATTTTGAGTTCGACTATTGTCTATATGTTAAACGATAAAAGCTATATACGTTACAATCCTGATTCATTCTTTTTGTTGCATGTAAATATTATGTTTTTTATCGTACTCCGATTTTTCTGCACCACTTCAGCTCTTATTTTCCAGTGAACCCAATATTTCATTCTCAGTTTTGCAATTATTTCAATTATTTATCGGCAAATTGTTGCTGTACGTTGCATATCTAGTTTCGACTGTAACGGACTATCTTAAGCTAATTATAAGTATGACTTAAAAAAAGCTTAAATATCTACGCTGTCGCTCGCGAAAAAAAGTAAAAATGTGAACGAACCATTCTAGGCGCAATGCCTTAGCCTTCATAAGCTGCAGCGCCTGGCTCGCGTGCTTTTAAACAGCCACGCTCTCCGGCAAAGCTGAAATTTTGATTGATGGTGTTAATTTCCTTCAGCTATAGAAAATACCGGGTAATGAGTAAAGTTAGCGCTGCCAATGGTTACTTTAACAATGACGAAGCCTTCGCTTTCGCAAACTTTTCGTCCATAACTTACGCGCCGAGAATAAAAATCTCGTCTTGCTCACTTTGTAATCAGTTTGTCTCCCATAAATCTGGGATAAACACAACAAATGTTTTTCCAATACTTCTCGCTTGGGTAAAATTACAGCCGTAATAAATGGCCTATGTGCCTCCTCTAAGGAAAGAAACGCCTTAAAGTTCGCGAGTTTATGTCTTTAGAGATACTTAAGAGATGCTCCATATTCCTCTGCTAACTATATAGTAATAACGACAGTCTGGCTAATACAATTTCCTTTTTATTTTCACTCTCTTTTATTGCGCGGCGGTGATCAGAGGGGGGGGGGGGGGGGGGGGGGTTGGAGCAGTACTCCCTAGCAGCAAATTTTCATTTCGAAGCATCATGTACACTTTCGAACAGACAGCCATTTTAGTTATTTCTTGTTAATCTTCATTTCGCAATAAAGTTATTTTTTTAGTTGAATAAGGCTTATTTTTCATTCCTTGCTCCCGTTAAATCTAAGGCCGCACACATCCGCAGATATGCAGGTGGTGCAAAATATCTTCATGGCAGTTCATGGTAAGACCTGCAGTTGGGAGATCCAAGACTAGTATGGACACGGGATTTTCCTTGTGAGATGTCTCCTAGCAGGTGTGGATAGGTAAAAGCTATGACTTTCATTTTCAGTTCCAACGCTCTTACGCCTTCTGCAGTGTACCAATTAAGGCAAAACTGAGTGGTTGTGACCATTATAACCACCAATTTATGTTGTTTATGAGCGTATTTCCTCATATAGCTGCACTATCAGCTTTCAGCTCCTGGAAATTGAAATAAGAACACCGTGAATTCATTGTCCCAGAAAGGGGAAACTTTATTGACACATTCCTGGGGTCAGATACATCACATGATCACACTGACAGAACCACAGGCACATAGACACAGGCAACAGAGCATGCACAATGTCGGCACTAGTACAGTGTATATCCACCTTTCGCAGCAATGCAGGCTGCTATTCTCCCATGGAGACGATCGTAGAGATGCTGGATGTAGTCCTGTGGAACGGCTTGCCATGCCATTTCCACCTGGCGCCTCAGTTGGACCAGCGTTCGTGCTGGACGTGCAGACCGCGTGAGACGACGCTTCATCCAGTCCCAAACATGCTCAATGGGGGACAGATCCGGAGATCTTGCTGGCCAGGGTAGTTGACTTACACCTTCTAGAGCACGTTGGGTGGCACGGGATACATGCGGACGTGCATTGTCCTGTTGGAACAGCAAGTTCCCTTCACGGTCTAGGAATGGTAGAACGATGGGTTCGATGACGGTTTGGATGTATCGTGCACTATTCAGTGTCCCCTCGACGATCACCAGAGGTGTACGGCCAGTGTAGGAGATCGCTCCCCACACCATGATGCCGGGTGTTGGCCCTGTGTGCCTTGGTCGTATGCAGTCCTGATTGTGGCGCTCACCTGCACGGCGCCAAACACGCATACGACCATCATTGACACCAAGGCAAAAGCGACTCTCATCGCTGAAGACGACACGTCTCCATTCGTCCCTCCATTCCCGCCTGTCGCGACACCACTAGAGGCGGGCTGCACGATGTTGGGGCGTGAGCGGAAGACGGCCTAACGGTGTGCGGGACCGTAGCCCAGCTTCATGGAGACGGTTGCGAATGGCCCTCGCCGATACCCCAGGAGGCGGTGCGGTCCCCTACGGCACTGCGTAGGATCCTACGGTCTTGGCGTGCATCCGTGCGTCGCTGAGGTCCGGTCCCAGGACGACGGGCACGTGCACCTTCCGCCGACCACTGGCGACAACATCGATATACTGTGGAGACCTCACGCCCCACGTGTTGAGCAATTCGGCGGTACGTCCACCCGGCCTCCCGCATGCCCATTATACGCCCTCGCTCAAAGTCCGTCAACTGCACATACGGTTCACGTCCACGCTGTCGCGACATGCTACCAGTGTTAAAGACTGAGATGGAGCTCCGTATGCCACGGCAAACTGGCTGACACTGACGGCGGCGGTGCACAAATGCTGCGCAGCTAGCGCCATTCGACGGCCAACACCGCGGTTCCTGGTGTGTCCGCTGTGCCGTGCGTGTGATCATTGCTTGTACAGCCCTCTCGCAGTGTCCGGAGCAAGTATGGTGGGTATGACACACCGGTGTCAATGTGTTCTTTTTTCCATTTCCAGGAGTGTATTTAGTACATTGTTCTTATGTTTTTACCTATAAATATGTCGCAAAAAATGAAAATATGTGCCAGATGTGGACTCGAACCCATATCGTCCACTTAGCATGAGGAGTCGCATAACCATTATGCTCCAGTACCGATCCAGCTTTCCAGAGTCACTATTTTTTCCCTATTATGCCACACCACTACCAGAAGAGTTTCGTCCAAGGAGGTGTGTGAGAGTAATAACACTGGGCAACGGATCTGATGGAGGTACTGGGCTTGCCTGGCAATAGTTGGATAAAAATTCATTGAAATGAAATGAACGATGAATGAAACGCAATAACATAAAAAAGTCACCTGAATCTCGTACTTAGAGTGAAAAAAACCCTTAGGCAGTCTGAACACGTATTCGTGTCCTACTCAAATGTTAAAAATAATGTTTCACTTCGATATACTACAGCCAGATAGTCTCCGACGGAGTACGTGGGTACAGAACACGATCTAGCATAAATCTTTCTCGACATATTCATTACATTCCAAGTTCAGCAATTCTGAACATATTTCATTCACGCTATTCGATGTCGACCCATGTATTGGTTTTATTCCCGTTCATTTCATTTCATCGGCTATCTTCTATCTATGTGTTTTCATGATTTATAAGTATACTGTGTTATTTTGCATGCATACTGTGGTATTTCTTAAGTTGTTCTTGTTGTGGTCTTCACTCCGAACATAGATCTCCATACGAGTCTCTGTTGTGCAGGCCTCTTTACCTCATCAAAACTAGTGCAATGTACATCCATTTGAACCCCCCTCTAAAATCCTTATCGGCCACGCATCCCTCCCTTTCCAAACTTATAATTTCTTGGTGCCCCATCATTGGTTCTATTAACCCTTCTTTTGTTCAGGTTGCTCCAAAAATTTATTTTCTCCACAGTTCCATTCAGTGCATATTCAAAACACTTCCTAACAGATAAAAATTTGATGCAACAATTTCTTTTTCTTTTTCAGAAGTGCTTTTATTGCTATTGTCAGTCTGCATTTTACATCCTCTCTCTATCGACTATCATCAGTCATTTTGAAGCCCAGATATTAGGCCGGCCGTGGTGGCCGTGCGGTTCTAGGCGCTTCAGTCCGGTACCGCGAGACTGCTACGGTCGCAGGTTCGAATGCTTCCTCGGCATGGATGTGTGTGATGTCCTTAGGTGAGTTATGTCTAAGTAGTTCTAAGTTCTAGGGGACTGATGACCTCAGATGTTAAGTCCCATAGTGGTCAGAGCCATTTGAACCATTTGAACCCAGATAGTAAAACTCATCTACTACTTTTAGTGTCTCGTTTTCCAGTCTAATTCTTTCAGCCTCACTGTATTCGATTATTCTACCTTTCGTTAGCGTGGTGCAACTGTTGTAGATATTGATCCAGTAATCATTCTGTTTAACTGATCTTTCACGCTTTTTGTCTGCTCTGACAAAATGTCATCAGTATTTATTATTTCTGAACTCTTAATTTCCTTTCCAAATTTCTCTTGGTTTCCTTTACTGTCTGCTATGGATGCAAGCTTCTGTGTAAGCTGCAGACAACCTTCCACTTCCTGTACTTTGAGACTGCTACCTTCAGAAAATCAAAGAAGATATCCCAGTGAATATTTTGAATAGTTTACTCTAAATCTTCAAATACTATACTACAGTAAGTTATCTATCATCAGTATATATTCTAAGAGAAGTCATAGGGTCAGTATTGCCTCTCGTTTTCCTGTATTTCTCTGGAACCCAAACGGAACTTCCGCGAGAACGGCATCCTTCAGTCTTTCCATTTTTCCGTAAATAATTAATCCGTATCAGTATTTTGCAGCCATGATTTATTAAACTGATGGTTGTGTAATATTCGCTCCTGTCAGCACCTGTCTTCTTTGGAACAGAAGTTAATTATATTCTTCTTGGTGTCCGAGGATATGTTATCTGTTCCATACATCTTGCATATCAGGTGAAATACTACTGTTGTGGTATGTTCTCCCAAGGATCTCAGTAGTTCTGAGGAATTACTGCAGCTACCTTAGGTCTTTCAGTGACACGTCAAATTCTTCTCACAATATCGAACCTACCATCTTATCTTCATCTAATCCTCTTCCCCTTTTATAATATTGCCTTCAATTTCGATTCCTATGCATTGTCCTTCTATATAGTCCTTCCGTATTTCAACCTCCCCATCTTTGCTTTGTACTGGGTTGCCATCTAAGTTCCTGATATTCGTGCATCTGCTTCAATATTCTCCAAAGATTTCTTTAATGATTATATATGTAAATGAGTATATATATAAAAAAATACAGGATGCTGAGTGTGACGGGTAGACTAACTAGCCGTAGTAGGCTGACAGCGTCACTCCACGTAGAGGGAACGAGACTTGGGAGCAGCGTGCACTGTGTTTTATACACTCTTGCTCCTGAATTTGGTATGTTATTAAGCAGCGGAAAGCCAGATTCGCCGTTTGCATTCTTAAGAGCGGCGCTCGGAGCTGCTGAGGTGTTCGCCGGCTCGTGCAAGTTTTACATTCTAACAACAGTTTAGCCCCTACTTGGCAGACTCCCTAAGGTAATTACGTGTGCCGCAATTTTCTAGCTTTTCACGGAAGTTGCGGCGTCCCGGAAATAAGTATTCTAATCGCTCTTTTTAATACGCGCGCTAAGACTCAGCGGAGCCGGATGTTAACTTGGTAGCGCGTAACTTTGATTTGTTGGCTTCCTTCCAGCGCGGCTAGAGCCTAGGTTGCATCCAAACACAGATTCGGAGCTTTTGTGGGCGTTTCCTTATAACCGTGCAAATCTATGTGAACTGTACTCTGTGCTCAAACAGTGCGACGATTCTGGAGGAAATAGAAGCACCTTTCAAAGATTCGGCACGGACTTAGAAAAAAAAATTCATGTGATATACAGCAAACAGCAGGTGCTAGTGAACAGGTACATTCGTTCTTTATAGATTTCCAAAATGTATTCGGCACTGTAACTTACTGCCGACAAATAACTTAGATACGATCACATGATTTCCCTTCAGTGATATGAGTTTGAAAAGATGAATGTTTCACAAAGAGAACCTAGTACGCTGTACTGGAAACCGAATGTACAGCAGAAACGGAAGTGAGTTGGAGCGTTCGCCAGACATGCATATTACAGCGTCTTCTTCTTTTTTTCTGACCTTATCCCGTATTTGCAGCGGGTCGGCATCTTGATTTCGCAATTTTGGTGTTAGAAGGGGAGTGGGGTCGTGTCGCTACACCTTAGGCCTGCAGGTTACAGTAATGAATGTGTGAAGAGAGTAGTGTGAGTGTCTGTATTGCTGATGGCGATGACACAGAGAAGGGAGAGGCAGATGTCTAGCCTACTCCTGTCGAAGAAAGTCAAGGAAGCCTCCGAGCTCAACATCACGATCCAGCGAGCTGACCACTGTCAGCTGTCGTTGATCACCAACGAGGGGCTCATCACCATCAGCTGACGTCATTGTTTATGGTAATGAGATAGAGGAAGGAAGAGCCGGCCGATGTGGCCAACCGGTTCTAGGCGCTTCAGTCCGGAACGGCGCGACCGCTGCGGTCGCAGGTTCGAATCCTGCTTCGGGCATGGATGTGTGTGATGTCCTTAGGTTAGTTAGGTTTAAGTAGTTCTAAGTTCTATGGGACTGATGACCTCAGATGTTAAGTCCCATAGTGCTCAGAGCCATTTGAACGACTTCTAGAGGAAGGAAGGGCAGAACATGGTGTCAGTGTGTAGCCTACTCCTGTCAAGGAAACCTCCGAGCTCAACGCTAACATCTACTGGGCTGATAAGTATGAACGCTTTATTGGGTGTTCAAAAATGGTTCAAATGGCTCTGAGCACTATGGGACTCAACTGCTGTGCTCATTAGTCCCCTAGAACTTAGAACGACTTAAACCTCACTAACCTAAGGACATCACAAACATCCATGCCCGAGGCAGGATTCGAACCTGCGACTGTAGCAGTCGCACGGTTCCGGACTGCGCGCCTAGAACCGCGAGACCACCGCGGCCGGCTTTATTGGGTGTTATATAAAATATAATACATAACAACCAATTGTAACTTGCCTATTTCAGGCAAAGATATACCTTGAAAAGATAATACAATTCAGTGATTAATCACGAGTAAAGGTTTTTTTGGCAATACTCAACATCTTCCTGAGAACGCCAAACTCGAAAGGAATGCCCAGTGATATACGACGACTGTGATTTCCGTCAGATGATTGGAGGACTCCGTATCATCCCATCTCTTCCTCTTCTTGTCTCAGCAATGCAAGGTCTTTCCCACATGTGCCTCGGTTGTGTACCAACCTACAAGAGTATGAAGCCATCAGATAATTCTTTATATTCGTGTCTGATACAGTCTATAGCTTAATAGCCCAGTCAACGAAGACCAAAAAAGGTAGAATAGGGGGAAAATTCGTGTAGTCGAAAATGTTTGCACAATAGTAGGATGAAATGTCATGAACAATATACTAAAAATCCTGATCACTGGGATATGATCGTGGGGGGTGGGTCGTTTATAGGTAACTTTTTTATGTTTTTGGTACACATAAACCGACTAAGAATCGTTTGCCGTCTACACAGTAGAAAAATGTGTAGTGGTTTACGTCGTTGCTTTTTAAACTTTTTTGCGTATTATTAGTAACTAATTTCTCTGTCCCATGCAGTGTCAACGCATTTTGTGGAAAATAATCACCCGCAGCCATGTCTGTTCACTGCATCGCCAGTGATTCATCAGGCGCAAAGCGGAAAGGTCAGTACAGCTTTGTTAGACACCCTGTAGCTGCTTCGCGAGACATGGAGGGGTAAAGAGAGTGGAGAGTCGCCTGTTCGGTCTGCAGTTTGCAAACGTAAGAAGGACGGAAGGGTGTGAGCGCAGCCGAGCGACCTACCCTCCCCCACGTCTCTTCCCTGCAACCCCCAACCCCGCCCACCCACCCCGCTTCCAGCAGCCCATCACACTCCCGAAACAAATTTTATCCCTCAATATGGCTCTACTGCACTTAGATATGGTGCATAATTTAATATACGTTTCAAACCCACATCATCTGACAACAAACATTAATACTATACCAACAGAATATTATTTTTAATACTTTACGATTTTGCATCTGCGGTAATGTGGAAACTACTAGATCTAGAGAAAATAAAATGAATACCACGTTTGTTGTAGGAAATTTTGCAGTTTAATCTTGGACTAGGAACCATTTCGCTAGGAGTCCCGGTTTTCGAATTATTCGAGAAAAACATAAATAAGTGACCTTTAAACACCCTCGCCAACCCCCAGCCCCCCCACTCCCGCCCCCTCCCCTACCATCACGCTCAAACCCCGGCGATCGGGATTTTTAGTATCTTGTCCTTGTCTCCCTCCTACCACTGCAAAAAAAAAAAGTTCCGGCTGCACACATTGTTTACCCCTAATTCTCCTTCACTGACTGGACTGTAAGGGCTCTCGTTGTAGCAGACGTGAAAATTTCTTCTGTTAAACTTTACAAACATCTGTTACAGCAAACGACTTGGAGGACTGAACACGACCAGATGATAGAGGAGCTTTCGCTACACTCTACGGACATTCCTGGCGATATTGAAAGGGAGACATGCGTGTATGACTTCTTACCCGACTGTCGTCCCACGGCGCTATTGTATCTCTTAGATGTTGTGAATTAACTCGTAAGACACAATGTACATTGTGACTTAATACTATAGACAACAATAAGACAATTCACGTATCGTTCTCGTACTGAGTGCTTATTTACAATCCTCAACGCCCTAGACAGTGAGACACTACCGAGAGGTTTGGATTTTTACCGCATGACACTGGCGAAAGGTGTAGTGATGAGAAATGCCACGCTAGCATTTCTCTGACCTGTCAGGGAGTGGTGAAGAAAATTTCTTACATCCGACAACTCGTGCCTGAGCGCCTCAACAATACCGTGCTTTAGCATCTGTGGAAACCTGATCTCGACAGTTGCCCTCATGCTAATCCTGGCCTTTGTCGGAACTAAAACAATGATTAACTTGAATTGACAAATGAACTTGCTAGACACGAAACACTAAGATTTAAAAGACTGTAAAAAGAATGACGTGTCTCTACTAAAAGCACTTACTAGCAACTGTTGCTTTTGTTATTTTAATCATCGGTCCGATGACTGATTTGACGCAATCTTCATTTTAGTCTATTCTGCAAAAGTCTCTTCTTATCTTTATAAGATTTTACTGTAGTCGCTTGTTGCGCTCGACCTAAATACAATTTTTGCTCTCCCTTCAAATCCACCGCGCTGTATACCGATGTACACTTCCCTCCATTCGCAAATTAACGATTCCTTGATGCCTCATGATGTGTTATACAATCGATACCTTCCTTAGTCAAGATGAGATATAAATTTCTCTTTTTCAGAACTCGATTGGGTAGGTTCTTCATTAATTAGCCGAGCTACTCATCTAATCTTCAGCATTCTTCTGCAAAATCGCATTTCAGAAGCTTTTATTCTCTTCGTGTCTGCACATCTGCACTGTTTGTCATCCACATTTCGCTTTCATTGGAGGCTACCCTCCAGATAAATATTTTCAGAAAAAATTTCGTAAGAGTGACATCTAAGTCAGAAGTTAACAAGTTTCTCTTTTTCAGAAAAGATTTTTTTTTGCCGCCTAGATAGTAAAACCCATCAAATATTTTCTAAACTAATTTCCTCACCATCACTCCAGTACTCTCGTTTTGCCTTTATTGAATTTCCTCCTGTAACCTCTCTACAAGAAACTTTCACCTCAATTATCTTCAGAATTCCAAAGACTTTTTTTCACTTAGCATTGTCAAAAGATTTTTTTTAATTCTTTACGTTCAGACTCTCCATTTCTAAACTACTGTGCACTTACATCCATTCACTGCAAGCCATTTTACAGTGAGTTTCGCAGTCTACTTGCAGTGCCATTATCTTTCCTCCTGTGCACTTACATCCATTCACTGCAAGCCATTTTACAGTGAGTTTCGCAGTCTACTTGCAGTGCCATTATCTTTCCTCCTGTTCCTTGTTCCATTCGCGAATAGTACGTGGGAAGAATGACTGTGGGTAAACTTTCATATCAGGTCAATTTCTTTAATCAGTATAATTTCGTGACTCGTGTCACGTTGCCCGACTCTTCTTGCAACGTCTCCGTAATGCACAACTCTTCTCGTGCAACGTGTGCCACTGGAGTTAGTTGAGTATCTTCGTTGGATCGTCTCTACCTCTTTTATTAATCGGACTGGGTAACGGTCCCAGATTTGTGAGCAGCGCTCGAGAATCGGTTCAGCATATGTTCTGAGGCAAGTCGTAGGCTCAGTGTTGTTTCATGTGTTTCTGTATCACTCAAAAATCCAAACTGATCAGACTTCGCGTCGTCTTCTACCTGTTATTTCATCGTTCCGGAGGTAACTCGCGTTACTATCTTGCCACTATGACCTATCAAACTGACAGTTCGCTAATACACCTGTCAGCACCTGCCTTCTTTAGTTTTGGGATTACGACGCTCTTCTCGAGTTCTGATGGGAAGAGGTACATCGTAAAATTTCTGAGAAGCAGACGGCGACTCGCAGCTGGCGTTGCAGTGATTGGCAACAGGAAGCACGCCCGAAGCGGGCCACCTGGGTTCCAAATGGCGCTCGCGCCCTAACTGAGTTACGCGCCGACACAAAAACAGCCGGCCGAGAATTATGATTAACGACCACCTGTCGAGAAAACTTTTAAATTAGCGTCCACTCGGTTATTCTAATACGCATTTCTCGGCGCGATACCGACACAGCGTTTTTCTCGCATTCGCCACGGCGAGGCGCTGCAGCTCGTCACGCCGGAAAACAGCTGTGGCCGTCCCCTGTCTGCGTACGCGGCCGCACTGCCCGCACTTTTTCGTCTTCGTGTCCGCAGCGAACTGCGACAATTTCAGGTTCGGCACTCTGCGGTACACCTGCTGCCACGTGGTCGGTTCTAGCGAGCTGCCTTAACCCGCTTTAAATTAGTTGTCGTTTGACAGGTAGCGAGTCGGACTGCTCCCGCCACCAACATGCCAATGAGAGCCTCTCATTCTCACCTCCCGCTGTGTTGCCACTTCCGCTACGCCATGTATTGTACCTACCAGTCCTCAAGTTGTAAACTTTTCTAAACACAAAAATTTCTCGTATCGGTATGTCAAGAAAGCAAAAAAATGCTACCCCGATCCTAATTAAAGTGAAGAACAGATTTTTGACACGCTTAGAGACACTGTAGAGATACACACAAAGTGCGAGTTTCAGAATTTCTACGCAATTTTTCCGAACATTACAGGGTGTTACAAAAAGATATGGCCAAACTTTCAGGAAACATTCCTCATACAAAAATAAAGAAAGTAAGTTATGTGGACATGTGTCCGGAAACGCTTACTTTCCATGTTAGAGATCATTTTATTACTTCTCTTCAAATCACATTAATCATGGAATGGAAACACACAGCAACAGAACGCACCAGCTTGACTTCAAACATTTTGTTACAGGAAATGTTCAAAACGTCCTCCGTTAGCGAGGATACATGCATCCACCCTCCGTCGCATGGAATCCCTGATGCGCTGATGCAGCCCTGGAGAATGGCGTATTGTATCACAGCCGTCCACAATACGAGCACGAAGAGTCTCTACATTTGGTACCGGGGTTGCATAGACAAGAGCTTTCAAATGCCCCATAAATGAAAGTCAAGAGGGTTGAGGTCAGGAGAGCGTGGAGGCCATGAAATTGGTTCGCCTCTAACAATCCATCGGTCACCGAATCTGCTGTTGAGAAGCGTACGAACACTTCGACTGAAATGTGCAGGAGCTCCATCGCGCATGAACCACATGTTGTGTCGTACTTGTAAAGGCACATGTTCTAGCAGCACAGGTAGAGTATCCCGTATGAAATCATGATAACGTGCTTCATTCAGCGTAGGTGGAAGAACATGGGGCCCAATCAAGACATCACCAACAATGCCTGCCCAAACGTCCACAGAAAATCTGTGTTGATGACGTGATTGCACAATTGCGTGCGGATTCTCGTCAGCCCACACATGTTGATTGTGAAAATTTACAATTTGATCACGTTGGAATGAAGCCTCATCCGTAAAGAGAACATTTGCACTGAAATGAGGATTGACACATTGTTGGATGAACCATTCGCAGAAGTGTACCCGTGGAGGCCAATCAGCTGCCGATAGTGCCTGCACACGTTGTACATGGTACGGAAACAACTGGTTCTCCCGTAGCACTCTCCATACAGCCACGTGGTCAACGTTACCTTGTACAGTAACAACTTCTCTGACGCTGACATTAGGGTTATCGTCAACTGCACGAAGAATTGCCTCGTCCATTGCAGGTGTCGTCGTCGTTCTAGGTCTTCCCAGTCGCGAGTCATAGGCTGGAATGTTCCGTGCTCCCTAAGACGTCGATCAATTGCTTCGAACGTCTTGCTGTCGGGACACCTTCGTTCTGGAAATCTGTCTCGATACAAACGTACCGCGCCACGGCTATTGCCCCGTGCTAATCCATACATCAAATGGGCATCTGCCAACTCCACATTTGTGAACATTGCACTGACTGCAAAACCACATTCGTGATGAACACTAACCTGTTGATGCTACGTACTGATGTGCTTGATGCTAGTACTGTAGAGCAATGAGTCGCATGTCAACACAAGCACCGAAATCAACATTACCTTCCTTGAATTGGGCCAACTGGCGGTGAATCGAGGAAGTACAGTACATACTGACGAAACTAAAATGAGCTCTAACATGGAAATTAAGCGTTTCCGGACACATGTCCACATAACATCTTTTCTTTATTTGAGTGTGAGGAATGTTTCCTGAAAGTTTGGCCGTACCTTTATGTAACACCCTGTATATACGAAACACAGTGTGATACGCGACTTTGAGAAGATCAGTTGGCGAGCGAGGCATTTCGCTAATCAACGGAAAACATAAATTATTTCAGTATGTTTAACACTTGACGAGATATGACGTGATAAGTCAGAAGCTGATTCCTGGACGGGAAAATTTCACCTGTTTCAAAAGTATTAAAATTATTCGGTTCTTAATTAAAATAAAGTACAGATATTTAACATGCTTGGAGACAGAGGTACTACAGAGGTCGATACCATAGTTCATTTCTGTCGTGTCACCGCTAGACACCACACTTGCTGGGTGGTAGCCTTTAGTATACGTCGGACCCGCGCGTCGCCACCATCAGTGATTGCAGACCGAGCGCCGCCACACGGCAGGTCTAGTCTACAGAGACTCCCTAGCACTCGCCCCAGTTGTACAGCCGACTTTGCTAGCGATGGTTCACTGTCTACATACGCTCTCATTTACAGAGACGACAGTTTAGCATAGCCTTCAGCTACGTCATTTGCTACGACCTAGCAAGGCGCCATATTCAGTTACTATAATTACTATCTTCAAGAAGGTAATCTGAACAGATAATATTGTGAATCATGTACCATCAAGAGCGACGTTCATCATTAATGGATTAAAGTTAAGTATCAAACGAATTACGTCCGCTTTCTGAATTCTCATTCCTTGTCATGTTCCAGACCTCACGTCAGTATAAATCTTACCTCCTCACGCCAGCCTGCGTGAGCTAAAATGCGTACATTTCGGCCTCCCCTTGTAACACGGTGTTGGCTCTTCTGCTAACACAAAAATTTCGACTTTAAAAGCATTTTTATATCGCCGCGGAGAGCCGAGCGCTGTGGTGGCAGCGTGCAGATAGTACCAGTCGCAGCGCTGGACCTGTAACGTTACGCTACATCGTTGCTTCTGGGGGAGTCACTATGGCTGTAGCTCGAGTCCAAACACAACAAACTGCATTGGCGCAGTGCAATAGCAAAACCTACCATCCTATCTGCTGGGAATCTAATGACTCGCCCTGTTAAACGGACACATACTGTCCAAGTTGTCCCTGGATACAGGATGAGGAACGTAACTGTTCACCTTAAATAATTTTTGACTCGTTAAATATAAGCACATCAGACAAAAATGTTTCGCGCCAGCAGACAGTAGGTCAATTCACCGTAAGACTGAGTCCACAATTTTATACATCGTATTTGCTTTATAATAAAATTCCACGGTGCAGGAGACGAGTATGTGATTTATTTATTTTTATTGCCACAAAGTAGGTTCCTACACTGTCCAGTACACGCACACTGAACAAAAAAATTGTCACTCACTGGAGACATCGCGCTAATACCGTCGTGTATCCTTGAAAATGGGCGACTGGGAAGAGAGTCCAGGAGCTTTATCAGGTATGCCATATCCAGCTGAAAACACTTATTGATGATCAGATCCCGCAGGGTTACTCAGTTACTGCGATTCGGAGTGGTACGCATCACCCTATACCCCGCGCTTCTCCGTGGGTTTAAGACCGGCTGATTTAGCAAGGCACTCGAGGTGTGATAGGCTGTTAAATCAGGTATATACAGGGTCACAACGACTGAACTTTTTGAAATAAAAATTCAGAATGGTTTGCATTAGGACGTTCAAACTGCACGGTTGGCCGCGGGGCATGATGAGAATTAGTATGGTTTATTCGCTTTCATTTAGCGACAAAGCCCACTTTTATGTGGATGGGTTCGTCAGTAAGCAAAATTGACGCATTTGGGGGACCGAGAATCCGCATTTCGCGATCCAGAAATCTCTTCACCCTCAGCGGATGACTATGTAATGTGTAGTGTCGTCACGGAATAATGGTTGCAATATCCCTTGGTGGCAAACCGGCCACCGAGGGGTATGTGAGGGTTTCGGAAGATGATTTCATCCCCATTATCCAAAGTGACCCTGATTTTGAAAAGGTGTGGTTCATGCAAGCCAGCCGGGCGGGGTGGCCGAGCGGTTCTAGGCGCTACAGTCTGGAACCACGCGATCGCTACGGTCGCAGGTTCTAATCCTGCCTCTGGCATGGATGTGTGTGGAGTCTTCAGGTTAGTTAGGTTTTAGTAGTTCTAAGTCCTAGGGGACTGATGACCTCAGAAGTTTTAAGTCCCATAGTGCTCAGGGTCATTTGAGCCATGCAAGACGGAGCTCAACCCCATCGAAGCAGGAGAGTGTTTGATGTCCTAGAGCAGCATGTTGGGGAACACTTTCTGTATCTGGGGTACCCAGAGGCCACTGGCATGGGTCTCGATTAGTCGCTATATTATCTGGATCTGAGCACATGGCACTCCATTTTGTGGGGCTATGTTAAAGACAAGGTATACAGCAACAACTCCAAAACCATTCCTGAACTGAAAACAGCTCTTCAGGAGGTCATCGACAGCATCGATGTTCCGATACTTCAGCGGGTCGTGCAAAATTTCGGCATTCGTCTGCGCCACAATATCGACAGTGATGGCAGACATACCGAACATGTCATAACTTAAATCTGAATATCTGTAGTGACGATTACATGTTGAATAAAGCGTGTGCACGCCGTTCTTAGTAACTACTTTACATTTTTTTCTCTAATAGTTCTGCAATTGTCACCCTGTATGTCAGCTTCCTGTGAATACGGCAGAAAGGGGAAGAGGGAAATTTCCACATCATACTCATCATGAAGACGTAGAAAGAAGGAAAAAATTGTCTCCGAAAATGTTGAAACAAACATTCTGGCTCGGGTAGTCTCCTTGAGTTTGCTACCGGATCCTAAATTCAACATGACTGCATATTTCGGCGATCGATCAGTGTGCCATCTTCAGGAGAACGCTGCTGCTTCTGGTGCTGAGTCCCGCTGAAAACCGATCCCAAGGCTGCGGGTCAACATCCAGACCTCCGTACGGTACATGGCGCATGCGCCGCTCACCACAGTTGCTGCCCTCGAGACTGGCTTGTAGCGTCGCCCTAGTAGAACACCACCCCAACGACGAAGGTTGGAACTTTAATAGTGACAAGTATTTATTTATAACACATACAAAAAAGGTACACTATGTGATCAAAAGTACCTAGACACCTGGCTGAAACTGACTTACGAAAATGGTTCAAATGGCTCTGAGCACTATCGGATTTAACATCAGTGGTCATCAGTCCCCTAGAACTTAGAACTACTTAAACCTAACTAACCTAAGGACATCATACGCATCCATGCCCGAGGCAGGATTCGAACCTGCGACCGTAGCAGTCACGCGGTTCCGGACTGAGCGCCTTAACCGCGAGACCACCGCGGCCGGCAAACTGACTTACAAGTTCGTGGCGGCCTCCATCGGCAATGCTGGAATTCAATATGGTGTTGGCCAAACCTTAGCCTTGATGACAGCTTCCACTCTCGCAAGCATACGTTCAATCAGGGTCTGAAAGGTTTCTTGAGGAATTACAGCCCATTATTCACGGAGTGCTGCATTGAGGAGAGGTATCGATGTCGGCGGGTGAGACCTGGCACGAAGTCGGCGTTCCAAAACATCCCAAAGGTGTTCTAAGGGATTCAGATCAGGGTACTGTGCAGGCCAGTCCATTACAGAGATGTTATTCATTTGTAACCACTCCACCACAGGCCGTGCATTATGAACAGCTGCTCGATCGTGTTGAAAGATGCAATCACCACCCCGAATTGCTCTTCAACAGTGGGAAGCAAGAAGGTGCTTAAAACATCAATGTAGGCCTGTTATGTGATAGTGCCACGCAAAACGACAATGGGTGCAAGCATCCTCCATGAAAAACACGACCCCCCATAACACCAACGCCTCCGAATTTTACTGTTGGCATTACACACGGTGGCAGACGACGTTCACAAGGCATTCGCCATACCCACACGCTGCCATCGGATGCCCAGATTGTGTACCGTGATTCGTCACTCCACACAACGTTTTTCCACTGTTCAATCGTTCAATCTTTACGCTCCTTACACCAAGCGAGGTGTCGTTTGGCATTTATCGGCGTGATGTGTGGTTTGTGAGCAGTCGCTCGACCATGAAATCCAAGTTTTTTCACCTCCCACCTAACTGTCGTAGCACTTGCAGTGGATCCTGATGCAGCTTGTAATTCCTGTGTGATGGTCTGGAGAGATGTCAGCGTATTACACATTACGACCGTCTTCAACTGTCAGCGGTCTCTGTCGACCAACACACGAACTCGGCCTGTACGCTTTTGTGCTGTACGCGTCGGTTCACGTTTCCACTTCACTATCACATCGGTAACACTGGACCTAGGGATGTTTAGGTGTGTGGAAATCTCGCGTACAGATGTATGACCACGTTCGAAGTCCGTGAGTTCCGCGGAGCGCCCCATTCTGGTCTCTCACGATGTCTAATGACCACTGTGGTCTCTGTTAAGGAGTACCTGGCAGTAGGTGGCAGCACAATGCACCTAATATGTGAAACGTATGTTTTTGGGGGTGTACGGATACATTTGATCATATAGTGAATATCTTTCAAAGCTTTTCTGTCCTTCAAACCAGTCACCAGTGTTGCATATAACCAGCTGCCAGCGATGTAGCAGTCGTAGGATATCTTTAACAGCGCTAGTTGTGTTTATAGTTCGAGTGGAGCAGTCTGAAGCGAATGCCGCGAAATGATTCCTTCATCTTGGGAATCAAGTTGAAGCTACATAAGCGTAAGTTTGGTGAGTGTGGTGGGTGGTACAGCACTTCCCAGCCCCATCGATGGAAAAAATCGGTCACAACTTGCACCATATACGCCCGAGCATTATCCTGCAAAATGATGGGCGGGCCCTGCAAAAAAGGTCGCCGCTTGTTTCTGTAAGCTGTTGGAACACAGCCTGGAGTGAACTTAGAGAAAGAAGCGGCGACATTTTCTGCAGGACTCGCCCGTTATTTTGCAGGGCAATGCTCGAGCGTATGTGGCGCAAATTGTGACCGATTTTTTCCATCGATCGGGCTGGGACGAGCGGTATTATCCACCTTACTTCTCGGACTTAAGCTTGTCCTGCCCACTCGTTTCCGATAGGGTGCCTAAAGGATGCTGCGTTCTCGGAATGCTATACAACAATTCGAGCAAATCACATTAATAGTTTTTATTACAATAAAGAAAATTGAGAATACTTAACTTTGAATTTGCAACGGTATCGCAAGCGATGGGCAGCGTAGAAGCAGTAAAAGTCGTTTGCTATATATAATGTCCATGTAAGCAGTTGATATGGACCACTGATAACTGCTATCGTAGTGTCAGCTTACAACTGAGCTGGTCTGCGAGTCCCGGTCTGGTAATGTCCTAATACCGTGAGGCCAAGGCTGGCAGGAGTGGCGGTTATATTCTCTTCTGCTAGAGAGCGCTCCTGCCGTGGTGCGGGCTATTGGCCGACGTCGTCTCTCAGCCTTCTTTGCTCTCGGGTCCTCATCTTAGTGACGGCGCTTGTCGAAACGCCGGAACAAACCTTATGTCACCTCAGCTTATTCCCAAGAGGAAGGAAGCATTTCGTGCCAATCACTTTAGAACTGTTTCACAGATTTGTCGGGAAATATACTTTGCCACTCGCACAATGAATAGAAATGACACAGCTAAGGGTGCCCTATGATTTCCGCATCGCTGGCAACTGATTAAACACAGTGCTGATGACTACTTTGAAGGACAATAAAACTTTGAAACTAGTATCTATTTTATACAATTTGTAAATAAATAGGTGACGTTATTAAAGTTCCAACTATGATATATAAAACACTCATCTAACACAGCCTGGCAGGCAGAGGACGTTGCGTTTTGATACGAGATAGTAGTCAAGTCCTGCTAAGAGGAAAATACTTGTCTTTATTAATAAAATCATCTGACAACCTAATTTCAATTGCTTCTTACTGTTCCAAAACCCGAGAGTACTGCTGACCATCAGACTCTCGTCAGATTTCATCCTGTGTCCCTCGTTTAAGCGATGTTCCACTGACGCCGACTTTGCAGGCAGTTGTAGCCTCGTGTGACGGAGATGTTCTTCGCACCTGTTCTGAACTGTACGAATCGAGCGGCCAGTGTAATCCTTCCCACATGTACAAGACGATGCACGACCGACGTAGTATGGCTTAACCGTCAATACGTCATATAAATAGTTTAAAAATGTATAGAATCCACAGTATACTCCAAATAGCTTTAATATATCATACAGGTAATCTATCTACACTCCTGGAAATGGAAAAAAGAACACATTGACACCGGTGTGTCAGACCCACCATACTTGCTCCGGACACTGCGAGAGGGCTGTACAAGCAATGATCACACGCACGGCACAGCGGACACACCAGGAACCGCGGCGTTGGCCGTCGAATGGCACTAGCTGCGCAGCATTTGTGCACCGCCGCCGTCAGTGTCAGCAAGTTTGCCGTGGCATACGGAGCTCCATCGCAGTCTTTAACACTGGTAGGATGCCGCGACAGCGTGGACGTGAACCGTATGTGCAGTTGACGGACTTTGAGCGAGGGCGTACAGTGGGCATGCGGGAGGCCGGGTGGACGTACCGCCGAATTGCTCAACACGTGGGGCGTGAGGTCTCCACAGTACATCGATGTTGTCGACAGTGGTCGGCGGAAGGTGCACGTGCCCGTCGACCTGGGACCGGACCGCAGCGACGCACGGATGCACGCCAAGACCGTAGGATCCTACGCAGTGCCGTTGGGGACCGCACCGCCACTTCCCAGCAAATTAGGGACACTGTTGCTCCTGGGGTATCGGCGAGGACCATTCGCAACCGTCTCCATGAAGCTGGGCTACGGTCCCGCACACCGTTAGGCCGTCTTCCGCTCACGCCCCAACATCGTGCAGCCCGCCTCCAGTGGTGTCGCGACAGGCGTGAATGGAGGGACGAATGGAGACGTGTCGTCTTCAGCGATGAGAGTCGCTTCTGCCTTGGTGCCAATGATGGTCGTATGCGTGTTTGGCGCCGTGCAGGTGAGCGCCACAATCAGGACTGCATACGACCGAGGCACACAGGGCCAACACCCGGCATCATGGTGTGGGGAGCGATCTCCTACACTGGCCGTACACCTCTGGTGATCGTCGAGGGGACACTGAATAGTGCACGGTACATCCAAACCGTCATCGAACCCATCGTTCTCCATTCCTAGACCGGAAAGGGAACTTGCTGTTCCAACAGGACAATGCACGTCCGCATGTATCCCGTGCCACCCAACGTGCTCTAGAAGGTGTAAGTCAACTACCCTGCCCAGCAAGATCTCCGGATCTGTCCCCCATTGAGCATGTTTGGGACTGGATGAAGCGTCGTCTCATGCGGTCTGCACGTTCAGCACGAACGCTGGTCCAAGTGAGGCGCCATGTGGAAATGGCATGGCAAGCCGTTCCACAGGACTACATCCAGCATCTCTACGATCGTCTCCATGGGAGAATAGCAGCCTGCAATGCTGCGAAAGGTGGATATATACTGTACTAGTGCCGACATTGTGCATGCTCTGTTGCCTGTGTCTATGTGTCTGTGGTTCTGTCAGTGTGATCATGTGATGTATCGGACCCCAGGAATGTGTCAATAAAGTTTCCCCTTCCTGGGACAATGAATTCACGGTGTTCTTATTTCAATTTCCAGGAGTGTATCTATCTATATCCGAATCCCGCTCCAGCTACTGCCGGGTGTAGTATTCTAAATATAGACAAATCGTGCAGAAAACGTAACTAAAAAAATGGTTCTGATGGCTCCAAGCACTGTGGGACTTAACGTCTGAGGACATCAGTCTCCTAGAACTTAGAACTACGTAAACCTAACTAACCTAAGGACATCACACACATCCATGCCCGGGGCAGGATTCAAATCTGAGACCGTTGCCTAGAAACGCTCGGCCACTCCGAGTGAATTTTCTGAAATCTTTAATTCTGAATTCTGGAATCTTTAATTCTAACATATTTGTTTTATGCAAAAAATTGTTTGAGCTAGAGATTTGAAATTTTTTGTGTCATTTCAGGTTACCATTTGGAGAAAAGTAGAGTGCACACACCAGCCTATTATCACCAGGAGGAAAAATATACCGTTATTAATTATAAAAAATTACCTTAATTTTGATTGTCTAGTTTATGTATTTGTAGTATAGAAACTATTGATTGAATTCATTTGATTGTAGTCTACTTTTTAGATAATAGTGTCATAAATGTGTGCACAAAGTTTTAAGCAACAAGTAGTTAATAAGTCCATAGACTTCAAACATAGAGTGGCAGGAAAAATTTTAATTTACTGACTGACATAAATGTTTATATAATAAAGTTTATATCAAAGCTATTCTGATTATTCTTACACCAAAACCTTCGTCCTTAAAACACTTCCAGTTTCTTAAAATTTCTTTATATTCAGAGTTCAAATTATGTAGTTAGACCCCCGTAAACTTTATGAAAATTCTTACTGTTTTTCCAGCCGTTCACTGCCGAGTTACCTTAAATCGCGCAAATTTTCAGTGAATCACTCACACGCTTTCAGTCTACCCAATTTATTAAAAATTACAGATAGACCAGAAATAATTGTGGAAGAAATGCAGGAATATCTTAGCCGCTGAATTTAGCGGAGCAGATACACTAGCCCTTCTTCCACTCACGCCACAACATCGACGTGCACGGTTCGATTGGTGCTGTCAGTTGATCACTTCGAAGATAGAATGGCGCGCCGTGATCTTAGCGATGAAAGCAGATCCTGCCCGCTCGCGAGTGATAGTCGTTTCCGCGCACGGCGTAGACCTCTTGAGCGCTGTCTGGGGTGCGATAAGCTACCATTCTTGTTCACATTTGGTGTTTCTGTAGGGGACGGTAACCAGCGCTCGGTATGTGCAGAATGTGGTTAAACTCGTTTTTTGCTTTTCTTGCAACAGGGAGGTGATGTGTTGTTCCATCAGGATAACGCTCGCCCACAACCGCCCATGAAACTCGATGAGATGTACAAGACGCGAAGCAACGTCCCTGGCCAGCACGATCTCCGGACTTGTCTCCAATCGAGCACGTGAACAACTCTTACAGAACTACGTGAACAGGTTGGGCGTGCGTGGAATAACGTATCCCAGCTCAATATTCCCCACCTCTACGATCGAACGAATGCCAGAGTCAGCGCGTGCATTGCCGCCCGTGAAGGCTACACTACGTGTTTCAACACGGGTCGATACCTGGTACCTCAAAACCGCTTGTGCTATTCATCTGTAAATGTAATTATTTCGTGCACTCCATATGCACTGTTGCAGCGATAAATCTTGAGTGAGTTGGAAACCTCTAGACGGAATCAAATGTTCAAGTGTGTGTGAAATCTTATCGGACTTAACTGCTAAGGTCATCAGTCCCTAAGCTTACACACTACTTAACCTAAACTATCCTAAGGACAAACACACGCTCCCATGCCCGAGGGAAGAGTCGAACCTCCGCCGGGACCAGCCGTCTAGACGGATGTACTAATTTTGTATATATAGATATACAACGGAAAATCCGGGCTGGAGTGTAACAATATTATGAAAGGAATAGTTGCTACTCACCATATATCGGGGATCTAAGTCGCAGATAGCCACAACAAAAAGAATGTCAGAAAATGAGCTTTCTGCCAATAAGGCCTTCGTCGGAGATAGAACACACACACACACACACACTCATACACAAACGCAGCTGAGACACACATGACCGCTGTCTGTGGCTGCTGAGGCTACGGCAGCCAGAAACTGCGGTCATGTGTATCAGCTGCGTTTACGTAAGTGTGTGTGTGTGTGTGTGTGTGTGTGTGTGTGTGTGTGCTATTTCCGGCGAAGGCCTTGTTGGATGAAAGCTCATTTTTAGAGAATCTTCTCTTTGTACCTATCTTCGACTCAGCTACTCAGCATCTCCGCAATATGGTGATTAGCAACTATCCTTTTCATAATGTATATGAGTCTAGTGATTTATTGCGAAACATATACTCAAACAACAACTTGTATTCATGTGTGAGTGATTTACGTTTGTTGATATGTATGTCGCGGCACCAAGCGCTAATTTTCTGCTGATCATTCTAACCGTCCCAGCAGCTCTCGTGGAAGATTAGCTCCCTATAAGAGCGAATATGGTGTGCCAGCGACGCTAGAAGGATGCCCACTCTGCTTACAAATTGCTTATGTGCAGTATGAGTTGTATCACCTCAGTTATCTGCTCACACACTGAAAATATTCGGGAACTGTCTTCATCCACAAGGATATCACAAGAGGCTCATAAAACAGTGACCACCACATTTCCGTAGCCTTACTAACCACAAGGATAACGTCAACATTTTGTGTTTCGAATAGAACTAAAGTGGTAGTGGGCTCTGTGATAGACGCCCCAAATCTGAAAAATCAGCGATATGACTATTTCATAGATTAAGGAGCTGAAATTAATTAAAAATTTGGCGTCTTCTGTTGCTCTTGTAGTGGAACGGATGCTGACTGGCACCACAAAAATGTTTTGCCAATCACAGAGAAACACTCACCGCTGACGTAAGGAATACCATGTAAGTTTGATGTATTACTTCAGAAGGTAGGAATAAAGTGCAATCCCTGTCGTTTACTCATTACCTTTAGAGCAGATTGAAGTATCTAATGGAAGTACGTAATAGAACAAATTTGAAAATAGGAAATAGTAAGTAATCAACACATCGGACAATGAAGTCGCGGAATTTTTGTATTTTAGGCGGTTGAAGACAACGATGTAATGAAAATATATACACCGAATAATAAAAATGATCCCACGTGCTTTTCGTAGAGCAGATTTTTCGAACCTAACAGACCGAAAAAGGATCTTTAGAATCTGTTTGTTATCATTTTTGACTTGAGGAGGTGAAGCATGGCTTTTAATGAGAAAAATTATTAAAACTCTGAGAGTTAGTCACCGCTCGATAATGAGATCCATGTTGCGAATAACGAGGAGAGGCAGGAAAACGAAATAATTGTTTAGAGAACATGCTGGAGCCGACAATGTATTTATGAATGCAGCCGAGGTGGACGGGAAATGTTGCCAGGCGATTGGATGGTAGACGCACCAAGGCGGTTCTTGGCTGGATTAAACGAAGTAAGAAAAGGCCGAGACGGCGACCTGATCGAAGTTAGGAGGTGTTATTAGAAAACATGCAGGAGCGTGAGGCATACATAGACCGTCATACATGGAGAAGCGCGGAGGACTTCTTCATTCAGAAACGGACTTCTAATCAGCAATTATGATACATACCATTTCTTTTTCTTTCGCGCTTCTTTCGGTTTCTTTGCTACTAGGACACAGAACTTGAATATGAGGCGCTACTTTTGTCAGCCGCTCTTTGCAGCTAATAGGCTCTCAGCCGTTAAAGACTGCTTCTGACGTCTGCAATTACGCCGACGAGGCGTGTCGAGCCCATCTCTCGCCTGAGAGCTGTTATTTATGTGCGGACTGAATCACAACCCCTTCTGATGGATTCCTTCTTCCTCTCTCTTTCGTATTAGGCGCTAAAAATTAACCGTATTCGTCAGCTCTGAAAACCGTTCTCGACGACGGTGCGCTGTTCCATTTTGAGTATGGACGATCCTAGAAGGGGTTCGCAGCTTTGAGAAATTCCTCACTGAGAGCTCAGAATAACGGTAATCGTGCGCTGGCCGCTAACAAAAGAGAGGTGATATCGACCCGATAAACAGCGGAGATGTGCATTACGAGACACAATAGAATACGGCGCTTTTCCCCGGAATTCGTTCGATAGTCGGTGCCGTGACAGCGCCACATCTGTCTTGCCATTGTTTCCGGACTGATGAAACCACTTAGCGGGCTACTTTCCGTATTCCACCGACATCTCTGGCATCATTACCCGGCAGAATCTCTATCTTATCGCGATGTTTAAACCTGACGCTCGCATTAGTCTTCTCATGTTTGTGATCGCACTAGAAAATAACGTTCCACTTCCGCAGAACATCGCCTGCCCGTTCGTAATATAATTAATTAATGACAAGATTTCTCGAAACGGCTCTTATAATTTTGCTGCAGATGTCGTGCGATAAATTATTCGCGAACAAAGAACTAGGGCTAGTAGAAATTTGTTGATTTTATGTCAGTGTAATTTTCCTGCTTCGTGTACCCTTCGCGTTTTGATGTGCCACAACTAAACAGCACACATCCGTTATATAGTAGGATGTATAATTCGTTGTCTGAAACACGATTATTTTAGCTACTTCTCGCCAAACAGACATTTATTCCGTGTAGATTCTTTTCCAATAGAATGAAGTGCAACAACAATGTTGTACCAATAATGAAATTAGGAGAAGTGAAATTAATTAATAAGTCGAAATTTAAATCATTTGTACAGCGAATGGAAGTGTTTCATCGAGGAGGATAAATGACATGAGTAATTAACTAAGAGAGAGAAACAGATCGAAATGAATCTAGACTGCAGATACGCAGAAATATTATGAAAACATCTCTTTTTAAGTAAGTAATAATCAGGAAGCAAATTGAAACATAGTGTTCAGCTGGACTGACCACACTGTTTAATCAACAGTACTGGAAATAAAAAAGTGAAACAGAAAATAAGGGAACTGATTGAAAAAATGGTTCAAATGGCTCTGAATACTATAGGACTTAACTTCAGAGGTCATTAGTTCCCTAGAACTTAGAACTACTTAAACCTAACTAACCTAAGGTCATCACACACATCCATGCCCGAGGCAGGATTCGAACCTGCGACCGTAGCGGTCGTGCGGTTCTAGACTATAGCGCCTAGAACCGCTCGGCCACCCCGGCCGGCGAACTGGTTGAATATGTGCTTTGGGGTACTACGTACACTATCTGATCAGAAGTATTCGGACAACTGTTATTGAACATTAATATGGGGTGTGTTCACCCTTCGCTATATAACGATATGAACTCTTTTGAGAGCACTTTCAATGAGATGTCTGAATGTCCATGGCAGCCCATGCTTCCGCAAGAGCCAAAGCCAGAGAATGTAGTGATGAAGGACTCTGGCGTCTGGAGCGAAGTCGACGTTCTAACTCACCCCAAATATGTTCCATTGGTTCCGAATCGGGATTCTTGGCAAACAGGCCATTTGAGTAACGACAGTGTTTACAAATCATTGCTTCACAGACGCTGCTTTATGACAGGGTGCATTATCGTGCTAATACGAACATTAATTGTATCCAAACTGTTCTTCTAGTTCACAACGCTGTAAAGTGTGTTGATATATTTCTGCATTTAAAGTTTTCTTAAGCGAAATAAGAGGACCACACTCTAACCGCGAGAGATATCCTGTAACCTTAACGTGACTTACTCCATACCTAACTGTTGGCAGTAGGAAGGTAACGTTCTCTAGGCATTTTCCAATTACAAATCCTTCCAATATATTACCACAAAGTGTAGCGTGATTCATAACTCCAAATCACTCACTTCCTGTTATTCACTGTGCAGTGGCGTCGCTCTTTACACAAGTGCAAGAGTCGCTGAGCACTAACTACAAAAATGTGTTGCTCCACCTTTGTATCGCCATTCTTTCTAATCCCTATGCACAGTCACCATGCCAACTGAACTGCTAGTAGCACTTCGAAACCGGACGATTACTTCCGCTGGTTTCATGCGCTTTTTTACAACCACCATCCGCAATGCTCGACGGTCCCTCAGAGTGTGTATATGAAGTCTGCCTAGTTTGGTTTAGCTGTGTGCTCCACCTCACAACACATCACAAATCCCTGATGGATTTGTTACCAGGTAACATCCAGTGAGTATTCCACGTTCGATGTCACTGAGCTCTCAAGACTGATCCGGTCTGCTGTTACTGCTTCCCTATTGACAACACAGCAGTCACCACATCGTTTTATACTGACATGTAGTGGTCAATTCCCAATTACGTAGAGGTAGGTATCCGGATATTTTTGATCAGATAGTGTGGTAGTGGCGGCGAAGTGTTGGAAGTACACGTTTCGTATTTTTCTAGGAACTGCTTGGAATGGAAGGCGTAATTATGACTGCGATTAAAATGAAATGGATGTGTGCAGAATGAGATGGGTAAAGGTGGACCGAGGAAATTATTTGCTGTATTTCAGGATATAAGAAAGGATCGATAAATGACCTCATTGAAGACACATAGAAGACACTAGAAATACGTAGTAGAGGCATGGATAGGTACAGATGAAGAGCGTAATAAACGCGGACCTCTGGAGTAGCCCATTATCCAGCAGTGGATGGGTGTGCGTCACGATGACGATATTTATGATGATGAATCTCACTTTCAGAACCGTTATAAGCTTCAAAATTCCTTCATTTTAATTTTCCTTGTTTATTTATTCGATCTTTTTAAGGCAGCCATGCTGCTTTTTACAGAATACAGAGCAATTTTAATTTTTACGCCTGAGACATATATTCCTTTAAATAAGAAGTGATGCCATTTCGTGACTGATCAAGCTCGATTTGAATGATGCTAGTTTTATTCGAAACAAAATTTACTATAAAAAGAGAAAAAGAAGGAAATAGACAAAGATATGTAAGACAAGGATAAAAGTGTGTCTAAGAATTTGGCCGATAAGTTTGGATCCACTGTATTTAGCAGTGAACAGAAACTCTGTGAGTGGTAAAAGAGGTGAGTGACCATTATTTCGTATGTCACATCGTAATAAACTAACTGGTGTTGTTTTGAAAGGCGATAAAATAAAAATGTCATAGATGTAAATTTGTAATATACATGTGCATAATGTTTGCCGTCTGAAATACGGACAGTAAGTCATAGGTTTAACAAGTAAGTTAACATTGTTACGGCAGATCAAGTAACTTTAATGAATGCTGCACTACACATCAAAGTGGAACACAATTTTCCAACAAAGTCACCAAGTCACTGGAAACAACGCTCGGAAAGCTCTACCAACCGTTCATTTTCTCGACGATAGACATCCGCTCCTTGGTAACGGAACCATTCAGGAACCGATGTCTGATAGTTCTCATCTCTAGAAAATCCCTTTCCACCGAGATGTTGTTTCAGCTCGCCGAAAAGCTGGAAATGGCATGGTGCGAGATCTGGACTTCCTGATCAGGATCACCCAAGTGTGAGCGGCCTTGCTCAAATTCTTGGCAACATTTCACTGTCGCTGGATGCGACATTTTATTTGGTTCATATACCGCCACAGTGTCAAGTAGAATCTGTGTGCAATTCAGACGCTTTTCCTGCAAGAATCGCACTGTCCCGTGTCTTCAACTCTCAAGTACGTTTCCGGTTGCCGCTTCATTTCACTCGCTGACTGGGATGAGCCTGTTATCCGCTATCAGCAGAACTGTGTCAGCAGGAAACCGGGAACAAGTACTCTCTTCTGACAATGTGCCACTCTTGTTGCGCAATTGTCTTGGCGTGAGAAGACATGTTTCACTTATTTTCTGAAGTCCCTGCATAGGTTTCTGTCGCGTACGCTCTGTGCGAGCTTCTGACCCGTGGCATATAATCCCCCGATATGAAATGAGCAAGAAGCTGCATTAATGTAAGTGGCCCACAGCTCTTGCTCTCTTACACTGACATTGTGAGTTAATTGGTGTTCTGATGTCCGTGCCCTATATCAAGCATTCTGTAGCGTACTGTTTCTCTCTTGAAAAGTCGTAGGTTTCAGTGTTCAGAGAAACCTGATCATTGCATACAAGTGTTGGATGATACCGAGGCGTGAGAGTCTGAAAACATTCTGTATTTCATAAGGCAAAAGGCATTCCCTGGGGCAAAAGGGTGCAAAACAACAGATACCGCTTTCTCACAAGCTCATATCAGAAAGAGTATTTTTTGTGGCACGCTTGTGTTTATACATATATACAGAAATTAAACCCCCGTATTTGTAAGGAAGTACTCCGCACTTCAGAGGAATAAATCGCTACCAATGAATGCTATTTCTCGTAGAAGATTTTAAAGTCATTCCAGAGGGAAGGGCTATATTCGTGAAGGACGGAAACATATGAAGATGGAGATTGCAAGGCAACAGCTAGCAACTTTGAAGACGAATTCTTCACGAAATAGTGCTTTACTTATTTTATTAAGAGCGAAAAAAATGGTTCAAATGGCTCTGAGCACTATGGCACTTAACATCTGAGGTCATCAGTTCCCTAGAACTTAGAACTACTTAAACCTAACTAACGTAAGGACATCACACACATCCATGCCCGAGGCAGGATTCGAAACTGCGACTGCAGCGGTCCCGCGGTTCCGGACTGTAGCGCCTAGAACCGCTCGGCCACTTCGGCCTGCCCAGGAGCGACAACTGATAAAGTTAAATATCAATGTAAGTAAGTAACTAAGTTTCTAATTTTTATGTTGAAATTCCATTCTTAGTTGACTACATTCTTGGAACAATTAACATAATACTAGCAGAGTAGAGAGAATGCTAGGGAAAAATGCAGGAGTCAATTAAGTGAAACTTCAAACTTTTCATATATTATAAAAACATTGAGACTGAAAACTTACCTTTACGCATACTCTGTTATTTCATATTCTTAAAAGTCGATAATTTTTCTTTACTTATGGTCTTATCTGTTAACTGCCTAGAAGAATTTTCAAACGTACAGTGAGGAATTCTGATGTCGGAGAATAAATAATATCAGTCAAACAAATCCATTCGCGGCACTTCACAATAAACTCTACTTCCGTGTAACTTTTTATGCAACATCTGCAGTCCATTTTTTAGGAGGACAGTAAAACTATTCTCTTTAGCCTCTATAAAAATGTTATGCAGTTGTCGGTAGAGACGCTATACGAGCCAAAGTGTTAATAACCAAAGTATAACAGAGAAACTGTTTCTCGTACTTAGGGGCTAAACAAACGCAATCGTATGTCTGGTTAATGACTTGTGCTGCAGTACACCCAGCTGCTGACGAAAGTAAACGACTGAAACATAAGGGCTGAAGAGACACTTCTGTCTGCTGCCTCCGTATTAGTTAGGTCTATGTACTAAACAGTATAAATCTTGTAAACCATCGCTACATTATATTCACTCATTCATCGGTAGGTAAACAATTATTCACTCTAACAAGTAGTTTATTTGAAAGCTCGCTATTTGGTCTTTATTTACCTTCAAATAAATGGAATTGTTGCTGCTACAAAATCCTCTTTGCATTTGTTTTATTATTACCGCAGTAGCGTATTCTCTGGCGACGAAACCTAGTGGATTCACTTCTCCCCTTGTTCCTTCGCTCATCTCGTATGAAATTTACCTTTGGAAACAGTATTAAACGAAAATGGTTTAATTAAACAGGCAATTTTTAATGTTCGTTTCTTTAGTTATTGTTTCATATCTCTTTCATGCTATTTCCTCGACAAGTGAGCGTCGTGCATTTCCGTGTCCTACATTTCTATGTACCTCGCACTAGCCTCACGGTCTCTTTCCGCATGTGTAAAATTGAAATACGGTAGTTTCATTTACTGGGACTTTTACTAAACGTAATAAGTACGTAAACCAAAATAAAATAATTAAATCCACTGACAAAGGCAAACTGAAAATTTAAATGCGTTCTAGTTTTTGTTGTGTTTTTCAAGTTATGATATTTATTTGCGTTATGTTGAGTGCCGACGCTATTACGTTTACTGAAATAAAATCTTTCTGAGCCTATCCCGGCGTGGTTGACATATAATATTTTTTCGCATATCCACCCTGGTTGATTGTTCCTTTGTAAGCGAAACGTTTCGACGATTAACCCAATCGTCTTCTACACATATCCTCTAACAAAGAAAATACTCCGTGACAATGCTGCACTCGGATAAGCAATGACTGCATGGTTGATGTTTAGATAAAATGACGGCCTGCTTTTAAAGGAATTGTAAGTGTAAATAAATAACAGGACTAATGCATGCCGATCCTGTGAAACGTTCAATTGTGTAAAGGTTTTACCTACATTGTATTACCTCCGGTCAAGCACATGACAGTTTCTAAGTGTACAGATTTCCAATGATGTTCAAGTTAAAATTTCTGTTATCCGCTTGCACACATTTATCATCTCCTATTGCCAACAAAAGAATTAACATTGGACGAAATATTTCCCATAAACGTTTATGACTCTTTCAAAAACAGATGAAAATGTCAGCGTGCGAACTACTACAGCCAGAATCTTTCTCACTAACATTATTTTTGTGGATAGTTCATTTTTTACAATGCTAAATGACGTAGTTAATCTTTGTGGACACCTGTACCGCTTGAATCAGGAGGAAAAGTACGTGCTGAGGGGTGACAATATTGCTGATTATAAAAAAAAACTTCATATAGACATATGTCCTATTCTGAATAATTTCCGGGGTGGAACACACTTAATGTAATTTTTGTACGTTCTTCTTGAATGACTCGAAAACTCCTCCCTCCATCGAAGACGCCTCGCAGTACAAAATTACATTAAATTTCCTACAAAAAAGGATCGCATTCATGTTTGCACTACGACTAATAGTTAGCGCGAAGGGGGCACGAGAATACTGAAAATCTCGTGCGACGTGTATGTGCTGCAGCTTAGGAAGTTTTTATTGCCAGTTTGAGGTAGTTTCCTTACTTGATATACGACAAGAATCCGGAATCATATTGTTCGTCTCACCTTCCACTACACTGCTGTGATACGTTGTAAACAGTGGAAGAATTTCAACAACACAGAAAATAAATAATAATGCACATTAAATGTTTTCTGTCTCGGAAACCATTTGGAATAGGACGTAAGTCCATACTAAGTTTGTTCACAATCACTAATACTATCACCCCTCAAAGCATGTACCTTTCCCCCTGACTCGCCCTGTATTTCTAAGTTGTTGGACTAATTTTAAAAAGTTTTGTAGCGGACATACCATTCGTATTTTCGCTATGAGAAAAGACTTTCTGTCTCGGATGAGCCCTCCTCCACACATTCTTCTCACAAAGTGCCACATTTTTTACCATTAGGTGACAAATACTCGTCTTAAAGGAAAAGAACAACATTGGTTACTGGACTGTTAACCCAAATCTCCTATCGTTTTCTTGTCATCCTGGAAATGCCTCCCACACAGTTGGTTTTTTTATACGATGAAAGAAGAAGGAGTTACGGGTCTAAAAGTCCGGTGAACATCTAGATTGGAACAAAAGTGAGTATCTAAAAGAGCGATTTTCCCGCTATCTTGTCGGTACCTGTTGGTGTTTTCCGGTAACGCTCTAACCATTATAGACTAGCACACCCTGGCATCCGGAAAATCTCAACGTCATCTTGCTCTGTTTTATCTCTGAAGCCTCTTCTTTTTGTAGAGACAATGGTAAGCCTTTGTTTTACTTGCTTTGCAACTTCATATCGGGATCGTAACGATGGAGCCAACTTACAGGCGTTGTACAGGAATATGGAAACACCACGAGATATACAAACTTGAAGACAAATGCAGATGGCAGCCAAGCCTGCACACTGCGCTGTGGCACTGGGAGTTGCAGTCGTGGTCCGGGCAATGTTCTGTCTGGCGATGAGTGAATTATGTCGGGGTCAGTGAGTCCGGAAAAGGGCAAATTTTCAGAGCTCGTATGATTGGTGTTTTGGTAATCGAGGTAGCCCAAGTGTTTGGTGCTTCAGAAGGCACCGTATCGAAGATTTATACCGTATACAGTAATAATAGAAAAATTCACCCGATAAGTTAAAACGTGGAAAAAAGAGCATGCTGAGTAATATCGATGAACGGTCGTTGAAGAGGATTTTGACGAAAAATAAGAGGACGACAACTGCAAAAGTCATTGCAGAACTGAATGTCACACACGCCAACCCTGTCAGCACCAAAACAACACGGAGGGAGCTACGTAATCAGAGAATTGCAGGGCGAACAGGATTTTCAAAACTACTCATTAGTGATGAAAATGACCGTAACAGGAAAACCTTGTGCCGAAACCACAAAACCGGTATTACGGAGCAGTGGAAGAATGTCATATGGTCGAATCCTTCTTGTTTCACACTGTTTCCAACTTCTGGTCGAGTTTAAGTCCCAATAGTGTCACAGGGCGGGCATTCGGTGATTTGGGCAGTCATATCATGGTATTCCATGGGGTCCATGGTTACTGTGTCACGGATTAAGTGAAAAGTTTGGCCGATTGGGCCCATCCTTTGGTGCAACGAGTGTCCGCCAATGGTGACGCTGTGGTCCACGATGACAGGGTCCCTGTTCACACAGCTCACATCGTCCAGGATTGGTTTTCTGAGAATGAGCATGCTGTATCGCATCTCACCTGGCCACCACACACCAGATCTCGATATTATTGAGACTTTGTGATCTGCTTTGTAGGTGCGTGGTCGCTGTCTACGTCCACAACTGTTATCATAACTTGTGACTAATTTGCTGGAAGACTGGCGTAAGGCTGCCTTGAAAACCATAAACGGCCAGTATTTATCCGTTACGAGATGACTGGAAGCTGTCTTCAATACCAACGGTTTTTCTACACCGTATTGGGCATAGTAATGCGTTGTGTTTTTGGTGTTTCCTTATTTTTGTCCGTGTATGTCTGTGGTGACGGTACGCAGAATCAGGCTTACAAAGCTGCTGAATCTGCGGTACAGCTCCGTTTTGGTGTCGTTTTGTTCCGGAGTGGACGTTTTGACTGTCCTGGAGGCGAAGAAATGAAATAACGCTGACTCAGAAAAAAACAGTCATGTGAAAGTGAGCTTATTTTATTGACACGCGATTTCTTGTAAATTGTAGATGCGAGCGAACAGGCTTCTTAGATTTCCGAAAGGCGTTCCATACCACAATGTCAATTAACAACCAACATTTGATCATACACACTCTTCCTAGATATGCGACTGGCAGGATGAATGACTGATGAATAAAACGCGATATACTATACTGGCCAACGAATGCTCAACAGAAACGCAAGGAACGCCTGCCGTAACCCCAAGGAAGCGAGATAGGATCTCTAGACCTCTAATACGCTCAGTATACATTAAAGGTTGATTAAATAGTATCAGAAGCGATAACAGACTGACGATGCCCATGTATACAAAAAAAAAGTGTGTGAAATCTTATGGGACTGAACTGCAGCGGCTAAGACGGCTCGGCTAATCCCGCGAGGCCCATAAATACAGAAAAGCATGATTTTAAGGAAATGCAGAAATATTTGATCAAAAATTACGCTTCGTGTCGTGAGTACCTTCTCTCGCTAAATATGGATAAAGGCAACGTAATGCCCATAACTAAGAGAAAGACCTATATAGTAAGCGATTACGAGATTAGTGGCAAATTTCTGGAGCCTGTCACGTCGTTTATAGCGGCAATACTAAGAAACAGTATGGAATGGGACTAACAACTGAAATAAGTATTGATGAAAGCGAATGGAAGAATTCGATTTGTTTGGAGGTTTCATGGAAAGTGCAGTGGAATTGTGAAGGAAGCACGAGAGAACAACTTACAACTTCTGGCACTTTGAAGATGTGCTGTAAGGATCGTAACAGCTCGGTTTAGATTATAGGAAAGTATAACAGAGGAGCTTCGGAAGGGAACAAATGTACATCCCGCGAAACCGTGCTAAGTTAACTTAGAGAATTGGTAGTCGAGGAAGACTATAATACTGTCTCACTCGCATATCTAACTTAGGTATCGTGAGGGGAAGAGATAAGGGCGGGTACCAACATGAATTTTCCTCATTTTATAATGAATCTACACTGGCTGACAAAGAAATGAAACTTCACAAATTGGGAGGAGTACGTGATGTTATTTTAGTGATTACAAAAGCGAGTCATACTTACAAAGAAGTTGTTAGTATGGGCCCAGTTACCAGTATGACGTTGCACCCACTCTGGCCTGGCTGCACGCTCTGATTCGGTTGGAAACGGTGTCATAAGGTCGTTGTACCCTCTCGAAAAGCAAGCTGGACCACAATTGTTGTAACTGGCGCTGGGACAGCTGAGCCTATTCCTAACGTGTTCTATTGGGGATCTTGCTGGCGACAGCACTACCTCAACAGAACATAGAGACGTGTGTCATGTGTGGACGAGCGCTGTCCTGTTGAAAACTGGCGCGAGGGTACTGTCGCATAAAAAATAACACATCAGAACGTAGGATGGCCGAAACGGACTGTTGTGGCGTCAGAGTTCCCTCAGCCATTACTAGCCGTGACCTGAATTCATACCAGACACCAGACGTAACACCAGCTGGCTCTCCAAAACATTGGAAGAATGGTACCTCTCCGCAGCTCGTCGTGACATTCGCCGAAGAATGTCATCCGCCATAATACAGAACCGCGCGATTCATCGCCGAACATAATACAATGCCACTCATCAGGAGTCCTTCATTTCCATTCCTGTTATTCTCTGACCAATGGTACGGGACGACACAGAAAGTTATAGAAAGCCCATTACTTGTTTCCGGATGACAGGCGCGTTTGGTAAGTGGTTAAGATGTGCTTCGTGCACAATACGGCGATTTTCCCTCGTGGTGGTTAGACACGACAAGTGTGCGTACCTACACGTTCCTTTATATTTCAGATCGGTCCACTGCCCCATCCGAATGCTCCGCAAATCCGGATATCACACGATAAGGCCAACCGGATAAATGGAGACCGACAGTGAATCCCCCATTGCAAACTCTGTAAGTCGTAACTGATGCCGCGTCATCTCCGTGTAATTCACAGTGGTCAGTCAGCATTTGACGCTGTCCACCCCACTACCAGACCTAATAACAAAACTAAAAATTAACAACATTAATGCGCTCTGGTGGCCTTTCTACCTCTTGTAGAGAACTGCAAGTCTAAGATTTACATACCAGCCGATGTTGTCTACATGTACGATGTTACGTTGACATCCGACCATGTCTTCTGAATGCTACCCTATTTTTTGTCATGCAGTGTATATATAGGGTGTCTCATGATTAATAGCGAAAATGTTGACCCCGATGGAATTATATGATAACAGAAGAAAAAACGTATCGGTAAAGATGGGTCTGCAAACGAGATGTTTTCGAAATAGTTGAGAATGTGTGGTTACGACGCGCCACTGACTTCAATAGACATGTATTTGAAACAGAAACTTTTCGACGAAATACCGATCAAATTGGGCTCCAGGTTCATCCACAGCAAAAAAAAAAGGTTCAAATGGCTCTGAGCACTATGGGACTTAACATCTGTGGTCATCAGTCTCCTAGAACGTAGAACTACTTAAACCTAACTAACCTAAGGACATCACACACATCCATGCCCGAGGCAGGATTCGAACCTGCGACCGTAGCAGTCTCGCGGTTCCGGACTGCGGGCCTAGAAACGCTAGACCACAACGGCCGGCTCCACGGCCCATGGGCGGTGAATATGGTACGTGCAGGATGGGGCACCAGCGCATTTTGTTGCTGTTCTCATGCGAGATCTAACTCGCCTATGTGGTCCAAGGAGGATAGGTCGAGCAGTGCCTGTACCTTTCCCTCCAGGGTCGCCTAGCTCAGTCCCACTACATTCTTCCGTCTGGCGCCATCGCAAAACTGAAGTGTACACCACTCCTGTTGATAAGGCTGAAGAACTGGGGCAGTGAATTATACAGTTTTGGCTACACTTACGAAATGATCGGAGAGTGTTTGAAAGCATCCGAAACGGAGACGAGTGCAACATCGCATCCAAATGCGAGGATGACACGTGGAAGAACTCCTCTAACAGGTATGAGTGTACAGTAATTTTTAACATGTAAATTTCTGAGGTGGGACTGTATTTCTTGATAATACAAGTCATGCGTGAAATTTGAAACCAATTAGATGGGCACATAATCGAAAAATTTTCGTTTCAAATGCAATTTTATTAACTAACATAACACTTTTTACTGAAGACAGTGGCGGCTGGGTTACCAGACTCGCTATGCCCTGTATACTGAAACAGTTTTTCTCCTGTTGTCGTATATTTTCACCCGTGCCAATTTCAGGAGGTAATTATGGCATATCCTGTATATGTAGAAACGCACGATCGGAATCAAAATTTTTTTTACTCACACATGACTAATCCGTATTTTCTCTTCCTGCGACTGGACATAAATGCGATAGCCTTCAACCATCAGAGCCGCTGTTATCGTAGAAACTGTTAGTTCTTCATTGTGAGCAGAGCGACCACTTCGATGATTATCTTTGGATTCTCGTTTGCTGACGTCACATAACAACAGTGATTTACTTTGGTCGATTGTCTCCACATTTTGCAACCAGCTAATGTTTAACTAACCACCTCTCCATATTGCATATCCTTTTGCTTTTTCATCCTACAGTCGATCTGCGAAGAAACAGCGCGGTAAAATTTTAGCAGTGAAATCAATTGGGACTGCGACTCCTATACAATCAATTATTCTTCATTATTGCTCCCAATACTCCATACGACCAGTCATATCGATAGTTTTTACATGTAAGCCGTGTGACTGAGGTGTTCAGTCTCTGCGTTATCGAGCTGTTCGGAGCGTCTGAACATAGGTGCATTCGCGAGATCTTGGTATAGCGAGTGAGCTTAACACGCAGCTGAGTTGTAGCGGCTCGTATGTCACGGATATAGCCCATGCGTCAATCACGCGTACTCAAACACCGTTCCTACGGTGACAGCAGTTTCGTTACTCCATCCGCAAAAAGTTACTGAGCACAAATCATTTCACTACAAATCACCGCCCTCGTGTTTGTCTCTACTACGCCACGCCTTTCGTCTAGCGCGAGCAATCTGAGGTGATGGTTGTTTCCCTTCGACTCTCCAAAACTTTCGACTTTTTGTGTGTTTTTATTTGTGAAGAACTGTGTGGCAAGTTGCCTCAGTACTAAATAAGGTGGATCATTTACGTATTTATAAACAGAAAACTTGCACCTCTGTAATGCACCGTGACGTTGTTTCCTGATGATACTGTTTATGCGCGCAACACTCAACGCCAGATAACTGTAGCGAAATTCTGGAAGATTGAAGAGAATCGACACTTCTTGCAGGCACTGGCAAATCTTAAAATAAAAAAAAAATGTAACTTCTTGCTCATAAATAGGTGGGAAGATCCATTTATTGGCGGAAACAGTAAAAACCGTAAAATTTGTTGGAATATGCGTCAGGAGCAACCTACAGCGGAATGGCCACTTAAAACTAGTCGCAGAAAAAGTAGATAAAAAACTGAGATTCACTGGAAGGGGTTGGCAGATGAAAGTGCTAATCCACTATTGTGAGACACTGCAAGTTACTTGTTTTATTAAATTAAGAAACAAGGTGTTAAATTCAATAAGGCAGAAGGAATTGTGTAGTAGACGTACCTTTCTACCAGTACATAACGCACTGTTTGTTAGAGCATGTGGTGTATTCGGAAACACAACTGTAACGACCCGGCGCTGAAATCACGTAGTGATCACAAGGTCGAACGAAGAATGGTCCGCCGGCCCCGGAGTGGCCGAGCGGTTCTAGGCGCTTCAGTCTGATGTCCTTACTATTTTTTGAAGAGTGGTCCAGCGCTCACCCGGGGGCGTCAGTGATACAGCGATATTTGCTGTAACATTTATTGGTCGATAAGGGTTTACCAAGATATAATTGTCTTCAGAGCTGCAAGCAACGGCCGGATGAGGAGGCACGTGCCGCTAAGGAACGTTGGCGCCTCATCATCGTGTGGTGACGTCGACGCCGCAAATCAGTGGTGCGGCCGATTACTGTGGTGGAGAGAGAAAGGCGTGACCCTCCCACACGTACCGCGACTACCACGTCAGACAGCCCGTTGTGCGCCCGGATGGAGAGTGCTGATTGTGTTCCAGGTCGGTGCTCGTCGTGAAGACGAGGTCCTAGTCTGCCACCTGGGGTCGACCGAGACCGCAGCAGATGCTAACGAGATGCGGCGCCGGCGCGCGCGAAGTGCAGTGAGCCAGTAGTGGAAGAGGACTCGCCGATCACCGGCCTTGCCCCAGTAGGAGGCGGCTGTGGGATGCATCAGGCTGCCTGCCTCTCGCTGTTGGAGTCAGCAAGCAAGTAGCAGCTCACCATCATTGACAAGCGTGTCGTGGTTTCACTGAAACTCAACAGACCGACGTTCTAGCGATACAGACAGAACGGCAGCTCTAAAGCCTCCCTATTTAAAGCGTCAAGCCTGTGTCTGTGGCGTAGTGGTTCTAGTTGTAAGAGCACATTTCTGCTTGCCACAGTGTGGGAATTTCAATAATGACTCTGGGTTGCTGAGCTCGGTTCTTTCTGTCTACGTTTGACTTTGTAGTGGCGCTCGGTCGATGAAGTTACTTAGTATTACCTCACTGTGCCCTGATAAGTAGCACAACTGAGGTTGTATTTCTGACTGCCATGTTCCGAGGTCTGTTGCAGAGGTGGTATGGCATGTTGACATAGCGATTGGAACACTTACTCTGTTCCGAGCTCACCTTAGAACGTTAACAAAATTTTTAGCCTACCCAATAAAATGATTCTGCTGTGGAATACAAAAGATGCTGTGATCACACTAACCCTTTCTGAATTGAGGGCTGCCATTGTCTTCCAACAATCCTTCAATTTATCGAAGAAGTTGATGACTTACAAACCCTCGCTGAGTCAATTCTTGAGCATTACTCGTTAGTCTGGTATTCTTGACAGATAGCATTAATTGAAGAGACAGAGAGACTCCAAAGAGTGTTTCAGAACGTCACAGAGACGCTCATCTAGTTCCAGAGACACACCCTGTGAGATACTTCAACAGTAGAACTCTGCGAGTGTACCTTCCGATTAGTCTGAGACAGCATATTAATTTCTACCGCATATGAGCTTACATCCTGCGAGTTGTGCATGGCAGGAAATTCAGAGACCGCACGGAGGCTTACCGACCGTCGAACCTTCCGCAAAAGGAACAGAGAAGTGAGAAATAATAAGTGGTGCTCTTAGTACCCTCCACTGCACAAGAGCAGCATGCGGCAAGTTCTACGTGTCACATTGGCGTAGTGCACCAGCTACGTATTTGGTACTTAGAAGAAGTGGTTGACATGGTAGGATAGCATCCATAAAGTGTCCATTAACGGACTACAAGAAACAATGCCCTGTTATTAGCCAGACAGAGGAAGAAACGTGATGTGCCAACTAGAAGATGGATACAACTGATGCAAGCTGAACTAACAATAAGATCTACTGCTTGGTGGAAGAAGACGAACAGTGATAAGAAATTAGTCACGTATTTTCCGCACAGAAGTACATTAAATTTCTGTAGCGGTACAGTTATTTTTCTGCGAATATCACGACCAGTTGTTCAGTTAGCTGTGCATTTCTTATACTAAATGCTGATTGTATCGAAATGTTATCGTTTCAATCGTTTTTACTGTCAGCTAAATTGTACCCACATTCTTCTAGATCAACTGCCAAAATATATCTATTCCTGCATGTTCCACTGCCTCGTTATTGCAACTACGTCTTGTTCTAGCATTCAAGAAGATAGGATACAAAGAGAGAAGGTTAGACTTCATCAATTTTAGTTGAACAAGGAAGCCGCCCTGTCTGTATTGAATGAACTGTAGCAAAGTTCATTTGCAGTTCTTCACGGGACCGGAGTGCCTTAATCTTAATGTCACTCCACCGGAAGATGATCCTCTTCCTTATCTGTGCGGCCAGCGTGTCTGGATAATTGATGAGCCACCTACATGAAGAGTAGCGACTGTAGTGTGGAAACAGTCACCTTACCCTTCCCTACTTGCGTCCAGTGGCGCTGTAGGCAAGGCTCGCAGTGAGCCTGGCCGCAGAGTTTAGTTTAATTTCTCCAGAATATGAGATCAGTATCTTCAACACAAGGAAGATAAAGCCACACTTACAGCATTTCTAGATTTAGAAAAATCTCTGAAGACTGTTGACTGGAATTGATCCCTTAAAGGCCGGCCGGGCTGGCTGAGAAGTTCTAGGCGCATCAGCATGGAACCGCGCGACCGCTACGGTAGTAGGTTCGAATCCTGCCTCGGAAATGGATGTGTGTGATGTCCTTAGGTTAGTTAGGTTTAAGTAGTTCTAAGTTCTATTGGACTGATGACCTCAGATGTTAAGTCCCATAGTGCCCAGAGCCATTTGAACTAGTTTTTGATCCCTTAAAATTCTGAATCTATCAGGGATAGAATGCAGGGAGCGAAAGATATCTTCAACTTGTGCAGATACCATATAAGAGTCGGACATAAAAGACAGGAAGCAGACGAAAAAGTAATGTGAGACAGGGCTATACTCTAGTCCGCATGTTAATAAATCTGAACTCAGATAGAAAAGTTAAGAAAAAATTAGGAAATTCTTAATCTGTATAGTCGTAAGGCCGTTTGAACCGCCGCCTTCTGAAATGCGACGGCAAAAGTAAAGAGGATATAAAATGTATGCGTCAAAAAGTTAAATGTGCGTAAGTATGTCGAAGTCTCTTTAGAAAGTATTTTCCTAGTGTGGAAGTGAAACGTGTGTGTGTGGAATCTAATGGGACTTAACTGCTAGGGTCATTAGTCCCTAATCTCACACACTACTTAACATAAATCATCCTAAGGACAAACACACACACCCATGCCCGAGGGAGGACTCGAACCTCCGCCGGGACCAGCCGCACAGTCCATGACTGCAGCGCCTGAGACCGCTCGGCTAATCCCGCGCGGCGAAGGGAAACGTGGAAGACAAATTGTGAGAATATAAGCGTTTGGAATATAGTATTAAAATACATTCTACAGTTTAGATGGAGACATCCCGTAAATAATGAAGAGGTACGGCAACGAATGGAATAGAAAAGGGCTTTACGGTACAACTTGATCAAAAAAGGCTCGGCTGATAGGAAACATTCTGAGGCATCAAGAAACAGTCACTTTAATTGTGGAATGATATGTGGATCATAAAATTTGTAGAGACCAACGTCTGAGTACAGGAAATTGGTTCAGATGATTGTAGGTCGCAGTAAGCAGTCACTAGATTAAATCTGACCAAACTTCTTTTATGGCCTGTTTTAACGGCTTCTGGAATGTAATTTACTTTTTCGAACCAATTCTGCTGCAGTGAAGTTTGAACCTAAAACATAGAACCTACCAGCTTTATCGCTCTTTGTGAATAGCCTGTGCTGGGTAGAGACGTAGAGCAAATAACAGAAAATCTATCGTGCGCCTGACGGCTTACTTACTGGCCTGTTTCCACGTGATGGAGAGTACGCAGTATGGCGGTATGACCGCTCGTTCACTCATTTCTCTCCAGTCTACCTAACATTAGCATCCAGGTTCAAGCAGTGGCTCTGGAGACTCAGCGAACGCTTTATCATCATGATCTCACACAGTATCCGAAGTGTTACCGTTTCTGAGGCACCGTTCCGAGTCAAGTGCGATACTCGTAAATGAGGCGTTATTTATTTGTTTATTGCTGGTATAGTACAGATCTGCTACCTAGGAACCAAATCAGACAGTAACTCTTTACCGTATGTCAGTGTCTGTGCAGTGTCTGTGTTTGCTTCAAAAAATAAATATGTTCGAAATATTACATGAGAATGCAGATGGTTACGGGACTGCAGTCGATATATTCAAAACGTTTTAACAAAAAATACTTGAAAAAGGTATGTGATATATATATATATATATATATATATATATATATATATATATATATATATATATATATTAAAAAGATAATATATAATTAAAAGATAATAAAAGATAATATATAACTACCACACGCCGAAAACAATATGCAGCTATTTCCTTGTAACATTTTATTTGTTGTTCAACAGAGAGATAATGAGAACCTATAGATGACAATGAAACATCACTGAAAAGTATGAGCTCTAAAATGCATATCTCACGGGTTATGAGCACTTTTTCATCCTCGTTACTGTGAAACACATCTGTTCTTCTCTTCTACTGCAAGGTAATTGCTTTCTATATTTTGGGAGGACGCAGTATGGACCAAAACTAGGAGGAAAATCCAGTAAATATAGGTACGAGCACTTGTTCATCTTCGTCACTGCAAAACACATCTCTTCAACTGAACAGGGCCTCATTGCTCTTAAAGTATACACCCTAGAGCCCACGTTACTGGAATTATTTTCTAGTTTTGATCGACACTATCTCCTCCCAGAATATGGAAAACAAGAAGAAGAGATGTGTTTCACAGTATCGAGGATGAACAAGAGCTCATACTTCTTGAGATTTGCATTTTAGAGCCCATGCTTACTGTACAGTTTTTCTTGTTTTGATGTAAGGTATCTGTTCGCAAATTTTTAAAACGTCATTCAAATGGTTCAAATGGCTCTGAGCACTATGGGACTTAACATCTGAGGTCATCAGTCCCCTAGAACTTAGAACTACTTATTCCTAATTAACCTAAGGACGTCATACACAACCATGCCTGAGGAATGATTCGAACCTGCGACCGTAGCGGTCGAGCGGTTCCAGACTGAAGCCCCTAGAACCGCTCGGTCACCGCGGCCGGCTATCCGTGTTCCTATAGCAGCACCGGCCGGCTAAAACGTCATTACGAAACACCTTAACTAAGCGGTTGTTGACGTAATAAATAATTATACAAAGGTTTTATACTTCCAGTTGGCAATATGTCAGTTTTAAATAAAGCTTTGTTTGCCCAAGGTAGAATCCTTTCAAGACATATGTGTAAGTTTCTGTGTGCTCTATCCTCACTACTAAGAAATTAACCTCTCGATACTTGCTTTTGCTTGAATCCTAGTTTACACACGATGAAGTTTACTAAGAATAGCCTAATACATATTACTGTTGCTTTCTGTCTAACGTTTTCAAATTTTATGGCTGGTCTTTACTCCAAAAATGATACCGCCAGGTTTGAAGCCTGTGAAATCCGGAAGACCTTGGCCAGATTAAAGTGTCAAAAACTCGAAAGCTCTACACTTTCCTAAAAATTAACGATGATCTATAATCTCACTTTGTGCCCCCATCGGGCACTGAATTTACCTCCATGACTCCAAAAAGCGTACAGCGTACTTATTACGTCGTCGTCGGAGGACAGTCCCGAGGTCAACAGGATTATAGCTCATGGCATCAGCACCATATGTCTACCACATAAACGTCGCTCATATTTATTTACGTCATGGATTCTTTATGATACCTGTTTCCTCTCTCCACTGAAGATCTAAACTGTGTCACAGAGATTCAGTGAAGACAGTTACAGCCCATGTTTGAGATCTTTCATATACAGTGCCGTGTCTGAAATACGTAAATACAGTGTCGAACGACATGACCCGGTGAAGTAGGAACTGCACAGTTAGAACTAGCGTTAAGTCGACAGCCGGTTCTTTCCAGTAACGTGGGGTGCTACAAGTTATTAAAGGAAAAAACTGTTAAGAGGATATAGCGGATATTGTCCTCACTCCATGAAAACATAGATGCAACAGGTAAATTTGGGCACTTGAACAGCAATCATGTTTCATTTACCCATCTCTTCGCAGGTTTTTCATGTAGCTAAGCAACCGAGCAGTAAAAGTTCCGTTTATTTATCGAAGTCCTTGGCGGCAGCTCCATACCTGTGAAACGGGGATTAAACTGCGAGTTTTTACTCAGTGCCACTACGAAGACGTACTTGATGGAGACAACTGTCCAGACTTGGTGTTTTGAGCAAATTCAGAGCTGCTTGATAGCATTTGCGTTCTACGTATTCTTGTCTACGCTTGAAATCTTAAACAGATCATTCTTTAGCACAGTGTAATTACTTGCATTTTATGATATTTTTTATGGAGACAGTTCAACATTGTTTTAAAAGTAATATGCATCTTTTTTCTTTCGCATCAATGGAAAAAAGGAAGGAAGATTGGACTGTTATGTCCTGTCGATGACGAGGTGATCAACAACAAGGATGAACAAGGAAATCGGTAGTGACTTCACCAAATGAACCATCCCGGTTTTAGTTTTGAGAGACCTACTGAAAATCATACTTAAAGACCTGTTAACTAGTGTTTTTCAACATGTCATACATTTTACCATTTTTCGTGTTGTAATAACATAAATTGTCTCATATTGCAAACATATATCATTTTAGCAAAAATTGTTGTACAACTTAAACAAATAAAAGTACTAATAATGAATTACATCGAAAATTCGGTAAATTATAAATTGCAAATTAGTTATATAAGATGGAAGTTACTAACTGTACATGTTTCAGGAAAGGGAAAAGTGGGATAGAATAGTACAGGAGAAGTTGGATAACCTCCACACACCGGAGATGGAGACCTAGGAATGAAATACTGATCTTTAGCATATTCGGTTGGCAGTCTGTGACTTTAATTTAGCGGTCCTTCACATGCTGGAAAACCTTAACCTGGATATCCGGACGAGGATGGCTCAAATGATTCAAGTGGCTCTGAGCACTACTTCTGAGGTCATCAGTCGCCTAGAACTTAGAACTAATTAAACCTAACTAACCTAAGGACATCACACACATCCATGCCCGAGGCAGGATTCGAACCTGCGACCATAGCGGTCGCTCGGCTCCAGACTGTAGCGCCTAGAACCGCACGGCCCGAACAAGGATCTGAACCCTGTTCCTCCCGTATACGATCCTAGTGTTCAGACCCTGTGTCACCTCGCTACAGCCAAATCACTTCTCAGTATTTCTCATTCTCCACGTTTATATCTGATTTCAATGATTCCAATAAACTTGTGACACTACTTTTGATTCGATACTGTTTTCATTTACCACACACATCACTTCTTGAATGTCTCACGAACTTGCGGGAGTTATTACATTATAGTGCCGGCCGGAGTGACCGAGCGGTTCTAGGCGCTTCAGTCTGGAACCGCGCGACCTGCTACGGTCGCAGGTTCGAATCCTGCCTCGGGCATGGCTGTGTGTGATGTCCTTAGGTTAGTTAGGTTTAAGTAGTTCTAAGTTCTAGGGGACTGATGACCATAGATGTTAAGTCCCATAGTGCTCAGAGCCATTTGAACCTTATTTCGAAAACACACTATAAAACAGTATTTTGCATCAAGGTAGACTTCATGCAGCGTAAATATTGTACTGGAAGTACGGAGAAACCAAGAAAACGTACTTTTGCTAGCAACTTTCGGTGTGTGTTTAACACTTCTTCTACTTCATCGAATTTCTCAAAATCTTCAGTTTACTCACTATCTCGAACTCTTCAGTTTGTCTGGTTAACGGAAAGTTCACGAGCCGAATTCCTTCTAGGTATTCTGTAAGAAATAAATATTTTAATATTCGCAATGTCGTGATAAGCAAAAGTGTTAATTTTAAATGTACGGGTTACTACCGGTTATTTGCTGTTTATATGTAATCCCAATGGATTAATAACATTGTCATAAAGTACAACGGCAAACATTTATTCTTTTCTTCTACATTCACTACGTTGGTGGAGGCTTATTTTTTCGCGATGGTCTGCAACAGTTGTTCTGCAAAATCGCTATACTTCGCTCAGCTGGTTGAACCATTACAAACACTTATCACATTATTAGTACGAGCGGAACGACACCCAAATCTCAGCTGTCATGTTGTGATACTTAACACGAATTATTTGTATATTTTATTTGAAATGGCTTCAGGTAAAAAATGCAATCAAGTAACAAATTCAGAGACATGAGATGAAATTAAATTGTTGTGACATTAGTGAAAATTTTAAAAATCAGGGTTTAACGTATAATTACGTTACTAAAAACTGTTTTGACATTTGAAATTTCGAACACGTTTTCATTCCACATCTGCTGATTACTTACCAGATATTAATATTCTAACTTATTTGTGTTTACATCATTTATTTATTTCATATGTAATTGTTATTGTTTCCTGGCAGTGTAATAAAATATTTAAGTGTGCGCATACATTATTTTGTTATGCATGCTATTACATTTTAGTGGCATACCACAGTTTCTCTGCTACTGTTGCTTGTTATTTAGCGACATTATATTATTAGTTCATTTCTTATCATAAACTGTGTCGTTAGTCTCAGATTGCAACAGACAATATGCTGTGTCCAATTGTGTAGCTACGGCAGAAGCGGTTGAATTTTGCGGCCGCAAACGATGCTCTACCGTCACTGCGACACGTCCCCCATCTGGCGACCACAGGCCACAAACCTCCGCTTCTAGTTCCGCGGTTTGCCAGCAGATAGCAGGCAGTGACGCGGCGCGTGCCTCGCATTCTTCACACGGCGCGTGTGCCGGCGCGACGTCAAACTCAACATTTTTGTAATTGTTCACGCGCAGAAGAGCGCTAAAAATTTGTCTTCCACCTACAAGGTGTGAATACATATTCCAGCTTCCGTCAAGGTTTAAAGGGCAAAAACAAAGTAAAATGCTCGGACGGAACGCCAATGAAACTGACACAAATGGTAAGGAGCATTATATGTCAATCAGAAGGCAGATGTCACATTATATGAACTTCTATGGGCATACGAAAGGAAAAGCCTTATAATCGAAAACAGCATCACCTATGACGGGGAATTAACTTAGAAAAATTTTACGTTGGTACGAAACGATTGACCTAAATCGCATCCAATGAAACACGCATCTGTTTTTCATGCAGTGCTTTCTGTGCACCGGAATAAGTATTTCACACCATTAAACGCAGTAACATTTAATGATAATTACAAGGATTGCTTTACTGCAGAAGAAATATGCCCATACAAATTCAGTGAAGGTGCAAAACGTGATACCAGATATACGATTATTATCGTCATACCGATACCTGTAATTTTCCGTCACACGAATGGGCCAGACTAAGTAGGTAATGCAGCATCGACAGCCACGATCCATTTCTGAGAAGAGCAACTTTGCGCAGCGAACTTTCGTTATTATTCATGCCGGTCTCGAAAATTACGTTAAATGTTAGAAAGTCGTTTCTCTCACAGGAAACCTATCATTTTTGAAGGATTATTACAAAGAATATATAAAGGAGTTAAGGAAACTTTAAAAGGAAGTTCTTCTCATCAGCATACAGAAAAGAAAATCCAGCTTTAAATTTAATCCCTTCTTGATCCTTCTTGGAGAAAATGTCCTTATAAAAGTAAGCTTAAACTACTGCGAGAAAGATTGAAGGGAGCGTGTGAAGGCCATGAGGCTCGTATTTAATATGCAAAGGACCGGACGTTAAGCAGACGACGTTCCAATTTGTGCGCTGAATTAACTTTCAATTCTTGTAAATATCCGAAGTTTGAAATGTTTCAGTTACTTTTATTTTTTTGTGAGCATGAAACTCTCATATATCTTGATTTGGCGAGAGATTTTATGTACGCGTAACTAAACAGCATTTTACAATTTTACAGTGCACCTCTTACTTTTTTTTTCTTTTTTTTTTTGCCGATAGGTTTCCATTCGTCATAGTTCGAAGTGATGAAAAATCTTATGCCGTTTAGTCAAGAGATATGAATGAAATATCGAAATGGTTCGGATGCTCTTTGGTAAGTCATCCTGAGTATTTTTCTAACTTCTCATTCAAAGCCTTGTTTAAGATTTTCTTATGTGAATGTGTGTTAAATAGGCAAGAAAATTAGGCGCGATTAGCACACTCGTCTCCATTCAGGTCAGTTGCTTTTACATCTATCCGAAACGACACTTGTGTACTACTTAATTCTGCCTGGCACTTTTATGTAATATCTCACACCTTCCGCGGCTGTTAGTTTTCTGGCTGTAATGTAGTGTACCCTTTATTATTTCTTCTTTTTAGTTTTTCTTTTGTTATCGATTGTGCGCTCACTGGAGGAAAAACACGGTCTAGTCACACAAATGTGACCACCGCCAATGTTCGAAGTCAACGTGCAGTAACCGTTCACAAACTGTAGGTGGCAGCACTAGCAGACGAAGGCATGTAAATCGTGTCGGAAGTGGAGGACGCGGAAAGCAGCGCAGACGTTGTCTTATTGCGGAAACGAACCAATTTATATGGCGTCGAAGAGAGTATAATCATTGGCGTACGGGCAAAGGGTGGACACATTTCCGAAAAGGCTAAGTTTATGAACTGGTTGCATGCCGCCGTAGTTAAAAGTATACTGTGCACGGCAAAATAGCGCTGTCCGAACCGACGCCGAGGTCACTATAGTACATGACGGCCCTTAGACGACGGGGTGGAGATGTATACTAGAGGATAGACGTGCGGCTGTTGAGCAGCTGACTGCCCAGATGAACCAAGGGGCCACTCAACGACCGTGCAGCGAACGTTGCGTTGCAGTCGTCTGGTTCATGCACCCATGCTTACTGCCGTTCATCGGCGACGAAGGGCTGGAATTTTCACGCCAGTACCGCAACTGGACATCCATTAGCGGCGAAAGATGACCTTTTCAGATGAATCACGTTTTATGGTCCATCGGACTGAAAGTGAAAACAGTGCAACAATCGTCGCCAGGGGGCAGGGACGAGGAGGGAGCGTTATGGTCTGGGGGATGTTTTTTGGCATTCCCTGGATGATCTCGTCATTGTGGAAGGCACAGTGGATCAACACATGCATGCATCTATCCTTGGGGAACATTTCCACCCCTACATGCAATTAGGTTCCTCTCGGTAGGATGACATCTACCAACTGGACAATGCAACGTGATTCCCGGTACGGGCAAGATTTTTCCGTGGTGAGAGGACTGGTACGGGGTGCAGTCAGCCTCTTGATGCAAATTGAGGAGTTACCTAACCTTGTACTAACGGCTCAACGGTCTGGAAAGTCTGCAAAATGGCCGGGAGAGCGATGTGCTAAACCACATGCCCCTCCATACCACCACCGCATGACGCCGCAAGCCGAAGGGTGGCACGGCAACCGGTAGGCATCCCTAGTGAGGATCTCGTTAGTCGCCGACCGTAATATACCCTCCCCCCCCCCCACGCAGAAGTTTATATTTCACTATATTTATTTATTTATTTATTTATTTATTTAACCTGGCAAGATTAGGGCCATCAGGCCCTCTCTTACATCTAACCAGGCATTCTACTTATTTTACAGTCATATGTTTTAGTAGGCATGTTAAACTACATCTAATACAAAAAGTGAGATAAACAATTAGAAAGGTACACCTCGAAAAATACATTACTTAAGAGAAAGATTTTAGATAGGAGTGCTGGCAGCAGGGAGTATGAGGGAGACTCATGGTGAAGGGAGGAGAAGAATAGAGAGACATGATGAAACATAATTAAGGAAAATATAAAGGAAAAGAAGACTGCATGGCTAATTGAGATAGATGAAGGGGAAGGCATCTCAGGAGCAAGATAGGAGACGCTAGCTTTGCTATTTGACAGATGAGAGGATTGGCCTTGCATCATCTGGTGATCAGCAGTCGCATATCACCAAATTTGCTCCCCTTGCCGGTCAAAGTTTATCGAAGAATTGGGGCTGTCTGTTTCGTTTACGAGATGAACACTACACACGGATTGGTATGGAAGGATAATGGTCATCTTTTTGTCAAGGAAACCATCCCTGAATTCGTCTCAAGCAATACCTGGTCACAGACCTTCCCGCTGAATTAACCACTGCGAAAGGGTCGATCCGAGCTCCACCTCATAAGAGAAGTTAGTGACCCGACGGAAACAGCTGCGCCGGCCGGGGTGGCCGAGCGGTTCTAGGCGCTACAGCCTGGAACCGCACGACCGCTACGGTCGCATGTTCAAATCCTGCCTCGGGCATGGATGCATGTGATGTCCTTAGGTTAGTTAGGTTTAAGTAGTTCTAAGTTCTAGGGGACTGGTGATCTCAGATGTTAAGTCCCATAGCGCTCAGAGCCATTTGAACCATTTTTGTCGCTCTTAATAAAATAAGTAAAGCACTACTGGCGCGTTAGATCGTCAGAATTCTGATATAGTTGGAGGGCCCTGCCAGAATGCTCCAGACGTTCTTCGGCCTGGAATCTAGTTGGCTGGAGCAGATGTATCTTCAGTGATGAGTCCCACTTCGAACTGAGACCCTACGACCAACGAAGACGTGTGTGGAGATGTCCCGGAAAGGGGTGGGATACCAAACTCGCTGTCGCCCGCCATACGTCCCGACAGCCAGCAGTGATGCTGTGGAGTACCATTTCTTTTCATAGGAGGACTCCTTTGGTTCTCCTCTCCGGACAGCACAGCGGTACGCCGACGATATTCTACGCCCAGTTTTGTCACCCTTCACGGCTTATCTTCATGCTTGCCAAATCCTACATTGGCCAGCAAGGTCACCGGATCTCTCCCTAAATGAGAACGTTTGGAGCAGTATGGCCATAGCCTTCCAACCATCTTGGGATTTTGAAGATCTAACGCGCCAATTGGACGGAATTTGGCGCGATAACCCTCAGGATGACATCCAGCAACCCTCTCAATCAATGCCCAGTCTAGTAACTGCCTGTATACGGGCCAGAGGTGGACCAATGCGTTACAGACTTGCTCGATTTGTGGAAGCTTTTTCTCTTGAATAGACCGTCCAATTTTTCTCAGATCGTAATTATTGGTTTGCCTGTACATGAATATCGCGTCTATCGATTTGCGACCCCTTCAGATAATTACTTCGTGGAGTGTGCTTTATGTCTTAGAGTGTTGCATCTACGGAATGTGGACTCGACTACTGGATGTGACGAGACATGGACCCATCAGTACAAAGGCGTAGGGGAGTGTTGTGTAGTCAGGAGCGAAGCAGCAACGTCAGAGCAGGTCGATCAAGAGAGCACAGTGATGTCTAACGTTGGCTAGTGATTGAGTGTCACCTGAGTAACAAATCCGTCAAAGATTTGTCAACCCTTCTTAAGCTGCCCACGCCGAATGTTGGTGATATGACCGCGATGTAGAAACGCGAAGGTACAACTTCAGCTAAACTGCGACCAAACGGACCTCATGTACTGGCGGTTATGGGTGGTGGTTGTAAAAGTCGCATGGAGGCAGCGGAAGGAATCAATCGCGAGTTCAAAAGCGCTACCAACAGCCCTCCTAGGGCAATGACTGTATATAGGGAGCTAAAACGAAGGGGGTAAAAAACTTCCCATAAGCCACATCACTAAGCCTGAGGTGGTGTAAACAGCGACACCACTTGATGGTAGATGACTGTAAACGAGTGTTTTGATGAGTTACACTATATCCTGTGGCGAACCGATTGAGGGGTTTGGGTTTGGCGAGTGCCTCGAGAATGTTACCTGCCATCATGAGTAGTGCCGACAGTGAGGTACGGAGGAAGCTATGTTTTAGTATGGGGGTGCTTTCATGGTTAGGGTGCAGTTCTCTTGTTGCACTGAAGGAACACTAAACGCGGAAAGACATGAACAGATTTAACAGCACTGTGTTCTGCGTACAGCAGAGGAAAAGTTCGATGTCGGTGGCTATTTGTATCAGTATGACACTGCATCCTCTCGTAAAGCAGTATCTGTGAGGCAAAGGTTTATGGACCACATCATTCCTGAAATGTACTAGTCTGCCCAGAGTCCCGACCTCAGCCTAATGGAACACGTTTGGGATGACTTAGAAATGGTTTAAATGGCTCTGAGCACTATGGGACTTAACTTCTGAGGTCATCAGTCCCCTAGAACTTAGAACTACTTAAACCTAACTAACCTAAGGACAAAACACACATCCCATGCCCGAGGCAGGATTCGAACCTGCGACCGTAGCGGTCTCGCGGCTCCAGGCTGTAGCGCCTAGAACCGCTCGGCCACTCCGGCCGGCGGAATGAGTTACAACATCGACTTGGCTGCAGAACGCAGCGTCCAACATCACTACCTTTCCTGGTTTCTGCTTTTGAGGAAGAATGGGCTAATATTCCTCCACAGACATTGAGACACCTCGCTGAAAGTGTCCCCAGCAGAGCTGAGACTGTCGTAAAGATGAAGGGTGGACGCATCTCGTATTAATATCCACTATAGTTTTCCGGACGCTATTGATCGGATAGTGTATGTATCGCGGCCCTGTCTCACCACCTTGAAGTATGCCGGACACTGTCTTCATTCCTTGAGATGTCTATCTATTAAGAATTACATACTGACGTCTCTTCGCAAGGAAATCGTCAATTCAACTGTTTGGTTAAAATCTGCTTATACACTGGGCCTGCCGGATCTCTCTGAAGTCTCGGGAACCGCGCCGTTTCTTAGCATTAGCCCTCGGTCGTGAGTCAAATCGCACACTCGTAAGATATTTCACAGTAGCGAAATTTAAATTTGGAAATATTTGGATTGAGTTTGTGGACAATTGGTACCGACATAGTTAAACACTTCCATACTTCAACTGAAGTGAGCGTATTTTTGCGATCAGTTCGTTTTGTATGGCAGACCGGCAAAGAGAAGGCCGCGCATTAAAGAAAATGCCCCATCCCGCGTCGAATTTTAAATTTCCCCCTAGCCTGGAGCAAGAATAAAAGCATCCGGTGAGGGGGTGAAATGAAGGAAGGGTGAGGGAAGGACAGAATAATTACAGTAGGGGGAAAAGGGAAAGGAGGCGAGAAAGATTCCGAGGGGAAAGCTTGCAGTGTATCGCTTCCGTCGCCGTCTCAGGTACTAGCGGCAAGCACTGACGACGGTCGACCGTTTCAATACTCAAGTGCTCTGCGTCATCCGTGGCGCCTAACGATGGTTTGGCTAAGAAACGTAAGGCGGTCACCAATGCGGATATCGGTCTGAAAATCGCAGTCTTGGTCCTATGCCTTTGTCTTCCGTCGACTCTTGAGCTGATTTCTCCGTACACTTATAAGGCGAATTACACATTAACTGGCAAGCCGAATCACAGCTGAGCGCCATATTTATCGTATCCACAAAACATTTTGAGAGGGATATTAGCGCTACGTAAAAAAAAAAAAAATACTTGGGCACATAAGTGATCAAACTGTTAAACTTTGGATTTGTATCCTGACCGTAAAATGCGCCCTACATGTATTTTTTTTTTTTTTATTTGTGCGTTTTACATCCAGTTATTGCTGCCTTCGTTCACCAAAATCTCCATCGTCGCATTAGCTCTTCCGCCATGGAAACAAAATATATACTGATGAAGCGCCGCCTCCGTCTGTGTACTTGTTACGTAAATGCGAATTACCTGTTTCGATCTTCGTTATAGGACATCTTCAGGTCCATATCTTATTACTGAAACTCGCAGTTCGTCAACAAGGCGAGGAATCTCTTAGCCGGATTCCTCGCCACGCTCGCAAACTGCGATTCGACATGGTTAGGTATAGATCTGAAGACTGTAACGACGGTCGAACCTGTAATTCGAATTAACGTAACAGGTGACCCAGACGGAGGCTGTCTTTATTCGTTACACGTATGGACTTCACAAAGCAAGTTACATGGATCGTACCACGCTAAGATCACTGCGCCACAGGAGTGGCATATTGTCGGAAGAGAGTGCACATTTCGAGTTTCAGTTCAGCTGCGGCACGTTAACGTATGAATGACCGTGTGTGACTGAAAGTGGGCAGCAACTGGAGACGTACTCCAAAGCATGCGGTACAGTACGATTCTTTTGGGCGAAACTTTTAAACTGCACACAAATTTGCCGTGAATTACTAGCTGTGTATGGACTAAATGCAATGTCGGGTCCAGCCGCAGAAAAAGGGTGCCAACAATTTGAGCAAGGCAGAACAAACGTGGGTGGTAATGATCGAGACGTCCGGGACTTTCACCATGAGATTTCCATCTTTTCAGCAAGCTGAAAGGACACAGAACACTTGAGGGGGAGGGGGGAGAGGGGGAGAAATTACCAGTGGTAAGGACGTTCACACATCAGACAGTGGTTCTCGAATGCCTCCGTGACCAAGAAGCGGATTTTTGTCGAAGAGCACCTGAACGATTGGTAGAATATTCCGAATATTGTTTCCAGAGAGACTTGGTGACTAAGTTGACACTTTGAAGTGTAGTGTAGCTTCCAGTAACAGCTACTTGACCTGCCATGGTAGTGTATAACTTACATTCTGAATTTCCTTCGTATTAAAAGTGATCAGGGTGCCCTAAGACGTCATGCGTACAATTACGAAAGATATTAACATCTCTTACTTCTGCCCCCGAGCTAGTATTCGTTACACGCCGCCCGTGCCGCGTCATCGAATAAGAATGCCGACATTACACATCTGTATAATGCAAAATAGTACAGACATCTGCGTATAATTTGTAGTGCATTTTTTTTAGCCATTTCAGTACGTTACGATATTCAGAATGAATCTTTCCCTATGAAGCAAAGCTGTACGCTGTTGTGAAATTTCCAAGTCAAAACTGCATGCCGGACGGTGATTAGAGTCCGCAACGTTGCCTTTCGTGGGTACACTCATGCCTGCTCAGCTACCCAGGCACAACTCGCGACGGCTTTACTTCCGCCAGTATCTCTCTCCTACGTTCCAAACTTCCCAGGAGCTCTCCTGCGTAACTGGCTGGACTAGCACTGATAGAAGAAGGGATATTACGAAGAAATGGCTTAGCCACAACGTAAGGGAATGTTTCGGAATGCATATTTCACCACACAGCGGATTGTGGCTGTTTGGAAACTTCCTAGCGGGTAAAAACTATGCGCCGGACCGGGATTCGAATGCGGAATCCGAATTTTCGGACAGTGCCCTCGACAGCTGAGCTATCCACGTACGTCTCATGAACCTTCACTTCTGCCATTACTTCTATCCGACTTTCCAAATTTCACAGAAGTTCTGCTGAACACCTCGTGGAGTTGTCAATTGGGGGAGGAGCTTGCCAAGAAAGAATATTTCCCCTCTCGTAAGTCGTGCCTGGGCAACGTGAAATGTAAGATTCCGGGGATCGGAGGAAGGCAAGTGCATACGGGGTGATTTTGCTAAATGTGGATAAACTATGGGAGGCCATGAATGAGAGAATAAGTAGCAAAAAATGTTCATACGAAGATATGGTCGGAAATGCGTTGCAAGGGAGGTACACCCGCTTCAAGGTGATCCCGGTATCAGCTGCACGCTGGCGGCCCGCCATATGGGGCAAGCCATACGACCGAACGGATTATTCTCCACAACTGTGGTAACTACCTGTATCACTACAGCTCATATTATCTACGAACTTGCCTCCACGGCGACAGTATTGTGGCTGGTTCGTCGCATCGGTCATGACGGTGCTCGGATTTCTGGCGTCCATACTATTCACCTTAACGAGGGACGATATCTTCAACCTTCACATCACCCACCTGTGGGCTGCGGAGAATCCCCATGGTTTGGTGGCAATGAACCATGGGAACTGGTTCAGCTTCAGTCTGCTAGAGGGGATTATTGGCGACCGTCTCGTCGTTTCCCTAAACTGACATACGGCCGGGAGAGCGGGGTGCTGACCACATGACCCTCCATATCGGCATCCAGGGCGCTTATGGGCTGAGAATGGTACGGCGGCAGGTCGGTACCGTCGGGCTTCCATGGCCTGTTTTGGCGGAGTTTAGTTTAGTTTAGTCTCTTCGTCTCGTGGGACTAGGTATCATTCCACAATGCCTGATATCTGCATATCTGCACTTCATGCGGACGATCGTACCTCTTCTGTTGGAATACGTGCTTTTAGTGGTACGTTGGGTAATGAGGCTTCAGCTCACTGCTGTCCTGAGTGTGTATCTATAACATTAGTACCCTGCCAGTGGCGTCATTGCAGGTTCACAGGTGGGAGCTGCTATTCTTTGATGGTGTCCCCCTGAGTGCTAACGTGCTTGCCTACCATGCCCAAGGTCCGAGTGCGATTCCCGGCAAGACTGGAGATTTTCTCCGCTCGTGAACTAGGTATTGTGTTGTCCGCATCACCATCATCTCATCATCACCGACGCGCATCACCAGTTCGCGTCACCTGAAATAAGGCTTGCACCTGACGATGAGCTTCCCTGGACGGGGCCTCCCGGCCTTGACGGTATTGCTAAACATTCGGTCACTTGTGTGCAATGCTATTTACACCTGAGCTCACGTTCAAAAGACGTTAGAATCAGGCGACAGATGATATGCAACAGTAACTGATACAAATGCAAATACCCAAATGGTGTAATAGTCAGGGACGTATCGATCGGCTAATACGTCCGCAGATTGGACTTTAAATGCGAAAAACCACTTAAAAACCAAGTGTTGTTCAGCGATCAAAAGAGAAATGCACGTCGCGATTTGATAGGAGGTATAGGAAAACAAAAAGAAACGGATCTGAACACTGATTGGAGTGGAATTCGAAATTATGACTATAACGAAAATAAAATGGGGAGGAATAGTAGCCGAGCGGTTCTAGGCGCTACAGTCTGGAGCTGAGCGACCGCTCCGGTCGCAGGTTCGAATTCTGCCTCGGGCATGGATGTGTGTCATGTCCTTAGGTTAGTTAGGTTTAACTAGTTCTAAGTTCTAGGGGACTGATGACCTCAGATGTTAAGTCGCATAGTGTTCTGAGCCATTGGAACCATTTGAGGAATAGTAGTTCTTGCTAGGAGAATGGATGGACCGAGGAAACTGCTGAATTCCAGGACATACCTAATAGAAGGTGGCCGGATGCCATTACAAAACTTGGATACAGATACCTGACGACCATAGCTTTAGAAGATCTAGGTGTCAGGCAGCTGCCGCTGCCATCTTCGATATTGTGAGACACATTTCTTTTACTGTATGCTCTTTAACTTCCATATTTTTGTTGGGGGTAGTATGGAACAAAATAAGAAAACAAATCCATTAAATATGAGCTCTAAAATGCGTTATTTAAAGAGCAATGGGCACCTGCTCAGTAGAAGAGATGAAACAAGGGTAAACGCAATTGAAACTTTGGTTGGCTGGTTTGTGTTTTATAACTCTACGTTAATAATACTGAAGAGCTTACAAATTTTGTTTCATCTCCTAGTGAAGGTCTATCGTTGGGGCGTCGTACAACAGGACTCGTAGCGAGGAATAGCTTCCGTCTGCTCGTCAGTACGACGTATCTCTGCGTTAAAGGGTTGACAGTCGTCTGATGTATCCAAAAAAATACGTTTTGTAGCTGCTCTTTTTATATTTTGACGTTAAAGGTTCTCATGTTTCTCTACAACACAAATCTGTCATAACAGATGGAACGCATTACGAGAATTACTGCTGACGTCGCGAGCTCTGGAGGAGTCGAGAGCCACGGCGAGTCTCGTCGACCACCTGTTTCGCTTATTTACAGACGCCGTGGCCGGCTAAACATTTGCCTTTGCAAACTGCGCTGACCCTCCGAGCATTATTATTAAGCGAATGTGTGGCTAATTGAAAAGAAACGCGCCTCTTTTTTGTGGCTGCGCGCCTCTCGGTGGCTCAGCGTGCAGGGTGCCGGCCTCACACATTTTTTCTCCTTTTTTGCCGGGGATGGCACGCGCCGTTTATAGAGGGTAATCCCTTGTTAAAACCCCGAGGTGTGAGCTCAGCCCACGGGAAAGAAATAAAAAAAAGGAGGACGAGCGAGAGCGAGCGGAAAAAAAAGGTCAGCCGGGGAAAAAAAAGAGACAGAGCGGCCGCTAAATGCCGCCGAAAGAGACATTTAACGCGGCTATTTACACGGGGAGGGAGAAAAAAGGGGCCCGACGAAAAAACGGCAAAAAGGAGTGCGCTCCCTCGCCGCTCTGCTGTGGTTGCGGCGGCGGCCTGTCGCCGTGTACAAACTCTTTTAATGCCGCCTTAAAAAAGGGCGGAAAAAGCTTCCGGGCTAGCAGAGTCGGCTGCATCAACAAGTGTCTGCGCACGTGCTGCGTGCTGCAGGCACCCACACGTGTCTCGCGCCACACCTGCGCGTCTCGCTGCGACGCCCTGCTTGTTTCTCACTCATTTCACACTAAAGTTTGCTTTCAGTACTGAAGCACTGCAACACTTACGTTTTTTCATGCGTAGAGGGACACATTTTAAGTATTTATTTGCCTTCTGAAATGCGTGGGAGTTTACAGTAATATATGGTTAGCTGCTTGCGTATATGTTGCTCTGCTTCTGTTTCCCAGCAGTTGTCTTTTTATGTTGCCACATCTATCGGAAAACCGCGAAATTTAAATTCTGATGTTATAGGAGAGTTATTTTTGTACATCTGCTTACCGATATTGTCTCTCTCGCATCACTCAGAAATTTACACACATACACGACACATCATTCACAGTGTTTGTGTATCATAACATAAGGCGAAGATATTGCGACATTATTGTTTACCAACGCGTTTGGCTGCAGTCAAAGGCATTCCATTTTAGATGATTACACTTGTATTTACATAAAATAAGACTTATGTTTTACATTTCATTTTTATGATTTTTTTCAGTATGTACTCTATAGCTATCATAGATATGTGAAAAACTGAACATGTTTATGAATTTACTACAGTTATTGTATACCAGAGAAAAAGTTGAAAAATAGCTAATTGGTTCATTCTCTGGCTTGTGATTAAGAAGTTTTTCTCCTGACTCTTTGTGGTCAACAAAAATTTCTAATTCTTCCATTAAATTGATAAACACATGATATGTATGTGGAAGTGATGGAGTATCTTAAAGGAACCTTCTATATTTGTTTAAGAGTGTCCAGTTTTTTTTTATTGTGTTTGTTGCTGTGGCTGATTTTGTTAAATGGCTCTGAGTGTAACAGCTGGTGTGTTGAATGCGCCCAATATGAAAGTATCTGCCCGTTTGCCCTATGTATGTATTTGCCGGGACAGAAATTAGCTAATGTTGGTGCCAAGTGTCATCTGCCATGCTCTCTACAGTAACCTGTGGAGACGTATGCAGGAGGTAAGCGTACCTTGCTACCCTTGCACGTACATCACGTAGAATCCTTCGCACAGCTTACGCCTGTCTCTGAAGAAGCTCAACGTCATTGTTAAATCGCTGCTCCAATATGGAACTGAATAGTTCTACATGACGAACGACTTTCTTGGGTAGGTAAGTGAGGACAGTGGTTCCTACAAGTAATAACAATTATTAAGCTCTTGGAAACTTCCACCCCTGGATCAACAGGACTATTCGTTGACTTCGAAGTCATTAGAAATGAAGTGACCAATCGGAGGATCAGATGAAGAAAGAGCAGTGCTAATGGATTGGAAGGTCAGGAAAAGGTTCTGAAACTGGCTTTTGGCGAGACTGTTAAAAAAGTGACCTTATCGCATCGCGAGGAGGAAATTTGTAGACCGGGATCAGACATTCGTGAACAATACGTTACCATTTGTGAAAGACACAGCCAAGAAGCAGCGCGTCGTCGACACTCTTCTTGGACAGCTTATGCTCCAGTGGGAATTAGATCTAAATAAGATATCATACGATGACAATTTGTCTATACCAGATGGCCCATACGCGAAGTAAGATATTTCTGTAAAGTGCGCACAACTTCTCTGGTTTCAGTGTCCGTGTGTACCTATTATGCTGTCCATTACTTTTAACGCCCCGTGCGGTTCTAGGCGCTGCAGTCTGGAACCGCGAGACTGCTACGGTCGCAGGTTCGAATCCTGCCTCGGGCATGGATGTGTGTGATGTCCTTAGGTTAGTTAGGTTTAACTAGTTCTAAGTTCTAGGGGACTAATGACCTCAGAAGTTGAGTCCCATAGTGCTCAGAGCCATTTGAACTATTACTTTAACAAAATTTTCTTCCACTCGAGTTGTCTTTCGAACTCCTTACCTCTTCGAGAGATCAGGTAGCGCTGACAGAAACAAAAAAAGGAGAGAGAGCCAAAGCGTGCCGCATGTCTACGTGAATGAGTCGCTGTTGTGCAAGTTAAAGCCTAACGCAGTAAACCTAAAGAGAACAACAATCACCGCTCCTCGTTTGATCGTAGGGTGCGTTTTCAAAAACACACTCTTTGCTGGGTATTCACTGCTTATGCATCCTACATTTCTGCTGAACCTCTTTGCAGTAATTTGGTGCACTGAACTCCCAGGTTATACGTAACACTCAACCACTTTACAGTAATACCTGTTACAACGGCAGACTTACGTTTGAAATGGAGGTCATTACAGATGGACCATTACATCAGTTGCAACAAGAATAAAGTAAGAAATCAGTCGTGACCTTGTTGTAGGGACCGTCCCGAAGAGATCCAAGGACAGCACGGAAGTCTAAATAAAGATCCTGTTACTGGGATTTTCAGTCCCGCGACTCCCATCTTGAGCCGCGCTGGAAACTCTCAGATGACAATAGGTCAGCCGCCAAAATAATCATTATTTCGAAGGTAATTTCCATAAATGCCAAGACACTTACTCCTGGCTCAATTTTCGTCTCGAAGCTGTAATTGACGGCTGATGGAAGCACAATCGCACCCATTAGCACAGGCACTCTTTAGTCGCAAAATAAAGTCAATATACAGGACGTAGAGTAATTCATATAGAAAACTGACAAAGGGGAAAGTGTACGGTTATAGAAGCAGTAACGTCCCAGCAAATATGGGTCAGCACGCGAGTTGTTTCCTAGGTAACAGCGAATGTGTGATTACGTGCTGCGAGCCGCCACCCACTCCAGTATGAAATATAGTCCTAGTTAGTACGAATGTATTCTAAATGTAAGCTTTTCGATTAAGCCCTTATGTTATTGGGCGATCGCGATTGATGGTGATCCAACTGCATAAAAATTAAATAAACTAGAAGATGAAGGGGAGAACAGCTGCTAGACATAAAATGGTACATCCACACATTACAGTAACAATGGGTTACACCAGTATAATCAAAAGATGTGAGGATGGTGGTGATACTAAAGAAAGAAAAAGTCAAATGGCATTGCTGGCAGGGGACTCAGTGGGGTTGTACAGCCGTCTAGCTGGAAACGAAATTCTTCCTCCGCTCACAGTGCTCCCTTTCCACGCAGTGTATGAGTGTTGTTTCTTACGTTATTGTGGGTCATTGTGATAGGTGTGTTCAAATGGTTCAAATGGCTCTAAACACTATGAGACTTAACATCTGTGGTCGTCAGTCTCGTAGACGTAGAACTATTTAAACCTAACTAACCTAAGGACATCACACACATCCATGCCCGAGGCAGGATTCAAACCCGCAACCGTGGCAGTCGCGCGGTTCCGGACTGAAGCGCCTAGAACCGCTCGGCCACCGCGGCCGACTGATAGACGTGTGTATAGCGTAGTGTCACGTTTGTATTACTTGCTGATGACACAGTGGATAGGATAAAATGTGAATCTTCAGGAAATACAGTCCGTCAACAGAGGAGGTAGCTTATAAAACCTCGTTTGACCGATACATGAATATTACTCGTCGATGTGGGGCCCGTACCAGGTAGGATTGATAGAGGAAATAGAGAAGATGCAAAGAAAAGCAGCGGCTTTTCTTACAGGTTCGTTTAGTAAGCTCGAAGTGTCACGGAGGTGATCAACCAAGTCCAGTCTCAGACACTGCAAGTAAGGTGTTTTGCATCATGGTGTGGTTTACTGGTACAGTGCCGAGAGCGTACATTCCTAGAAGAGTCAATGAATATGTTACGTCCTCACGAATAGACTACGAAGATAAAATTAGAGAGATCCGAGCCCGCACCGAGGCTTACCGGCAGTCGTTCTTCCCGTGAACAGGAAAGAGAGGAAGTGACAGTGGTACACAAACTACTCTTCACCACACACCGCAAGGTTGCTTCAGGGTATAGATGCAGGTTTAGCTATAGATGATGCTGGCAGATAGCCTACTCTTCTGCAGTAGCACCAAGAAGGCAACGTTCCATCCGAGGGAAAGATCACCACCAGCAGTGTTACGTGAGATGAGTGGGACACTTGTGCCCCAAGTCCAGTGATCACACCGCCACCTGTCCTTTCTTTTCCAGTGGAATGTCGGTGATGAAAATTCGAATCAGGTAGCTCCTCGTCGAGCACCACACAGGCGTGCGTACCGATCACGGTGATGATTGTAAGACTTTTCGTTAACCCATTGCCAAGAGCATAGTTTGTTGCTTCTCCCATTTGTGAGTATTGGACCATTGTTTCCAGCAGCATTAACATCGCCTACTGCGTCAGCTTGCCAAATTCTGTAACCTCCTAAACTCGTGACGTACTTAAAGTGATTTTTATGTGAATTATAAGCCAGATATATTTTTGTCTGTTCCAGGACAGGCCAGAGCGCCAGCCCGGCTGAAGCTGAAGTCACCCGTTGCTCGTCCGATGACAATAGGATGAGGTGCCCGATTTCAGATTCAATGGATTCCATGCTATGACACTGCCTGTCTGGTGTCAAATAATTTTTGACGCAGGATTCGATTATAAACTCAATCTCGTACCATAACTTTAAGTAGGTTCAAATGGAATTCCATTTCAATAGTCATGGAGAGATGAAGATACTTGCACAGGATAGAGTAGCTTGTAGAGATGAATCAAACTAGCCTTCGGGATGAATACAACAACAACCAAAATTACTTTAATCTTCCAAAAGTTGTAAGTGTTACACAACATGAAGTAGTCTTGAAACTGAACATTTGTTTACTCGTAACGGTGATCCTTCGACGAACATTATTGAAGACACATTCTGTCTTCGTACAGTTGGTCAGCTACTCCTACTCACTAGCTGGAAACTATGCTTTCACACCAGGTAGACTAACAACGCTGTCTTTATAGATTTGTGCCGTATGTTGGTAAAGTGCTCGCTGCCGTGTTTTGTCGAGTGTGATGTGACTTCGAGCTTATGTCTCCTATTTCATTTGCCGTATAGGCCTACGTAACTTCTCATACTCAGACTCCATTCTGCTCGATGTTATGGAAAACGGCAATTCCATTTCTGTCATGAAGAGAGATCATTTCGAAATGCATCTGTGAGCAACGGAAACAGTAAGAAGTGAGAGACAAGAGTTTACATCGTAAGTTTCTAGTTGACTGTTTACACAGTGGCACTCGTTCACAACCACATAACACGTTAAAAAACAGGTTTCCGCTTTGGAATTAATCACTTAATAGTGAATAATATCTCGCCGCTGTTTTGCGCAGCTTATCGCTAGAATATTGTGCAAGCCACAGAATCACCATTCGTGGAATGAAAAATTTGTAGACAACGTGGAGTATATCGCACTTAATGTTGACGTGTGCTCCTCTATAACATCAGAATCACTACCGTCACGCAATGCGAATAGATGTCATTGTACATGATGTCAGACGCAATTGATGGAACTATCCGGGCACTTCACACTTGGCGGACGACTCTATTGTTCTAAGTATCTTGACGTGCTCACTGTGCGTTAAGAACTGAAAAGTGCGACGTATTGCGATCGTCGGCCATACGAGGGTCACTGAGCAACACATCTGCGTAAAGATTCTGGCGGCACCCTCCAGCTGTCCTATCTTCGAGGAGTGTTAGTCCCACGAGGTATACGGAAGAGTTCCTGTGTACGAGAGGAGAGAGGTGTTGGCCGTAGTAAAGCCGTGACGGACGTGAGGAGGGGAGGAACTGTGTATGCGACCTGGATAACTGAATCTGGGGGAGAGCTCTCAAAAGGTAAAGTTCTGGGTTCGAGTCCCTGTCACCCACACACTTTTAATTCACCAGGAAGTTTCAAAACAGCTCAAGCTCCAGTGCGGAGTGAAAAATTCTTTCTGGGAGAATTATGACAGTTTAAACCACAATGGAAATATTCTTATTCTTTATCGTAGCATTGTGGGATGTTAGCAGCGAGTAATGTATTTTTTGCAAAGCTAGGATTTGATAAATCTCGACGATAAAAGCACATCCCTCTGTAGACTGTGTCGTTGCCGTGTAATGTTGAATCCAACGTGTAAACGGTACCCGAGAGTAAAACCGTTATTCATGAGATGGCAAGCAGAGAAATGAATTCAATACCTACATTCTCAATTTCCTATTCTGGTTTTTAGTCAAAATAGTATTTAATATCTTTTCCGATGAAGTTTACAGAATACTGGCCTGGGACGAGCTTTTGTTGACATTTACTCTGCTTCGTGTATGTGTCGAACACTATCACGTTGTAGCAGACATTCCACGTTGAACCATTTGTGCCCCAGTAACCAACCGAATGCGGCCATTCTCATATAGGAGGGGGCATGACCCTAAAAGCTTCTACGAGGGCAAGTTTTTATTTTTTCAAGCTCCGATCGCCACGAAATTAAAACCACAGTGAAATTGCGATGAATTTTTGCGCAGATGTGTTGCTGAGTGGTCCTCGTATGGCCGTCGCTCGCAATACGTCGCACTTTTCAGTTCTTAGCGCACCGTGAGCACGTCAAGATACTTATAACAATAGTCTCCCGCCGAGTGTGAAGTGCCTGCCGCCGGGCTTCAGCTGAATTCATTCAGCCCACAGAGCGTAAATGTGATGCGTGTCCTCCTTCGTCACAATGCTCGGCTGCACGCTGCAGATGCAACGACGACTCTCATGCAGCATTTTAGATGGGAAGTGTTTCACCACACACTTACAGCCCTGACTTGCCTTCCTCCGATTTTCGCCTCTTCGCCCACATGAACCACTGGCTCTGGGACAGAATTTTGGCACAGGCAACGAGCTGCACACTAGTGTACGGAATCGGCACAAAGAACAAGCAGCTGCCTTCTATGAATATTGTAAAGTTGGTTCCACGCTACGACAAATGTCTAAGTCGGAGTGGCGAGTGCGAAGAGAATATAGCTGCAAGGTGTAGCTAAAAAAACTGCCGCCGCACATCTACATACATATTCTGGAAGTCACAAAACAGAGCTTGGAGAAGACTACTGCTGAGTCTTCACAGTTTTCTGTCCCACTCCTTTAACAAGAGAAAGGGTGAAAGGAAATGGGATGGTCCTATAAACGCACCTGTACCGGCCTAATCTGTAGGGGCAATTCGTGCGTCTCTAAACACGTAATTTAGTTTTCCAACGGCGACTCTGTCATGCGTCTATTCATAAAAATGTGTACATCTGCACGTACATATGGACTCCGGAAGGCAGAGTACAGTGCGTTTGGGAGTATTTGGTACCAGGATCAGTCCTGCCCCCTTCGCGTGCCGAGCGAGGAAACGCTGAGCGTCGGTATGCCACTGCAGGCCTAATCTCTTTCGTCTTATTCTCATTTTCCGTACGCGACATACATGACGGTCTTACTAGAATAGTCGTACAGTTATCCTCTAATACACGTTCTCTAAATGTAGTCCACAGCGTTTTTGCGAGATTCTGCGTCTGTTAAAGAACTGACAAAGGAGATTCAGGGTGATTGCTGCATCGGAATATTGTTCAGATTCTAGGCTCATTTACTAGACATAGCTACATGTGAAACATGTCCTCCAACAACAAGCACCTTGACCTTGCATACGGCCAGAAAATCCATTGTTGGATTTTACAATTTTGTACTTAGTCATTTACTTTTTTTATAAAGCTCAAACCACCCAATAACTTCAGTACGCACTAATTTTGGTTCACACTTCTAAATAATTTTCTCAAAGACTGTGTTGCAGACATGTCAGTTTAAGATGCTGTTCAAGGTAACATCAATGTTTAGTCGAAATGAGATATCACAGTTGGGGAGACCTGTTACTGAAAACGTAGAAGAATATAGAAGAAAATGGAAGAATCGTATCGCTCAGACGAATAATGTCAGAGTTATGAAATGCTAAACAAATATAAACCGACAGAACAAAGAAACACAAAGAGACCCAGACCCACATGATGGGAGGATTTAGACTAATTCATGCAAGTAGGTGTAACTGGCCTGACACAAGCTGAAAAAGAATTCTTGCAATATGTAATGTCCACGAGCTAGTATTAAAGCCTGGCCATTCTGCTGTATTAAACTAATCTTTCATCGAAGTCAATCTCTGTTTGCAGCTGCAAGCACAGCTTTTTTCCTCTTTCCCTTTGTTGGCATGGCTCTGAAAAATTATGAATCGATTTTGATTATTATATACTGGGCTCGTATGTACTACAACTTTCAAGGCAGCTTTAAAACTTTTTTTCTTTCCTTTACTGGTTTTATAAATGGTTTCACCTACTACTTCTATTATAAGATCTATTATTATGTAAAATTCCTTGAAAATTAAATATCAAGTTCCAGACACTTATTGCGTTCAGCACTACAATTTTCACCTATTTACACTTCTTGCCTTTTTTGAGGCACCTTAACAGTTAACTGCACCGCTTATTGTAGTTATGTATTACCTTGTCTTTTAATTTTTCATCGATTTTTGTCTCTCAAAGAGCTTTCCAATAATTTTGCTGCTTGGGAACATGCCTATTTTGATTGATTTCCATGCAGGATAACATACTGAATCTCCTCCACAGTTCACTAGGAATAGATAATGAACTTACAAGGACTGATGTGCTGTAAAATCAGACTGTCTTCGAAACTTGAGAAACACATAATGCACGAAGTTACTGTGGATAGTTTCCAGCACATAATATTCCAAAATGTTGGTTTATACCATCGTATGGAATCCATTTTGGTCACAGTGGAGGAAACTGTCTTTCACACTGTATGGGTGATTGAATATTTTGTAAGACACTGCAGCGGAGAAATGTGGGAGTTTTGGTACTTTGATGTCATTCGTTTTAATGACATTAGAGATGACATTCAGCTTCAGCGTGTAGCTAAGTCAGCTGCAAATTTATTAGGCTCTCCAATAAGGACTATACTCTCCCAGAACATCTGTCCGCTTCGACTGGTTTTATGGGTTGACGTCACACAAGCACTCGCGTTCGTTAGTCGAAATTCGTTTCACCAGCGGCTCGTGAACCATCGGCAATGTGAGCTGTTGGTATATTCAGTTTCATTTTTGCCACCAAGACGTCTGTAAAATGTGACGAAAAGCGTATTCTAAACTTCTAAACCCAACACACGGAACTCATGGTATCGTTAGTAGTTTATCAAAAGCAATGCACAAGACGTGTTTTGTTGCCATGACTATAATTTCGCATGTCGCTACTATTGCCATCACTGATCTTTTCCTACATTGTTTACAAGTATGGAATACTGTGAAATCTGTCAACATATTTTGATTACTTTTAGTGAAATGATAAGCACATCATAAAAACGCATGTGTCAGCCTTACACGCAAGAACGTAATAAAAATTTAGAGCTTGAAATTATATTGCTGTGAAAGATTCATACGACTAGTTCCAGGTTCGATGTTGGACAGGGCTGGACGCCCTAAGGTGATCAAATAATTTTTTTTTTTTTTGCGAACATGCTGTTAGTTTCTTTCCCTGTTCGATTGCAGTGTGCGTCTGGTAGGCACAGCATAATTTTTGACGCAGAAAGACTTCCAGTGAATTGTAGTGCAGTGAATCGCAGTTATAACGTCAATGCGTGCGGTTTTGGTGGAAATGTATTGTTGCAAAGATTCAGAGCATTTTGTTTAACATATAGCGATGAATTATTAGGGAACTGATCTATGTTCTACTTTTATTAATTAAGTTATTTGGAACGTGGCGTGTAAGTGTGTTAAGAAGGCTATATATGCTGTGACCATTAGGGTATAGCAAATAGCCAGATATGCAGTGTTGCAAGAAGTTTTCTTTTTTACCACTGTGCTCAAAGAAATTCCTTAGAGTGTGATTTAAGGTGAAATGTGCCATAACTTTTAAGTAAGGCAGAGAAACTACGGAAGCTATTTGCTCAACAGTTTCATTATGTGCTTCTTTGAGACTGCGATCCGAGGTCGTAAGAGGATATTTTCGTTTACGTTCGAGAGTGTAACGGAATTAAGGCGACAGACTTGGCTTTAGCGTAAGTGCCTAACTGGTGCTACCAGGAGAGGGTTCGTACAAGAGATGCGCCGATTTATCCCCACGAGTTGCTGGTGCCAGTCGAATGGTGCATGCACTTTACTGACGAATGTTTCAGAGTACACACATGCTTTTACCGCGGGTGTGCGAACTCGGGTCTACTCCTCCTTGATACACGCGGTCATGATCAACAGTCAAAACTGATGCCGATGAAAGTGTCCGGTAAAAAAAGGAAGGAAGTCCCCAATGAACATTTGTCCATAATCGAGCTGCCACGAACTTCAGTATCAGATACTGCCCTAATTGGAACAAATGCGTGATGGGGTACCGGCATATTTTGCTGATGCTTTAAGACGGCGTTTAAACTCCCCATCCCACCTCATCCTCATGCCAAACTATGGTCCAAGATTGGACAGGTCGAGCAGGACCTCCAAGGTCATCTTACCTCAATTCTCTGGATTTGTCTGTCTAGCGTCTTCTCTAATATGAAGTGTACAGCATTCCCGTTGACTCGATTGAAGAACTGCAGCAGACAAGCTTTAGGAGGTAGCCCCGGGATGTTTGAAAGAATTTGAAACTTACTGTCGAGACGAGTGCATTGCTGAATCGAAATCCGACGACAAGTGGAACACCTCTTTAGGAGGCTGCAGAATACATTAGGTAGCAACATGAAACGTGCAGTAGTAGTATTGTATTTATCGTTAAGGTTGGCCGTAGGTGAAATTTGCGCCCAATGAGACGTAGTTTAATCCAGACGGTTACATTTATACTAACTAGAATAATATGTTGTACTGGAGTCAATAGCGGCTCGCCACCATACATGCGCAATTATCAATTTGTGGAACGCTTTTTCTTGTAGTATCGAGTATTTTTATCCGTCTCATTTTTCGGTATTAATTATGATACACCCTGCATATACATTGGCAGCATCGCCAATCAAAGCAGTAGTGTTCGTTGCCAGCTGTATGCCCCCTGAGTTTTCTTAATCAGTCGTTATTACCTTCCTGCACTCCTTATCCCGGGTGGGGGTGGGACAGCGGTACAGCTATGCTCCACGGGGCTGACAGCTGCGTACGCCGATTTGGAGTTCACGGCGTCAAGGGGACGTTAACACTAAGGGATGAGACAGGGAGACGGTGTCAGGAGCAAGCTACTCATAGAGTCTTCCTTAAGCCGTAGCGTCATTTATTTTGTTTTCTTCACGGGTGATGTAGCGCTTTCATCATCATCATCATCATCATCATCATTCATCCTCATTACGGTCGGAGCAAGGCAACGGCAAACCACCTCCGCTAGGACCTTGCCCAGTACGGCGGTGCGAGTCTCCCGCATCGTCCTCTACGCTCTGTCAAGGAGTATGGGACATCATCATCATCATCATCATCATCATCACCCATGTTTAAAGAAAACATATGATTTGACGCCATCTCAGAAATTACGCCAGCGTTCGGAAGTTCATTTTCCTTAGTTCTGAATAGAATCTGTGTCGTTGTCCGCGACCGGTACACTGCTCGGCGTTTAAAAATTCAACTCGACTAGAGGGCTCCCAGAAAAAAAAGAGGATCGGAGAAGAAACAAATACTAGTATAATAAACCAGAAGAGATTTATTTTTATTTCATATGCTTCTAAAAAGTACTTAATGTTCCCAGGTACTAATGTTGCTAATTTTAATCGAAAGACACATGTGTTTCATCTGTAAATGTATTCTTCTTTATATGTCACAATAAAAATAATATGCTTCATGAAAGTGCAAAACGTACTTTTTCCTCCTTTTAAATGCCTACCAAACTAGCGCTAAAACCTGTTTGCTTTGGATTAGTATGATCAATACCAGTAATATTTTGTTGTAAAAGTGTGAAGTAAAAATATTGGATGCTCATCACATTCTTATGTTTTAACGGCATCCAAAAATTGCAACATCTTTCGGATGATGCGTGTTGTACGCAATCACAGCGGAAGAAATAAATGTAATTTGTATATAGGCATGGCGTTCTTGTCTAACTGCAGTATGACAACCCAGACGCCCTGATATGTTGCATATAGATCTCAATCAGAACGTTAGCGGAATACAGAGATAATTGAAAGCAGTAAATTGGGGGGGAGGGAGGGGGAAGGGATCACCAATTTAGTACTGGTGGTAAGTGTAGGAGGTAAAATCGTAGAGGGTGATCAAGAGATGAATACACTAAGCAAATTCAAAAGGATGTAGGTTGCAGTAGTTACTCGGAGATGAAGATGCTTGCACAGGATAGAGTAACATAGAGAGCTGTATCAAACCACAACAACACCGAAGCGAATTACTAGATATTTTGTCTTTGAGTTGTAGTGTTTGGGATTACAAAGGCAGCTGTGTGTTGCTGGGGATCATGTTGATTTTCTAACGGAGGAATGAGTCTAAAAAAGAGTACCTAGAAGGTATGTAAAATAAATGTATACACTGTAAAGGGACAGGTAAACGGCTATTAAATAGAGAAGCTAGTAAAGTGGCAACTGTGGTCTGTGTTGAGAAACGTAGTAAACTAATAACCTTGTAGGTGCGAATGAAGCAAATAAACTTGTTGAATGCTTCTGGATCCGATCAGTGCGTGCCGTACTTGGCTCCAGATTGAAACCGATCTGGTCCCTCAAGGAGAATGACTGTCGTACCTCGTCTCCCTCCCCCCGTCTCTAATAACCAAGACATCGACGGGACATTGAACTCTAATGCTTCTTGTTTTTCAGAATGCTTTATGTAAGTTGGTAGCTAGTGTATTAAAAACAAACCCATTTTCTCTGTGTTGCTGTACTTCTCATCCAGCTTGACAACCTTAAATATTCACTTCCGTACTGAGGAACAAGAAATATGAGTGAACGAATTTAGTGCAGTCAACTGTACAGGAACGCGGAGCAGATGGGGTACTAAAAAAACTGCGACACTGTATTAGTAATCTTACATAAATCTTCTCAAGTAATTTAATGCTCTAATTACTAAATATACTTAAGAACTTGTACAACTTTAAGATTCAGATTCAGTTGTTAATAGGTTCGTATGCTGCTGAGAGGCTGAACAGAAAACTGAGCTCTGCCTTTTTTGATCTGGCACTGTCTTAATTTGCAGACATAGAGATTAGCTTATTTTACGCAATTTCGCTCTCTGTTGTCCTGTGGAGTACCATCTGGAGTCCTGTAACAAAAAGCAATACAGTCTTTTTAACAAAGACATCTTGCTGTACATTATGAGCTGCGTCTAAAAGTATTTAATTGCCAGGCTGGTATTCGGACAGTTAGCCCATCATCAGTGGCAGGTATTGAGTACGTCTGTGTCAAATGACGTGTGTGTCAAGTATGAAATCTTTATGACATCAACAGTGATGTGGATCTCTGTGGGACACAGGTTGTCGTGTGTACATGTTACAGCTGTCAAACACTTAACAGTCGCACTTCTTCGTCGTTCTGCACACGACAATCACGGAATGGAAACATCATAAAGATTTCATACTTGACAAACACGTCATATGCCACTGATCAGGGATTAACTGCTCAAATACCGATCTGGCAATTAAATATTTTTAAATGCAGAAAGAACTATTTTAACAAATACCCAGCATACAATGAGAGTATTTATTCTGCAAAAGACAACGAGATAAATATAGTGAAAAGTTGTCAATAAAACATCTTAGCTGGGCTACTTCAAAAACACTGGAATTCTTATTCGTATTGATAGCATTTATTTTCTAACGGAATTTATAACTGGTAACAAAATGAGTTACAAACGAATTATGAGTTACACAACAACAATGTAGCAAACGGAAACAGATTTGTTGCAAACTTTCACTCCTAATCAATAGTTTATTATTTTTAATTTTACTGAAGAGCTATTAATTAAGATTGTTCAAGCTCTACGAGCACCCACCAGCCTTCGATCTCTCTGCCAGAAGTTCGAGGACATAGGCGCAATACAAGGAATCGAAGTAAGATAGAGTCATATTAAAATAATGAAATGTACTCTTGTCCTTTATGTCATGATTAGTTTTTTTAAAAAAAAGCGCGCCAGTGGAAACAACATTAATAAAGAAAATATTTACCGCTTTCTGGTAAGAGGAGCCGGTTAGACTGAATCAGGAAATACAATATAATAAGTATCTATGTAAAGTACATACGCTTTCTAGCAGAGAATAAAAGGTAAGTTTCTCGTTCAATGCCAACAGTATCCTCGTGTTCGACTATATTAAACTCCACAAAAACTTGTGAACGCGTTTCTGATAATTATTTACATGCAAATTTCTTTGTACTTATATTATACTGATGTTTTACACGTCATGGTAGAAGACGTGTCCATCTTCTTCAGTGTCAAAATGCTATCTCTTTCATTTCCATTGTTAAAACATTTTATCATAAATAAACCGTCAACGTAATACACACAGGATGTTTCATGTAGAGTAGTCGTCATTAATATTTCATAACCGATTAAAGATATCTCATATATTACTCTACTGATAATAATGCCTGTAGTTTTTCCTTTTAACAGAAAAGACCCTCAATCAAATACAGTTATTCAATGGATTACTGTAACTTTTATGGCAATCGGAAGCTATTAACAAGGATAAGTACAATGTACAATCTGTGTAGATTGAGCACGTGCAAGTACAATCGTTTACAAAATATTCCAGAAGAGAATGGAATACGCTACCAATGATGCCGGTACCACACAGTTTGAAGCCTGTTGTACGATGTTTACCTGTGCTGGCAGGCTTCGCTTCTCCTTTAGTGCATTTCTAATTCCTTTCGGCTGCACTCTCAATGAAGGGCTGCTTGTTTACAGTTCGTTCATTCTCTCGGCAGCAGACGAATGCACTCCATTTTATACAGGATATTTGTTTCGGTATTGTTAACAGCGCATCAACTACTTTAGTTTTCTATGTTATATGGAACAGTCTGTATACGGCATGCGTAGGATGCGGGGAGACATAATAAGTTGTAGTCGTACATGACACTTTGCGGGTTGTTCTGTGAGCTGTATGTGCAGTACATATGGTGGTTCTTGTGTTAACTTGTATCAGATGATATTCCAGAGCAAATAGTCAGTTTGACAGCAGCATCAGACGCTACTCCGGCACTGGACACCGATCGTCAATAAGACATGTTGTTTCTTGCGCTTTAAATTAAATAATAAAATTTAAGGTTTCAAATTAGTTAAGCTTTTTTCTGTTGATTTCATAGCCGATCTTTAAATACATCGGAACTATGCACCACGGCCTAAAGGGAATTTTTTTACGTATTTGATTTCGCTGTTCCCTCGGTTACAAGGCCCGTGGCAGTGGTTTTGTGTGTCCGTCGTGGAATATTCGCGTTGTCATTTTCCCAGTAGTCGACTGTTTCCTTTTCGGCAGCTAAGAGATACATGATACAAGCACACTTCGCTACAGCTCCCCCCCCCCCCCCCCCCCCCCCCCGTCCCCTACGTTTCCAGTTGAAATGACGTCATATTTCTTTTTGCTTGCACAAGAGGAGGTAAAAGCTGAACATAATACTTGTCACAAAGTGAGATTCAGGCGAGTTGAGCTGCCAGATGGGTGCGCCGAAGCGGCCCGACAGATGCCGGCCGCCCCGGCCCTGTCTCCCGGCAACGCGGGCCGCCGACGGCCGCACCTTCTGCCAGCGACGTAAAATTAACTTCTGACCTTCAACGTACCTTAACCTAAAGTCGTATTCAGTTTGTTTGCGTTCAAAAACGCGATGTATTTGAAAAATGGCAACTTTTCCGCCTGGACTGCAATTACATGTTCTTATTCATTACGATCTCGATTTCGGCTGTAGTATCATTCTCAAGTAGAAGCTGTCACAACATAAACGATTCCCTAAAACTGAAGCTTTTTGTTTTTATAGCAATGACGACATTAAATAATCGTCCAGACGGCAAACGTTGTTATTTCTAAAATTAACGTAAGAAAACTCGTATCATTTAAACTGATCTTTACTCAAGTACTTACATAGTTTCGTTATCAGAATAGCTAGTTATGCAAAGTGTGTATTTTATTTACACTGAAAATATCTGCATTGTTGAGGCACCGAATACCAATAAAAAATAGCGAAGTAATAAAACACTGCCTCTAACACACGTGCGATGTTCCATATAAAGTGTTCCTACCAGATGTTCCACGAAAAGGCCAAAATATCGAAACACTGTTTTCAAAAATAGTTTCATTGTTAGGAGGGTCTACTTTGCATCAGATACCACCTGTACATTATTTTAATTCTTCGCAGAGAACTCTCGTTTAGCTCGTATAGATGGGCAGTATTTGGAGAAGCTTGGGTCACACATTAGTGAAGAAGAATGAAAAAAATAAGAAAACAGTGTCATCATAAGTTACAAAACGTTTTTGTGGTGTTTAGTTAGAATTTGGCTCCAATCGTCCACTGCATTCTCCAAATCTAACTTCAGTAAAAAAGGCACCTTTTGACGCTTTGATACCTACATGTCATATTTTACTAAACATTATCAACTGAAGAACGTACAGACATACACAAACAAAATGTCAGCTTGATATGAAGAATTTTCCACTGTTGGCAGGATTATTCGTTTTTATGTTCTATGCACTTGTTACCTCCATTGCTTAGGTCAGCGTGTGCAAGGTGTATGTGCTGCAAATACGACTGGAAGAAGGCGGCTGTGAATACCAGAAGGTCTTTACATTTAGCACCTAACTTTGGGCTTTGTACTAAAATAGTCTGTGCCACCTGAACGTGACAGTTGCACAGGTTACGCAAAAGTGGTACGTATAATACATTCCTACCTTATTAACTGACGTAAATCCAGCTGATGATATAGATATATTCCTCATAAACTTGCAGCGGAAACGGTAATATGTGACTGACTACAGGAGTTCGTATTTTGATTTTATATTCATACGTCGTGGCGAAGCTTAACCTAACGTGTTCTCATTAAGTTTTATCATTCCTCTTCTCTTCCAGTAACTTCGCAACTCTCTGAAACATCCTGACAGTTTGCCAGAGACAATTCCGATAACATTTCAAATATTTTGAGAATAATTCCCGTTTTGTCAATTAAAGAAGTACATGTCGCTAGCTGAAGCAAGACAACTTTTTAAGAGCGTCGAACGCCGTGTTTGTGTTTAATTTATGGTATGTTCATTGATAATAACCGTGCATATTTCACTTCGCGCTGATTTCATCCTCTCATCCTTCACTTTTTTGCTGCCATAGTCGTAGCAGATATTCCTCGCATTATCTTAAAACGTGTTTCTTTTGCTGGTGCAGGACATTTCATTATGCGGACTTCGTCACATTAGCGTGTAGTAGGCGAAAGAAAGCGGATGTGATGAATGCAAGATATCACTTACCTTGAATATTCATGAGGCGTGCGCAGGTAGCTGGCCACTTTTAGAGCATCGCTGTAAAAAGTTTTGAAAAATCACCGAGGGAAATGTGTGCCGCTGCTGCTTCGGCGAACACTGATTTAATGACCAGCACACAAACTGCTCTGGCTAACGCACATGTGTCAGATATTCTTAGTTTAAATTGCTTTAATAAAGAGGCATACAAGAGGTTCATTAAAGAATCACCAGTGACGACTGTCAACTGGCTCATTCAGTTATGTGTCACAACTGTCGAAAAGGAATTCCTTTTTACATGTGAGGAGCTTTTGCGACAATGCATACAAACATATGTACCTGAAATATTTTGTTTATTTTTGTTTTTGCTGATGGGACAGCTTTATTATAAACGTCGTTCATCAACAATAGTAACCACAATATTCCAAAGCACAGTTTTATCATCTGTTACTGAAGGGCATGCACTGCGATATCAACACATTGCAAACACTTACCTGGGAATTTTGCTGATTTCTTTCGTGTATGATACTTCAGGCAAATAATTTCCTCATGTTATTATACCGTTGTCTGAACACACACATTATCATCTTTGAATTCCGTTATTCATTAAGTTTTTCCATTCGTTTTACCGTCTCAGTTTTGCCCAGTATAGCCAGTATGATTAACATGAATTATTATTATTGGTGTCTCACTATTTGCAGCTTTCTCACTAGTGGGCATAAAATTTCGAACAAGTTGCACAATACTATCATTCCTGTTTGTCCAGTGCAGCTGTATAAAGTCGTCCATCGCTCGCAACACACACACACACACACACACACACACACACACACACACACACACACACACACACACACACACATAGGGAAGAGAACACAAAATAAGTATTTCATGTAAGTATTTCATGGACATGGCTAAATTACCGTTAACACTTATTACTGGTCAGACACATACAGCCTTGCCCTTCCACAAATATGCCTAGAGTTCAGAGAGACTCACTACTTTTGTGAATGGAATGCGTGTAAAATTCAGCACACTATGACGTCATATACCATCGAGCAAGGCCATCGAAGTAGTGACAGCGTTGGACAATAGCCCGTTTCTATGAGGTAAGTGCATTTTCGGCAGACGCTGCCTATTTACACAGTACTTGTGTTTGGTGAGTACAAGGACGTGACCATTCCTGTTAAGCTGTTACAGAATGGTAAATGTACGTTACTTCGCGAGACGTTAACACCGCTTGTCAGGGTAATGTAAAAATTTGGAAGTGTTCATTTCACCGAATAGTATTTCGGATCATAAGTACACGTAGCTGTAAAATTAATTCACTGTACATGTAATAGGTGGATGGTTTCAACTACCTTACATGGACAACGTGTGAAGTACGAATTATTTGTAATCCGAAGTTGATCGGTGAACGGTCGAAACTATTTGTTTTGTGAAACTGCCCATTGTTGTGCCTCTGAAGTGAACACACTGCAACCTTTAAATCACGGTGATGTCACCGTCTGACACCAGACATACGAACAGTAACACAATCACCTAAAACTAGTCGTGTTCTATTCAGACTAGCCCTTCGCAGTGCCCATCACGCAGCATACCGTCGGATGCACATATTATGTGTGAGATACAGACGTTTGGTGCAGGCACAGTGCCAGTAGGCCTATAGCCCAGCCAGTGCCGCACACACAGCACCGCCTCCCGTGCCACCTCTGCCCAGCTGACCTGCCTGACGAGCTGCTAACCCGATAAGAGCCAAGGGCAGTTAACAGCAGGTCACTCCCCGCAAGTACGCAACGTGGAAGGAAAATTTTCTGCGTGTTCGGGGAAGTAAATACAGTGCTTCCAATAAGAAACGTGAACGGAAGATAAACAGCAATAAAAGAAATCTGTTCTGGGGAGCTCGACTGAATGAGCGGAACAGACTTTCTGTTTGGAAAAAACTGTATCGGAATTGAAATGAGGACAGTATTCCCGCTGTGTGTATCTTCGAGGGCAAAATTAATCTTAGTAGTAGTGAGTCTACGAGTAAACACGGTGAAGAAGGGTTTTCACATCTATTATATTACCCATCGTTTCTGGGAGAAACACAGCGTTTTTGCCCATACTGCGGATGACACTTTTGAGGGAGGTCGTAGCTTCTATGAATGTCAAAACTCTGGCTGTAGTATTAATTAGTTCGTTTCCACCCGGCCGAGGTGGCCGAGCGGTTCTAGGCGCTACAGTCTGGAACCGCGCGACGGCTACGGTCGCAGGTTCGAATCCTGCCACGGGCATGGGTGTGTGTGATATCCTTAGGTTAGTTAGGTTTAAGTAGTTCTAAGTTCTAGGGGACTGATGACCTCAAAAGTTAAATCCCATAGTTCTCAGAGCCTTTTTTTGAGTTCGTTTCCATTTGCCCTCGTGCAGAGCTGTGACATCATATGTCCACATGTTTTCAAAACTGGAGCGAATTGTCCGTTGTCTGCTGTTGTCCGCCCCACGGTGGTCGACTGGTAGGTATCTTTTTCAGCACAGGACTCTAGATACCATAGTCTGCCACCTTTCTTCAGCCGATAAAAATGATTGTCGTGTTTAATAATCTATATCGTTTTTCTGCATAGCCTGTCGCAGTATCCGCTCGTGGCAGCCAGGACATGAGCGTCGTCAAATCGAATGCTACGGTTTCCTGGTTGCGAAGCGTTTTCCACAACAGACAATCGATTCGCTTTCCAACTTCCACACTTACACTTAAGTTCTTTTAGTCGTCCTTCTATCGTACTTTCAGTAACACCCACGTGCACGTCTTCACAATTACACAGCATTTTATAAATTCCATTTTTTCCAGCGGCTTGCGAGCATTCTTGTCCGGCATAAGTTGCCCCTAGATGTCTGGCTGAGTTTGCAAACAGACGATACATCGCGTCTTCATTATCTTCCCTACGCGGTCAGTGACATCTTTAATGAATGGAAGGCAACTTTGGATCACCACGACATTTACGTGACGGTCTTAACACACTTTTTATTTCAGCGAAGAAGGGTTTTGTTACTTTTTTTATACGGAAGTGAAACGTGGACGGTAAATAGCTTAGACAAGAAGAGAACAGAAGCTTTTGAAATGTGGTGCTACAGAAAAATGCTGAAGATTAGACGGGTAGATCACATAAATAATGAGGACGTATTGAAAAGAATTGGGGAGAAGAGAAGTTTGTGGCACAACTTGACTAGAAGAAGGGATCGGTTGGTAGGACATGTTCTGAGGCATCAAGGGATCACAAATTTAGCATTGGAGGGCAGCGTGGAGGGTAAAAATCGTAGAGGGAGACCAAGAGATGAATACACTAAGCAGATTCAGAAGGATGTAGGATGAAGTAGGTACTGGGATATGAAGAAGCTTGCACAGGATAGAGTAGCATGGAGAGTTGCATCAAAACAGTCTCAGGACTGAAGACCACAACAACAACAACGACATTCGCTAGAGTATGAGAGTTAAAGCTGGCCAGTGGTGAAAAAGCATATGTCGGAAATTTACATGTCGAAGCGAATCAACAAAATAAGCCGAAACCACAGAGAAACAAAACACGATCTCTTGAAAGAAGTCAAGAAATGAAATTACTCGTCGAAACAGAAAGAAGGGACGGAAACCTTCTGGACATATACTGTTCGTCGCAAATAACACTGAAAGACGAGTATGGATAAAATGTTGTTAAACAGAATTAAAAGAAGATAGGACAGTAAGGTGTCTGTCTGCCAAGAGGTGAAGAGTGAAGGGAGAGTCAGAAGAAGGTACTGCAGCGACAGTGCTTTGCCTTTAGCGATTCAGTCACAGATGAACAAATGTGCCTTTCTCGATGCTCTAGATGAGACATGTGGCGCGGATGTGTACAGATTTGAGTGTTGACGCACGGAGGTGGTGCATACCTCGCAAGTCTCCCAGACGGACGGGTGGCCGTCGCTACCTGGAAGTCTGGCGCAAAAAGCTGCCCCTGTCCATTCCCCTAGCCATGTTTCTCCCAGCCAAGGGTGCCGGAAATCTGCTTCTGACGGGTCACTCACACCATTTCCCGAGCTAAATACCAAGCCACCACAGGAAGAAAACCAGGTTGTACTTATACTTCTAAAGAGAAATGTTGAAATAGGCTATGTAATGCAGATATCTTGTAAAAATGAATAACTGACTATTAGTTCAAGCAGAAAATTGTGGGGTAAGCTGTCAGAGCAGCTAAAACACGCACGCGTATATACACACATACACACACACACACACATCGGCACATCATAATACATAAGAGGAAGGAAATTTTGTTGTGTGGTTAAGACTCTCACCTTTTCAGCCAATCAAGATACTGACTCGAGTATTTTTAAGGGAGCGGTATAAATTATTGGTTCAAATAGTTCAAATGGCTCTGAGCACTATGGCCTTAACTTCTGAGATCATCAGTCCCCTAGAACTTAGATGTACTTAAACCTAACTAACCTAAGGACATCACACACATCCCATGCCTGAGGCAGCATTCGAACCTGCGACCGTAGCGGTCGCGCGGTTCCAGACTGTAGCGCCTAGGACCGCTCGGCCACTCCGGCCGGCTATAAACTCTTGGGAAGAAGAGCATAATGATATAACACTTGTTAATTTTGACACAAAAACTTTTTGCGGAACTATTGGAGAAACGAGCTATAACTGAAAATGAAGGCGGCCAGTATTGGCTCTTTGGATGTAAACACCGCCACGTTGGGCCTTCATACCTGGCCCGTAGTTGCATTCAGCAAGACGACATGACTATGCCACGAAGATAAAACGTGGAAATTGGAAATCAGTGGCACGACCTTATGGGACCCCCAAGCTTACACACTACTTAATCTAACTTATACTAAATTACGCTAAGGACAACACACATACCCATGCCCCAGGGAGGACTCGAACCTCCGACTGGGGGAGCCGCGTGGACCGTAGCAGGACTCCCAAGACCGCCGGCGATAAAACGTGTTTCCTCTTAACTCTACTTTATACGACATAGACACACATTCAAACACCATTATTGTACGATGGCGTGCTGAAAATTAATGCTTCAGAATTTTTATTTGAAAACGTTTAAAGCTTTTTAAAATAAAACAGACATTATTAACATTCTACATCCGTATTCTTCGTGTCTACATATTTATTTCTCAACAAAGTCATCCTGGCGATGAGCACATTTCTCTCAGAGCGCCACAACCTCATCTCTGCTTGAGCCGCTTCATCACTATCAAAGTGAAATCCTCGAAAGTTTTCTTTAAGTTTTGGTAACAGATGAAGAAGGTAGATGACAGTGTACCCGAGGCGTCCGATTGTTGCACGTGCCGAACGGTAGAGTGTGGTCTGGCATGCTAAATCTGAGGGGGCTCCATTTTTGGACGTACTCTTCAAATGGTTCAAATGGCTCTGAGCACTATGGGACTTAACATCTGTGCTCATCATTCCTCTAGAACTTAGAACTACTTAAACCTAACTAACCTAAGGAAATCACACACATCCATGCCCGAGGCAGGATTCGAACATGCGACCGTAACAGTCTCGCGGTTCCGGACTGAAGCGCCTAGAACAGCATGGCCGTACTCTTCAAATTCGTGCTTTCACTTTCCTAAGGCCATCTCAAGCACCGTCATTGTTACGTTACGCACCGCCATATTACACGCTACAATTCGGAGCCCTCTAGCGGCAGAGAGCTGCACATATGTAGGTATGAAGAATAAAGATCTGTAATGTTAATAACGCTTGATTTATTTAAAAGAGTTTTCACATAAAAAATATGAGAGCACTATTTTTCAGCACACCCTCGTACATGCCAACTTGTATCCTATCTCAAGAGCCTTAATGAAACCACTTCAAATGTTTACGGCCTCATCGTTCTGTGAACAGCTTTGGAGGAACCAAGCGAACAGACGAAAGACCTGATACGACAGCAGAGCCTGGCAGGACGGCCGGTCGGGTTGGCCGAGCGGTTCTAGGCGCTTCAGCGCGGAACCGCGCGACTGGTACGGTCGCAGGTTCGAATCCTGCCTTGGACATGGATGTGTGTGGTGTCCTTCGGTTAGTTAGGTTTAAGTAGTTCTAAGTTCTAGGGGACTGATAACCTCAGATGATAAGTCCCATAGTGCTCAGAGCCATTTGAACCATTTTTGGCATGACGGCCCCACTTTGCGGTGTTTACGTCGCAGTAGCTGATGCCGCCTTCCATTTTTTTTGTGAAAAGATTCAACGCTATCATAATCAAACGGTATCTCTCTGTACCAGAGCATTCCCATGCCGTTAAAAAGTGTCTCGTTCCTTTAAAAGAAAAGCGACCGAAACTTGAATACTCGACGTAAAAGCTGGTCAGAAAGTATCTTGAGGGAAAGACGAAGGACTGATAGGAAAATTGTTAGGCCAATTAAAAAATGGGGACGGGTAGAGACCGAAGTCTCATGAAACAACAGAAAGATTGCTTAACCTGGAACTGAACATTAGCAAACAAGAGTGAACTTTTATGAACACGCTAAAAGAATCCCAACAACGAGGAATGCACGCAAGATTATGACATACAAATGTAAAACTAAACACTGTACCGTTGTTACATTGAGTTACAAATGACTGGGAGAAAGCCAAGACGAGGCACGCATCCTGCCAATTGATAAACTGCTGGATTGTTAGTCAGAGAATGAGGTTCCAAAGAGACCAAGAGAGAAATGGACGAAGACTGGTAGCCAACGGAGCGAAGGTGAAAGCCAAATGAAAATCAGGAAGATGAATCGTAAAGGCTCTTTGTGGGTCAACAGGTTCCATGAGCAAATAATAATAACATACATGGTAAATAATAACACAAAAGCATAATTATCCGCAAGAACGTAAAGGAAAGTATAAAAAGGTGCGAATATTTTGCTGCAAGATTAGTCTTGTTAAATTTTCGTCTATCGACGTTATTAAGAGACTATAGTTTCTTTGTCTTAAATGGTTCATTGAACTTTAGTTAACGGCATTAGATAGCTCTCGGAAATAGGAGTGTAGTGGTAAAGCGCTTATCATTGTTCTGAAATAAATATTTGCGAAACAAGTTACGACGTATGCTAAGTCTGAGGCTGACGCACTTCCAAACATCTGCTGTTTCGGCGAAATTGTCTCTCATGTTTCCCATCTCTGCTGGGAAGAATCCTTTAATATCCCACAACACATTCCTTTGTAGGTACCTAGAACGCCTCTAAAACAGTTACATAGATAAAATCATAACTGCTTTAGTGTACCGATAGTTGATGATGATGATGTTTGGGTTGTGGGGCGCTCAACTGCGCGGTCATTAGTCCCAGTGTTTACACAGTCCAATTTTTACACAATTCTATCTGGTATTGTCACGAACGATGATGGTGATCATGATGATGAAATGATGAGGACAACACAAACACCCAGTCCCCGGGTATCGCTAGTTAAAGAAAGTTACGTGAGCATACAGAAAACTTCTCCTTCAAATGTCACTTTCCGTACTATCTGCAACGGTTCTTCCCAGTATTGGATGTTACGAGCTGAGCCCTGAGGTAAGATGCAGAGACGATGGGCGCTCGCGGACGCGTGCGCTAGCAACAGTGTCGTTCGTCGTTTGTCACGAGGCGCCTTCGAATCTCGGCCGCCCGCCGCCTAGTGCGAGAGGCGGCCGCGCCGCTGAGTGTTAAGTTGGCAGCACCGGCGCCTTACACACGTTCGCACTCCCGCGCCCGCGTTTTGCAAATGCGTTTTTACGCGCGAAACGTGAGTTCCGCTGTACACGCGCCGCGCCACGGCGCCCCTAACCGCCAGCTAGTGGGCTCTTGCTGAAAGCCCGTTTAACTCTACACGTATCGCTTTCCAAATCGTTAAAGTCCTCCTATATCTTTGAAACGTTATTTCCGTTAACGCGTTATGACTAGGTGTACAACTCTTTTGAGAAAAAAGCGAGACTTTACTTTTCTAGATTATGTCAGGTTATAATCTCACATCTTACGAAACTAGGTGAGATGTAGGAGTTACTGTAGCGACAGTATATAGATATGGAGTCAAAGAAAGCATTAACATCGGAGTAATTCGTGGCTTGTACTTTCCAGTTCTTTAATTATTTCACCTGTTTTATTTTGCCAGCCTACTATGTTCCATATGCCAATTAAAAGATATCCTTTTCTGTGGAATATATAAGAGGCACGAACGACGTCAGAAGCTGATAGGTCACTGTGAAGGAGACGGGGATGCCACATACTCGTTTGAAACAGTGTTGCCAGCACCTTACAGGATTTAAAAGTGTGTGTCTTAATGTTGTCGCTCAGTAGAACGACGCAGTAACTAGATTTTTGGGGTGTGCGCATGTGACAGTGGGGCGATGCTGGACAGTATTGAAATGTGAGGGTAGTCATACCCCCGTCGGCAAGGTTCAGATAGAGCACGTGTGACCACCCAAAGGGGGGGGGGGGGGGGGGGGAGATCGCCGCACTGTGTACCAAACACGTGCGCCTGTCATCTGAGGACGAACAATGAACTCCCTGAGGTTAGGTGGGCCTACTGCCGTGAAGAAGCGGTAAGTGGTCAGGAGGAATCGAACCCAAACTTCTGCGTGAGTGGCTACAGAACCTAAGTTCAGATCACGGTGGCAGACTCGCCACCGTGGGGCTCCGATTCGGGAGGAAACGGGATCAGAATTTGCTGTATTGTCGGGGTTTAGTTTTCCTTAAAACACATCAAGCGAACTCTTGGATTGATTGCATAAGAAAAAACCATACCATTTCCTGTGTCCCTTTTCTCCCCCCCCCCCTTCCCTCCCCCAACCCGCACCAGCAACCCTTCACACACACACACACACACACACACACACACACACACACACACACACACACTTCTCCACGGTACTTGTCCAACAGAGAATGTATCTCACATGAAGTTGTTGTCAACGGGAGGCAAAACTCCAATCTCGATTCTTCGATTCCCTGCTTCCTTCATCAAAGGCATTTTGGATCACCACGGATCAAACTGAAAGGGACTGTGAAACGGAGAGCGGGGTGAGTAACGAGAAATGGAAGCAGTGAGTGATGTCTGCCGGAAAATTTTTGGTTCATGTTGGGACTAGTTGGTCAGAGCTGCTTCACACTAGGTCAGTACGTTGGTCCAATGGCGAGTGATATGGCAGGTGGAAGTGTGGACAAGATTGTTCAGTCGAGTATTTTAGTAAAATGAAGTGGACACAAGAGCCGCTTCCAGTAGCCAACTTTATGGTGTGGAATAGGGTTCACTATTTCCACTTTCACACGGGTCTGTTGTGGGTCGATTACATGTCTCGTTGTAGTGACGGTGCTTTACGGCTTATGTGGGAAGGGATTCCTTATCGAATACGAAATTCCTCCTATACAGCTGACTTGAGAGCTGTCTCACCGTCATTAAACTGCGCCCAGTAGCAAGAAGGCATAAAAATGCCTCCGTCTGATTCCAGTCGACACTTCTAATACAAAACTGAAGCACTTCCGCAACCGACATTCTTCGAGTGAAATAGCGTTATTTTGACTCTTTAGCTGCGAATTCTACACTGAGGCACCACACGCATTTTATTTTGTGACAATCCGTTATCCATTGCCTTCGTTTCAATCTCTTCGGTTACCTCTGCCTGGGCAAGTGTATGTGCTTGACTCGTTGCTGCTTTTGACTAGCAACTAATCAAACCCCCTCCCCAACTTCCAGATCCGCCGTTTAGTAGAAGTACTGATCGTTCGCCACTGGACTAAGTTACTGGACGATGTTATTCATCACGTAGGTCTAAGTCGCACAGCCAAGCTTTGCGGCACAAAAGGGACTGAGCAGATGTAAATCACAACTTACCCTCTACCTACATCTACTATTGCACCTATGTGTGTACTCCGCGAATGAGTGGAAAGTGAATGGCAGAGGCTACCTTCCATGCCCTGTTTTGGCGTTTGTTCGCATTTCTTTACTAGGTAGAACGTGCGAAGAACGATTGTTTTTACATCTCTGTATGCGTACTTATTAGTCTAACTTCATTTTCACCGTCTCTACAGGAACGATTCTTCGACCGTCCACGGGTTAAGACTTTTCACTAAGAACAATACATGGAGCTGCGAAGTGGAATGCCTCAGTCGTACACAAAACAAATGACACAGTCTCATTTATTCCCAACGTATAAGGAAATCATCGTGAGAGACAGATTGCTAAACGCCTTAGTACAGTCCATCTTGGAATGCTACTCAAGTGCGTAGGATCCATGTAAGACTGAACTGAAATAGGGACTCTTTAGTGTACATAGAAGGGTACCGAAAATGATCACCAATTTGTCTTGCGGGGACATACCGGACAATCTCAACTTACAAAATGGCTCTGAGCACTATGGGATTCAACTTCAGAGGTCATCAGTCCCCTAGAACTTAGAGCTACTTAAACCTAACTAACCTAAGGACATCACACACATCCATGCCCGAGGCAGGATTCGAACCTGCGACCGTAGCGGTCTCGCGGTTCCAGACTGTAGCGCCTAGAACCGCACGGCCACTCCGGCCGGCCTCAACTTGCAACTCGCAGACACTCGAAGAAACGTATCAAAACTCCAGTAACCGGATTTCATGACGTCAGAGACGGTGAAATTTCAGTATTAACGGCGCTCTTATCGCACCCTGCCAGGAATAGTGACACAAGTCGAAAAACGGCTTCTTTAGTTTATGTCACTGAGTTGTGCCCCAACGTGCACGAAAAATATAATGGAATTTACTGCCAACAATACTTACTTGACATTTAAAGGAAGCTTATTCTACTGCAATGTAAATTTGGTAGAACTAATTCTTTAGGTCGAGTTTTCTGAAGTACTGCATTTCTGAGTTGTGGTGTGCGATATAAGAAATCGCTCCCGCTATGCTCCACCCGCTAAAGGAGTGGGAAGAAACAGTGCTAAAACAAGTGCACGCTAGTAAAGAGATCATTTAACTGCACAAGTATCGTGGATGAACGCAGTGGCAATATGTATGTCAGGAACCAGTGATATCATTCAGCAGGAAATTTTTTCACCTAAGCTCGTCAGAGCGTGCGAGTTAGTTTGGGATCTACACGGGTGTGAAAAAAAAAATTGAGAAAGATAGAGAAATGAATGTGGCACTACTGTATGTCCAAAAGTTAGCCTTTCTTTTCATGCTTAGCCATTTCACTAAACGTGACTACCATACTGTTCTACGTGAAGATACGTTATAAAGACCTCGGAAGTCAACCCTGAGTAAAACAACAAAATATAGGAGCTGGCACGACCGAACGAGGAAAATTAAGTGAGCACATTCAGACACTACGGATCGCTAACACTTACAGCAACGGTCATCAATGCAAAAAAGCAGGGAAATTGTAAGTGCCGTTTTGAAGCTGTTCCTCTATTCAGCTGCCTCCGCCGTTATTTCTCTGCTGACTTTTTCGTGAGCCTTAATTGCGAATCTGCAGAAATGTGGCGCTACTTTTCACCTTTCTCCGCCGGGGAAGAAGAATGCGACCTTTAGCTGGCTCCGCCGAACTCCTCCCATTTTCTGACAATTTTCAAAGTTGTCGCTAAACAATTTCTCTTTCCCTGCTGTTGTCCCGGCTGCTCCCTCCGGCCCATCAGAATACACAGCCAATTAAACGGGCTGCCGGAGATAATGGCAGAGTCGCATGTTGCTGTCATTTGAAATATGCGACCAGATCGCAGCCTAGAGGGGATATTCGCTGCTCCTTCAACGCCCTTAAGCTCACCTTCGGAAGATAAAAGTCCAGAAAGAAGTTCTCTCTTGTTCATGTCCCGGCCCCGTCACCATAAACAAATTTCTAGTGCAATAAACACAGTCGCACGATACTACGCGACCAAGGAACTCAGCTCGTTAAGCCGAACCGTCAACGGAAACGATGTTCTGGTGGTCAGTTGCTCACGGCGACACACGTGTGTGCTCCGAAGTACATGTGAGAACGTACTGGCACACTGCCGGCCACGTTTCGAGGAAGTAATCTGTGAACGTAAGCAACGCACTCCGAACATTTAAGAGTCTGTGTGTAGGTGTACAGAAATGGGCTACGGCGGTCATTTTGTTTTTCGCGGACATTTTTATTGGCGATGGGCGCGCGCATGGGCGGTGCTCGCGCTGATCAATAATCACTCACCCCCCCTCGAGGTTGCGTCGCCGACCCACAGATGGCACCGGGGCAGCGCATCTCCATTCCTAGGCCTGGCGCAGTTCTCCGGCATCGCAATTACGTCGAAGCAGAATTGCTGTTTGGTTTGCATCCAGAAAACGAGTTATCGCTACGAGTCCACGCTTCGGTTCCGGTGTGTATTCGTCCCTTTACTTTGCGCATGAATCGTTAAGAAAGACAGACTATATTGTGGTTTCTAATCGATTATATGTCACATTTCGACTGGCGAAATTTCTAATTCGACAATATTTCGTACGTCGCGTAGTAAGTTTACCGCTTATTGTAACAAAACTTCATATTCTGGTGTACTGTAAAGAGCGCTGTATAACGTCTTAAGAATTTGCCCGTTCGTGTTTTTATTACAAAAGTTAAGTATGTCAATGACTCGGAAAATATTGTGTTTAGGCTCTGCAGTAATAGCTACCGTATTTATATATTTGCTTGCTCTGTAGTATTTTGCGTGCATACCTGCTGCTTGTCCGAGCAGGTGAGGTTAGGGACGGCTGTCACGTGGCATCACCCCCCCCCCCCCCCCTCATCCTCTTCTCCTCCCTCCTCCCTCCTTCCACATTTGACTTCTGCAAACGTGTTTCTTGGATGCTTAGTCACACGTGGACCGTGCCTATTCAATTGCTATAAAATGCCCACAGTTTATATCTTCACAAATTTTTGTGTTATTATAAAACAGTTTGCTACGATATTTTGATTGTCAATTTTGAAGGTCATCTGTGAACGTATGTTAATATGCAAATAGCGAGAGCAACTGGAGAGACAAACCATCCCCTTATCTGTACATATTAGTTCATTCGTGGTCGCACGTATGTGTAACCACGCAAATATTTTTTCCCTACATAATAAACAGCAACTACTACGAGACAGCCCTATCGTAAATAATAACTGCGTGCTCTACATTAAATCGCCTGAGGGGCAAACAAATAGTAAAATCCCATATTTTCTTAAATGACTAATAAGCGCATTTTGTAATTTAGCGAAAGTAAGGCTCCTGATTTTCTTCAATGCCTCGAAAACAGTGCTTTTCAACTACTTTTAAAAACAGGTGTGTTCAGTGCTCCTAGACGCTGTAGTAACTCAAAAGCGAATAATATTTCGTAGTTTACTGACAGTGGTATTCCATTCCACAAGTAACAGTAAAAGAAAGAACCTTTTTCTTGGATGAGATAGTATGTGTTTGACATATACGTTCCCTTTGGTAATAATTCGTTTTCGTTGTGCAAAACTGGCAGCAACGCAAAAATGTGAGAAAGCACCTAAACCGCCACTTCCACAGAAAAAGTTGTTGGCCATGCAGTTAGTAGGAATACCGAGAGCAGAACATTCGACGTCACTTGCTTATGCCGACAGTGCTTTCTTCATGCCGAAGCTTAAAAAATGTCCCAAGAAAAAGGTCGAATTCCAGAGACATTTGTCAGGTCTTTTCTCATTCATTATTCCAGTGTTAACGACATGATAGGTTTGCTAGCTTGTATAATGATGATTGCTTCTCTGAGTTTTTTGCATATCTCACTCAGCCAACAGAGAAAAAACAGGTGAAATAAGCCAACGAGCACTAACGCTCCTTTTCGCCCGTCCGATAATGGCTTCAGAATACCCAAATACACAGTAGGGAATAAAAAAACATAATTAAATCCGCCTACTATCTTTTCAACAGTGTATTTGATTTGCTAACTTACATTTAGAAGCATAATTTCATCATCAGGGCCTCTCTTCCCTATTGCCATGTCAACAAGACAGGAACACGTATCCATGAATTTCCTGATTGTTGTTGTATACAGGTACGATCAAACAGTGAAATAATTTCCTTGTTATTCACATTCTTACGTAATGGTTGTATTTACAAAATTAAACTGGCAAACATAAACGCTGCTACAAAGACAGTAACTTATTACTATGTTTTCCGTTCATTTTACTGGCTTGGTTTTGCGAAGAAAATCAGCTCTAGCTACCATGAACTACAGTGTGGAACGTTTGTAAATGGGAAAGGGGAGGAAGAGAGGACTTCTTTACATAACTTTCAGCCCCGTCTCATTATGTTCACAAATGAAATATCTACTGGATATCTAAAAAGTTCATTTTTATCAAATACAATAATGGTACGATTTAAAATGGCTAATGTTTCCTTATATGTGTCAAAGATGGAGCGATTTGATTCTACTATTCTACTGGTGTCTTGCGTGGCATTATTTCAGGTCAGAGATGTAGTTTTCTGCGGTCTTTCTGAATCCCCCCTGCCGAGTCGGAATGCTTGCTAATAGAAGTCCCCTGCTGTTTGATCGACCGTTCAATTTCCGTTTGCCCTGCTCCTGCTACTGGAGGCGCATGAAATATCGAGAAAAGTCTCTGCAGCTTAGGACACAGCTGTCTTTCGAATAGATCATTCATCTTTAGTAACCAAAACGTGAGTCCCGAAAGTAACCTTCAAATAATTTTGCAGTACTTGGAGAACTACAGCACAGGGTATCTTGTCCTAATGTCATAAGTTCAGAAACAAGTACGAAACAGATATACAATACGGTGACAAAAAATCACCTCTCACTGTATTGCGTAGCTGAATGCTGCTTCATTCTCGAGCTGCTGATACCTGTTCGAGTATTGTGTTTTCACGAAGACCCTGGTAACCTCCCTGTGAAATTGCTTCTTTGCGGGTTTTCTATATTTTTCGTCGAAGCTAATGAGTCGCTGGATTGTGTCTCATTAGAGGTCCACAATTGACAACAAAATACATTAATAAAGTAGTTTTGAAAATTGGTCGAAAATCAGTTATAACGAGGTTAAAACAACGTGTAGTCTACACATTTTAAAGAAAATTGTAAAAATTAACGCTGAAGTAATAGAATCTGTTTATGAGTTTTGTTTAAAGATCTGGAATGATTTTGGCTGACTGAATATAATTTTCAGAACAATTATTCAACTGTGTGTGAAGTGTATAATTATTCTGTACCACCATTTTTTACTCATGGCAGTGAGACATGTATTTGTAATGTAAAAACCATAATAATTGAGGGTTACTCAGCCAGCAATGGACAGATGCTTGTTGACAATTGATAAGAAATAAACAAATATATGAGGAACAAAGTGTTATGGAAGATATAAGTACGATTTAATGAAAATGCATGGGAGCAAAAAGATAGAACATTGAAACTGACCATAATCAAAGAATGGCAGCGCAAATCGTCACATATTTGTTTGTCTGTTCGAAATAGATCGCAAAAACAAAATTAGATTACTGTCATTTCACACAACAGGTTAAGCATTCATTATTTCCATGAATTATTTGTAAGTCGAATGCAAAGGAACCGTAACGCTCGTTACAATAAGTGTCAACATCTAACAAGCATTGTTACAGTATATTCGTCTCTGCCCGGACTTTCACAGAAGCTGCAATTTTATTAGCAGCGCCACACATCGAGATTAAATTCCCTTGTGTACGTATGGTGTATGAAACTCACTCAGGGATGAAATCTCGATCATTTGATCCTTGTACTGGGTGTGAAAAAGACATCAAAATTGCGACGAAATTCCTCTGTACTCATCGCTCTCGGTGCAATTGAACTCAAGCAACGGTAACGCTTCTGAACTAGCCCAGCGAATTCAGAGGTCAAAGAATGAGTCTGGAGATTTTACAGCATTGACACGAATTCTCTCAAGGAGCACAATGTTTTTTTCGATCATATGTAGCGATACACGAGGAACAGTGAATACTTGATCTACTTAAATATATGGCGTTGCAGTTAGATTCAACCTAAACTGGTCATGGACTGATTTACGATGGATAAATAGTTAGGGTTGGCCTGATTCTTATCGTAAATGGAAACCTATAAAAATCAGCAAACAAAAGCACCAGAGTTGACGCCCTCAAAGATATGAAAACGGTCGAATAATCTTCAATACATAGATGAAAATGTCGAATGTTCCATCACTTTAATGCAGTCAGAGCTACGTATTACTATTTTTTTCTCTCTTTTGAAAATGTTGCTCTTCATCCTTACGCACATGCCAGTGCATAAAGGACTACATTCCTACGACAATACCTCCCTGGGTGGACGATTTTTGTAGAATGCTTGGCACCGTTGAAGTGTCATGCCACAACTAGGAAGAGCAGGACTCTGCCATATCGAAAGGGGAAGCACATTCCTCTTGCCCTAAAAAACTGGAAAGTCATCTCACTAGTAAAGGACTCGATATCGGTTGTTCACCCCATCGCCGACTGAGCGACAGCACGCTTCGCAATCATAAAATTTGAACGGACATCCATACACATCAATTTAAGGTAGAAAGGACACACACAGCTGGTTATGGGAGGAAAAATATTCTAAACTGAAATTCACTGTAAGGATCCCAGTGATTCATACACAAAGGAGGGCGTTTAATAAACTCGAGCGAGAAATTATTAAGTTCAAATGGCTCTGAGCACTATGGGACTTATCTATGGTCATCAGTCCCCTAGAACTTAGAACTACTTAAACCTAACTAACCTAAGGACGGCACACAACACCCAGTCATCACGAGGCAGAGAAAATCCCTGACCCCGCCGGGAATCGAACCCGGGAACCCGGGCGCGGGATGCGTGAATGCTACCGCACGACCACGAGCTGCGGACTATTATTAAGTACTGGGACTAACTGCAAGTTGGATAACAGTGACAATAAGAGATTCAGATAATTTTTGTTTAGTCAGAACTAGAGCCTCAACAAGCTACTGTGAGAGAGATGTTACACCGGTTCAAATCCGAGTCGGGCCATCTAGATGTGGGTTTCTCGTGGTTTCTGTGCATCACTTAAGGCAAATGGCGGGATGCTTTGAAAACTACACGACTTTCTTCCTCACGCTTAACAATCCGTGCGCGTCCTCCGTCTCCAATGATTTGGTCGTCGACGGGACGTTAAATTCCATTCTTTCTTATTTCTTAACATTCCCAGCCGAGTCAGAAAACAGACTAATCCCTCCGGCACACATCACGAGTATTGTTAACTGGTGTAAAATTAGAGAAGATGGCACAGTAGTTAAGACATAGGGTTCATACTAGGATGGAGCTGAGGTAAAATCCCTTCTCGCCAAGCTTATTTATGTTGTGTGCAGGCACCTGAATCGCTTCCACACATTCCTTCAGCCTCGTTACGGTGTTTGGTGGAGGATACTTAGCTGCACTATGTCCCTTTCCGGTTCCTTACGCGAATGGTGACTGCGATTGTCGATAAACGTGGCATGTGCTCTAATTTATCAGGTTTTCTTATCGTCGCTGTTATAATAAGCGAATGTGGGGAGAAGTAACACGTTGCCCGACTCCTTTTGGTACTTACGCTCTCGCAGTTTCTACAGTCTAACTCTCCGTATTACACAACACCCCTCTTGTAGCGTCTGCCAGAGGAGTAGCGTAATCGAACAGTAAAGGATATCTTCGCCTATTTAGGCGCTATAAGTTACATGTATTCACTTGCACGGTCAATTGCCAGTCCCTGTACCATCGATACAGCGCAGGTCTTCCAGAATTTTCCTAATCTCGCGTTGATACCTTCTTATAGACAACTGTATCGCCAGAGAACAGCTTCGCGGATATCCCGGCATTATCCTCTATATCACTGACATGTAATATAGACAATAATGATCCTATCCCCGCGAGAACCATGGACCTTCCTACAGCAGGTGGCTTGCGTGCCTCAACGATACACACACCGTACGTAGATGCAACCACATCGAAAAGGTATCCGTGGAAAAGCCGTGCTAACGAATGGTACCTGAAGAAGGGCAGCAGCCTTTTCAGTAATTGCGGAGACAACGGTCTGGATGACTAACTGATGTGGTTTTGTACACTAGCCATCATGGCATTGCTATGTTGGAGCTACGATTGGCTGAAAGCAGGGGGAAGCTACAGCAGTTATACAAGGGGCGATAAAAAAGTTTCCGTTTGAAGGGTTACTGCAGAGTATATGCAACGAAGCGCGACTGCGATGTGGGTATCCAGGGTGAACATTAATGGAGTAAACATGGTTCAAAATGGTTCAAACGGCTCTGAGCACTATAGGACTTAATATCTAAGGTCATCAGTCCCCTATAACTTAGAACTACTTAAACCTAACATAAGGACATCACATACATCCATGCCCGAGGCAGGATTCGAACCTGCGACCGTAGCAGTCGCGCGGTTCCAAGTAAACATGGTCCTATGAACATGTGTCCGGAAATGCATCGCCGGCCGGAGTGGCCGTGCGGTTCTAGGCGCTACAGTCGGAGCCGAGCGACCGCTACCGTCGCAGGTTCGAATCCTGTCTCTGGCTTATATGTGTGTGATGCCCTTAGGTTAGTTAGGTTTAATTAGTTCTAAGTTCTAGGCGACTGATGACCTCAGAAGTTAAGTCGCATAGTACTCAGAGCCATTTGAACCATTTTGAAATGCATCGTGGTCACAGTAGATGTTGCTGCCGGATGACTGTTCCTCTGACCACGTGCCGTGTGTTCTATGTATGATTGACGCAGCGTACTGTTGCAGAATGGGCCGATATTCATGTCGGTAATAAGCTGAGATGGTATTTTTGTAAAGTCAAGCAGATAGAAACGGTCTAGAGGCAACGTGTCAATACTACAACAAGTACCCTCAGAGGTACCAAATACATTACACACATTTCAAGCCCTTTTTGGGTGCTTGTGTGATCACGAGTCCCATGGGTCCATTCAGACAAAAAAACGTGCAAGGAAACGGCAGTCTGTGCGCACACCGTGTTCTACAGGATACTGAGAAAAACCGCAGTAAACACTCCAAGCAAGTGGCCTGCCAGTATGGTTTAAGCCAAAGTACGATTATGTGTATCCTGCATGACAACCGGTACTATCCCTATCACCTGCAACACACAGGGAAGACACGGCACGTGGTCAGAGCAACAGTCATTCGTCAGCGCCATCCACAATGGCAACGATTCATTTCCGGACACATGTTCATAGAACCTTTTTTCCTCCATTTCCAGTCAGAAATGCGTCCCTGTAGTTAGTCTGTTCTCTAAATGTTCACTCAGTATAAGCACCGTCATAAACAGAGTGGATTAGAGTGGCATTCGATGTGCGTCCGGTAAATCCGGAAACGTGAACTAAGACAGTGTTGAAACTTCCTGGCAGATTAAAACTGTGTGCCCGACCGAGACTCGAACTCGGGACCTTTGCCTTTCGCGGGCAAGTGCTCTACCACTTGAGCTACCGAAGCACGACTCACGCCCGGTACTCACAGCTTTACTTCTGCCAGTATCTCGTCTCCTACCTTCCAAACTTTACAGAAGCTCTTCTGCGAACCTTGCAGAACTAGCACTCCTGAAAGAAAGGATATAGCGGAGACATGCTTAGCCACTGCCTGGGGGAGCACTTGCCCGCGAAAGGCAAAGGTCCCGAGTTCGAGTCTCGGTCGGGCACAAAGTTTTAATCTGCCAGGAAGTTTCATATCAGCGCACACTCCGCTGCAGAGTGAAAATCTCATTCTGTAAGACAGTGTTATTACCATATGCGTCCAAACAGCACCAACGTGCTGTTATTATTTTCTTGACTGCGAAAGGCCAAACAGCAGTAGCCATTCATCAGAGAAGAAGAATGTGTACGGGGCAGCGTGTCCGTGGAAAACCAATTGCAGCAAGGGGTGCTGCTGCTTCGTGGTAACGCACGCCCTCATGTCGCAAATATCGTAACACCGAAGTTCCAACTCAAGTGGGAGGCACTCGAGCACCAACCTACAGTCAAGGTCTCACCACACGGGGTTATCACCCCCATAAAAAAGGCCTTGACGAGTCGACGATTTCTGTCGGATGAGGATGTGTAGCAGGCAGTTACAGACTCGTTCGCACAGCAGAATAAGGTATTTTCAAAAATGGTTGAAATGGCTCTGAGCACTATGGGACTTAACTTCTCAGGTCATCAGTCCCCTAAAACGTAGAACTACTTAAACCTAACAAACCTAACGACATCACACACGTCCATGCTCGAGTCAGGATTCGAACCTGTGACCGTAACAGTCGCGCGGTTCCAGACTGTAGCGCCTAGAACAGCTCGGTCACTCGAGCCGGCAGAACAAGGTGTTTTACCAAACGGGTATCTTCAACCTAGCGCGTAGGTGGGTTGATTACCTCAATGCTCACGGCGATATTGTCTGATTGACATACCGATTCTGGACTGTACGGCCTTCGAACGGAAACCCTTTGATCGTCCCTCATTTTTCCCAGGGGCGTGCAGTATTCAAACTGAGGGCACGAACACGACGGCCCTATAACACTCCCACAGCGTACGCTCAAATCTGTCGGGTAAACTCGTGTTTTGTTCACGGCACTTTTCCTTCATAAATACCAGGACCGACGTTCTGCCGTTGAGCGAGTGCTGCCTCTAAAATGACCACGAAGCCGACGGGCCGTTGTATTCGAACCCCGCTTCCTTCAGACAGCTGTAATACGTAAGTAGTAAAAACTGTGCACATATTTGTCGACTGGGAAAGTGGTAAAGCTGCGTGGCCCCGTGTTGACAGCTCGCGGCGCGGCTAGCCGGCAACTGGTCAGACGGGTTTTTTTGGCCGTCGGCCGTGTAACGGGTAACGGTGCATCAGCTGGCCGCGGGCCACCCGGCCAGAAGGCTAGCGCGCTTCCCGCTGCCCTCCGCCCCCCCCCCCCCCCGCTTCCTGCTTCCCCCTCGCGCCGCTCCTGTTATTTGTGTAGCAGCCGCGGACACTTCCGTGGCCCCGCCAACTACGTCACACACTTTTACGCCCGTTTTACACGAGCGACCTTCTCGTCAATATCGACTACTCGGAGGCGCACGTCGCGCGCCTGCGCGCATTCAGACACCGACCTCACCGCGAATTGGTCTTTGGGGTCAGTGGTCATTTGACTGTCCCGAGTTCGAAACTCTAGAGTATGTTTTAGATTGCACATTTGCAAAAAGAGGGACGGAAGACTCTCTGCTAACATCGGTCCCTGAGTTCAATTAGCGGTCGGGTTCGAATGGCTCTGAGCACTATGGGACTTAACATGTGAGGTCATCCGTCCTTTAGAACTTAGAACTACTTAAACCTAACTAGCCTAAGGACAGCACACACATTCGTGCCTGAGGCAGGATTCGAACCTGCGACCGTAGCAGCAGCGCGCCTAGAACTGCTCGGCCACAACGGCCGGCTTACCGGTCGGGAATATGATTTCGTCCGCTGCGGACTCGGTCTGTACGTCATCATCATCATCATCATCACCATAAATGATAAAGCAGGAGTAACTTTCCAGTTTAGTTCTCGCTCCGCTGTAGATAAATAGTGTAGATATTAGTGTCAATGGCGCTGAGAACCAGCTTCAATCACTGAAACTAAACAAAACTCGAGGGCTGGATGGAACCCCTTTTTAACCGTTGATCCTTCGAAGAAAAACTGTGCTCGGTGGCTGGAAGAAAGCACACGACAAACACGTCAACAAGAAGAGTAACGAGATATCTCGAACAGAAAGACCCTGCCCGTGCCAACCAGCACCGAGGTTGGAAACATCGGTCACGAATAACCAAACTCGACCTTTTTCCACTGACATCCTGAAAGCCACGAATAGAAGCAATAGGGTAGATGCAGTGTTTCTTGGTTTCCTAAAAGTATTTGACTTTGTACCACATCAACGCTAATTAACGAAGATGTGACTATACTGGGTATCAAATGGAATTTGTGACTGGATTGACGATTTATTCGTAGGGAGGCTGCAGCATGTTATCTTGGATGGAGAATCATTGACTTGTGTGGGAGTAACTTCTGATGTGCCCCATGGAAGTATGTTGTGACCATTTTGTCCATGTTGGTTCAAATGGCTCTGAGCACTATGGGACTTAACATCTGAGGTCATCAGTCCCCTAGAAGTTAGAACTACTTAAACCTAACTAACATACGGACATCACAGACATTCATGCCCGAGGCAGGATACGTGCGACCGTAGCTGTCTCGCGGTTCCGGACTGAAGTGCCTAGAACCGCACGGCCACCGCGGCCGGCTATCCGTGTTCCTATAACAGCAAAACACAATTAAAAGAACACTTTTCGGAAACCCCAAAATTGTCTCCCATGGTAACGCAGAAGTTTGAATTTGTCTGAAAGGTGATTAAGACGTCTCTCGGTAATGTTGCAAAAGCCTGGAGCCCTGGCACGCCACCCTCTGCGGGTGACGCTTCAAACATCGAGGTGCAGCCACAGCTCGGAAGTAAAGCGGGTTAATGATGTCAAATTGTCACCAGATTTCATCACAATTCTGCCTGACACCCCCGCGTTCGTGTCAAACGATGGGAAGGTCTCACACCCCTTCTTACGAACATTTCGCCGTTTGTTTGGGAGCCTCTGCAATGGAGAAAAAAATGTTCAAATGTGTGTGAAATCTTATGGGACTTAACAGCTAAGGTCATAAGTCCATAAGCTTACACACTACTTAAACCAAATTATCCTAAGGACACACACACACACACACACACACACACACACACACACACACACACACACACACACACACACCCATGCCCGAGGGAGGACTCGAACCTCCGCCGGGATCAGTCCATGACTGCAGCGCCTAAGACCGCTCAAATAATCCCGCGCGGCTGCAATGGAGAGCAGAACTGCTACGCCCTGCGTTGCAATGACGCGGTTCACTCATGGGTGGCCGAAGAAAACATTTCACACACAATCGCCGTTCAGCATTGACACGAATTAGCCTCAGGGCCTCGCATAAAAGGTGTCAGTGATATCTCGCATCCCCTTGGGGCGTCGAGTCACACACATTCCGCCGTCGAAAACGACAGATCACAGTGTGAATAGCAACAGGAAGTCGTTCTCGACAACCTCGGTCGCTGCTGGCACCTCCGGACGATTCGACCCTTCTCTAAAGAGATCGTGGTCCTGTAACCTCACTGACATGATCGTCACGTTTCGGATTGTAGCGTGATCAGAATTTTTGCTGTGGCGTACAGGGTGGAACCAGTAGGTACCGTTTAAAACCATGCGTCGAAATTTGAACTGATCTGAACCAGCAAAAGATGTTATACGTTTTTACCCGTCCCGTTTCGCTCCTTCCTGTGGCGCAATAGGGTGGAGGGGGTGGTGGGGGTGGGAGGTCGGCGACAGTGACATAAGCGTAGATAAAATGGGAAAAGGTCCCTCTACGATCTCCAGTTCGGTAATACTTTCGGTGCCTCCTGTGCATCTTGTTGTTGTTGTTGTTGTTGTGGTCTTCAATCCTGAGACTGGTTTGATGACGCTCTCCATGCCACTCTATCCTGTGCAAGCATCTTCATCTCCCAGTACCTACTGCAACCTACATCCTTCTGAATCTGCTTAGTATATTCACCTCTTGGTCTCCATCTACGATTTTTACCCTCCACGCTGCCCTCCAGTACTAAATTGGTGATCCCTTGATGCCTCAGAACATGTCCTACCAACCGATCCCTTCTTCTCGTCAAGTTGTTTGTGCATCTTAGCTGGGCATTATAAAAATCTACCTGCACAGAGACAGCCGTTTCCTGACAGGCATCCCTTTAGATACCTCTGAGGTGAGTGCCGCTTATTTGCTGTACAAAAACAGACATAATGTCTTATGGGAGAACAGCAATCAGTGATTTTATAATGTTACTTAAAATCCGTCTCGATTGCAAATTTTTTTATTCATATGAATTTTATGTGACGTAGCATGTGAAAATTGCTGGATTTGGAAGAGTTACTCCTGTAACTGATGTATCAGATCTGAAGACGGTTCTGAATGAACCGAAACCGGTCATATGAATAAAAAAAAATTCAGTCAAGGCTTATTTGTTGAACTGGCACGTGCCGGCCACATGCGACGTCTAAGGGTTGTGTGTCACGCCGGCGCCTAGGAGTCAATGGCTGCCCGTCACTGTACAAGGGCCGCGCGGGATTAGCCGAGCGGTCTGGGGCGCTTCAAATGGCTCTGAGCACTATGCGACTTAACTTCTGAGTTCATCAGTCGCCTAGAACTTTGAACTAATTAAACCTAAGTAACCTAAGGACATCACACACGTCCATGCCCGAGGCAGGATTCGAACCTGCGACCGTAGCGGTCGCTCGGCTTCAGACTGTAGCGCCTAGAACCGCACGGCCACTCCGGTCGGCCTAGGGCGCTGCAGTCATGGACTGTGCGGCTGGTCCCGGCGGAGGTTCGAGTCCTTCCTCGGGCATGGGTGTGTGTGTTTGTCGTTAGGATAATTTATGTTAAGTAGTGTGTAAGCTTAGGGACTGATGACATTAGCAGTTAAGTCTCATACTATTTTTTAAAAAAATAGTAAGAGCAGCCCAAAATACATGCGCGGGTGCACTGAGGGTATAGCCGAATGGCGGGGTCTTACTCACCCGTGTGGCGTCAGATCGAAACGTGTGAATGTCACACGTGTCTCCCCCCCTCCCCCTCCCCCTCATCTAGCCATAGGAAGGCCCGAAACAGGACTGATGAAATGAAAAAGTATAAACACCCTTTGCTGCCTCGGAACATGTTCAGATTCCGTCGAATGTGTTCGAACGAATCCTACTCCTTCCACCCTGTACATGAGAGCAAAAATTGCTGTGGCGTTACAAAAAATGTGTGTGAAATCTTATGGGACTTACTGCTCAGATCATCAGTCCCTAAGCTTACACACTACTCAACCTAAATTATCCTAAGGACAGTCCGCAGCTCGTGGTCGTCCGGTAGCGTTCTCGCTTCCCGCGCCCGGGTTCCCGGGTTCGATTCCCGGCGGGGTAAGGGATTTTCTCTGCCTCGTGATGAGTGGGTGTTGTGTGATGTCCTTAGGTTAGTTAGGTTTAAGTAGTTCTAAGTTCTCGGGGACTGATGTGCATAGATGTTAAGTCCCATAATGCTCAGAGCCATTTGAACCATTTTTTTCCTAAGGACAAACACACACACGCATGCCCGAGGAAGGACTCGAACCTCCGCCGGGACCAGCCGCACAGTTCATGACTGCAGCGCCGGCCGGAGTGGCCTAGCGGTTCTAGGCGCTACAGTCTGTAACCGCGCGACCGCTACGGTCGCAGGTTCGAATCCTGCCTCAGGCATGGATGTGTGTGACGTCCTAAAATGGTTCTGAGCACTATGGGACTTAACTTCTGAGGTCTTCTCTCCCCTAGAACTTAGAACTACGTAAACCTAACTAACCTAAGGATATCACACACATCCATGCCCGAGGCAGGATTCGAACCTGCGACTGTAGCGGTCGCGCCGTTCCAGACTGTAGCGCACAGAACCGCTCGGCCACTCCGGCTGGCTGTAAAGATATGAAATTGAATAATTGCATTGTTTCTGCCGTAGGTAAAGTAGTTAGTAGACTTTGGTTCATTGGTAGAATACTTGAAAAATGGACTAATTCTGCAAAAGAGATTGCTTACAAAATGGTCCCTTGACCCATCCTGTAATATTGCTCAAGTATATGGTGCCAATCGGACTTGTAGGGAATACTGAACGGATACAAAGAAAGGCAGCACAAATAGTCATAGGTTCGTTTGACCCATGGGAGAGCGTCACGGTGGTGTTGAACAACTTCAACTGGGGAGCTGTTGAAGATAGACGCCAGCTTCTCAACTAAAACCTACTTACAAAGTTTCTAGAAGCAATATTGAGGAAAACAGGAACATGCGACAACCTATCACTCCCGTAGGAATGGCGGAGACGAGATTAATAATTATAGAGCGCACAACAGGCGTTGATCCAAGGAGCATAGCGGGTCATGGCCCTCCCCAAAGGTAAAAGCGCTATACGAATCACTTATGTCAACAAATTGTTCAGATACAAAGGAAATGTGCTAGTTCAGAGAGTTGGGAATGTGTAAAACTCAACTTTTGCCGAACTCTTGCTTCTTCTTCAACACGCGACGCAGATATTAAAGATTGCATAAGGAAGTTAAAGGCTAAAGACTAGATTTGTTGGAAGAATTAGAAAAATTTAAGTATCACTCATAGAGATGGCTGTATTTTAAACATCCAAGTGCAACTCAAAAATAGAAATCTCTTAGATAATTTCGATCCCTTATTTTTGACAGCGTAACATAGGGGCTTTTCGTCATACAGGCGATAATGAAGATGTCATTTTCTTCTTTACCTACTTCCCTGGAACTATTAATATTGCCAATAATACGTTGGTAATGCAAAACGGTTTAATTTAGACGTTTACTTATTCCTTCACTATACAAGATTACCTTTCGTTCTTTAGTGCAGACCACACGTTATGTGATTTTATATCTTTATTCACTGATTTTTATTGTATTTTCATAATAATTGTCCCTAAAACTTTACTTACTCTCCCTTCTCCCTCCTCCCCGCCCCCTCCACCAACCGTATCCGTCTTTTCCTCCCACCCCATCTCCTACTTTGTTTCACTCACAAAGGATGTACTTTAAGTTATTTTACATTTTACGTAATACATTGGTTTAAACAATATTTTTCTGGGCATAACCTAATAGAATATCGTATGTTGGGTCTTCGTATTATCGTATGGTCACTAAAGTACATATTTACAGGTTACAATTTAAATAATTTAATGATTTTAAGCCTTTTACACTCATTCTTAAGCCCACACCGCGCGCATACAGGTACTATCCTCTCTCGTTCGAAACTTCCCTTAACACTGAAGGCACTTCCGTTCAGTAATTATATTTTTTCAGTAGTGTCTAAAGACGATCAGCGTGATTTGTATAATTTAATTACGGAGGTGAATTTTATTTTTCACTGGTGCGGTGCCAATGGCGTCACTCGGATGTCGTATGGACCAGCATGGGCTATGGACACCGCCCTCTCGGCCGTCGTCAGCTTCCCAGACATTCGAGCCGCTGCTTCTCATTTAATTATCTCCTCATTTGGCATCACGATGGCTGAGTACGGCTGTGCGCAAGAGAAGTGGCCATTTTGTTGCTCCCCCACAGTCTCCTAGCAGATCACTCACGAATGAGAATATTTTCAAATTATAATCTAGTTCTGCGACAATATGTTTTGAAATATTTATAGGAAGAATTCCTTTGAATCGCATTAATTTTTAGAACTAAATAGGTTTCACTTTTGGCTGAAAATACTAAACTGTTCTAGATTGCCGGCCGGAGTGGCCGTGCGGTTCTAGGAGTTGCAGTCTGGAACAGAGCGACCGCTACGGTCGCAGGCTCGAATCCTGCCTCGGGCTTAGATGTGTGTGATGTCCTTAGGTTAGTTAGGTTTAATTAGTTCTAGGTTCTAGGCGACTGATGACCTCTCCATTCTCAATGGAGAGAAGTCTTCCGAAGGAAAAGTGATTTCAGTTGTGCCGCAGGGGAGTGTCATAGGACCGTTGCTATTCACATATACATAAATGACTTTGTGGATGACATCGGAAGTTCACTGAAGCTTTTTGCAGATGATGCTGTAGTGTATCGAGAGGTTGTAACAATGGAACATTGTACTGAAATGCAGGAGGATCTGCAGCGAATTGACGCATGGTGCAGGGAATGGCAGTTGAATCTCAATGTAGACAGGTGTAATGTGCTGCGAATACACAGAAAGAAAGATCCCTTATCATCTAGCTACAATATAGCAGCTCAGCAACTGGAAGCAGCTAATTCCATAAATTATCTGGAAATACGCATTATGAGTGATTTAAAATGGAATGATCATATAAAGTTGATCGTCGGTAAAGCAGATGCCAGACTGACATTCATTGGAAGAATCCTAAGGAAACGCAATCCGAAAACAACGGAAGTAGGGTACAGTACGTTTGTTCGCCCACTGCCTTAATACTGCTCAGCAGTGTGGGATCCGTACCAGATAGGGTTGATAGAAGAGATAGAGAAGATCCAACAGAGAGCAGCGCGCTTCGTTACAGGATCATTTAGTAATCACGAAAGCGTTACGGAGATGATAGAGAAACTCCAGTGGAAGACTCTGCAAGAGAGACGCTCAGTAGCTCGGTACGGGCTTTTGTTGAAGTTTCGAGAACATACCTTCACCGAAGAGTCAAGCAGTATATTGCTCACTCCTACGTATATCTCGCGGAGAGACCATGAGGATAAAATCAGAGAGATTAGAGCCCACACAGAAGCATACCGACAATCCTTCTTTCCACGTACAATACGAGACTGGAATAGAAGGGAGAACCGATAGAGGTACTCAGGGTACCCTCCGCCACACACCGTCAGGTGGCTTGCGGAGTATTGATGTAGATGCAGATGTCAAAAAACGAACCCAATAGAAGATGTAGATATGATGGCAGAACCATCAATGATGTAGTTATACAGCATGCTGGATGTGGTTTCAAGAATATTATAATACTTAACCTTCCTTTTGAATCTTCAAATGATAAAATTCGACGAGCATTGCGCGGCTGTGGGGACTCTCTGAGTGGGACAAATGACAAGTTGTCCACCGCATATACACTCCTGGAAATGGAAAAAAGAACACATTGACACCGGTGTGTCAGACCCACCATACTTGCTCCGGACACTGCGAGAGGGCTGTACAAGCAATGATCACACGCACGGCACAGCGGACACACCAGAAACCGCGGTGTTGGCCGTCGAATGGTGCTAGCTGCGCAGCATTTGTGCACCGCCGCCGTCAGTGTCAGCCAGTTTGCCATGGCATACAGAGCTCCATCGCAGTCTTTAACACTGGTAGCATGCCGCGACAGCGTGGTCGTGAACCGTATGTGCAGTTGACGGACTTTGAGCGAGGGCGTATAGTGGGCATGCGGGAGGCCGGGTGGACGTACCGCCGAATTGCTCAACACGTGGGGCGTGAGGTCTCCACAGTACATCGATGTTGTCGCCAGTGGTCGGCGGAAGGTGCACGTGCCCGTCGACCTGGGACCGGACCGCAGTGACACACGGATGCACGCCAAGACCGTAGGACCCTACGCAGTGCCGTAGGGGACTGCACCGCCACTTCCCAGCAAATTAGGGACACTGTTGCTCCTGGGGTATCGGCGAGGACCATTCGCAACCGTCTCCATGAAGCTGGGCTACGGTCCCGCACACCGTTAGGCAGTCTTCCGCTCACGCCCCAACATCGTGCAGCCCGCCTCCAGTGGTGTCGCGACAGGCGTGAATGGAGGGGCGAATGGAGGCGTGTCGTCTTCAGCGATGAGAGTCGCTTCTGCCTTGGTGCCAATGATGGTCGTATGCGTGTTTGGCGCTGTGCAGGTGAGCACCACAATCAGGACTGCATACGACCGAGGCACACAGGGCCAACACCCGGCATCATGGTGTGGGGAGGGATCTCCTACACTGGACGTACACCTCTGGTGATCGTCGAGGGAACACTGAATAGTGCACGGTACATCCAAACCGTCATCGAACCCATCGTTCTACCATTCCTAGACCGGCAAGGGAACTTGGTGTTCCAACAGGACAATGCACGTCCGCATGTATCCCGTGCCACCCAACGTGCTCTAGAAGGTGAAAGTCAACTGTCCTGGCCACCAAGATCAACGGATCTGTCCCCCATTGAGCATGTTTGGGACTGGATGAAGCGTCGTCTCACGCGGTCTGCACGTCCAGCACGAACGCTGGTCCAACTGAGGCGCCAGGTGGAAATGGCATGGCAAGCCGTTCCTTAGGACTACATCCAGCATCTCTACGATCGTCTCCATGGGAGAATAGCAGCCTGCATTGCTGCGAAAGGTGGATATACACTGTACTAGTGCCGACATTGTGCATGCTCTGTTGCCTGTGTCTATGTGCCTGTGGTTCTGTCAGTGTGATCATGTGATGTATCTGACCCCAGGAATGTGTCAATAAAGTTTCCCCTTCCTGGGACAATGAATTCACGGTGTTCTTATTTCAATTTCCAGGAGTGTAGATTCTGCATCAGTTCTGGCACAAGAAATGCTAGGTTCGTTTTGCGAAAGGATGTGCCATCTTTTTTATTGTAGAAGGGCACAGGGGATTTTGCAGCCTATAGCTGGTAGCCGCCAGCCTGTTGTGTAGTGGATCGTGCGACCACTTGCGCAATAATGGCCCCCGTAGAAAGTTCATACAGCTCCTGCCCGGAAGGACAGTGCAGGAACCACTGCATCTGCGAGTCTGCACCTAAAGTAACTGCAGGAGAAACTGTTTGTAAAATGATACCCAAAGAACGAGCAATAGCCGTCTGTAGACCCTTGGAAGCGTCCACTTCGAACAAAATTGGTACAAGTACTGTTAGCGCAGCGCCAGACAGTAAGAAGTCAGCACGAAAGTCCTGAAAGAGTAGAGTAACGGACAGAGATGACAATGTTCCTCTAAACACCGATAATCAAACAACATCAACGTATATTTATGTAGATCCACATTCAGCTGCCAGACCGGCAGAAAATAACGAAACTGCGAATGAAGTGACTCAAATGCATGTTGATCAACCCGTGTAGAAACTCCTCGTGAATCAGACAGAAGTGTTTAGGATCCTGTAAGCTTATCCACAAGGGAGAAGAGTCTCCGGGAAAAACTTAACTTTGCGTTCTGCCTTACGGCAGGTCTTGTCATGGCGGAAGCTTCGTCAGAGAGGTCCACCGCATGAGCAGCTAGGGAAGTGACTACAGTGGTGGTTTCCCGTTGCCTTCCACTGACGATGGTGAAATGATAATGAAGACAACACAACACCGAGTCCCTGAGCGGAGAAAGTCTCCGACCCAGCCGGGAATCGAACCTGGACCCCTTGGGGTGGCAGACTGCCGCGCTGACCACTCAGCTATCGGGGCGGACCTCCGGAGGAAAAGTAACGCATTAGAAGGTTTTCTAGGAATGGCGGAAATTACAGGGTATCCTCAACCCGAACAACACAAAATCGAAGGAAAATCCAAAAAGACGAAAGCATAATTAATCCCAAAGAGAGATAAAGTCCGCGGTAAATGGCAATTCCGGAAGTGTCTCAGACGAAGACGTTCCCAGTCAACAACCTTTCAGCTGGGCGGATGGTGTGGAGACAAAACATCATTAGTCCACTTCACGGAATGAGTGTTACCAAGTTATGAGAATAGAGTAGCTTCTTTTTTACAAGTTGGACAGTGGTTCAGTAGCAGTATAGCTATCACACAATCGGATGATGGGACCCATGAATAACCGAGAAAACCGCATAGAACCTGCTTTAATTCGCGAATCATACTACTGTCATGTCACCAGGTAACCACAACCCTTGCCGACTAACGTACTGTATAGTAGCGCTAAATACCTGCAGAACGCAAAGCAAGCGTAAAACAAAACATACACAGGGACATTTATACGCAAGAAGTGATTGAAGGACAGGTAGATAAAATAAATGGGTATGAACCAATACAAAACTCCGGATACGACTACGCCACTGGAACTGCTACAATGATCAGAGAACGCATTGAAGCGACGCAAGTCAAAATAGATGACAGCGGGAACTCGCATCATTAATGTATACGCACCATCCGTAAAACAAAACTAAAATGTTCAGCTTACAAGGGTTACCTCACGATGACCTTTTTATAGCAAGAGTTTTTAGCTGTGTTTTGTTGCCGAAAGATCAGACCACGAATTGCAACCGTAGCGAAGAACATGCCTGTCTCATTAACAATCTAGTTACGAGGGATTCCCAGGAAGTATGTAATGACAGCACCTCCGGTACATATTCGTAACAGGCAAATCAGCAAGCAGGTTAGATCGCATTTACGTATCCCGAAGTATACTGTCTAAATTGACTGGAACCGAAATTTCGTCTCTGTTTTTCATATCACAATGCTTACCACTATAAAATAAATCTTCATCGCCGGAATATTTATAACCTGGGCCCGGCCATCCTGATTTAGGTTTTCCTTCATTTCTGTAAATCGCTTCAGGCAAATTCTGGGATGGTTCCTTTGAATGGGCACCACCGACTTCCTTCCCTAATTCGATGGGACCGATGACCTCGGTATTTGTCCGCCCCGGTAGCTGAATGGTCAGCCCGCTGTTAGCAGCGGTGGGGCAAGCTCGTCGTGCCTGTGTCCCCCTGTAAGTGTACCGCGCGCGCGAGTGTTCACTGTTTACCGTCCGCTGCGGCGAGTGTCACGCGACCGTGTCTCGGTAGTGCCATGGCGCACTCGTACCGCAAGTCTACAATTAAGATCACATTTCAAGCGGACTACGCCAGACCTCGAGCACTTGACATTGAACGTTTCATCAGGGAAGAACTTCATATTGCACCTCAAGACATCATTGGGGTCCACTTTTCTATAACACAAAGTGTCGTACACATAAAACTGATCAATGAAGAGGCGTGCACTGATGTTGTGTGCCGACACACTCATGGACTTAAATTTAAGCATCCTGATGGCCACATTGGAACTATAACAATCGACCACGCTGGTTTAGGCCTTCGCACTCTGAGGGTCTTCGAGCTGCCATTCGAAGTCCCGCCAGATCTTGTGATGACAGCTTTCAAACCCTACGGCAATGTGCTAAGCCACCTGGCTGAAAAATGGCAAACGTTTGAGACATACCCTGTCTTAAACGGAGTGCGACAAATTAAGATTGCCCTGACGAAGCATGTGCCATCCTATTTGGCTGCAGAGCCATTGTCATGTACGACGGACAACCGCGTACTTGCGCCGGCTGTAGCCAGGAAGGACATATCCGATCGGCCTGTATTCGACGCCGACTGACTCAGACAACGGTTGTTGAAGTTCCATCCTGGGTGACACCTACTTCATTCCCCATGACGTGTGCAACGGCTGCAACCGCAACAGCTGTTCCTGCATAGGATCGAAACACCATATTGCAGTCAATGGTCGATGGCAGTGCGGCGGACAACATATCCCCCTCCACGACGTCATCGGCAGAGTTACGTCAAGATGGTGATCAATTGTGCCACCGAGACGAGCATAAAGAGAAGACGGAAGTCGAACCAGAAATTGTCCCGACTTCTGCCTTCCTACCAATGGAGCCCGCGTCAGACGATTGCCACGCGCACTCTGACACAGAACAATATGTTCGAAAACAACGGTCCCCTCGAAAACGCGAGAAACGGTGCCATTCGCCATCCAATGATTGCCTGCTTCGGATGTGTGATCCGGACGAAGATCCGGCGCCGGACGACACTCGGGACTCTACCACCACAACTCACCCTTCCCGTAACGATGCTACGGCGAATACAGTCTCCGAGCGACACCACTTCTGCTACTGAACATGCGGGCGAGCGCTCTACTGACAGCACTAATCAACAATTACCAATTGCTGCAGCTGATTCTTGGGCGGATCATGTAGAGGATGAGCCACAGTGCCCGGAGGATGCCGAGGGCAGAGATGCTCCCTCGGCTCTACCCAGGACCGACCAACCACAGTGACTATGGCTGTATCGTCAGCCTCTGTGGGGCCGCCCCTGCCGCCCACACCTCGCCTCCTAAACAACCCAGTTGCCGACCTGCTGACCAAACATACCATTTACCAACGATTAACATCAACAACTTACGTGCCCGACATAACCTAGCGATGCTACAGGATCTGCTCATTGCAGCAGACATCGACATTGCCCTTCTTCAAGAGGTTTATGTCGCAGACTTCAAGGAACCCTATGGCTACAAGACTTGGGCCTCACATGCGTCGGCCAATGGCAGTGGTGTGGTGATCCTCCTCCGCGAAGGTATACCCGCAGAAGACGTCGAGTATCTCTCTGAAGCCAGAGGCATGGCTCTTACTGTCCAAGGAGTCAAACTTATTAACACCTATGCTCCGTCAGGATCTGGTCGGCGTCGCGAACGATCCACCTTTTTCGCTCATACAATCACGCCCCTCTTCATGGGCCGTCACGACGCCTTGATATTCGGAGGGGACTTCAACTGTAGCCAAGCACCTAAGGATAAGTTACATCATTCTCCCTGCACAGAATTTGCGACAATTATAAATAATCTTCAATTGGTGGAGTCGTGGGGACATATTTGTGGCGATCGGTCTGGATTTACGCACTACACCAGCCATTCCTCCAGCCGCATCGACCGGATTTGCATCTCGCGCTCCACAGCTCTGGGGACGAGAGCTGCCGATGTTTGGCCCACAGCGTTTTCTGACCACGAGGCCTACATCTGCTCCATTACCCTCGGCCGCCAAAAGATCAAAAGATATGGCGCAGCCGTGGCCCTTGGCAGTTGAACGTCGCCCACCTACCCTCTTGGGAATGTCGACGCCTTATACAGAACATGTGGGATTCCTGTAGCCCCCGGTGTGGCATCTACCGGTCTACACCGTCGTGGTGGTTACTCTGCGCCAAACCAGCCCTCCGGAAGACCTTGATAGGCTACGGACGAGATGTGGCAGCATGGAAGAGACATACCATGGACTTTTACTACAGCATCTTAAGGGGCTTGGAGCCATTTGAACCATTTGAAAGAGATTATGAAAATAAAGGCGAAAGTAGTGAAACTTATAGGGAAGCAAACAATTGGATACCAGGTGAGACCCAGAGAACATTCTGTGGCACAAACTTCACCCGCTTACCACATAGTCTACCTAGTATCAAGGATCAGCGAGAAATACTGGTTACAGTGGCAGGAAATCTGTCCATTTTAGCCTGTCGGTTCTTCTGCGTATTATCCGATGACGAAACATTGATAAACTTACTTCAAGATGATGTCAGCGAAGAGAAAAATGCATTATTGGTGGAACAAATCACAGAGAAAGAGGTAATCGACATCATTAAAAAGAACCCCAAGAACAAAGTACCAGACCCTGTTGCCCTATTCATAGAATCTGATACGGAATATTGGGAACTGCTGAAAAACTTAACTATTAGAAAACTTAACGAGGTGCTACAAACGAGTTATGTTCCTGGTAAAATTCGATAAGGGCTGCTACACATCATTCGTAAAGAGACTGGAAACGAAAACTTTGAAAAAATTGGACCTTTGACTGTTCTTAATAGTGACTTTAAGATATTTATCCGAAATTGAAAACCTTAACAAACGAAGCTGTCGGCAAGTATCAGACTTGTGTTGCGAAATACGACTTATCTTTCATACCCAAAGAAACGTCGGAGGTCGATAGAAGTTTGCAAGCTGCTAATGTTAGATTTGCAATTCTGTCGCCTGATTTTCACAAAACATTTGATTCTGTGAACCATCAGTACCTAAATAAGACGCTGAAGGTAATGGATTTATGTAAATAATTTTGGAACGTAATTCAACCAGTCATACATGACGCCTGGTCAAGAATTCATATTAATGAAACCATAAGCAAACCGATCAAGATCAACCGTTCAGTCAGACAGGACTGTCTGTTGTCCACGTTATTGCTGGCTCGTGCATTAGAGCCGTTATTTGCAACTATTCACGCAGGAACTACTGGGCTGCCATATCAAGAAGGAAAAGTAACAGCGTGTACTTACGCTACCGATAAATTGATAGCTACAGAGAACGAAGATGTTCACTGCTCAAAAAAGGAGAACGTATCACTTTTTCGAAACACCTTAATTATCTCACATTGTGACACGCATTTTTTGATATTTGACTCAAAATTGCTTACAACCTCTCTCTATAATTGCGCAAATCTTGGCGCCCACTGACTCGGCGGTACTTCAAACAGCAAAGTGTCGATACATTCGTTAATGTGAAATATAAGGTAGGTTAATGATGTCAAATTTCATCACAGTTCTTCCCAACGCCATCGTGGACGTGGGAAGGTTGTCACCCCCCCCCCTCCCCCCTCTTATCCACATTTCACCCCTTCTGTTCGCGCCTTTGCGATGGAGATAAGAGCAGCCACACTCACCGCTGACACCACTTAGGTGGTGTTGGCTGCTCCCAGAAGATGGCAGCGGTGGAGCACCTCTCAGTTCAGTGGGTGTCCAAGTCTGTGACAGGGTACTGCCGAACTGGTGGCTGTTAGATGGGTCGAATGGTTTTAAACGGTCGCTAGTGGTTCCACACTCTATACCGGAGCAACAATTGCGGTCGCACTACACTCCAAAGGGGTCAGATCACATTTAGTGGGCTTGCAGCCTAACGATGTTCTTAGAGAGGGATTTAATCGTATGCGTGGGCGGGGGAAGGGGGGTTCAACAGTGTCGAACGTTGTCAAGAACGTCATCCTGTTGCTTACTGCACACCGAACTGTCGTTTCCGAACGCGAAATGTGTAGGAACGCTCGAAGGTAAGAGATGGTTTCATTGACGCCTTTTATGCCGTCTCCTGAAGCCCTTTCGTGTCGATTCTGAGCTGCGGTGTGTCGAAAATCTTTTCCCCCGGCCACTCGTAAGAAAACTGCGTGATTGTAATGCTGGGTGTCGTGTTTCTGATCGCCGTCGCAAAGGTGTCAAAAGAAGGGGTGAAATGCGGTAAGAGTGGATGTGACGACCTTCCCATCGTATGACACGTTAACGACAGCGTTGGGCAGAATTGAGGTGAAATTTGGTGCCAAAGTGACATCGTTAAGCCACTCACACGAACGTCTGACCTGTGGCCTTTTCATCGAATGCGTCGGCACCTAGCTGTTTGAAGCGTCTCAGAGTCCGCGGATGACATCACAGGGCGCTACGCTTTCGCATCATTACAAAGAAGGTTTTAGGCACCTTTGAGACAAATTTCAAAAGCATGTGTCACATTAGGAGGTTTCGAAAAAGTCATACTTTTTTTGCGCAATGTTTTAAAGATCCAGGAGCTAGCTGGCAACTACTGCAAAGCCTCCAATGCGACAATAAACATACCAAAATCGAAGGCTAGGGCTCGGGGCTATACGAGGGTGAATGCAACGAGGAAAAAATGCATGAAATATAGTGTACAAACAACTTGTCGCTGCCCAAAATATGGTATCTAGCACACACATTTCCAGTCCCAGCGGAAATACACTCCTGGAAATTGAAATAAGAACACCGTGAATTCATTGTCCCAGGAAGCGGAAACTTTATTGACACATTTCTGGGGTCAGATACATCACATGATCACACTGACAGAACCACAGGCACATAGACACAGGCAACAGAGCATGCACAATGTCGGCACTAGTACAGTGTATATCCACCTTTCGCAGCAATGCAGGCTGCTATTCTCCCATGGAGACGATCGTAGAGATGCTGGATGTAGTCCTGTGGAACGGCTTGCCATGCCATTTCCACCTGGCGCCTCAGTTGGACCAGCGTTCGTGCTGGACGTACAGACAGCGTGAGACGACGCTTCATCCAGTCCCAAACATGCTCAATGGGGGACAGATCCGGAGATCTTGCTGGCCAGGGTAGTTGACTTACACCTTCTAGAGCACGTTGGGTGGCACGGGATACATGCGGACGTGCATTGTCCTGTTGGAACAGCAACTTCCCTTGCCGGTCTAGGAATGGTAGAACGATGGGTTCGATGACGGTTTGGATGTACCGTGCACTATTCAGTGTCCCCTCGACGATCACCAGAGGTGTACGGCCAGTGTAGGAGATCGCTCCCCACACCATGATGCCGGGTGTTGGCCCTGTTTGCCTCGGTCGTATGCAGTCCTGATTGTGGCGCTCACCTGCACGGCGCCAAACATGCATACTACCATCATTGGCACCAAGGCAGAAGCGACTCTCATCGCTGAAGACGACACGTCTCCATTCGTCCCTCCATTCACGCCTGTCGCGACACCACTAGAGGCGGGCTGCACGATGTTGGGGCGTGAGCGGAAGACGGCCTAACGGTGTGCGGGACCGTAGCCCAGCTTCATGGAGACGGTTGCGAATGGTCCTCGCCGATACCCCAGGAGCAACAGTGTCCCTAATTTGCTGGGAAGTGGCGGTGCGGTCCCCTACGGCACTGCGTAGGATCCTACGGTCTTGGCGTGCATCCGTGCGTCGCTGCGGTTTGGTCCCAGGTCGACGGGCACGTGCACCTTCCGCCGACCACTGGCGACAACATCGATGTACTGTGGAGACCTCAGGCCCCACGTGTTGAGCAATTCGGCGGTACGTCCACCCGACCTCCTGCATGCCCACTATACGCCCTCGCTCAAAGTCCGTCAACTGCACATACGGTTCACGTCCACGCTGTCGCGGCATGCTACCAGTGTTAAAGACTGCGTTGGAGCTCCGTATGCCACGGCAAACTGGCTGACACTGACGGCGGCGGTGCACAAATGCTGCGCAGCTAGCGCCATTCGACGGCCAACACCGCGGTTCCTGGTGTGTCCGCTGTGCCGTGCGTGTGATCATTGCTTGTACAGCCCTCTCGCAGTGTCCGGAGCAAGTATGGTGGGTCTGACATACCGGTGTCAATGTGTTCTTTTTTCCATTTCCAGGAGCGTAGTACGTAGAATTGAAATGTATGTTAGTTGGCTTGTGCAAAACTGCGGAACACTTAAAATGCCGCGAAATGCAATGAAAATGTCCTGTGAAAGATGATTATTAGAACTTTTAAATATCAGAGAGAAATGTACTACTTTATTCCAGCGAAACGTACTTCGTCGTAGTGAACACACTGAAAGCAGTCTTAGAAGCTGTATCCTCAACGAGATAGAGCCATCAAGCAGAGAAACGTCAACTGATGTAAGCAGTATCAATCCCCATCTTAGACATTTACGATCGTTCTTCGTATAGGATGGATGGAAGGAGTGGTTTGAGCGCATGAAAGCCAGGTGAACTGACTATCATGACGTTACGATTGCAGTTTGGCGTTCAGTTTTCTGCGCCAGTTTACCTGAAGGATACAGTTAATTTGGACCTCCTATGTTGTCAGTGTTACGCAGCGCTGCCCTTCTCCACTGTCGCAACCATCATCCTGCCGGGAGAGCTTTCCACTTATCCTACAGATATTTCTGTACATAGCATGGCTAACAGTTCTGTGGCAGCGTGGTATGGGTGCAAATGTCCTAAGTTGAGTGGACATTAAGTTCTGGACGGTCCGCTCAATACTTTTCCATCTCACTTCGTCAGATCTCTTACTTACCACCTTCGATTCAACGGTGGCGTCTTAGTGTTCCAAAGATAAAGGGCCAGTGACAAAGTAGTATCACAACTTTGGTAGCAGAGCATAGTTCATTTATACACGATACATTCCAGTAGTAATGGTTACAACCAGTGGACTTGCTAGGCGACCGTGCAGATTTCGACCTGCCTCGTGATGACTGGGTGTTGTGTGATGTCCTTATGTTAGTTAGATTTAAGTAGTTCTAAGTTCTAGGGGACTGATGACCATAGATGTTAAGTCCCATAGTGCTCAGAGCCATTTGAACCAAGATTTCGACCTAATTTATGGTTTGTGTAGTTCATGGTCAGAAATGGAAGTGATAGAAATGGAACTCCAGCATGCCGAGCGTTTAGAAAAAGGTCCAGGCATGAGTCTTTAGTGTTAACGTAATTTCCGGTCAGTGGCTGGCGCAGCAGAAATAGAGTGGATCTGTAATCATGAAGTTCTGAGGTCGAGTCTTACTACAGAAATATTTCTCATTTTTTTTATCGCCAGGTAAAGAATTTGATCAGAAGGCTTCAAAACTGCTCCTGTCTCATCGAGATATTAAAAGAAATCGCATTTCGAAAATATAGTAACAAAATAAATTCCATTGTTATCGCCAGCTATCCTCACCAACATCTGGCGATTTGATGTATTAAGTTTGGTTTCCTGCCAAACTGTGTGACGAAACAGAACCTTCTATGAATGTAAACCAAGTTTGCTTCCTTGTGTGGTAGGTGGTGTTTCCACTGAAGGGCCCACTGTCGCAGTAAAGAATGCTTTACTGAATTCGGTACATGCTCTGCCGCGGCTGAGAAAGGCAAAACATGGCTCACTTTGTTGACCCTGGCCGGCTCTGACGTAGAGGCAGCTTCTGCCCTGGTGAGAGGATGCTGTGTAGGCGCCGTGCAGTGTTGACGGCAGGCCTGTGGTTGGCTGGCGGCTTCTGCAGGCCACGGCCGTGACAGCAGTGGAGCACTCCTACTCCATCGGCAATGGTGCCTGCAGTCACCCCTCGGCACCGCACGCGTTCGCAGCAGCTGGAATTTTTTTGGAATTTTGTGGTAAGGTCTTATGGGTCTAAACTGCTGAAGTCATCGGTCCCTGCGCTTACACACTACTTAACATAACTTAAACTGACTTACGCTAAGGACAACACACACACCCATGCCACAGGGAGGACTCGAACCTCCGACGAGGGGAGCAGCACGAACCGCGGCAAGGCTCCTGAGACCAGGCGGCTATCCCGCGTGGCGCCGCGGCTGTGCGAGGACACTGCTGTGCACGAGATTCGACCCACTGCCCTCTGTCAGTTGTCTAATGGTGGCTGGCGCTGAGGCACTACGTCCTGTGAGGACGTGCTTGCAGCGACAGGCATAGCCCGGTCTACAATCCGTGGCTGTTGCTGCCGATGCGCGTTCGGCTCGCTGTGGTGTTGCTCTGGATTCAGGCGAAATAAAGTGCCTCTGCCCCAAAATTGAGGCATATTTATTATTTGGATAAAATCTGGCACCTAGTTAAGTCACCCATACTAAGAGTCTTCCCTGGTGTGGTCCCATCGACCCGCCTGCTACGGTTATTAGCACTGTGAAGTTTTCTGATGAGCGGAGCTAGCCTCATCTCTTAACCTCCTTACGTGCATGTTTTTTCTGACCCTCATGTCGCTGCATTGTGGCACTAGCCTGCAGCTGCTAATGCAATAGTTCACGGCGGCTTTCTTACTTCACTCAGGATCAGAAATAAAAAGAACACCTTGAACGACTAGAGACACGACTTTCATATTCACAGGACATGAACATTAGTATGTTCTGTCCAAATGATTAGCATTTCACCTAGGTTCAACGTGTGTCCTGTTATCTATTAGGCACACAGTTCACCATAGGTTCAAAATGGCTCTGAGCACTATGGGACTTAACTTCTAAGGTCATCAGTCCCGTAGAACTTAGAACTACTTAAACCTAACCAACCTAAGGACATCAGACACATTCATGCCCGAGGCAGGATTCGAACCTGCGACCGTAGCGGTCGCGCCGTTCCAGACTGTAGCGCCTAGAACCGCTCGGGCAGCCCGGCCAGCTCTACCATGGCCCTGACATTTTGTTCCATGCTTGATGGCGCCGACGCGTGTAAGGTGTGAATGGATTCTTCATTCTCCGAGGGCTGTCTACAGGTGTTTGCCCTTCGGCAGCCAAGAAAAGAATAACAGCGCTTTGGTCCTTTTTGGAAGCATTTGGTAACAACGTCACCGTAGGTCACATTTCCCCGTTTGCCGCAAGCACGTCAGAAAGACACGAATGTCACACTAATTGTCTGGCTACATATCGGTGCTTACATATCCGAATCGGAGTGGCGCTACGAGGAATGCTGCATTCACAATCATTCCGAAGTTCATCTGTGGTGGTTGACATTGGGCCACAGCGCTGCACCTGTCGTTTCACCATATTCCCAAGTCTGGTCATCTGGCGGGCCAGGGCAAAAGGCTGACATCCTGTGACACCAAGAATGCACGTGTTCGTGCAGCACCATGTCTTCGTGCATTGTCTTGCTGAAAAATGGCGTCTGGGGTGTTGTACAGAAAGGGTGTAGCCACTGGTCGCAGGCTGTCATTCACGTAAGCCACACTGATCACAGTGCTCGGGACACGCACCAGCTGTGATCTGAGGTTGCACCCAATACCACCCGTACCACAAGTCCTTGTATTGATGCTAAATGTCTTGCTAAATGTCGCTCCCCCTGTCTGCAGCGAACCAAAATGTGCTCATCATTTTCAGACAAACAGAACCTGGATTCATCCGAAAACGCTATCTGATGTCATTCCTGTACCCAGTGACGTCGTTCCATACATCATTGCCATCTAGCACGTTTCTGCACATTCTTCAAAGGTAGGCGGAGAAGTGAACGACGCGCACGTAACCCATGCCGTAATAAACGCGACAAATTGTCTCCAGTGATAGTGTAAGATGTGTTACGCTGCTTCACTGTTGCGCCAGAGCCGAGGAGGACGAAATCTGTCCTGGAATGCCACATGGATGAGGTGTCGATCTTCTCGGAGGTGGTCTGGGTGCTGCAACCTTATCCATTTCGTCGTGTTCTGCGACCTTCCGTGAACCATTCTGCACACACCCGGATCACTACCAAAACACTTCGTCCCATAAGAGCAGCAATTTCCCGGATGAATGCAACACAATCTCTCATACTAAAAACGTCGTCTTTTCAAACTCACTGATTCAAAAATACGATTTGCGCATACATCTGCGAGGCATTCTGCACGTTTACTGAAGACATATTGATCCGTTATCTTCGGTTTATAGCGGCGACGAGAGCCGCAAACGCACTTTACCGGTAGGGGGCGTTGTCCGCGGTATCAATGTTGATGTTGAGCCTGCGGGCCGACATGGTTCAAATGCTAATCATTTCTGCAGAACATACTAATGTACATGTCCTGTGAACATGAACGGCCTATCTCTCGTCCTTAAAGGTACTCTGTTCCTTTTCTGAACATGAGTGTACTTCTTATTACTTTTGCCTAAAACTGTGTAGCAACACTATAATATTAACTTTAAAACAACCAAGTAATTGTGAAAATGCGGCGTTTAGAGCGTGTGTGCCACTCCAGTACGTGTAAATTACCAGCTGTAAAATAATAAAGATATTTCATTTTATATAAATGGTGAACAAAAAGATTCCGTTCGAAGGCCGTACAGCCCATAATCGATATCCCGATTAGGAAAACCTACGCCACGATCACACCAGTTTGAAGATACCCGCTTCTTAAAACACCGTGTTCTGCTGCACATTGTCCTCAGCCCCTCCAGGACTTTTTTCAGAGAAGGAAGGCGTGATAATCCCGTGGGGAGAGATCGGACCTATAGGGAGGCTTCTCGAGTGTCTCCCATTTGAGATGAGTAACTCCTGCGTTAGACATTTGCGATATGGTGACTTGCGTTCATTTCACAACGGTGGATTTTTACAGTCATGGTGCCCCATACACAGTCTTCGTTTTCCCTTTGGATGTCTGCTGATACTTGCCCTTCGGCAGCCAAGAAAAGGAGAACAGCACATTGGTCCTGTTTGGAAGCTTTTGCTAACAACGTCGCCGTGGTTCACGTTTCCGCGTTTACGGCAAGCACATCAGAAAGACACGAGTGCCATACTAATCGGTTGCCTGCACATCAGTGCTTATACACTCACATCGGAGTCGCGCTACGTCGAATGCACGGTGTAGCAACGCCCTTAAACGAAAAATTTTTGATCGTTTGTTACATATGTTCTCGTATATGCTTACAGTTACTTCCTGAAAATTTATTTGCAATTCCAAATTTTCCTTTGCCTTTCTTTTCATACCTTTTACAAAATAGCAAAAAGAAAAGAATATTTTGAGCATTATTTCGGTTTATTTGCACTGTCAGTAATGTTATAATTTTAAATAATAATATTTTCACGTACGGACTGGACCCTCGTCCCTGCCTAGGATTACAGTTCCGTACACTTTCCGCTGCCTAGAAACTACGCTAACATAAATGGCCCATGCCTCGCCCGACCTGCGCTAAAAGCTCTATTTTTTCTAAAAGATCGACCATCTGGAGCTCCCACTTCTATCGATTTGATTTCTGGGCTATCCCTGCATAAACTATAAATTTGGACGAAATCCGTGATGCCTAGTTGGCACCGGTCCCTTTATTAGATCAAAACCACCGAAAATTTTCCAGTACCATTATATGCCCCTAGCCAGACTTAATAATCGCAACAGAAAAATCCGAGATACACAGTAAAATTGTGTCCCATCGCTGTCCGAGGAGTCTCCAGACACATCTTCGTTATGTATGATTGTCCAGTGGTCAGAATGGATAGCGATGGGCCACCTGTACACGGTTGTTATCTCGCGTACCACAATTTTCAGGACAGGCTTTCGTATTTGCATCTCTCAGATTGTTTTTTGACGAAATTATGCAGGTAGACGAGGTAAGAACCAGCTGTGACACAAAGGGTGTGACCAGGATTGTCTTGGAAGAAATATACTGGAACTAGATGATTTAGGAAAACACTGCATGACTTTAGTGACATTAGGATTCGATTCCTACAGTTCGCGAACGCAAGTGCATTGACTTAGCAACTGAGGAAGCCGTTGGGCGCTCGAAATGGTTAAGTGCGTCCAGCGGGTCCTCATGCCTGCTTGTTGGCACTCGCTGCTAGCAATAGTGACTGCTGGTCTCAGTAAGAGGATGTGGAAATTGAAACTGTACCAACACGCCGCTGGAATCGCTTGTTTGGGATTGACCTTAAAACATACTTATTGCTTATTTCATGTGAATCACCTTTCCTCAGTGAGTGCGACGGCACTCGCGCATATTTTTTATTTCCCCATACAGGCCTCCACATCGCCGCGCGGGATAAGTCAAGCGGTCAGGGGAGCTGCAATCAGTGCAATCATGGACTGTGCGGCTGATCCCGGCGGAGGTTCGAGTCCTCCCTCGGGCATTGGTGTGTGTGTTCATCCTTAGGATAATTTAGGTTAAGTAGTGTGTACGCTTAGGGACTGATGACCTTAGCAGTTAAGTCCCATAAAATTTCACACACATTTGAACATTTTTTTTGCCACCACATCAGTCCATTATAACAGCTCAACCTCTGTGAATTTTACTGTTCACCATGAGGATGGATATAATCCTCGGAAGCTGAGATTTCATACTCACCCGGAGCGCTTTTTGTCTCGAGAAGACAGTGATTACATTACGTTACAGTCAACGAGAGAGGATGGCTCCCATTAACGTCATTAGAGGAAGGAGTGAAGATAAGGTTCTTAAAAATGGTCATATTCCTGCATAGGCTGCTCTTTTATTTTTGAAATGAACTATTTATTCCATTGTTAAGTTTGTTGATTTCTTCCTCTGGGAATTATTTTTTATATTAAAACGCCGTGAGGCGTAACATGCTGTAAGCGTAACAATTTTCATTACGATGTAGCTTAAGAATGTCCAAAGGGGTGAAATTAGTTAATTATTAAACAGTGAAATAAAGAATTTACTTCAAAATAAAATAACAGCTTACGCAGAGGACAATGGCTTCTGTTATGAAATTTACAACGGCTGTGAGTCAGTACACAGAAAAAGCTATGGAAGATGATGAGGTTACTAAAGGTAGAGTGCTATGAATGATTGAGAAAGGAAATCGTCCGTGTCCTTTCCAAAGGAACCGTACTTCTATTCGCCACAACAGACTTAGAAAAAACCACGGAGTAATTATACGTGTATGGTCGGGCGGGTATTTAAAACGCCGAGCGTTGTGTTACCACTGCAGCACCTCGGTCGGTCGCGACGTAGTCAAGGTTCCACCGTGATGACCAAGTACTTGGCAGCGTGGAAGACATAATTCTTTTTTCTGTGTTTCTGCGAAAGGAGCTTACGGAGAAAGTTTGGGGTACAAACTTTTAGTCCAAGTAGACTTTTACGCTAGGTTCTTTTTCCTTTTTCTTCATCTAGCGCGCTGCAAATGGCTGGATTCATTTACTGTATCCAATAAATGCAGATATTTTGCTCTTCACTGGAACAGCTGTATCCCGTCTTTCAGTGGACACAGAAAAAAAAGAGAAAAAGCAAGAATGATAACGATTTGTAACTATTATAAATTCCTGTAAGGGACATTTTGTTTCCGTCGACGGAAAGATGGGAGAGAGTGCAGAGTGTGTTAAGGTGCAGGAGAGGCGCGATCGATACGTTTGTGTCCAGCAGGCGGCGCCCCGCCAAGGCCAAAGCCTCGCCTTTTTAATTGCGCCCGCCATCACTACTAGGTCATCCAACAATTTCCTCTCCTTTCTTAACCGTCTCGAGAAGATAGCTAAAAGCTATGTACATTCTTAAAAATCAGTGCCAATGTTACCTTGAGCAATTTTACTGAGGCATACGTGTACTAAGAAAGAAAGACTGAGACTAAAATCCACTTGTCGGCAACCCTGCTTCGCGTTGCTCGTTGTTTCCCTAACCTGCGTAAAGAGTGTGCCAAAAAAAGGCAACAGATGATCACTTCTTACTGCCGCTTCTAACTATGCCTCCGTAATCGAAGGAAGGTTATAACAGAAAGAGAACAGAGTTTGCAGTATGAGATAGACGAGTATGTAAACAAAATCGTAGCGTAATCCGCCTACCTAGCTGAGTGGTCACCTGCTTGCCTCCCATGCCCGGGTTCAATTCCCGGCCATGTTGGAGATTTTCTCCGCTCTTTGACTGAGTGTTGAGTTGCCTTCATCATCATTTCATCCTCGTCACCGACACGCGAGTCACTCAGTGTGGCGTCGACTGAAATAAGACTTGCACTCGGCGGCCGAATTTCCCCGGATGGGGCCTTCCGGTCGACAATGCCGTACGATCATTTCATTTTTTATCGAAAAGTAAATTATTTCGTCTTTGCGACCTGGAACACGGAGAACCATCGAACTTCAGAGTCAGAGAATTACAGGAAACGTTGCTAGTGCAAGGAGAGTAGATTCACACTGGACGTCCCGTCGACGACAAGGTCATTAGCGACATAGCAAAAGCACGCACAGGGTACAGGGAATCGCCATTGTCCTGTTTACAGGAATCATTCCGGTATTCCTGTTCCCGGCGGGGTCAGGGATTTTCTCTGCCTCGTGATCACTGGATGTTGTGTGATGTCCTTAGGTTAGTTAGGTTTAAGTATTTCTAAGTTCTAGGGGACTGATGACCTGAAAAGTTAAGTCCCATAGTGCTCAGAGCCATTCGAACAGCGCGTTTCTCATCGAGAAATCGCATTTGAATGTTGTTTGTTTCGGAGAATATTGTGTTATGCGTGGTGTAAGAAAAAGAAACGTCTACCACCACGAGTCGGAATCCAACAGCAATAACGTCGAGTCCCATAGAGACTGCATCTGCGATATTGCTGCTCGCGATACCATGACTTTCGTGTGAATAGGGAACTAATGGTTTCAGGCGGGCCACAATCAACGCCATGCAAGATATGAATGGCTCTACTTCACTATCACCGGAAACGAAAGGGGCAATGTTCGCTCGACCGTGTAGGATGATTACCCACGGGAAATTTGGAGTCCGTAACGAAGTTGTGCGCCACAATAGTTGCCTTTCCCGACGTACACTGACACACAAAAAAATAAAAAAATAAATAAAAATCGCAGCACCAAAAAGTAATTAATGTAGAGTATTGAAATTCGCGGGATACATCTGTCTAGGAAACATATGTAAGTGATTACCACTGCAAGAACATGCGAGGTAAGCTATTGCAAATATTAAATGCTGGTACATTAATAACCGGTGTAACTGCCAGAACGTTGAATGCAAGCATGCAAACGTGCATGCACCGTGTTGTGCAGGTGGCGTATATCAGCTTGTGGTACGGAGGTCCAAGCCTGTTGCACTTGTTCGGTCAGTACAGAAGCGGTTAATGTTGTTTGTGGATGACGCTGGAGAAGTCGTTCGATGCTGTCCCATATGTGCTCGACTGGAGACTGATCTGACAATCGAGCAGGCCAAGGCAACATGTGTAAGTAGGCTGTTTAGGTTTTCTTATTGGTAACGCCACATAGCGCTCTGTATGAAAAATCACTGGCTGTGCTGTGCGCAGTCTGTGGCTAGTTTGCATTGTTGTCTGCCATTGTAGTGTTGGGCAGCGGCAGCTGGATGTTAAGAGCGCGTAGCGTAGTGCAGTTGGAGGTGAGCCGCCAGCAGTGGTGGACGTGGGGAGAGAGATGGCGGAATTTTGAAATTTGTAAGAATTGGTGTCATGAACTGATATATATATTGTGACTATAAAGGTAAATACATTGTATGTTCTCTATTAAAATCTTTCATTTGCTATCTGTGTCTATCATTAGTTAGTGACTTCCGTAGTTTGAAACTTTTAGTTAGCTGGCAGTAGTGGCGGTCGCTGTATTGCAGTAGTTCGAGTAACGAAAATTTTTGTGAGGTAAGTGATTTGTGAAAGGCATAGGTTATTGTTAGTCAGGGCCATTCTTTTGTAGGGATTTTTGAAAGTCAGGTTGCGTTGCGCTAAAAGATATTGTGTGTCAGTTTAAGCACAGTCGTGTATAATTGTTCAAAGAGGACGTTTCACATAGACCAGTCTTGTAGAATTTTTCAAAGGGGACGTTTCATACATGTCGACACTCAGTAGAGTAACAGTGGTATGTCGGTGGGCGTTATCCTGTTGGAAAACACCCCGCGTAATGCTGTTAATTAACGGCAGCTCAGCAGGTCGAATAACGTCCTAATTTGTAGTCAGGGTGCGTCGGATAATCACGAGATGCACTCGCTGTCATACGAAATCACACCCCAGGTCATAACTCCACATGCAGGTCTATTGTGTCTAGCTCGGAGACAGGCCGGATGAAGTCCGTGAACTGACCTCCCTCTAAGGAAAACACCGCGATCACTGGGACCGAGGCAGAACCAACTTTCATTAGAAAATACAATAGATCTCCACCCTGCGCTCCAATCAGCTCTCGCTGGATACCACTGTAGCCGCAAATCGCGTTGGTTTGGAGTCAGTGGAATGCGCGCTAAAGGGCTTCTGGCTCACAGTTGTCCTTGAAGTAACCGATTTATAACAGTTCGTTTTTGTCGTTGTGGTGCCGACTGTTCTTAAAATTGCTGCTGCAGGCGCAGTACGATGCGCCCGAGCCATACGCCAGACATGATGGTCTTCCCTCTCGGTAGTGCGACGTGGCCGGTCGCAGACTGGTCTTCAAAACGTTCAAATATGTGTGAAATCTTATGGGACTTAACTGCTAAGGTCATCAGTCCCTAAGCTTACACACTACTTAACCTAAATTATCCTAAGAACAAATACACACAACCATGCCTGAGGGAGGACTCAAACCTCCGTCGGGACCAGCCGCACAGTCCGACTGCAGCCCCTCAGACCGCTCGGCTAATCCCGAACCGCTGACTGGTCTCCGTACATCGTCGTGACTAACGCTGCCAGTAATCATGTACAGTGGCTACATTCCTGGCAAGTCTTTTTGCAGTATCGCAGAAGGGATATTCAGCTTCTCGTAGCCCTATCTTACGACCTCGTTCGGATTCAGTGAGGTGTTGATAAGGGCGTCTTCGTCCCTTTAAAGGCGTTCTTGCCTAACATCAGCTCATAACGTTCAATCTCAAAAGTGTCCAATGGTCACGACCATTGCAGCGTGTATTTAAAGCAAACCTGATTTACATCCTCAAAGTGGTGCTATTAATGCCACTCTTATGTGACTGGCGCGAAATTTGAGTAGACAGTATCTTTCAGATGTAGAAACACGCTTACCAACTTTCGTTTATGTCGAACAGCTCCTTCCTGGTGTTCCGACTTTTTTCCGTCAGTGTATATCGCGAACGCTCCGCTATGTCCAGGGCTAGACGGGAAACCTGTTTGTCAATGAAAGGGTACCCAAGAAAATCCTTAACATTGTTATGTGTTATCGAGAGCGTGAGTCTATTTAAACGCGCAGCTACGGAGTATAAAAGTGGTATCAAATAATAACTCGCTTCCTGCTGGGAACGGTCGCTGCAGCTCGTAAGGGTTGCGATGCACGTGAGGGTTTTACTTTTGGACAGTTTTGTACTCTCAGATAGTACTCGAGGAATAGTTTACATCAGGTGCGAATTTTCATTGAGAATTACTTTCTGATAGTTACTTGCGAGTACTTCCCTTAAGTACCTGAGTGTCTTCCGTGAGAAGATATAGAAAGCTTTAACATACAGCAAGGTGAGAGTGTCTGTGAGCCCTGACAGATGACTCTCCCCGAGATTTTTCTGTCGTAGATCTGTGCGTGAAGAAAGAGGCTGCGATGGAAGAACGTCGGGGTGCAGCTGCACTTTTAACACTTTCAGTGGCAAAGAAAAACCGTAAATGACCGTGATCGTGTCGGGTAAGATAGTGAATTAGGTGGCGGGAGGATTTTTGAAGCACGCAAGAACCTCGTTGTAGAGACTGCGAAGGAAAATCCAGAAAAATTTCTAAATTTTATAACATTGATAGCGATGAAGATGAAATACATACACTTCATAAGTGAAAATGTGGCTCGACTTAAGCAACCATTCGTAAATTTCTAAAGGTCTATTCTTTAATACCCAATAAAGTAATATAATCAATAAATACACCGTCATATAAAATTATGGATGCAGCTGTACTACTTGAAGTTACATGGCAGTTTTCCGAGTTCCAAAACGATTACTTTCAAACATAACTTCACTCGTTGCTCTACGTTAATTAATCTGTGTTATAAAACTGCTTTTCTTGATTCCTTGTGTTGTGAATATTCTGGTAAATTTCTTCTGTGGAGATGTTAGATAGTACAGCGATTTGAGCCAACAAACTTTGCTTCTTATCTCAGTTCCTGTAGTCCAGTAACTGTACAGTCCATAGCTCTGGCCTTTCCTCGTAAAAACTAATGAAATGCATAACTTTGCACTTGGTTCACTTCCTGGCAACTTTTTTCATTACTCTTTTTTCTGACACTTGCTTACATTCTTCCACAGGGCGTATCCACTGCGACAGTAATCTGACTGTCCCGAAATGCTGGTACGTTTGTAGAGCGGCTCATTGCTGTATTGATGTGACGGAGTAGTGCGCTAGATTTTCATTCAATTTTTCATATCGAGTCTCTCCAGTAACACTGTTTTCTTTTCGTTTTTTATTTTTACATAATATGCCAATGATGTTTTTATGTGTTATTTTCTGTGTAGCACTTTTTAAGTCTAGAAGTTTTGAAATATTCTAACTGCTCGTGTTGTTCGTTTAGGAGGTGAAACGGCCGATTTCTTCGCTCAGAAACATGCCACAGCCACATATTATGCCTCACAACACGCAGTTTCGTGGGTACTTTTATTTTATATGTGCGTGTGTATCAGCAAAATATTTTACCAAGAAGCAGTAAAGGAAACAAAAGAAAAATTCGGAGTAGGTATTAAAATCTATGGAGAAGAAATAAAAACTTTGAGGTTCGCCGATGACATTGTAATTCTGTCAGAGACAGCAAAGGACTTGGAAGAGCAGTTGAATGGAATGGACAGTGTCTTGGAAAGAGGATATAAGATGAACATCAACAAAAGCAAAACGAGGATAATGGAATGTAGTCAAATTAAGTCGGGTGACGCTGAGGGTATTAGATTAGGAAATAAGACACTTAAAGTAGTAAAGGAGTTTTGCTATTTGGGGAGCAAAATAACTGATGATGGTCGAAGTAGAGAAGATATAAAATGTAGACTGGCAATGGCAAGGAAAGCGTTTCTGAAGAAGAGAAATTTGTTAACATCGAGTATAGATTTAAGTGTCAGGAAGTCATTTCTGAAAGTCTTTGTATGGAGTGTAGCCATGTATGGAAGTGCAACATGGACGATATATAGTTTGGACAAGAAGAGAATAGAAGCTATCGTACTGTGGTGCTACATAAGAATGCTTAAGATTAGAAGGGTAGATCACATAACTAATGAGGAAGTATTGAATAGGATTGGGGAGAAGAGAAGTTTGTGGCACAACTTGACCAGAAGAAGGGATCGGTCGGTAGGACATGTTCTGAGGCATCAAAGGATCACCAATTTAGTATTGGAGGGCAGCGTGGAGGGTAAAAATCATAGAGGGAGACCAAGAGATGAATACACTAAGCAGATTCAGAAGGATGTAGGCTGCAGTAGGTACTGGGAGATGAAGAAGCTTGCACAGGATAGAGTAGCATGGAGAGCTGCATCAAACCAGTCTCAGGACTGAAGACCACAACAACAACAACAACAACAACAACATGAAATACGGCACCAATCCGGGTCGCAATATGGTCGCTCAGTACTGTATGAGTACTCTCAGCTTTCCCGGCAATGTCGGTATAGTTTTTTTTACCTGTGAGCCACGGCCAGCAATTCTCGAGAGATCGAGGTGGCCGTCTACACGAGAAGTCGAAACTCGTAGTGCGTGACTATCTGATATGTTGCACCACTCTCGGACACTGCCGGCGAGCTGACTTTCCGCGCTGTTTACAGGCACGTACTAATCGCAAAAGCTCTCTGGGAGTGAAAACCTCTCGCGTGTATATCTAGCTTACGATCTGTAGCATCACGTGCTGTGACGTATGCCACAGCGTCCGTATATCTCGTCGGCCGTGTTGAGGATTGTACTGGGGAGACGCGCCGACAGTAACAATACGGGGCACACGAGTCCCGGTTTTACGCTCAACATCACGGTGGATCCGTTTGTGTAGGCACCGAAGAGAAAAAACATTGCCAGACTGCATTCGTCAACGTCATTAGTGCCCTGCACACGACGTAATACTATGGGGTACGGTTGACTTGGGGGTTGTGCAGGCGGTAATCTGGACAAAAGCACATTTCTGACACGGTAAGGCCGTTGACGGCGTGCCTTCTACGAGGTCTGGAATGCTGCTTAAGCTACCGATTTCTTCGGTTTCTCAGAAGCATGTTGCAGTTTAGTCAGCGCCCACGTGCTCAGTCAGGAAGTTAACGCAGAGAAGAGCGTGCAGATTTTAGCTATCGGAGCTGATGTTTAATGATGCAGATAAAGTTGGCGAAGTCTAATAGAAGACAAAATATTCCATGTGTTCCTGTGCAAACCTGAAGTGTTGTGTGTTCTATGTGTGATTTTATTATTTTATTTTTTTTTGCGTTAACTGCTATCCAATTTGTTTACGCATGAAGGAGTTAATAAAAATCAACTGGTGGCAGTATAGTGACTGTTCTGATGTACATTTCCCAGTCCAGTGGCGATTCTGAGAGTCTTTTCGAAAGGAGTTGCGTTATTACTATAGGATTTATATTTGTGCCATAGGAACGGTGACAATTTTAATGATGTCTCACAGTTCACAGACTAGCTGCTGACCCTTTTTAGACAGATGTAATAGTACAGAAATTCACGGGAGAACCGAGGAACTACAATACGAAATGAAGGTTTCAGTGTGTTCTTTCACGTACTTCCTAGAATACGTAATTGTCAGAAAGTGAGCGCAAGGCACCTGATCCCCGCTGTAGTTCCAACGACAATCCCAATTTATGCAGTCTGGACCCAGATGTCTCCCTCAACTATAACAGGTTTTGTGTGTGTGTTAGGCTACTTTACTCTTTGAATAGCAGAGGTCTAAGTGAACCTCGTTTTCTAAAGTCATGCTTCACTATAAATGAGCTATGTGGTGGCACAGTGGTTAACACGATGGAGGAGATGGGACCCAACTCTCATTTGGGTCCCACTTTCAGGTTTCGCTAAAGGTACTGTGAAAACTGTAGAGGAAGGCAGAGGTTGGAATACATACAGTAAATAATTGAGGAAGTAGGCTGCAAGTGTTGCTCTGAGATGAAAATGTTGGCACGGGAGAGGAATTCGTTGCGGGCCGTATCCATCCAGTCAGAAAACTGCTGACTCAAGAAAAAGAAGAAGAAGAAGAAGAATTAAAAAAATCTACGCTACTGTCTCTTAAAACTACAATACTAAAAGGAAAATAACTAATGAAATTTCACTTGCTATGCTATATAGTACAATAGGAAGAAGAGATGTGTGAGTATACCAGGTGCAATATGTAATACCCAGAGGTTGGCCGCGACAATGCCCTTCACGTGAGCTCGAACGATAAATGCGGATGCGTCATCCCATTCTACGGGAGCTCATCAGGCGTAGTCACCGACGAGTGGTGAAGTACCAGTGTCTCGAAAACCCATGACCGGCTGTTTTTGATGGGTGTGAAATCTGGAGAACATGTTGGCTAGGACAACAGTCGAACACCTTCTGTACGAGGTACGCCACAATTGCACAGGAAACATCCTGTCCAGCTTCATATTTCAAGGCTTTCTTTCAAAATAACATAATTAATCACTAGGATCACTGACTCTCGACTTGATACATTCAACATTTTGGAAACATCACCGTCTCGGGGGGCCCACGATTCGCTTCCTACACTCCCAGGAGTTACCCACTGACCCTCTGATTTCGCGAACTCCTAGCTGCTCCAAAAAATTGTTTTAACAACCACGCCTTTAAGTTAATGTACCTCATGGGCAGAATGCGGGTATTTTCTTCGACCTTAGCCTGCTGCTGCTAAAAGCATTCCATGGCAAAATGCAGTTCGCTGCCTGGACTTTTCAAAAGATTATTTCTAATAGATGCCAGAAAACATCGGCAGTTATAAAACATTGACTCGTCTTTAACTCCGACCAAAACACATTTTAAGGATTATAGAAAGATAGCCTATCATCTCCACGTTGGACAAAGCTGTGATACTGGAAATGGCTCTAGCTGTATGTGGGCCTGGTGGCAGCATTCGTGAAGCTGAAGGACATATTTCTTATGAGTCATAATTAATCGCAATGCTCCACGTAGTTCAGGCAAAAAGTCGGATGACAGAAGTGTTTGATTTTCCTACAAGTCGGCGAGGCTATTAAAATGGCCTGTAATCTTCTGGGTTCGAAGCAAGGAAATTTTGTAGCACGTAAGGAGAAATAGAGCTAGAGTTCAATGCTAGTCGAGGTCTGTGTCATTAGAAATGTGTGGGTTGATCATGTGAGGAGTCATAAGGAGGAGGTAGCAGTCTCATGGAAAACTGGGAGAGAAAGCGCAGAATGGGATTTTAATCGTTATGTAGCCAAAAGCAAGTTGGGTAGTTGGAACGCTGTGCCATCGTGTGGTTATCGAGGCCAGAGAAAGAGGCGGTGGGTTCATCCCGGTCTCCTGCCGAACATGGCAGCTGTGTTGGAAGTGACCGGGTGCGCTGTGAGAGGCGGCCATTCTCGAGTGGACATCTGCGGCAGCTTGCACTCGGCGCCCACGTCTGCACTGCACTGCACAAACAAGACATGCTGAGGTCGACTCGTCTGCTTCCTCCAGTTTCACAACGACGCCCGTTGGTCCGCACAGTTAGGCTAAGGCGCGTAAAAAAAAAAATGTTCAAATGTGTGTGAAATCTTGTGGGACTTAACTGCTAAGTCATCAGTCCCTAAGCTTACTCACTACTTAACTTAAATTATCATAAGAACACATACACCCATGCCCGAGGGAGGACTCGAACCTCCACCGGGACCAGCCGCACAGTCCATGACTGCAGCGTCAAAGACCGCTCGGCTAATCCCGTGCGGCGGCGCGTAAACGAAGCGATTGTATATCAGTATCTGGTTTCTGCGTTAAGCACAACCTGTGAACTATGCGTTAACGGAAAACCTAGCACCGTAACAGTTAGAACATTTTTCTTTGTACAGTGTTCCATGTTTATATGGAATTCAGAGGTTCAGCTTTCACTTCTGTTAAATGTACGGTCTACAGTCTGCAGTCACACATCACCAGAGGATGCATCAGAGCAAGACTCTGTGGCCGGTCCTAATACACTCCTGGAAATGGAAAAAAGAACACATTGACACCGGTGTGTCAGACCCACCATACTTGCTCCGGACACTGCCAGAGGGCTGTATAAGCAATGATCACACGCACGGCACAGCGGACACACCAGGAACCGCGGTGTTGGCCGTCGAATGGCGCTAGCTGCGCAGCATTTGTGCACCGCCGCCGTCAGTGTCAGCCAGTTTGCCGTGGCATACGGAGCTCCATCGCAGTCTTTAACACTGGTAGCATGCCGCGACAGCGTGGACGTGAACCGTATGTGCAGTTGACGGACTTTGAGCGAGGGCGTATAGTGGGCATGCGGGAGGCCGGGTGGACGTACTGCCGAATTGCTCAACACGTGGGGCGTGAGGTCTCCACAGTACATCGATGTTGTCGCCAGTGGTCGGCGGAAGGTGCACGTGCCCGTCGATCTGGGACCGGACCGCAGCGACGCACGGATGCACGCCAAGACCGTAGGATGCTACGCAGTACCGTAGGGGACCACACCGCCACTTCCCAGCAAATTAGGGACACTGTTGCGCCTGGGGTATCGGCGAGGACCATTTGCAACCGTCTCCATGAAGCTGGGCTACGGTCCCGCACACCGTTAGGCCGTCTTCCGCTCACGCCCCAACATCGTGCAGCCCGCCTCCAGTGGTGTCGCGACAGGCGTGAATGGAGGGACGAATGGAGACGTGTCGTCTTCAGCGATGAGAGTCGCTTCTGCCTTGGTGCCAATGATGGTCGTATGCGTGTTTGGCGCCGTGCAGGTGAGCGCCACAATCAGGACTGCATACGACCGAGGCACACAGGGCCAACACCCGGCATCATGGTATGGGGAGCGATCTCCTACACTGGCCGTACACCTCTGGTGATCGTCGAGGGGACACTGAATAGTGCACGGTACATCCAAACCGTCGTCGAACCCATAGTTCTACCATTCCTTGACCGGAAAGGGAACTCGCTGTTCCAACAGGACAATGCACGTCCGCATGTATCCCGTGCCACCCAACGTGCTCTAGAAGGTGTAAGTCAACTACCCTGGCCAGCAAGATCTCCGGATCTGTCCCCCATTGAGCATGTTTGGGACTGGATGAAGCGTCGTCTCACGCTGTCTGTACGTCCAGCACGAACGCTGGTCCAACTGAGGCGCCAGGTGGAAATGGCATGGCAAGCCGTTCCTTAGGACTACATCCAGCATCTCTACGATCGTCTCCATGGGAGAATAGCAGCGTGCATTGCTGCGAAAGGTGGATATACACTGTACTAGTGCCGACATTGTGCATGCTCTGTTGCCTGTGTCTATGTGCCTGTGGTTCTGTCAGTGTGATCATGTGATGTATCTGACCCCAGGAATGTGTTAATAAAGTTTCCCCTTCCTGTGACAATGAATTCACAGTGTTCTTACTTCAATTTCCAGGAGTGTATTTTGGAAATTCGAGAATCTATTTAATCATTTGGATCTACTGCCAGCAACGAACATAACACGTTGTAAAATTTGAATGGGGAAGGAAGCACCTGTACATCAAGAACCATACCATATATACACGTGTTTACAGGCAGTTATGGAGTAGTTCATTAACCAACAACTGAGTGATGGCATAGTAGAGGAGAGCTCGAGCCATTGTCGTTGAACCCAAAATGTCGGCACCAATCACTTTCAACAGTTGTGCACACCAAAAATATAGTTATGTTCTCGAAGAATATGAAGAAACATACACGTCGGTTGAGGGAAGTGTTTAGAAGATTATGGGATGTTTGTCTTAACATTGTGTATAGAGGAGTACTGGGTTAACCAACATCGTACAGTCGGGAACATGAGCATCATAATATCCACCACCTTAATACCTTTATAAACAGCCTTCATGTATATTAGGTGGAGTACCACACAACCATGTGACCGGCCCCCCCCCCCCCCGCCCCCCACCCGCCCCCATAAAGCCAGATACCAGTAGACTGGACTTGCTGTCGAGCGCAGGATATGGTCAAGTGAAAAGCAATGTTTTACGACAATTTTTAAGAAACAAATGGTCTACCAGTATTACTTTTCGTCTGTTCTACACTTACGGAAAAAAGTAATAGGGTTAAGTGGCCCCATAATTAATGTTAGTCAGTGAATGACGCTGTAGATTATTTTCTTGTACTAAAGTACACCCATAGGATTAATGAAATAATGCGCCAAATGATATTTGAGTAATAATTAGTAAGGGATGTAAATAATTCGCAGCATGTCGAGGAATTGCCAGTGGTGAGTAGATTAATATGAGTCAGTGTAACACTTGTATTCTGTTTTGTGTAATATTGCAGCAACCTGTTAAGCCGATTTACTGTTAGGAAATATCCAAAGGAAGAGAAGAGTTTGATTGACAAATAATCATTTACGGAAGTTTCATACCATGTGCAAGAAAAAGCCTGTGGGCTGATGTTGTAGGCTTAACACAGTCGACGAAACTTATGGTTGAAACTAACTGGACTTAACAAAAATGCGGTGCACACTATTATCACTATGGAAATGTATGCTGAGCCTTTGCAGAATAACCCTGAGCTAAGATCCAGGGATTGGATGTACCAGAGGAGAGAAGTAGCGTATGGACCCACTATTTTAGGCCCTATGGAGTGAAATAGTAGTGGTGCCACAGCTGTTTCAAGTAGGTCGCAGATGCTAACAGGCGTAGAGCAGGCCGAACACCTTTGCATCAGATGTAGCGATACCACCATCAGTGCAGGCCGTAGCCTAGCGCTGGCAGTACCAATGATGCATCAGAAGGGTGGGCTGACTACGGCAATGACAGGCCAGTAGCCAAGTGTTCAGGCCGCTGCCTTATTGTGGTGGATACGGTTGGAAACGGTACGTTTGCACAAGTAAGTGCCGGATCTGCGTAAATAACTATCGTTTTCAGCCAAAGGGATCACAGTCTGGTAGCACCTACCGTGAGGGGAGGTCCACAGCAAGTGAGGGGGCAACATGGGTTTACAAGCTGACACCACAAACCTTGACCTCCACTACTTAAGGGCCGAATTTTCTTTCTGTGTCAGCTCTTGTGGACTGGGCGTCTTCTAGCTGGTGGGCCACTTTTGAACTCACTTTGGCCGCAGCTGGACTTCAGTCTGTGAGGGCAGCCATTCGTGATCGGAAAGTGCAGCCGCCCGTCCACCTGTACTAGTGCAGGAAAACTGGTGCTGTATGCCATGGTCGCAAGGTTGACCACCACTGTTGGGGTCAGTCTTCCTTTTCAGGAATCACGACGGGATGTCACGTCTGCAGCAGCATCCTGCAGATTCGTGGCGGGACGGTGCACGTGCTACTGTGGCCGTCCTCGTCAGCATTCCAGCCCAGCTGTTGACCGCCTGCTGCAGCACCAGAGAGAGGAGGCGTTTCTTCTATGGAATGACGCTATGAGTGCTGTGGCTTGTTTTCTGACAAAATGTGTGACTGTTAATGATGATTTCTTGAGCCGCTGGCAGACAACATCCTCACGACGACCAACCGCCTCACCTCCCTGCAGGCCTCTACATAGAGGAGGACCCCAAAGCTAGCTTTTGGAAAGGGCGGGAGGAGAGTATGGAGAAATGATTCAAATGGCTCTGAGCACTATGGGACTCAACTTCTGAGGTCATCAGTCCTGTAGCAGTTTTAATGGCCAGTAGTGTAGTTGTGATTGTGGTAGAAATTACATAGGAGAAAAAGTAAACATTGTAGAAAGAACGGTGGGTCGAACACCAGAGACACATGGCGCCTTCTATAACCCAACGAATCTGCAGTGGCTGAACTTCGTATTTTCGGATTACGTAATATCTAAATACTGGCCACTGCCCTCATGATATTAAGTTGTGGAATACGATTAGCAGAAAACCTGCTCAACGGAGATGAGGTATTTCAGCTTGACGCACATCTCACGGCTGCACTCTGAGAAGAAGAGGAGCAGAAGTGGGCTGTGAGGATGGCGTTTGGCGAACGCTCGACACCTCGGGTAGCGCGCGCGGCGCCAGATTGGTGTCGGCTGTACGGTTCTTACACAATGCGCCGCGCGGCAGGAGCAGCACCTGTGAAGCAGCTGCCCCGTTCGAGAAAGCCGGTCTGCCGGCCATGTGGCCAGACAGCGCACAAAGCGGGCGGCCGCTTTTTTGGCGGCGCGGACCGGTCCACTCATAAAGCACGGCCATCTGTCCGCGTGCGAGCTGCCCGGCCCAACGGCTACACCTCGCGCTTCCGGAAACCTCTTCCGGGTTGACAGCCGCCGGAATACTGTCGCTGCCCCACCGTGGGAGCAGTCCCCCCCCCCCCCCCTCCCCCTCCCCACCAACTGATTACCTACAGGAAACCGCGTTGTTTGCGCCCATCTTCCATTGCCTGACCACACAATCGTAACTCTGTGGCACGGAGGATAGCATTCAGTACAGACAATGGCGTCGAAGAGTCCACCATATACAGGGTGTTCGGAAATTCCCGTTACAAATTTCTAGCACTTGTACGGGAGAGTGAGTACATAACATTTTGAGGAGGAACCGCGACGGTTTCAATTCAGGTGTTTAACTCAGCCATTTCTGCTTGAGAAACTAAATTAGGCGTGACGCAGTACGAGCATTAGCTAACAATTCGTAAGGAAACATAACGAAACATCTGTTTATCGTTTAGACACATTTATTCGTATTAACACTTAAACATTACGTGTTAACGTTATTCCAAAACAAATACAACCCGGCGTACTGTACTTACAGAACATCACAAAAATGGTTCGAATGGCTCTGAGCACTATGGGACTTAACAGCTATGGTCATCAGTCCCCTAGAACTTAGAACTACTTAAACCTAACTAACCTAAGGACATCACACAACACCCAGCCATCACGAGGCAGAGAAAATCCCTCACCCCGCCAGGAATCGAACCCGGGAACCAGAACATCACAACAGTGGCTCGCTGTGGCGACCACTAACGTAGTTACAAACATTGCACACGTCATCCTGTCTACCCTACTGCTTACCACGTTCAGAAACTCTTTCCATCAGCAGACGTGGACGCGTTACACATCTGAAATAAAACCATCTTAGAACGAAAACGTTACGTTTCCGGACATAGGTTCCTATTCAAAATTTTATGTATTCGCTCCCCTCTACAAGTCCAAGAAGTTTGTAATGTTGTAATGGGAATTTCCGAACACTTTGGACATTTGATTTGTGATGCCGAAGGTCCTTTCGGTAGTGCTGGACTCTAAGCAAGCAGAGGTATGTTTCTTCTGTTAGAATTGCAATCCTGATAGCCACTGCTGAATGGAACTACTCCACTCTGTGCAGAAATGTTACATGTTACCTGAATGAATGTTTTCTGAAAACATCTACAGCTACGTGATTACTCTGCTATTCAGAATAAAGTGTCTGGCAAAGGGCTCAATGAACCACCTTCAAGCACTCTCTACCGTCCCCCTTTCGAATGGCACCCGGGGAAAACTAGCACTTAAATTTTTCTGTGTGAGCCCGTATTTGTCTTATTTTATCGTGATGATCATTTCTCCCTATACAGGTGGGTGGCAACAGAATGTTTTTGCAATCGGAACAGAAAACTGGTGCTAGAAATTTCATGAGAAGATCTCGTCGCAACGAAAAACGCCTTTGTTTTAATGATTGCCACTCCAATTCACGTATCATGTCTGTGACACTATCTCCGCTATTTTGCGATAGTAGAAAACGAGCTGCCCTTCTTTGTAATTTTCCGGTGTCATCCGTCAGTCCCTGATGCGGATCCCACACCGCACAGCAATACTCCAGAATAGGGCGGGCAAGCATGGTGTAAGCAGTCTCTTTAGTAGATCTGTTGCACTTCCTAAGTGTTCTGCCAATGAATCGCAGTCTTTGGTTTGCTCTACCCACAATATTATCTATGTGATCATTCCAATTTAGGTTATTTGTGATTGTAATCCCTAAGTACTTAGCTGAATTTACAGCCTCCAGATTTGTGTGACTTATCGCGTAATCGAAAGTTAGCTCATTTCTTTTAGTACTCATGTAACTTAACACTTTTCTTTATTCGGGGTCAATTGCCACTTTCCGCATCATACAGGTATCTTATCTAAATCATTTTTCAAGTCGTTTTGATCATGTGCTGACTTTACAAGACGGTAAATGACAGCATCAATACAACTGCTTTATCTGTGTGGGAAAATGCTATCTGACTGTCACTATTATCGTGAAATACACTCACTTCCCGTGAGCACTACCGACGCCAGGAAGAATCTACATCTACATCCATACTCCGCAAGCCACCTGACGGTGTGTGGCGGAGGGTAGTTGCGTGGCTTCATTTCTCTCTCTCTCTCTCTCTCTCTCTCTCTCTCTCTCTCTCTCTCTCTCTCTCTCTCTCTCTCACACACACACACACACACACACACACACACACACACACACACACACACACACACATACACACATCGATAAGCTAAATGACCAACCGGATGCGTAGCAAGGGAATATCTAGAGAAAGCATCGCGGAAACTCAACTACTCATGTATAATATAAATTTATTCGAGGAGCTGTACAATCCGATCGAAAACAACGTCGTGTGACATACACTACTATTTATGTAAGGTATTCCTTAACGAAAGAAGGAACTATTGCACGTCATAACCTACCTCACCAACTGATTGCCATTGCTATATCTCGCGGGCGGCAGCTACACGAAATCTAGCACTTCCCAAAGACCTCCCTCGTGACAGCAAATATAGCAAATATATTTGCCGGTGTCTTTGGTGCCAGCAGTCATACCGATGTTACAGAGTGAAGGTACAGTGGTTAGGTGACCCAAACACAATTAGCGGCAAGCGTGTCAACATGGACGCCTTTCAGTGCATCATAGTTCACAGTGTAAACTGCACCGGTGTATTTGAAAAGTGAACTTTTTTCGATTCAGATACCAGTTTATTGAGCTCAGTTTTTACCACTATCCATCCTTGGAAAAAATGGTACGTGGATGATGAGGGCACCGGCACATTTTGCTGCTGTTGTGAGACATCTGACGCTCCAGTGTGTTTCAACATGGATAAGTCGACGAGGGACTGTATCTTGGCCTCCACTGTTATTTGACCTCTGTTGTGTACATAGTTCCGCGTAGTCAGCGCGTACACAACTTTCCCAATAGAGCTCGCCCCGCTAAGCACAACAGCGCAGGCGCAGCGCTCGTCCGTCTCCGCACTACGAGATGGCGCTGTCTTAGAGACGGACCAAATTCTGCTTCCACCGATCCGCGTATTAATACGTCTCGCAGCCAATGAGATTGCTGCTAACGCAGAACCATTTCTCTTGGCGGGTCACACTCGCGCAGTGATACCTGAACGCGCGAGGTATTATAACGAGTGTACAGACCTCCGATTAGTCAGTCTGCATTAGTCTGTAGTCAAGTTTCAGTCTGCCTAATAAGATTACCATATTCCTGTACATAGCCATGAACATAAATGAATAGACACTTTGTCAAGTATCAGAGATATGTGAGAATAAGATTAACGTACCAAGACCAAAGGAACTTCAGATTGTCAATTGTAAACAGCATCCAGAATCGAGTTACGTAAGGTGTATTTTTTTTATTATTTTAATCAATGTGTGTGAAAATTAATCAAGTTCTGTTTAAAGTTGGTCACCGTCAATCTGCTACTCTAAGCGTGTAAATGGCATTTCTATCGTCTGACCTAACAGCAGAAGATAAACACGCCACGATAAGACCACGAGACATATTGCTGACACTCGCCTACTTCGTTAGAGCGACAAGTCAAATAATCTGATGGTGTGTGTACCGAAGGTCTTACAGTGCGCACACCACAACCTCGATACTCTGAATTCTTCTGCCTGGTGTCGCGAAATGAAGTGCATAGCAGTCCCGTTGATAACGTTGAAGAATTGAACCGGTGAAATGTCTAGTCTTCACAAGATATACGAGATAATCCGGGTGTGTTTGAAAGCATTCAAAACTCACTGCATAGTCGAATGCAATGTTGCAGCCAATTGCGAGAACGACGCATGGAACACCTCCTTTAACAGGTACGAATGTACAGTAAATTTTATCATGTAACGAGCCCAAGTGCTATTATATTTCTTGTTAAGTTTGAGGGAGGAATGGGAGACTGCTCACAAAGCACTCGCCCGACACGTCTTAAAATACTGTTAAGTGCATGGAACTCGCATCAAATAGGACTAAAGTGGTATACTGAACGAAAGAGTAGGCTGTCAACTGAGGTACACAGGGTGTTGCGAAACGATTGGTTCAAATTAATACAGGAAGTATAGAACATTAAAATAAATATATTTAGATAATGAGCATATGGTCTCTGAAGTCAACTTGAAGTTTTGTTAGTGGTGCTGACGTAAGGTATTGTCTGCGTCGCTGGCTGGGAATGTGTGCTGACGTTCGTAACCCCTCTGTGTACGGATGGTCGGCTCTTACATTTTCTTGGAAATACACCCATTCAATCGCAAGCATCACCGCCTTGTGACAACAACGGTGACTTCCTTGTAAGCACAGCGATTCAGTCGCCGTCATTACCGCCTTCTGACAACAGTTATCACGTGGTGGTTTACGTATGCTTAAATGGCTAACAAGCATCAGGTATACGGAAACGGACTAGCTGCAGAGTACCGAGAGCACTTTCCCAACCGACGGGTTCCGAAACACCAATTACTGGCGCGTCTGCTTCGCCTGCTGCATGAAACAGGCGCTTCCCGTGCATGTGCTCATGATACAGGTCAGAATCGAACAGTGTGTATTCCCGAAATGGAAGACAAGTTTATGTGTCATGTTGAAGACACTGCATTTACAAGTATACGATGTTTTACAATCATCCTTGGCGTCAGACATAGCCTTTAGAACACACAGCCCTGCACCTCGCATTTCTTGCCTAGGCACTGTACACCGACGAGACTTTGTATACTCGTGAAGGCTGTTTCAATATCCACATTTCACATGTTTGGGCACATGTGAATCCAAGAGCAAGTCGACCTTTTGCTGATCAAGAGAGATTTGGTGTTTATGTGTGCGCCTATAGGTTGAGTGGACCATAAATTCTTTCATTCCGCCTCGATGGACTGAGATATCGCATCTTCGTGGAATATGTGTTGCCAGAACTGATGGAGGATATACCTCTGAATCGTAGGCAAAGGATGTACTTCCAGCACTGGGGGCGCCACCCACTTCAGCACTGCAGTGAGGAATCGTCTCCAATCCAGCTTCGGAAATTGATGGATCGGTCATGCGGTCTTGCATCTTCCTCTGGGGTCATATGAAGCAGCTGGTGTGTGGAACTGTTGTAGAAACAGCAGAAGATTTGTCGCTAGAATGTCTGTCGCTTTTGGTACCATTGCTGACATGCTGGGAATCTTCGAACGGACACGACAGTCACTTGATCGACGATGTACTGCGTGCATACAAGCCAACGGTCGCGCATTCGAGCAGTTCCTGTGAATGCCACTGCTGTAATAACCATGTTATATTACTTCCTGTTTAAATCATCCCTATCACCAGAAACTACCGTCAGGACCCATACGTACTGTAACTAAATATATTCGTTTTCATGTTCTCTATCTCCTGTATTTATTTGAAAGAACAATTTCGGAACACCCTCTATGGCCACTTATCCCTAACTCACGACGTGATTAGGACTGTAATAGTTAAGCAGAGAAGAGGCTTCCTCACAGTACACTACCGTGCAGAGCGGCATCACGCTAACATTTGGAGCTAAGAACACAACAATTATAACACATGCATACGTAGATCTCCAGTTGCTCTTAGGAATTATTTTCTGTGAAATCGCTTTTTTAACCTCTTGCAGTAAATTTCAAAATATGTAAAACGCACAGTTGCACTTTGTTTTGGAATCCGTTTTTACTGTAGATCTCACTGTAGCTGGTGGTGTCATGTCAGAGAAAGACAAGATCATATTGCTTCACCGCCTCCGATAGGACCGTGGCGAGTAAAGCAGTGCGGTGTTACAGCCAGACTTCTGCTCGACAAAAGCTCTACAAGATTCTTCTAATGAATTTCTGTGATGCACGAGATTTCGTATAACTCGTTTCCTTTCGCCGTTCTACTTTTTGTAGCTCTAGACACAGTGTTACGTATTCGAGAGTGAGTGACGTTTCCAATCATTGATCCCCAAAACGTGTATTCGAACATCGACGAATCTTAGCGTCTACTTGCACACAGTATATTACACTTATTCAAGGGTCAGCTGCCCATTTTTAAACCAAGTGTCGATCTTCTGCAGGCCTTGTTTATCTATTGCTTGTTACAATTTTATGGAGTAGCAACGTTTTCATATATAGCATGGTAATTGGCGAACACACTCACAGACCTTCCAGTGTTAGAGCTACAGGTAATATGTGTGTGTTACGGCCATAGTACTCTACCTCAGAGTACTCCAGAAGTTAAAACTCCACACACACACACACACACACACACACACACACACACACACACACACATATATATATATATATATATATATATATATATATATATCATCCCATGTAGGAATGTTAGACTGTGCGTTCCACCGCAGTGACTCGTCCACCGGAAGGCAACAGACAGCACAACAGGGGACCCCAGGTCACAGACCGGTCCGGCTATCAATGGCCGTCTGGAGAGGCAGTACAAAAAACTGCTGCCGCGGATTACTCGGGGCTGTCTGACTCACGGGGGGCGTCTCACAAATCGCACGAAATACATCTAGCGCGGACGAATGTAAGTCTTCATTATTTCAGAACTTCATCAGTGGAAATCAGTCTTAGTCTACAGGAAAATAAAAATACCCTTGCAATTTCAGGAATGTGGAAAGTTTTCCAAACTTTTAGGTTAAAAATTGTACAGATAGCAGAGGATCGTAAATACCTCTACTACTGACAAACCATTAAGACTCGTGAAAGCGACAAGGCACCAGCAGTTGAGGTTATTCAAGGTAAATGTTACATTGAATACACTGCGGAATTAGCTCCTTTCCCATCTCATACTTCTCTAAAATCCCTCTGGCATAGGATAGGCAGGTGTCTGTATTCAGTCTGACGTGTCCGGCTTTTTACGGTCGTGTCCGGCCAAATATATACAAGTCCAGCCGGTCCGGCTTTTGTTTCGCTTTTTAGCGACGAAGTAGAGAACGCACAATTAAGAACCGTTCCTTGCCAATGATGTAAGAGCGCGGAATAGGTGTAAGGATTAGTAAGGACACATACGATAAGTATATACGGGGTGGTCAAAAACAGTCTCAATGGTTTGTAAGGGTGTTGCAGGATACGTTGGCACGTCGTGACATTTCCGAGTTAATTAGCACTGACGTTATCCAATCAGGCCGTTGCGCTAGCAAGTGAACTATATGATCAAAAGTATCCGGACACCCCAAACACATCAGGTACATTATATTGCCAACTACTGCCAGGTAGTCCATATCAGCGACCTCAGTAGTCATTAGACATTGTCAGAGAGCAGAAAGTGCCCCACGGAACTCACGGACTTCGAACGTGGTCGTGTGATTGGGTGTCCCTTGTGCCATATGTCTGTACGCGACATTTCCACTCTCCTAACCATCCCTAGGTCCACTGTTTCAAATATTGTATAGTTTCCAAATCTATTGTAGGGTTGAGACTATCACTGGCTACAAAAGAATCATAGTTCTCAACAAACATGCAGTTAAATTCAACCTCCTTTTCATCAGAATGCTGCAACTTCTTCCCATCTCTTTCTTTTCGTTTCATCTTCCGGACTTCTGAAATAAACAGGCCTTTAACGTATTCTGTGCTAGCCTTCGGTACCCATTTCAGTCTGCAAAAAGGATAAGATGTGGGTGATAATATGCCATCCTGTACTTTTGGTTCCTTTAATTTATAGAATTTCCTAAAACGCCTATTAAGACTAATAATTTCAGTCAGCACACCACAGTATATACGTTTATCCTCTTGCATGTTACTTAGCATTCTTTGCATCCTCATTAGTCCAAAAGAAAGACATCCATAGTAGGTATCTTTTTCCTCTTTTTAAGCTTCTGATGCCGTCAGCAATAGGTTTTGAACAGCTTATGTATTAATTAAGATATTGTCTTTCAGTTTCTTTAAAAACTGTAAATTTCAGTTTCCTTAAAGTCTGATTTTGATTATCCTTGACTGTGAGTAGCTCTTTAATAGAACTTCACAAAGTAGACATAACTTTCACATTGGAAGTTTTTGCTCTTTCTGTAGCTCTGTTTTATGGACTAGCTCTGAGCACTATGGGACTTAACATCTTAGGTCATCAATCCCCTGTAACTTAGAACTACTTAAACCTAACTAACCTAAGGACATCACACACATCCATGTTCGAGGCAGGATTCGAACCTGCGACCATAGTGGTCGCGCGGTTCAAGTCTGAAGCGCCTAGAACCTATCGGCCACTTTGGCCGGCCTTTATGGACTGGGTTATGTTTTTATCTTGTCGGTTAGTATCTTTCTTCGTCATCTGCAGAGCTAGTTGGCATATAAACTTGTACTACTGTAGTAGGTATGGGCTTCGTATCTATCTTGGGCACAATAATGCGTTCACTATGCTGTTTGTAGTAGCTTACCCGCATTCCTATTTTCCTATTCATTATTAAACCTACTCCTGCATTACCCCTATTTGATTTTGTATTTATAACCCTGTAGTCACCTGACCAGAAGTCTTGTTCCTCCTGCCACCGAACTTCACTAATTCCCACTATATCTAACTTTAACCTATCCATTTCCCTTTTTAAATTTTCTAACCTACCTGCCCGATTAAGGGATCTGACATTCCACGCTCCGATCCGTAGAACGCCAGCATTCCTTCTCGTGATAACGGCATCCTCTTGAGTAGTCCCCGCCCGGAAATCCGAATGGGGGACTATTTTACCTCCGGAATATTTTACCCAAGAGGGATCGGTTGGTAGGACATGTTCTGAGGCATCAAGGGATCACCAATTTAGTATTGGAGGGCAGCGTGGAGAGTAAAAATCGTAGAGGAAGACCAAGAGATGAATACACTAAGCAGATTCAGAAGGATGTAGGTTGCAGTAGGTACTGGGAGATGAAGCAGCTTGCACAGGATAGAGTAGCATGGAGAGCTGCATCAAACCAGTTTCAGGACTGAAGACGACGACGACAACAACAACAACAACAACAACAACAACAACAGTATCTTTCTTAATGATGGTGAGCAGCTGCATTCAGATGAAATTATTAAACGAATCTCGATCTTGACCTGTAACGTTTTCAGCATAAATTGATGTAAATGGGTAATCAGAAATGACGAGCAGCCCTGCAAGGTTTTTCCCTAAGCACGCTCTTGTTTACACGGAAGTATCGTCGTTGGACGATCGTAGGGAAAAGCAGAAAGACTCCATCTGGTACAATGAATGACAGCGCTTCTTACATGTGGAGAAGTGTAACATAATGCATATAACAAATAGAAACAATTGCATAATATGTGATTTTTAGATTAGTTGTGAACATTTTGAGCAGACCACATCGTATAAGGACAACCAAATGAATACAAGACAGATGGGAAAAAATAAGTAAACCGTTATTTCAAAAGTAATCGCCGTAACTGTTAATACATTTATCACACTAAGAGACAAAAAATTTTGAGGTTGCACACGGAACCGTGATTATACCCAAGCGTGCACCTCTTCGCCCAAAACAAATCGACGGCCGCGAATGTCTTTTTTGAGAGCTCCAGAAATACGGAAATGGCATGGGTATGGATCGGAACTGTACTGAGGATGTGTAAGGGCTTCTCAGCCATTGATCTGGCACGACAGTTTTGACAGTTATGTGGCTCGCGGCTTTTTGTATAGAGCGCTGACTTTCTGACAGCTTATGTCAGACAAGCTGGTGCAGCTTGTCAGCAGCCACGTTAACCACAAGGCTGACACTGTGATAAGGACCTCCACAGGCTGGCCGGTCCAGGAATCCGGCTACTGTCTGCTCTGACAGTTGTCTCTTTTCCGTAGGGTCCTGCATCTCGCCTTTGTTGTAAAAATGGAGACAGATTTCTATAAACATATTTTGTACTTTATCTAACCAGATGGTAATCCTATCGAAGATTTCAGTTATAGATGTTTCTGAAAAAATAGCAAGTGAAAAAAATTTAGAAGGAGAGTTGTGATACCTGACCCCACAATTCATTTACTTAATGAAAATAAAAAAAAATTATGAACTCGGTTTAAATGTGTTTGTTTTAGATATACAAAAAAGTTAACTCTTCCATTAAACTTTCCGTAATTTAAGTACTATCCCCAATAGAGAATACACATTAAATGATAGTTTTACCTTTGTCGCTCTTTCACTTATTTGTCCTGGTAATAAAATTTGTGTTTAGCTCAGAAAATTTGTATACGGCGGTGAAATAATTATGGCAAAAATTTGTTACACCTGGTTTTTTAATAAGTGTTCAAACTGGCATGCAGAAAAACTTAGTCCCTAACACCAATAAAAATCAACAGCCTCCAGTGCTGACTTGTCAAACTGGTGTTTGATAAAAACTCTCACAACATTCCCTACCACAAATAGAAATTATATTACATTTCAGTCTCCAGTTTCACAAGCAAATAAACTTAACCTCATTTTCGGCTATAATAATGTAGCCTTCTTCAGAATGTCGCAATTTAAAATTAAAACATGCCAGATATTGGCCTTGTCAGACTTAAGGTGTTGGTGCTACAGTACATAGTCATATGACTGCGTCACTTTTACTAATGTTTTGCCGATAGGTGACAGCAACAGGCCAGAAGGGTGGGCCGTGGGATAGTTTATTACAATAGTTCGGAGTATTAATGGCATTAAAACCATGCTGCTTGCTGTGGTCTTCAGTCCTGAGACTGGTTTGATGCAGCTCTCCATGCTACTCTATCCTGTGCAAGCTTCTTCATCTCCCAGTACCTACTGCAACCTACATCCTTCTGAATCTGCTTAGTGTACTCATCTCTCGGTCTCCCTCTACGATTTTTACCCTCCACACTGCCCTCCAATGCTAAATTTGTGATCCCTTGATGCCTCAAAACATGTCCTACCAACCGATCCCTTCTTCTAGTCAAGTTGTACCACAAACTTCTCTTCTCCCCAATCCTATTCAATACCTCCTCATTAGTTACGTGATCTATCCACCTTATCTTCAGTATTCTTCTGTAGCACCACATTTCGAAAGCTTCTATTCTCTTCTTGTCCAAACTAGTTATCGTCCATGTTTCACTTCCATACATGGCTACACTCCAAACAAATATTTTCAGAAATGACTTCCTGACACTTAAATCTATATTCGATGTTAACAGATTTCTCTTCTTCAGAAACGCTTTCCTTGCCATTGCCAGTCTACATTTTATATCCTCTCTACTTCGACCATCATCAGTTATTTTACTTCCTAAATAGCAAAACTCCTTTACTACTTTAAGTGTCTCATTTCCTAATCTAATTCCCTCAGCATCACCCGATTTAATTTGACTACATTCCATTATCCTCGTTTTGCTTTTGTTGATGTTCATCTTATATCCTCCTTTCAAGACACTGTCCATTCCGTTCAACTGCTCTTCCAAGTCCTTTGCCGTCTCTGACAGAATTACAATGTCATCGGCGAACCTCAAAGTTTTTACTTCGTCTCCATGAATTTTAATACCTACTCCAAATTTTTCTTTTGTTTCCTTTACTGCTTGCGCAATATACAGATTGAATAACATCGGGGAGAGGCTACAACCCTGTCTCACTCCTTTCCCAACCACTGCTTCCCTTTCATGCCCCTCGACTCTTATGACTGCCATCTGGTTTCTGTACAAATTGTAAATAGCCTTTCGCTCCCTGTATTTTACCCCTGCCACCTTTAGAATTTGAAAAAGAGTATTCCAGTCAACATTGTCAAAAGCTTTCTCTAAGTCTACAAATGCTAGAAACGTAGGTTTGCCTTTTCTTAATCTTTCTTCTAAGATAAGTCGTAAGGTCAGTATTGCCTCACGTGTTCCAACATTTCGACGGAATCCAAACTGATCCTCCCCGAGGTCCGCATCTACCAGTTTTTCCATTCGTCTGTAAAGAATTCGCGTTAGTATTTTGCAGCTGTGACTTATTAAACTGATAGTTCGGTAATTTTCACATCTGTCAGCACCTGCTTTCTTTGGGATTGGAATTATTATATTCTTCTTGAAGTCTGAGGGTATTTCGCCTGTCTCATACATCTTGCTCACCAGCTGGTAGAGTGTTGTCATGACTGGCTCTCCCAAGGCCGTCAGTAGTTCTAATGGAATGTTGTCTACCCCGGGGGCCTTGTTCCGACTCAGGTCTTTCAGTGCTCTGTCAAACTCTTCACGCAGTATCGTATCACCCATTTTGTCTTCATCTACATCCTCTTCCATTTCCATAATATTGTCCTCAAGTACATCACCCTTGTATAAACCTTCTATATACTCCTTCCACCTTTCTGCCTTCCCTTCTTTGCTTAGAACTGGGTTGCCATCTGAGCTCTTGATATTCATACACGTGGTTCTCTTCTCTCCAAAGGTCTCTTTAATTTTCCTGTAGGCAGTATCTATCTTACCCCTAGTGAGATAAGCCTCTACATCCTTACATTTGTCCTCTAGCCATCCCTGTTTAGCCATTTTGCACTTCCTGTCGATCTCATTTTTGAGACGTTTGTATTCCTTTTTGCCTGCTTCATTTACTGCATTTTTATATTTTCTCCTTTCATCAATTAAATTCAATATTTCTTCTGTTACCCAAGGATTTCTAGCAGCCCTCGTCTTTTTACCTACTTTATCCTCTGCTGCCTTCACTACTTCATCCCTCAGAGCTACCCATTCTTCTTCTACTGTATTTCTTTCCCCTATTCCTGTCAATTGTTCCATTATGCTCTCCCTGAAACTCTGTACAACCTCTGGTTCTTTCAGTTTATCCAGGTCCCATCTCCTTAATTTCCCACATTTTTGCAGTTTCTTCAGTTTTAATCTACAGGTCATAACCAATAGATTGTGGTCAGAGTCCACATCTGCCCCTGGAAATGTCTTACAACTTAAAACCTGGTTCCTAAATCTCTGTCTTACCATTATATAATCTATCTGATACCTTTTAGTATCTCCAGGGTTCTTCCACGTATACAACCTTCTTTCATGATTCTTAAACCAAGTGTTACCTATGACTAAGTTGTGTTCTGTACAAAATTCTACTAGGCGGCTTCCTCTTTCATTTCTTAGCCCCAATCCATATTCACCTACTATGTTTCCTTCTCTCCCTTTCCCTACACTCGAATTCCAGTCACCCGTTACTATTAAATTTTCGTCTCCCTTCACTATCTGAATAATTTCTTTTATTTCATCGTACATTTCTTCAATTTCTTCGTCATCTGCAGAGCTAGTTGGCATATAAACTTGTACTACTGTAGTAGGTGTGGGCTTCGTATCTATCTTGGCCACAATAATGCGTTCACTATGCTGTTTGTAGTAGCTTACCCGCATTCCTATTTTCCTATTCATTATTAAACCTACTCCTGCATTACCCCTATTTGATTTTGTGTTTATAACCCTGTAGTCACCTGTCCAGAAGTCTTGTTCCTCCTGCCACCGAACTTCACTAATTCCCACTATATCTAACTTTAACCTATCCATTTCCCTTTTTAAATTTTCTAACCTACCTGCCCGATTAAGGGATCTGACATTCCACGCTCCGATCCGTAGAACGCCAGTTTTCTTTCTCCTGATAACGACATCCTCCAGAGTAGTCCCCGCCCGGAGATCCGAATGGGGGACTATTTTACCTCCGGAATATTTTACCCAAGAGGATGCCATCATCATTTAATCATACAGTAAAGCTGCATGTCCTCGGGAAAAATTACGGCTGTAGTTTCCCCTTGCTTTCAGCCGTTCGCAGTACCAGCACAGCAACGCCGTTTTGGTTAATGTTGCAAGGCCAGATCAGTCAATCATCCAGACTGTTGCCCCTGCAACTACTGAAAAGGCTGCTGCCCCTCTTCAGGAACCACACGTTTGTCTGGCCTCTCAACAGATACCCCTCCGTTGTGGTTGCACCTACGGTACGGCCATCTGTATCGCTGAGGCACGCAAGCCTCCCCACCAACGGCAAGGTCCAACAAGTCACTGAAATTGCCGTACCATAAAAGGAAAAAGACATATAAAAGTATACTGTACATAAGTATGGATAAACATTAAACCATAAAATCTGAAGTTACAGTTTTATGAGATGCAATGACAATAGATACAAAGAGCATTTACCCACAAAAAGTGGAGATGGCACCCATGGCTCGACATCTAATCCAAATGGCCCACGCCCCTAACCCACATACGAACACAGAGTTCTTAAACCAAGAAGCTAAGGGATGCAGGCTAGATACACTCGAAGAAATGCACATTTTCAAACACCTTCTTTACGGAAAAAACAACTTGCTTAATGATCAGTTGCAGTTGAAAAATAAGAACTTCTTCGAAGGATTTCAGCCTTTACTTCGTCTACCATGATGATGCGGGTCTTTCAATGTCGTCCGATGCCATTGCTCTCTTATCCTTATGTTTACATACGGATTTCACGTAATCGTTGTTATTTTCTATAGGTTTAATGCTGTTCCACTGACTATACTGTCTTCATAATGTTTTGTAGCGTTGTGCGCACCTATTATCCGATAAATCCATTACTTTATATGTCTTCTATCTACGTCAATAGCTGGCTACGACATACACCCTACTGGTTTTCTTATGTATTAATTGCTGATCACACACTGTATATCTAACCGCTAACCTGTATGAGGAAATTGTCATTATCATTCACAGGCGTTGTTTCTTAGCTAAGCGCCACATATTTCAGTCACTGTTAACCTTTACTTATGGCCTTTTCTTATTAAAAGGTTCCTTTATGCAATGTAATGTCATTGAATCTCATAAAACTGTAACTTCAGTTATTATGGTGTAATTTTTATTCATACTTATGCACAGTACACTTTCATATATCTTTTGCCTTTTATCGTACGGCAATTTCAGTGACTTATGGTTTGAATGCCATTAATAGTCCGAACTATTGTAGTAAGTTATTTTCCATAGTCACCTCAGTTAACATTTACTAGTTTTACGACAGTATTACTCAGCAGGCGCATGCGCGCTACCACCAGCTGAGTTCGCAGTTACGACTCAGCGCCCGCGGCGCACCTGTCTGACCCGTTGGTGCGGCCTATCGCCAAAACACCACTGAAGTGACGCAGTCTTATGACTCTGTACTGTACCACCAACATTTTAAGTCTGACAACGACAATATCTGGCATGTTTTAATTTTATATTCTGACATTCTGAAGAAGGCTACATTATTATAGCCGAAACCTACGTAAACTTTATTTGCTTATGAAACTGGAGGCTGAAATTTAATATAATTATATTTTACAGTTGCTGACTCTGCTGCACCATGCTAAAAATATACAAATAGAAATCAAGAACGCCCAGTGCTTCATTGGCAAACCGGCATCTAATAAATAATCTCACATCCTTTTCAAAACTTGTGGCCAATACCCCACCGCATTTAATCGCTACTGGCAGCGTGCCGTGTTCATATCAAGAAGAGTGTCTGCAGTGTGTCTTCGTGACCAATCAGATTATCTAACAAAAAGATACAAAAGTTCCACGTGTCGTATACTCCAAATCTACACTTCATATATAAAAGAATTCAGCCTCACCCTGAGAAACTTTTATAGAAAGAGAGGAAATCACTGTGTAACAAAATTTGCAAAACCCCACTTTTGTGAAAGTGGAATTTCAGTGAATCATCGTTTAAATGGTTCAAATGACTCTGAACACTATGGAACTTGAGGTCATTAGTCCCCTAGAACTTAGAACTACTTAAACCTAACTAACCTAAGGATATCACACACATCGACAGCTGAGGCAGGATTCGAACCTGCGACCGTAACGGTCGCGCGGTTCCAGACTGAAGCGCCTAGAACCGCTCGGCCACTCCGGCCGGCGAACCTTAGTTAATCATGAATCTAGCAAACCCTTGAGATTCAGTGCTGGATTTAATGTGTGCAGTGGATTCACTAATGCTATTGCTTATTTAGGTCCTAGCAGCGACATCTGAAGGTGGGGAACTGACATAATACTGTCCACTGAAACAGAATGAATGTGATAATAAACTCAATATTTAGGATTCCTCTATGACTTATTACAAAAGACAATTTGTCTTATAAAGCATTAAGAAGTATGTGAATTTGAACTTTACAATGATACACTTTGTGATGAGAATTCCAAACTAAAACTCTGAGCTGTAAAGTTACTAAACGAGGGGGAGTTGATTAATAATCTAGCATCTGGCTCCATGAACTGATTCGGAACCTGACTACGACACTCACAGTGACTGTTTATGTGCAACAAGGAGCTAGGCGTGCCAAAGACCTAAGACAGCGCTCACCAAAATGAGACGGTCAGACCTATGATGAATTTGAACTACAGTACTCTCACTTGATCAGATATGCCAGCGCTGTAAGCAACACTTACCATAATGTTCAACGTATTGTGAGCAGAGCGGAGGCGCCGCGACTCCCTGGTCTGAAGTTCAGTACAATAGTCGTAGCCAGACGGCTCCACCTCCTGCGAGCACAGCCCAGCTCTTGCCAATGCCTCCTGTCCGTGACTTGTCCACATCTGATATTTTACAAGTGTTCAGAAAGCAACTTACTCCTTTCTTGTCGCCAGCGAAATGCGTCCACCAATCCTCTCAAAAGATACTACAGCCCACCAATGGCGTAATTGTTTCGTTGACGAAATATCAGGCCAAGAAACGGCGAGAAGTCAATATGCCAATTAGTTGAAGTTCTTCCTGTCTTTTCTAAAAAAATTCCCTGTTAAGTATTACAGCCACCTGACGCTCCTTCTAACACACCAATCGGTGCTCATTGACCCATCAGCTGGCCACACGTTACAGGTTCTGTGGGACTGATAAAAAACTGTCTACGAGGCTAGTCACCAACTTAGCTGCGACTTCTGAAGGTTAAGCAGGTCACAGCTGTTCTTGCAAACCGGGGTGGCGGAGCGGTTCTAGGCGCTACAGTCTGCAACCGCGCGACCGCTACGGTCGCAGGTTCGACTCCTGCCTCGGGCATGGGTGTGTGTGATGTCCTTAGGTTAGTTAGGTTTAAGTAGTTCAAAGTTCTAGGAGACTGATGACCTCAGAAGTTGTAAGTAGGCTGTTTAGGTTTTTATATTGGTAACGCCACGTAGCGCTCTGTATGAAAATCACTGACTGTGCTGATTGAAGTCTGTGGCTGGTCTGCATTGTTGCAATATTGCTATTGTAGTGTTGGGCAGTTGGCTGTTAACAGCGCGTAGCGTTGCGCAATTGGAGGTAAGCCGCCAGCAGTGGTGGATGTGGGGAGAGAGATGGCGGAGTTTTGAGAGCGGATGATCTGGACAGAGACAGTAAATTTGTAAGACTGGATGTCATGAACTTACTATATATAGCTGGCAATAGTGGCGCTCGCTGTATTCCAGTAGTTCGAGTAACGAAGAATTTTATGAGGTAAGTGATTCATGAAAGGTATAGGTTGTTGTTAGTCAGGGCCATTCTTTTGTAGGGATTTTTGAAAGTCAGATTGCGTTGCTTAAAAAATATTGTGTGTCAATTTAGTGTTGATCAGAATAAGTAAAGAGAGTAATGTCTGAGTACGTTCAGTTTTGCTCAGCTGTTCGAAAAGCAAATAATGTTGTAAGAGGTTTATCAGCACACTCATTCATAAATTTTTCTCAGGGAACGTTTCATATGTTGACCCTTAGCCGAGGATACCTCACTGGAATCTTCTGATTTTTTTCTTGTAGTTTGTCTAATTAGTGTAGCTTTTGTTTATTGCTAGCGCGTAATTGTAGAGAGAATCTCCTTTGTAGTTGCCGTCTTTCATTGTTGTACAGTAAAACAGTTGTGGCATGCATGTAGATTTGCACCAAGTATTTCGCATCTGCGCTTGCGATTAACTAGATATTATTTTCAGTGCTATGTTAATGTGTTTTCTTAATTTTACTCTTTAAATTGTGTGAAATATTGTGACAATAATGGCGTGTGAAAAACGTAATACTAGGCTTCAAAGTAAACTGAGAAATGACAGTGAAGACGAAAGCAGTGCGTTAGCGCCACCGTGTAATGAATTAACTAATGTTCAAAGTAGTAATTTGGTAATTGTGCATAGGGAAATGGAGAGGGCTGCAAATAATGGTGTAGACATTGAAAACAATTAGTGGACAGGGAAGCATTATCGATCGATCGGTCGGCAACAGCTCGCCTCAGGAATCCGAAATGACAGGACACAATCTCGCAAATACTGTAGATTCAGGTTTTGGGTCCTCACCGTTTTCTCAAATAAGTCAAGACACATTTTGTGCCTGTCAAAATGTGAATGTTGACGGTGCAAATGCACTGCCGAAAAGCACTGAGGAACATGTTTCAGACACCAGTGCATTGTTATTACAATTAATACAACAAATGGAACAAAATCTTCAAAAGTTAGACACAATGGAACAAAATCTTCGAATGTTAGACACCACGCTTGAACAAACACGTGAAGATTTAACTACAGAGTTACATAACATCGAATCTAAATGTCAAAAAGTCTGTAATGACGTAAAAACCCAAATTTGTGAGCCTTTTCAACCTATTTTTTCGCGGCATGAAAATGCATTACAGAATCACGAAGCAGCCATAAAAGAACTGCGAACTATTGTTCATGAAAATCACGAGACCTTGCGGGCTAAAATTGACTTAGTTGCATCTACCGATTCGGTTACGCTACTTGCAAAAACTCAGGAAAACTTAAAGGACACAGTAGATACTCTGAAAATTGGTTCAGAATGACACATGGAGGAAATTAGTTCATTTTCAGATAAAGTAGTCGAACTTTCGGATCAGCTAAATAATTTATCTACGAAGGTAGATGATAATCTGAATGACACAAGACCGGTAGTCTTTAATGACACAGAAGAGTACGAACAAATTAGGAAATTCAAACAAAATCAGATTCAAATTAATACGCAACACCAAAGAGAAATCCGGAAGATCAGTTGACACAGGTAATACAAGAATTACATATTTCAGAGGACACTCGCGCTCCAGTACGGGAAGAGGGACATAGAAATACGGAACAGCCACAGACGTCACACAGCACAGTCAGTGATTTTCATATAGAGCGCTACGTGGTGTTACCAATATAAAAACCTAAACAGCCTACTTACAAAGTTAAGTCCCATAGTGCTCAGAGCCATTTGAACCATTTGAACAGCTGTAATCGCAACTGTGAAATAAATGAGTTCTCAAATATATTGAGTTAGCTGATTTCCGTAACCACGAAGCTTTGGTATGTGGTACCTGTATTCCCCATATTTTTATGCTACGGCGATTTATTTTTCCACTTAAATGGAACATATTCTCATCACTGAGCTCGAAACCTGGAAAATGGTCGTTACTTTCCATCCCCAAGCCTAGAATGAATTCCAAATAGCATGCAAGTCGATCACAGCTACAACAAATGGTTTAAATGATTAAGTTCTGCCGGCCAATGTCACTTTTACTTTATTTGTTGTCTTATTGTAGAATTCGAGTCTTAGGTCAATTTCAAGTATTCTTTTAAAAAGAAATGATCGAATTCAGTGCATCAAGAATTGTACAACATTACAACAGGTAAAGTAAAACTGAAAGCTGCAAGCGGAAACTGTTAGTGCCATCATCGAATGCTTTGCGGCATACTCTCGACGAAAACAACTCCACAGACTGTTTACCACGTATCCACTGTTGAAAACGAGGAACAAGGTGCCTTTTGTTGTTACGTTACTGCCGTATCGAACCGACACACATGGTGCCATTCTGTAACGAAAGAGCAAGTAAACTAGCAGTTTCTGCCTTCATTAGTGTAACAGATATAGTTGTATGCAACAGTTAGTAGGAGACTTTAGCTGCTGAACAACGCAGGCTGTCAGATCGCCGCCATTATGCAGGGCTACGGCGGCCGGCGTCCATTGTGGCACAGAGCGCTCTTGTTGCCTGAGGCATCTGCGGTTTTTGGGCGATGAAAGATGGCGCGACGGGCGGTCCACACACACATGAGGGAAGGGGCCGAGGGGGTGCAGTTTGTTCCTACATCTACATCGATAGTCCGCAAGCCACCGTACGGTGCGTGGCAGGCGGTACCCTGTACCGAGGGAAAATCGACTGTCTACTTCACTCCATATTAGCCCTAATTTCTCGTATCTTATCTTCCTGGTCCGTACACCAACTGTATGCTAGCAGCACTAGAATAGTTCGGCAGTCAGCTTCAAATGCCTGTTGCCTAAATTTTGTCAATAGTGTTTCTCAAAAACAATTTCGCCCTCCATCCAGGGGTTCCCATTTGAGTTCTCAAAGCTTACGTGTTGTTCGAACCTACCGGTAACAAATTTAGCGGCCTGCCTCTGTATTGCTTCGATGTCATCCTTCAGTCCGACCTGGTACGGATCCCAAACACTCGAGCAGTACTGAAGGATAGTCCGCACCAGCGTCCTATATGCCGCCTCCTTTACATGTGACCCACACGTTTCTACAATTCTCCCAATAAACCGAAGCCGACCATTCGCCTTCCCTATCACAGTTATAAAACGCTCCTTCCATTTCATCTCATACGCAACGTTACGCCTAGATATTTGAATGACTTGACAGTGTAAAGTAGGACATTAGTAACACTTAAACCAAACATTACACGTCTCTTCTTCCTACTAAACCTCATTACCTCACAGTTTTTCACATCTAGAGCTAGTTACCATTCATCATGATCAACTAGAAATTTTGTCTAAGTCGTCTTGTATCTTTATACAGTCACTCAACATCGACACCGTACCGTACACCACAGTATCATCAGCAAACAACCGCAGACTGCTGCCCATACTGTCCACCAAATCATTTATGTCTATGGAGGACTACAGCTGTCCTGTCACAATTCTCTGGGGCACTCCTCACGATACCCTTGTCTCTGATGAACACTCCCCGTCGAGAACAATATACTGGGTGCTATTACTTAAAGTCTTCGACCCACTCACTGGTCTGTGAACTTACTCCATATGTCTATACCTTCGTTAATAGCCTGTAATGGGGAACCGTATGAAACGCATTCAGGAAATCTAGAAATATGGCATCTGCCTGTTGCTCTTCATTCGTAGTTCGCAGTACATTGTGTGAGAAAAGGGCAAGCTGAGTTTCACACGAGCGATGCTTTCTAAAACCATGCTGATTATTCGAACTGAGAATATGTTCAATGATTCTGCAGCAAACTGAAGTTAGGGTTATTAGTCTATAATCTTGGGGGCCCCTTCTTCTACCCTTCTTATATACTGGAGTCACCTGCACTTTTCTCCAGTCGCTTGGAACTTTGTGCTGGGCGAGAATTCACAATAAATGCGCGGTAGGTAATGGGCTAATGCCGTAGTGTGTTCTATGTAAAACCGAATTAGGATTCCATTCCGACCTGGTCATTTATTTGCCTTGAAATCTTTCGTGTTGTTTCTCTACGCCACGGATGCTTATTATTACGTCGTCAATGCAGGAGTGTGTCCGATGGTCAAATGACGGTATGTTCGTGCAGTTCTCCTGTGTGAACGGTTTCTTGAACGTGAACTTTAAGATAGCAAAAGGAAAGCAGAAGTTTTAAAGTGCCACCACACCAGATTGGTCAACAAGGGACTGAATGAAAGCCTTAGACCTGCTTAGCGATTTTATGTAGGGCCAGAATTTACTCGGATTATCTGCCAGATCGCTTCCTAAGGTGTGACGGTGGTAGCTGTTGTGCACTTCGCATATAAATTTTTTCACAGACGCACGAATATATGCTAACCTTTGCGTGTCGTCATTTGTTCGTTCTCTTTTGAATCGATAGGGCAGCAGCATCTGATTCCTGAAAATCTTCCGAATTTGGTTTTTAAACCATGGTGGGTCTTTTCCGTCCTTACTTCACTTGGTAGGCACACGACTACGGCTTGCAGTCAGCTTAAACTTTGCCCATAATTCCTCTCCGTTCATCTCAAACCCTCACGTGCACCCCAAAAGTACTCTCCTGCCCGAGCAGCTGCTTCCTTTGTGTAGTGCACCCCTGATCTATCAAGGCAGTCCTATAAATCCCCACGCGATAAAGCAGGCCTAGAAATCTGCAGCAAAGACAGTATTTACGTACTACTGGCAGTAGACTTTTTTGAATGATATTACAGGAACCGTAGCGACTATAATCGAACCGAGCGAGGTGGCGCATTGGTTAGCACACTGGACTCGCATTCGGGAGGACGACGGTTCTATCCCGTCTCCAGCCATCCCGATTTAGGTTTTCCGTGATTTCCCTAAATCGTTTCAGACAAATGCCGGGATGGCCCCTTTGAAAGGGCACGGCCGATTTCCTTCCCAATCCTTTCCTAACCCGAGCTTTCGCTCCGTCTCTAACGACCTCGTTGTCGACGGGACGTTAAACACTAATCACCACTATAATCGACTGTCTGGTGGAGTTTGAGTTCATGTCGTAAACTCAGACTGTAGTGAATATGTGCCCCTTCAAACCCCTCTTGCCGGCCGCGGTGGTCTCGCGGTTCTAGGCGCGCAGTCCGGAACCGTGCGACTGCTACGGTCGCAGGTTCGAATCCTGCCTCGGGCATGGATGTGTGTGATGTCCTTAGGTTAGTTAGGTTTAAGTAGTTCTAAGTTCTAGGGGACTGATGACCACAGCAGTTGAGTCCCATAGTGCTCAGAGCCATTTGAACCATTTTTTTGAAACCCCTCTTGAAGCTATGGCTGTCAGAATAAGGACAACGCAGGAAATAACTGTCTGCAATGTATATCTTCCTCCAGATGGTTCAGTATCCCTGAATGTATTAATTGCACTGATTGATCAACTCCCTAAACCTTTCCTACTTTTGAGAGATTTTAACGCCCATAACCCCATGTGGGATGGCACCGTGTTTGCTGGCCGAGGCAGAGATGTCGAAACTTTATTGTCTCAGTTCGACCTCTGCCTGTTAAATACTGGGGGCGTCACACATTTCAGTGTGGCTCATGGTAGCTACTCGCCCATTGATTCATCAATTTGCACCCCAGGACTTCTCCCATCTATCCACTGGAGAGCACATGCGACCTGTGTGGTAGTGACCACTTCCCAATCTTCCTGTCACTGCCCCGGCGTCAGCCCCACGGACTCTTGCTCTGATGGTCTTTAAACAAACAAGGTGGCGTGGGAAACTTTCACCTCTGCTGTCACTGTTGAATCTCCTCCACACGGTAACATCGATGTTATGGTTGAGCAGGTGACTACAACAATCGTTTCTGTGGCAGAAAACACGGTCCCTCGTTCTTTAAGGTTCCCCCAGCGAAAGGCAGTCCGTTAGTGGTCGCCGGAAGTTGCTGAAGCAATTAAGGAGCGTCGGGAAGCTTTACAGTGGCATAAGCGGCACCCTTCCCTGGAGCACCTCGTAGCCTTTAAACGGCTCTGTGTCCGCGTTCACAAACTTACCAAACTACGGAAGAAGGAGTGTTGGAAGAGAGATGTCTCGACGATGGAGTGTCATACGTCACCTTCCCAAGTCTGGGCAAAGATCAAACGTGTTTTCGGGTACTGGTCGCCAACAGGTGTTCCCATTGTTAAAATAAAATGACGTGTTATCTAGCGACGGAAACGCGGTTGCCGAGCACTCTGCTGAGTAGTATGCTCGAGCTTATGTGTCGGAGAATTACCCCCCAGCCTTTCGCACTCTCAGTCGGTGGCTGGGAGGGAAAGTCCTGTCGTTCACTACATGCCACAGTGAATCATATAATGCCCCATTTACAGAGTGGGAGCTCCTCAGTACTCTTGCACATTGCCCCGGCACAGCTCCTGGGCCAGATCGGATCCACAGTCAGGTGATTAAACATCTCTCATATGACTGCAAGCGACATCTCCTTGTCATCTTCAACTGAATCTGGTGCCATAGCGTCTTTCCATCGCAATGGTGGGAGAGCACCATCATTCCGGTACTCAATCTCGGTAAAAACCCGCTCGGTGTGGATAGCTATCGGCCCATCAGCCTCACCAACGTTCTCTGTAAGCTGCTGGAAAGTATGATGTGTCAGTGGCTGAGTCGAGTCCTGGAGCCACGCGGCCTACTGGTTTCATGTTAGGGCGGCTTCCGCCAGTTTCGCTCTGCCACTGATAATCTTGTGTCCCTCGAGTCTGCCATCCGAACAGCCTTTTCCAGACGCCAGACGCCAACACCTGGTTGTCGTGTTTTTTGATTCATAACACCACCTGGTGGTATCATATTCTTGCCACATTATACGAGCGGGGTCTCCGAGGCCTGCTCCCGATTTTTATCCAATATTTCCTGTCGCTTCGTACTTTCTGTGTCCAAGTTGGTGCCTCCCATAGTTCCCCCCATATCCAGGAGAATGGGGTCTCTCAGGGCTCTGTATTGAGTGTGTCTTAATTTTTAGTGGCTATTAACGGTTTAGCAGCAGCTGTAGGGCTGTCTGTCTCACCTCTTCTGTATGAAGACGAATTCTGCAAAATGGTTCAAATGGCTCTGAGCATTATGGGACTTAACATCTGAGGTCAACAATCCCCTAGAACTTAGAACTACTTAAACCAAACTAACCTATGGACTTCATACACATCCATGCCCGGGGCAGGATTCGAACCTGCGACCGTAGCGGTCGTGCGGTTCCAGAATGAAGCACCCAGAACCTCTCGTCCACTGCGGCCGACACGAATTCTGCATTTGGTAGTGCTCCACCAGTGCTGGTGTTGCTGAGCGGCGCCTACAGGGAGCCATCCACAAGGCGCAGTCATGGGCTCTAGCCCACGGTTTCCAGTTTTCGTCCGCAAAGTCGTCTGTTCAATTCATTCAGAACCAGACCTTCACCTTCATGACGATCCACTCACTGTATTGGAGACATACCGATTCTTAGGACTGGTTTTCGACGCCTGGTTGACTTGGCTTCCTCACCTTCGTCAGCTTAAGCGGAAGTGCTGGTAGCACCTCAACGCCCTCTGCTGCCTGAGCAACACCAACTGCGGTGCAGATCGTTCTACGCTGCTTCAGCTCTACAGAGCCCTCGCTCGATCGCGCCTTGGCTTTTGGAGTCAGGTTTATGGTTCGGCGGCGCCCTCAGTGTTGCGTTTACTCGGCCCAGTACACCACTGTGACGTTCGCGTAGAAACAGGAGCTTTTAGGGTGAGTCCACTGACCGGCGTCCTTGTGGAGGCCAGAGTCCCTCCACTGCAGATTAGGCGTGCACAACTGCTGGCCAGTTTTGTTACACACGTTCGCAGTTCTCCTGCGCATCCGAATCACCGTGTCCTGTTCCCAGCGTCGGCGGTTCATCTCCCGCATCGGCGGGCCAGGTCAGGGCTTCTAATTACGGTTTGTGTCCGATCCCTTCTTCCCGAGCTGAAGTCGTTGCCCTTACCACATATATTTGAGGTCGATTCCCGTACACCTCCGTGGTGTACACCTAGGCCGCCGCTTCGCCTGCACCTTTCACATGGCCCTGAGGACTCTCAGTTGACCCCGCGGCTCTCAGCTGCCACTTCCTCTCGATTCTTGATATGTACGGAGGTCACGAAGTGGTTTACACCGACGTCTCGATGGCTGATGCTCGCGTCGTCTTCGCGTACGTACACGGATGACATATTGAACAGCATTCCTTGCGCGATGGTTGCAGCGTTTCCACTGCCGAGATGGTGGCTATGTCTCGTGCTCTTGAGCACATCCCTTCATGCCCTGGGGAGTAGTTTCTTCTGTGTACTGACACCCTGAGCAGCCTCAAAGCTATTGACGAGTGCTGCTCTGTCATCCTTCGGTAGCGACCATTCAGGAGTCCATCTATGCCCTGGAACGGTCCAATCGTTCAGTGGTGTTTGTCTGGACTCCAGGTCACGTCGGAATCCTAGACAACGAACTTGCCGACACGATGGCCAAAGAGGCTACGCGGAAACCGCTTCTGGATATCGGCTTCTCTGCAACTGATCTGCGTTCAGTACTACGCCGCAAGGGCGAAATGGCGTAACCTCAGCACGCACAACAAAGTGCATGCTATTAAGGAGACTACGAATGTGTGGCAGTTCTCCACCTTGGCCTCTCGCAGGGACTTGTAATTGCCTGCCGGCGCCGCACTGGTACGCGTGGGTGACACACGGCTACATCCTGCGCCGTGATGACCCACCTCTGTGTCGGTTCGGCGCCCGGCTCACCCCATACCTTTGTGAGCTGTCCTCCTTTGGCTGCACTGCGACGGATTCTTCAGTTACCGGAATCATTGCCATTAATTTTAGCTGACAACGCTTCGTCGGCTAATTTAGTTTTATGTTTTATATGTAACGGTGGGTTTTATCATTGTATATAAGTTTCAGCACGTTTCCTTTGTCCCTTTGTGTTCTCCACTCTAATGCTTTTAGGGTGGACGTTTTAATGTGTTGCAGAGTGGCTGGCTTTTCCTTTTTATTCTCGTGGTCGGCCATCCACGGTCATGTGCTCTCTTGCTTTTACCCCTTCTACCTGTTACTCGCTTCTCTCTGTGGTTTTCTTTTCCTGTTTTGTCCATAGTAGTGTTGGTTGTCCTCGTGTCGTTTTTCTGATTTTTCCTTTCTCCTGTTATTGTGCTGTACGTCTGCTTTTTTTCTTCTTTCCCTAGCGTAATTATTTTACTGGGTGCAAGGGACCGATGACCTCGCAGTTTGGTCCCTTCCCCCCTCCCCCCTCTCTTAAACCAACGAGCGAACCCTATATGCGTCTTTTCAGGGGTGCATTGGGACTTCATTGCGTTTACCGTTGACAATGCGGAATCGCATCGAACGGCGCAGGTGGAGCTCTCGGAACGAGACTATATTCAGAGAACGGAGTAGTCTGCCCGTTACCTCTACTTAAATCCCATAGAGTCCGTGTGGGCGCTTTGGAGAGACATGCAGCAGCGCGTCCAGTTGCACTGACGACCATCCCGCGGTAGTCAACCGCACTATAATGGGGAATGAGATGTGGCCGTGATAGGGGTACGTTAATCCGTGGTGATCACGCATCCTACAAGAACTGTGCCCCACCTTTTGTAATGTCCAGGTTATCATTACGGACAAAAAAATGGCTCTGAGCACTATGGGACTTAACATCTATGGCCATCAGTCCCCTAGAACTTAGAACTACTTAAACCTAACTAACCTAAGGATATCACACAACACCCAGCCATCACGAGGCAGAGAAAATCTCTGACCCCGCCGGGAATCTAACCCGGGATCATTGCAGACTTTAGCGTAGTTAGTATCTTTGAATAAAACTGGCGTTTCTTTTCTTCTCACTGGGTATTTCTTTCAGTTATCCTGTGTACTGTACCGTAGCAATTCTTTTTATGCGTGGTCCAAGCATTTGAATCGTGGAATCTTGGCAAATACTGTTTTTTTCAGTCGTTGTGAAAGAAAGTCTTTATTGTTTTCTTCTTTGCTTTTCTCGTTTCCCTTACATTGCTTTCAGTGTGCTGACGAACAGTGTCGTATATTTTTGTTGCTAGGTTCACCATTTCCTGCAGGAGAATTCAGCTGGGATATTCCTCAGCCAACGAAGTGATATGCGTCCTGTGTTAAATCTAGCTTGTACTTTTCTAGAGTCGATGAGATTTTCGATACTCTTTTTTTTTGTGCTATTTTGTTCTGCGGAAGAAGGCTGACAAGACTGAAAATTGAGAGTCTTAAAAATATAAATGGTTTTAGTGAAATGGCCTTTGGTTGGGTGAGTGTGCGGGGTGGGAAATCGTGAACGGACACAGACGGGGCCAAATGTACTACAGAATTCCAGCCAGCACAGAGGAAAAGAACGAGGTAAGACCGTACGCTCCATTACCGTCAGTTTGTCACTTGACTACTCAGCCCGTCACATTTTGTACACTTTTATAGAAAAGATGTGATACGAGTCAGTTTACAGGCGGCGTACAACCGATTTGTTTATGAGTAAGTCTATATGATGCTCATCTACACGTTACTAAAATAGCACTGGCTCAATTTTACTAAAGTGAGGGTATCATTACACTTCTTTTCAGAAATTATATATGTAATTCAGTTCTTTTTCTAGATGAAGTGCTACAAGTCTCAAACGTTCCTCTCTTCCGTCCTCAGAGATACCGCGGCGTTGCGAAAAGTTGCAGTCGCGGCCTCGGTCAGAATCAGCGCAGGCCTTTTCGTGGAAAAGTGCAGTGTTTCCGATAAATTACTCGAAATACTGCTCCGTAGCTTTAAGAGGAATCGTTTATTAGCGGAACCGGATCAATTCCCTACATTTCTACACTTACCAGCTCTGTATAAATGACGTTCGACACCATCGCCTTGATCCGAAAGAGAAGGTTAAGCCTTTCACTACTCTAACATCAGTAACTGAAGCCTGTAACAATCCGACTACTTCGAGAAAGATTGGGAGGTGCCAGCACTGCACTGGAATGTGTACACCACTAACAGGTTATGCACCGGCTGCAAGTGGCTCCTAGCAACTTCCACCGATGATCTTCACGCAAGAAAACGGGAGTACAGTTCGTCAGTGGGTCAAATGGCACCCAGAAACACGACACTCACATTTTCACGGAAACCAGTGGAATTTATTTGCTTCCATTAAATATAGCCAAGTCCGCTTCTTTCAATGACCTCTACTTGCATCTAGCTAATGGCGGGCTTCCGATCGAGCTCGTGCACGCTCACTATAGGCGACAGTCGCCTATAAAACCGGAAAAGGACTGAACATAATTTTACTCTTCACCACCGGAACTCACTTCTGATTTCTGTATTTGTTCCCTAAATGTAAAGTAACTTCGTAGATCACGAACGAAGAATAATTCCCTACTTTTCGTAACCGCTTTAAAATACCAAATTAGATCACATCTTACCACCGCATCACAGCGAAGGCTGCCGGCCGACTCCAAACTGCTGAACGACATTGTTTTGAAATTTAGGCCTTTCAAACAATAAGTGTCCAAAGCAGCATGAAGGCGCTATTCCTCCACCCGCTGATAGATACTCGTAGAAATAGCGAATGGAATAGCTACTTCCTGCCAGCAGGTGCTGGAGAACAGCAGCGGCCACAAAAAAAAAATTATTCGCCCCCGAAATCAGCTTAATATGCCCAGACCAGACCGGCTACGGCCGCAGGTTCGAATCCTGCCTCAGGCATGGATGTGTGTGATATCCTTAAGTTAGTTAGGTTTAAGTAGTTCTAAGTTCTAGGGGACTGATGACCTTAGAAGTTAAGTCCCATGGTGCTCAGAGCCATTTGAACCAAGACGAGACCGACCCATCGCCTCCTGGCTGAACAAAACCCAGTTCTCCAGCTACTAGAAAGCGCCCCATTCGTCCATAACTAGAAGCCATACGAAGAACAGTTTTTGCTGACCTCAGTTGTGCTAGCAGCTCCACATTATGGTCCGTTTCAAGTTTTCATTATTGTATACACCCATCAATGTAGAACATTCTTCAGCATTTGCGGATTCCTGTTACGCTTATACACTCCTGGAAATGGAAAATAGAACACATTGACACCGGTGTGTCAGACCCACCATACTTGCTCCGGACACTGCGAGAGGGCTGTACAAGCAATCATCACACGCACGGCACAGCGGACACACCAGGAACCGCGGTGTTGGCCGTCGAATGGCGCTAGCTGCGCAGCATTTGTGCACCGCCGCCGTCAGTGTCAGCCGGTTTGCCGTGGCATACGTAGCTCCATCGCAGTCTTTAACACTGGTAGCATGCCGCGACAGCGTGGACGTGAAGCGTATGTGCAGTTGACGGACTTTGAGCGAGGGACCAGACCGCAGCGACGCACGGATGCACGCCAAGACCGTAGGATCCTACGCAGTGCCGTAGGGGACCGCACCGACACTTCCCAGCAAATTAGGGACACTGTTGCTCCTGCGGTATCGGGGAGGTCCATTCGCAACCGTCTCCATGAAGCTGGGCTACCGTCCCGCACACCGTTAGGCCGTCTTCCGCTCAAGCCCCAACATCATGCAGTCCGCCCTCAGTGGTGTCGCGACAGGCGTGAATGGAGGGACGAATGGAGACGTGTCGTCTTCAGCGATGAGAGTCGCTTCTGCCTTGGTGCCAATGATGGTCGTATGTGTGTTTGGCGCCGTGCAGGTGAGCGCCACAATCAGGACTGCATACGACCGAGGCACACAGGGCCAACACCCGGCATCATGGTGTGGGGAGCGATCTCCTACACTGGCCGTACACCTCTGGTGATCGTCGAGGGGACACTGAATAGTGCACGGTACATCCAAACCGTCATCGAACCTATCGTTCTACCACTCCTAGACCGGCAAGGGAACTTGGTGTTCCAACAGGACAATGCACGTCCGCATGTATCCCGAGCCACCCAACGTGCTCTAGAAGGTGTAAGTCAACTACCCTGGCCAGCAAGATCTCCGGATCTGTCCCCCATTGAGCATGTTTGGGACTGGATGAAGCGTCGTCTCACGCGGTCTGCACGTCTAGCACGAACGCTGGTCCAACTGAGGCGCCAGGTGGAAATGGCATGGCAAGCCGTTCCACAGGACTACATCCAGCATCTCTATGATCGTCTCCATGGGAGAATAGCAGCCTGCATTGCTGCGAAAGGTGGATATACACTGTACTAGTGCCGACATTGTGCATGCTCTGTTGCCTGTGTCTATGTGCCTGTGGTTCTGTCAGTGTGATCATGTGATGTATCAAACCCCAGGAATGTGTCAATAAAATTTCCCCTTCCTGGGACAATGAATTCACGGTGTTCTTATTTCAATTTCCAAGAGTGTACGTAGATCCCATAAATTGCCTAAATTAAATCTAACACATACATAACTGTTTGCGTGCTGATAAAGATTCCCACATTATCTTATTTTCATAATGTATTTCTTACGTGTCAATGTTTTATACATCGTATTCATTTTATAATGCTATTCCGCGGAGTAGACTTATTCAGTTTCGCTGTTACTATGGAGGAAGGAGCACTAGGTTGCTATATTGCCAAGTACACGCACACAGGACAAAAAAATTATTACCTTCTGAAGACATCATGCTAATACCACCCACAAGTTTCTTCAGGACTGCCTTGCTCATCTGGAGCCAGTCACTGATGATTAGATCTCCCTGTAAGACTGCCACATTCCACTCTATGCTCCAGATAGTCTCGGGCATTTTCCTTGTTATTAAGACCGAGTGATTTAGCGGAACACGTGAGGTGTGATTTGGTGCCTAAATGTTCTCCCAAGCAGACCTGTGAATACGGCTTTTATAATTTTGCAAGACGGGTGTGTCTACAATGTACTCGTCATAAAGATGTAGGAAGTGTGACATTTGGTAAGTTTGAACCTTGCATTGTAGTTCATGTTCATGGTAACCTGAATGACTCCCAAAATCGTGATACGAAAACACTCCAAAACATGACACAACTGACTCTGTCGTGAATTACACCCTCCACACACTGTGGGTCAGGCGCACCGTGGGGCCGTTGGTGCACTTGACGCCTCGCATCTCTTGAAAAGCCAAAATCGCGACTCCACAGACCACCCTACTCTCCCGTCAGCTACTATCCAGTTAATCCGTCGTCTGCCTCACTGAATATGTGCTGCCTATTTGACGCTGTGAGCAGTATCCTTTGGCGAGGTACCCGACTTCAAATGTCCATTGGATTCAGTTCTCTTCACCGTGGCGGAAGGACCTGAACTCCCTAGTAGGAGCGATTCCTTTCAGTCTGAAACTATTTTTCATTGACAAAGCGTGACACTAGTCACCGATCGCTGTCTGTTAGGACCCACTTACGCTCTCGTTTCTCACGCCATGTTACACGGTTCAAATGGTTCAAATGGCTCTGAGCACTATGCGACTTAACTTTTGAGGTCATCAGTCGCCTAGAACTTAGAACTAACTAAACCTAACTAACCTAAGGACATCACGCACATCCATGCCCGAGGCAGGATTCGAACCTACGACCGTAGCGATCGCTCGGCTCCAGACTGTAGCGCCTAGAACCGCACGGCCACGTCGGCCAGCGTTACACGGCTGCGAGTGGTCCAACATTCCTTGTAGGCACGTTGGATAGACCGCTTTGATACAACCACAATCACGGCACACGTTAACTGAATTGCGACTGTTGGAACGCAGAACTCCTATCGATGGTAGGTTATCACCATCTCGTTTTCAAGCTCATCGGATGCTGAACTAGTGAGTGAGAGCGCTATCTGCAACATCGTGGCCCTTGCGGGAAGCAAAGGAACCGCCAGCTTTACAACTCGAACGACGGTTAACTTTTGTGTTCGATGCGTATGTTAAAGTCCACAATAAGTTTCTACAAGGACGTGCTGAAAATAATGCCTGATTTTTTTATGTTAAAAATCTTAAAGATTTTTTAATTTAAAAAACGTTATTAACATTCTACATCTTTAGTCTGTGTGTCTACATATATACTTCTCAGCGTGGTCAACCTGGCGACGAGACTTTCTTGCAACGAGAAATCAGTCTGTTGACATCGTCTCTGTAGAATGTTTGACTTTGTTGACAGATCCACAGCCTCACCTCTTGCTTGCACCGCTTCGTCAGTATCAGAGTGAATTGGAAGGTATTCCTTTAGTTTTGGTACATCTACATCCATACTCCGCAAGCCACCTGACGGTGTGTGGCGGAGGGTACCCTGAGTACCTCTATCGGTTCTCCCTTCTATTCCAGTCTCGTATTGTACGTGGAAAGGAGGATTGTCGGTATGCTTCTGTGTGGGCTCTAATCTCTCTTATTTATCCTCATGGTCTCTTCGCAAGATATACGTAGGAGGGAGCAATATTCTGCTTGACTCCTCTGTGAAGGTATGTTCTTGAAACTTCAACAAAAGCCCGTACCGAGCTACTGAGCGTCTCTCCTGCAGAGTCTTCCACTGGAGTTTATCTATCATCTCCGTAACGCTTTCGCGATTACTAAATGATCCTGTAACGAAGCGCGCTGCTCTCCGTTGGATCTTCTCTATCTCTTCTATCAACCCTATCTGGTGCGGATCCCACACTGCTGAGCAGTATTCAAGCACTGGGCGAACAAGCGTACTGTAACCTACTTCCTTTGTTGTCGGATTGCATTTCCTTAGGATTCTTCCAATGAATCTCAGTCTGGCATCTGCCTTACCGACGATCAACTTTATATGATTATTACATTTTAAATCACTCCTAATGCGTACTCCAAGATAATTTATGGAATTAACTGCTTCCAGTTGCTGACCTGCTATTTTGTAGCTAAATGATAATGGAACTATCTTTCTATGTATTCGCAGCACATTACACTTGTCTACATTGATATTCAATTGCCATTCCGTGCACCATGCGTCAATTCGCTGCAGATCCTCCTGCATTTCAGTACAATTTTCCATTGTTGCAACCTCTCGATACACCACAGCATCATCTGCAAAAAGCCTCAGTGAACTTCCGAAGTCATCCACCAGGTCATTTACGTATATTGTGAATAGCAACGGTCCTATGACACTCCCCTGCGGCACACCTGAAATCACTCTTACTTCGGAAGACTTCTCTCCATTGAGAAGATGGTAACAGATGAAAATCGGATGAGGCCAAGTCAGCAGTGTATGGAGGATGATCGATGACAGAACCCGAGGCGTCCGATTGTTGCAGATGTAGCAGAACTCGTGTGTGGTCCGGCATTGTCATGCTGAGAGGGTGCTCCATGTGTGTACACTCTCTTCCAATGTGAAACTCGATAACAGCATAGTTACGTTACATACCTCTGTCACGTGCTACAATTCGGAAACCTCTAGCGGCAGAGGGTTGCAAATATGCAGATATGAAGAATAAAGATGTAGAATGTTAATAACGTTCGTTTTATTTAAAATAATTTAAGAATTTTCATAAAAAATTCAGAGGAATAACTTCCAGGCACTTCCTCGTGTCTTTAATCGTGTAGAAGATATAGTTTTGAGAAATTGCACGGATGAAGCATTTAGCATGTTTGAAGTACCGTCTTAGGTACTTAAAAGCACTGGAGCTGCTATGACCTGAATCGCTTTTGGATGACCCCTCGGAAGGTGCTACTCTCAATACGCCAGTGCTTTCGGTGACGCCTTCATACTGGCGCATAAAATGCAAATGCCGTATGACTAGGGCCTCCCGTCGGGTAGACCGTTCGCCTGGTGCAAGTCTTTCGAAATGACGCCACTTCGGCGACTTGCGTGTAGATGGTGATGAAATGATGATGATAAGGACAACACAACATCCAGTCCGTGAGCGGAGAAAATCTCCGACCCAGCCGGGAATCGAACCCGCGCCGTTAGGTATGACATTCCGTCGCGCTGACCACTCAGCTACCAGGGGCGGAGAACTGGTGCATAGCTTATGCCCGATACTCCAAACGATTTAGTGCAGACAACGGGCCAGTCTGTTTTTCAGTGTTAATGGACATTATTGTACCATATTAGCAAGATCATCATATGCACCGATAACAGGCGATTTGGCCAAAGGATTCAAATGACATACGCTGTACCTCAGACCCCCCCCCCCCCCCCACCATCCTAGTGTCCTCACTAGGCATCAGGCCTTACTCTCATACATGTAACAGTGCCGTAAGTGTCCATGACGGAGAGAAGAATGAGGGAAAATCAGGAATTCGCTTCTGCCTTTTGTACATAGTCACATAAGGATTGGAAAGGAAATCTGCAGCAGTTTTGTCGAAAGAGCCACCCTTCGCACGATGTGATGTACAAGTTACATAAAACCTAAACGAGAAGAGCTAGATGGGGCTTTGAATCCCGTAGCTCCCGAAAGTGAGGACATGGCGCGGAAATGCAGGTGTACATAGAGAGTGCGAAATGAATATTATCATAAAGCAAACTATCGCTCTTTGTGTTGAGAATTATTTTCGTTGGCATCCCCTTTGAAAAACATTTGTAAAGCCATTAATAATGTTAAATAACATGTTTTTGAAACATTGATGATGTGACACTTCTTAGGACTTCCTTTGAGATGTGATGCACGCGGCCATGCACAGCAATCGTGTCTATTGCTGACCATACTGTGGATCGAAAAAATAGCATCAGGTTTCGTCCCTTCTTACGAGAATTTACAGGAAAGCGGTATTTCATACGCTGTTTGAAGTCGCCGCTCCTGCTGCCTTTTGTCCGTCAGTCAGTCCATGCATCACATTTCGGGGAAATACCTTACGACCAGATAAATCCTTGTGCTTGATGACGTTTATGTTATGTCCCAACCAAAGCTATGGATTTATGTACCAAAATCTCACTGGCATCCAGTACACATCAACATGCAATATCCCGAAACAGTTTTAACAAATGTTCTGCTCACATCCTCAGCTCCGTGCGCTTGAACCAAACTCGCATTGGGCTCCTTCAACATTCTCCGCAATTTATAACCAAGTGCGATGCTTATAAGCTGCTCTGTAGCACAGTGAGGCAGACAGCACTATAGTGCAAAACAATATCAATAATGTTCAAAGCTGAGATTCCCAAAGAATGTGACAAATTGATCTATTGAACGATTTACTCAGTATAGTTGTGTTTTGAGTGCCTTGTTACAAGAAAAACTAAACTGCTAATATATAATTCCCTAGTCCGACCAGTTATCACATATGGCTCAGAGGTATGGACGTTGACAGAACACAATAAAAATGTAGTAAGAAGCATTGAGCGGAAAATACTACGCAAAATCTATGGGCCAATAAGGGAGGAAGATGGCTGGAGAATACACTACAATGCCGAATTACAAGAGTTAATAGAAGGCAGGAACGAAGTAAAATTTGTGAAATCACAGCGAAGACGATGGCTAGGACACTTGGAGAGAATGGCAGAGGATAGAATTCCAAAGAAAATGATGAAAGGTATGATCCATTCAGTTAGGCGAAAAGGGAGACCTAGGAGAAGATGGATCAAAATGGTTCAAATGGCTCTGAGCACTATGGGATTTAACATCTGAGGTCATCAGTCCCCTACAACTTAAAATTACTTAAACCTAACTAACCTAAGGACATCACACACATCCGTAGCAGTCGCACGGTTCCGGACTGAAGCGCCTACAGCGGCTCGGCTACCGCGGCCGGCGAAGATGGATCGACGAGGTAATAATGGATATCACCAATATGGGAGTCCGGGGGTGGAAGAGAATAACCGAGAAGTGTGGAGGAAGATTGTTGAAGAAGCCAAGGCTCACCAAGGGCTGTAGCGCTTCTGGAGAAGAAGAAGAAGAATAAAAAGTTGTGTTTCGAGTATCCTCTGAGAAAGGCCCCATTTTCTCCGGCAATAACGAACGACAAGAACACGATCACAAGGTTTGCGACATTACAGGAATACATATTTGCAAAGAGGCTCACGTATTCGAAGGGGAAAAATAAAAATAGCGTGCCCTTTTTCAAATTGCAGCGCCATTACCATCTTTCAATTCAGGTAGTTACCCAACAGGCGAAGAAGAAAAGGCGAGAGTTCGCCTCGGTAAATGGTCTACATCGGGCTTTTTCTTTTTGAAAAAAAGTTGGAATATCGTGTACAGAGAACGAGAGCGCAGAAAATAAGTTTCTCGGGTCTCATACACCCACTTATATATTATTTATGAAATGCGGACCGTCTCATTAATTTTCTTTCAATTTACTTTCCAATTACGCTTCCTTTCTTCCACCCGTTTTAAGAGTCGCTAATTGTCTTTTTAAGGCACTCTTTTCTATAATAAAGCCTTTTCCTTTTACAATTTGAAATGAATGGAATCTTGCAGCAACTTTGCTTAAAGTACGCCGAGAGAAATCTTTGATTAAATTTCTCATACTACTCGGAGGGAAGAGGTTCTTTCTTTCTTTCTCGCCTTTTTCGTTCGCCCTCGGCGCTCCGCGCTCCGTGAGAAAGGGTAGGGGCAGACAGTCCGTGAGGCCCGCTCACAACTCCTTTGTTCTGCGCCGCCCCGCAGTCCGCACTCGGCCAGCTACTCTTACATTCGCCAGTGTCGACTCACGAGTCATCGCCAGCAGCCGCCTATCGTGTTTAGAGAATCGTTTCAACAGTTCAGTCGTCATTTTGGTACTCCAAGTTTCTGCAGCTTCTATTCACTGCATGTCCGTTAATCGATAGTAAAATGCACCATAAATATTGGAGTCTCTGCAACGTAATGATTTCTGACTGTGACCGGTATCACTGAAATGAAACTTACGAATGTTAATTATGAGCCTTCAGATGTTTTCCAGTACCTTCTCAAAGCTGTCACAGACAGTGAAGCTTTCGTACGTGACTACAAAGACCTTGACTGCAACGTGTGTTTGTAACCGCATTTTTCCGGGGCTCTTATTTTGCTCTCTATACTTCAAAGATTTCGCTTCTTTGTGTTAAACACGCCTAAATATACACTTGTTTCCAGGAATTACCCAAAGATCGAGAAAATTTCGGCGACGACAAGTTACGTGACGAGTGTGACGAAAACAGCAGGGTATTTAAAAAAAAAGTTTCATCCGATTTAACTAGACTATATCTCCTACATGAAAGAAGATAGTGTACATTTTATCTTACGCCCAAAACAACAAAAAAAAGGTTTATTTCCAGAAGAACTATCCGATTTTAAAAGGATATGTATTTTACATGAATTCATGTACAAACTTGGGGTACTCTTTACATTTATGTTTAGAATCAAAGTTTTCATTTATATTTAAAAAAGTATTCAATGTAGCCTCCACTGAACGCATTACGAACATCCAAACGATAGGCAAATTCGTACCATACTTTTACGAGCATGTCTGAAGTTACTGCTTGTTTCACTGAAAACTGTTGGAAAGAGAGGCACATAGGGGAGTGTTTGGCCTACCTCCACAAACCAAGGTAACTTGACGTGAGGTGAGGGGCCTTTGGAGGCAGTAGCGCAATGCGAGATCCGTACGCCCCTTACACTGTTGGAGGTGCTGTGACGTGCTCTCGTCGAAAATCACGGCGTACATCTGTGATCGAATTGCATCTGTTGAAACTGACAACAGAAGATGCCTTTCGTTGCACGTAGGGTTGTCAACGAGTGAATTAACTGCAGTACGGTGACCCCTATACTGCATGTGGTGAATACTCTCGAAGGAAATCATGCAGTGCAGGGAGTTAACTGCACAAGGAACAACGACCACATGAGCCAGAAACTTACATCTGACCCTCAAGGTAAGCTTTTAATTTCGATGGATAAGTTAAAATTCACTCCACGTTTCTACCTACGTTCGTGTAGAAGATATAGTCCTCTGAAATCGGAGGAATCTCGCTGAAAACCCTTTTATAATAATGCTAGTTTCTTTTGCTATAATCCATGTAATGATAATAAAGATTGTGATAACCTAGGACAATGATATAGAACCAACAGTGATTCTGTTAATGTGAGTTTCTATGAGCTGCACAAAACGAGAGCGGCAGTTTTCTTATAGAGTTGATTTCGATTCGGGAAGGGCGTGTGTCAAAGATTTGAAGTCACCACACAACATTGACATGCCCTGTGAGTCATGTTGAGAGATCTAGCTGCCAACACCACAATAATAGGTTACTGTTTGGGATAATCTTCCACTCGAAACGTTCTATCTTATCTACCGTTGTCATCTTGAGAGAAGAAAACATCGCCTATTGCACGAGCTCAGGAAAGTATACGGGTACAAAAGATGTTGTTTCTGCAGGACTCCAGAGACAAAGAGCCATGTGATTTGCTGTGGAGGTGTCTGAAGAAGGAATAAGAGAAAGCAGAGGAGAGAAACGTGTAGTCGGCGATGAGGCAGTCAGGCACTGCCCAGTAATAGAGGTGAAGCTAGCGTGTCATATTCCAAGAACCTATTCCATTTACTGAAAGTGAGGCAAAATAAAGTGTGTACGGTTGGAGGGGGGCTCGAAACACGTTCCTACTTAATGACTACGACATATCGCTCGCTGTGATGACTATGAGTGTACCACTGCTTCCATCGAATTTCCTCTGGTAGTTTCAACTACATGGCAGAGATCTGTGTCCCATTGGGGTCGTGTAAAACGCGGGTACCACATGGTTTCGTTCTGGCTTCATGACTTTTCCTGATATACGAGGTAGTCCATTCATCGTGACCGGGCCAAATATGTCACGAAATAAGCGTAACACGAAAAAACTACAAATAAAGGAAACTTGTCTAGCTTGAAGGGGGAAACCAGACGCTACTATCGTTGGCCCGCTAGATGGCGCTGCCACAAGGCAAACGGATATCAACTGAGTTTTTTTTTTTAATGGGAACCCCTATTTTTTATTGCATATTCGTGTAGTACGTAAAGAAATATGAATGTTTTAATTGGACCACTTTCTTCGCTTTGTGACAGATGGCGCTGTAATAGTCACACACATATGGCTCACAATTTTAGACTAACAGATGGTAACAGGTAGCTTTTTTAAATTAAAATACAGAACGTAGGTACATTTGAACATTTTATTTCGGTTGTTCCAATTTGATAGATGTACCTATGTGAACTTATCATTTCTGAGAACGCATGCTGTTACGGTGTGATTATCTGTAAATACCACATTAATGCAATAAATGCTCAAAATTATGTCCGCCAATGTCAATGCAAATATCCTTCAACTTTCCCCACAGAAAGAAATCCGGGGACGTCAGATCCGGTGAACGTGCGGGCCACGGTATGGTGCTTCGAAGACCAATCCACCTGTCATGAAATGTGCTATTCAATACCGCTTCAACCGCACTCGAGCTATGTGCCGGACATCCATCATGTTGGAAGTACATCACCATTCTGTCATGCAGTGAAACAACTTGTAGTAACATCGGTAGAACATTACGTAGGAAATCAGCATACAATGCACCATTTAGATTGCTATCGATAAAATGGGGGCCAATTATCCTTCCTCCCATAATGCCGCACCATACATTAACCCAACAAGGTCACTGATGTTCCACTAGTCGCAACCATCGTGGATTTTCCGTTGCCCAATAGTACATATTAGGCTGGTTTACGTTACCGCTGTTGGTGAATGACGCTTCGTCGCTAAATAGAACGCGTGCAAAAAATCTGTCATCGTCCCGTAATTTCTCTTGTGCCCAGTGGCAGAACTGTTCAAAGTTGCCGCCATGCAATTCCTGGTGCATAGAAATATGGTACGGGTGCAATCGATGTTGATGTAGCATTCTCAACACCGACGTTTTTGAGATTCCCGAGTCTCGCGCAATTTGTGTGCTACTGATGTGCGGATTAACCGCGACAGCAGCTAAAACACCTACTTGGGCATCATCATTTGTTGCAGGTCGTGGTTGACTTTTCATGTGTGGCTGAAAACTTCTTGTTTACTTAAATAACGTAACTATCCGGCGACGGTCCGGACATTAGGATGATGTCGTCCAGGATACCGAGCAGCACACATAGCACACGCCCGTTGGACATTTTGATCACAAAAGCTATACATCAACACGATATTGACCTTTTCAGCAATTGGTAAACGGTCCATTTTAACACGGGTAATGTATCACGAAGCAAATACCGTCCGCACTGGCGGAATGTTACGTGATACCATGTACTTACACGTTTGTGACTACTACAGCGCCATCTATTACAAAGCGAAAAAAGTGATCCAACTAAAACATTCATATTTCTTTACGTACTGCATGAATATGTAATAAAAAATGGGGGTTCCTATTTCAAAAAACGCAGTTGATATCCGTTTGACCAATCTAGTAGGCCACCCATAGCGCCATCTGTGTTCCCCCTTCAAGCTAGACGAGTTTCGTTCTTTGTAGTTTTTTTCGTTTGATGCTTATTCCGTGGGATATTTGGATATTTGGCCCGGTCACTATCAATGGACCACCCTGTATATCAGTGATCTGCCTGTAAACACGACAGTGGATAATACAATAGACGGTAACACCAGCACGTGGCTTTCAGATAATAGATTAACACTTAACTGCAACAAAACGCGAAGTGTATAGTTTCTTACACGTAACACAGGTAAAATCGAAGTTTTATCCTCCCGAGGATGTCAAACAGTCGATTTTAAATTCTTAGGACCGATGGTAGAAATATCACGTTGAAGATGTTGAATGCTGCTGTCTTCATTCTAAGAATGATTTTCACCGTCTCCAACGGAAACTCCGAGGCTTATTTACTTTTTTTGCTTCCACTCCGTTATCTGGTGTGGTGTTACATTTTGTGGCAGCTCTGTCCAATCACCAAGGTCACCCTTGTCCGGAAATGGGCAGCCACACTGATCCGCGGCGGCAGTTCTCCAACTCCGTGTAGTCCGTTGTCAGGAATTCTGACTTTGCTATCCCTGAACATACGAATACATTCCATCATGAAATTTGTTGTTAACAATATTAACTCATTGAGAAGCAGCTCTAAGTTTAAAGGTTTCCTTGTGGCACACTCCTTCTGTCTAAAGAAGTTCCCGGCGGGGTCAGGGATATCTCTGCCTCCTGATACCTGGGTGTTGTGTGATGTCCTTAGGTTAGTTCGGTTTAAGTAGTTCTAAGTTGTAGGGGACTGATGACCATATATGTTAAGTCCCATAGTGCTCAGAGCCATTTGAACCATTTTTGGTCTAAAGAAGAGACCCTCGCTGTATTTGAGAAATTTACTCTGTGATTTTTCATTTATTCGTATACTCTCACAGTATTTTCCAAGTTATATTAACTATTTAGCTTCTTTTGGTCATGAATTTTATAATCAGAATTCAATAAACTGTATACCGATTCGTTTTATGCCCAAGTAGCTTTGACTCGCATGGTCCTACGAAAACTGATAAAGAAGTAAATAGCTGGTACCTCATTGCCATCTGTCTAATTTGACTGGCCATAGTTGTTTTATATCACGACTGTCGTCCTACTCCGCGAAGGTACGCGTAGCCTCTTTTCTCGCGTAGAAACATAATCGCGGCTTTTTAAGTGGATTCAAGAATTCCTGGCAGATGCAGACCAACACATCGTCCTCATCTGCCTGGAATGCGATTACTGTTCACGAAGTTCAAGGAATTTCACAATGATATATTTCTACACGAATAAAGAAAGAAATCTGCGGTTAATTTTAACTTACTCAGCGAAACTATAAGCTCAGATTGGCGCAAGTTTTAAGTTGTGGGTTGGGTTGGTGGTAGAGCTCTCCTTCGTGCAGCAAGATGGTTCGCTCTATTGCCCAGTGTGCATCGTGTCGAGATGGCGGTAACACACCAAGAAAAGGCATTCCGCACTCTTCAACAGGTGGAACTCAGTTACGACTGTACCTCGTGAATTTCCTCGAGAGAACGCCACTGTACCTCCTAGAATGTAAGCGGTGTACGGATCTCGCAATGCTCGATTAACCTCCGTGATATCCTGATCCCACGGTATGTGATTTTTGTTGTGAAGGTTTGTGAAATACTCCACGAATACTTCGAACTACGACTACTTCGTCCCCTACAGCTGCGGTGCCGCATAGAAACATGAGTGAATGCAAAAACTCCGGACATGCTTGCACAAGTGTGGGGCGAGACTAACGGTCGTGTGGCTGTATGTTGTGTGTCGGGTGGAGGCCACACTCAGCACTCGTGAAAAGTAAATGAAAACTTTGAAGACGTAACTGTAAAAAGACTTCTATAATAGTACGTGCATGTATGTAAAACATTTACCCTTGACCTAAGAAATTTGGAGTCCCGTGAGTAAGTTAAAATTTACCCCAACTTTTTACCTTCGTTCTTGTGTAATTGGCTGAATTTTTATGAAACCGGGTGATACCGACTGCGTGCGGAATCCAAGTTTTAACTGTTCTTGAAGTGGTCAGCTGTGCACGCGGTCACTTTTCGAAATACGTCAACAGCACGTGGTGGTCAATTTTTGAGGTTAGTCCACTGCGCGCGGAGGAAAGCAAAAGTTAAATTGCACTCTAGCATTTTCCTTTCTATCTGCTGGGAGTTAAGACTGATCAGCTAGACCAGTCATATGTGTGGTTAAATTGCTCCATAAAATACTCATGCCCATATTAAGGCACTCGTCAAGGTATTTAAAAAGACACGGGAACTATTTTCATAGTAATAAGAAACGCCTCTTTAATAAAATCGGGCGCGTCATAATTCCATTTCTGTACGTACTGCACATTATGTTCATATGTACTGTTAGATCGGTCAGGACTCAATTTGTTATCCGTTTTGATGTAGCTAGTTGTCTCAGTTTGAACGATAGCGTCAACAAAACGATATATATGTGGATATGCACTCTGAAATTTAAGGCCGAAAGCCCTGTGAAATGCCTAACAAGTATCGACTATTCTTTCAGAACTTACAGTATCGGAAGCTCAAATTTCTGGTGGAAATCCACATTCAGAGTCTTGTCAAATGATCAGCAAAAGATGCAACATTTTCGCTTTCGGGTTTAATGCTCATTAAATCTTCCACAGAAGGCCTTTCAACTTCGTCGGGAGGGAGAAAAGCCAAACCAAACACAGAGTGTAACCATTTACGTAAATCAGTGTTATTTTGATTATAATAGGAAGACAGCCTTAACATCTGAATTTTCATCCACCAGACCTGCGTAAAATGAAATCTACATCCGGAAATTGATGAAAATGACCACATCTGACTAAATGCTTTGTAATCAGATGCAATGATTGACAGTTGAAACTAGATAGTCACATCGTCACGAGCATTTATGGAAAGTAAATCTTCTGTCCCGATAAATACATTTTCTAATGATAGTAACATCTTGGCTGGAAATATCGAGTTCAGGGTAACCTCCGGCTTTAACTACATCCTCCACGCACTGCATGTGAATGGCCACGTTGGGACGTTGTTGCACTCGGCGCCTCGCATAATTTGAAAAGAAGCAAAATCGTGACTCGATGGACCACACTACACGCCAGTTGTCTACTACTGCCTAGCTTCTGTGTTGTTTTTTTCCCAATGAAGACATGTAATTTAATGTGCCACTGTAAGCAATGGCTTTTCATGTGACACTCAACTGCAAAAGTCCATCGTATGATGTTCCATTCGCAGTGTTCTCTAGGAGACTGATTCAGATGGACCTGAGTCCACTTGCAGCAGGTATCCCCATCGAGACTGAAACCCATTGTCGCTGACAAGGCATGACATCCGTCCCCGTTCTTGGCGGTTACGATCTTTCTGCGACTTCTGGTATTACTTCTTCTTATATAGCTGCAACAAGTCCATCATTCCTTGTAGATAAATTGTACACTCCGCGTCGATACACCAAGAATACGGACAACTTCATTCACGGTGTAGTCACGGCCACGTACTCACGTCCTGACACTGAGTCAAACCTGCATCTTACTGAACCGATTCCATACAACCCACTGGCACCCACACATACGCATACACGAACACAAGCATCGAGCAGTTGTCAGTCGTGGTGGTAGAGAATGGAATGCCCTACCACAAAAAGTGCCAACCAACCCTGTGGAGCCCTTTGCGAAGCATGCATTCCATCCATGGTGATCACGCACCCTATCTTGTCCTGCCTTTTGTAATGTCCTGGTGACAATTATAAATCGGGTTGACTTTAGTGCTCTTTTAATAACGATATCATTTCCGTCCGTCTCATTGCGTATGTCTTTCATTTATTTTCTGTACTGTACTGTAACAGTTTTTTCTATGTATGATACAAGTTTCATCTAGATGTGTTACTTGGCAGTGAAAAATCATGCGTACGTTGTGCTACGAAGTGTTATTGTATTGGCTGAAGAACGGCAACGGCACGTCTAATTCAATACTACAGCACACTGCGCCTGCAGATGTTGCAATGAATTGATGCGAAACCTCTATGGCTAAAAATAATTTCCTTATTTTCAGCTGCACGCAGACATAACCGCAAAATCAGTAATGTAATGTTATTGATAACTGAGAATTAAGATCAACAGCACTAAAGATATATCTACAGAAAACTGTTCCCGACGGCGAACAAAAGTTCTTTCCAACGTAGTAGATCTAACGGCGTTCCCTTGCACTGGGAAAGGCAAATTGAAAGGTAAATTTAAAAAAAATGAGAAATTTCCGCTTTTTGTAAATTTTCGGAATTTTTCAGTGAAACAAAGAGTCACAGTTACTTTAAAATGTGGTTATTTGGAAGTAATAAACCCTAAATTGCAGCTTCTAATCTATTCTAAACGATGGTGAATAAGATAATCATTACTGTAAAACCATTTACCGATAATTATTGTTTAAAGATGATGAGATAACTTTGGCAGATATGTGCCCGTTTGCCGATAATACTCGTAATTGCGATGATGTGGAGTCGGTTTGGATCACGTGAAATTTTTTTCTCTAGAGGGAACGACAGGACCAAGGTTCTGTAACATAGGTAGTAGTTAAGACCAAGCATTCCTGTACTTTTCAAGCACTAGCGTTATTTATTGCCTCCCAGATTAATTTTCTTCATTTTTTGTTCTCCTTTTTCTTAGTTCAGACCATATTTATAATGCTTAAAAAATCTGCGTGGTGCCCGTTAAATGTATTGTTTTAAGAATTGTTAGACTATATTAATATCTGTCCATTACATAATGTTTTAGGCACTCATTACCATTGTAAAAGTCTTTGTTTGCAGGAAGTATGCAAATAGTTATAAAAACAGGACTTTCTCACAAAACTTGGTTATGATTGTTTATATACTACTATGTGACAAGTTCTGTTTCACCTTCATTTGTATGGTATATCGCGAATAACCTTTATTTGTCATCGGGGAAAAACTTCTCAGAATAAACTGAAAAAAAACATATAAACATTAAAACTGATCTTCCGGTGTTGATTCTTCTTCATTTAAGGCACGGAGAATCGAGTATACAAGGAAAAAGTAAAAATATTATTCCCAGTGTAATTCATGACATTAGAGAATTGTGGTTAACGGAATGGGTCACTGTGTTATACAATCAAATGGATTACAAATACCTGGCCGATATGCTATGTGTACAGCTACAAATAATAGTATATACGTCTGAAGATATAGCTGCCCGGTTTAATTGATTTGCTTTCAGAACATACATTTTGTCACTTTTACACCTAAACGTAGCAAGTATCCGTACATTTATTCAGATGTGGTAGGCATAAAAATGTTCCTCCTCCCTAATGAGCAACTTAATCATCAATTCTTGAATCTCATCGTAAATGTGCTATCGTCTTTTACTCCAGATATTCCTTCAACTTCTCAAAATATTGGAAATCACTCGTGCTGGATACGGTGTTTTCTTTAGCATTCGCGATGTGCTATCTCATTAAAGCCATCCATTGCGTCTGTATGGTGTTATTAGGGTGTCCTACACGAACTGGTGAAAACGGAACTTATAGATGATCACTTTGTCGTCCGTCTGTCCAACTGACCAGGAAACCTTTTTTGTCATGAATGGGCAGACGTACCAACTTCAAATTTGTGTCACATACTAAGGTCTACGGTCCCTTGGGTATAAAAAATTGAAGATTCTAACTCAATGCAGTCAGAAGATACCGCCATTTATGGCATATACTTTTCAACTCGTAAACGCACTCATCAAAACCTGATCATGAATTTTGGCAAGAAGCAGGGTTTCACTGTATAAGAAAGAGAAAATCATAAAATTGTTAATTTGTAATTATTCTCGGGACCGGTATGCTGCCAGTATCGATATCGATAACATCCAAAAATCGACATTTTCGATTCCTGGGTTGGATGTACTATCTATATACACTACTGGCCATTAAAATTGCTACACAAGGAAGAAATGCAGATGATAAACGGGTTTTCATTGGACAAATATATTATACTAGAACTGACATGTTATTACATTTTCACACAATTTGGGTGCATAGATCCTGAGAAATCAGTACCCAGAACAACCACCTTTGGCCGTAATAACGGCCTTGATACGCCTGGGCATTGAGTCAAACAGAGCTTGGACGGCGTGTACAGATACAGCTGCCCATGCAGCTTCAACACGATACCACAGTTCTTCAAGAGTAGTGACTGGTGTATTGTGACGAGCCAGTTGCTCGGCCACCATTGACCAGACGTTTTCAATTGGGTATAGATCTGGAGAATGTGCTGGCCAGGGCAGCAGTCGAACATTTTCTGTATCCAGAAAGGCCCGTACAAGACCTGCAACGTGGAGTCGTGAATTATCCTGCTGAAATGTAGGGTTTTTCAGGGATCGAATGAAGGGTAGAGCAACGGGTCGTAACACATCTGAAATGTAACGTCCACTGCTCAAAGTGTCGTCATTGCGAACAAGAGGTGACTGAGACGTGTAACCAATGGCACCCCATACCATTACGCCGGGTGATACGCCAGTATGGTGACGACGAATACACGCTTCCATTGTGCGTTCACCGCGATGTCGCCAAGCGCGGATGCGACCATCATGATGCTGTAAACAGAACCAGGATTCATCCAAAAAAATGACGTTTTGCCTTTCGTGCATCCAGGTTCGTCGCCGAGTACACCATCGCAGGCGCTCCTGTCTGTGATGCAGCGTCAAGGGTAACCGAAGCCACGGTCTCCGAGCTGATAGTCCATGCTGCTGCAAACGTCGTCGAACTGTTCGTGACGGTGGTTGTTGTCTTGCAATCGTCTCCATCTGTTGTACACGATCCGTTACAGCCATGCGGATAAGATGCATGTCATCTCGACTGCTAGTGATAAGAGGCCGTTGGGATCCAGCACGGCGTTCCGTATTACCATCCTGAACCCACCGATTCCATATTCTGCTAACAGTCATTCGATTTCGAGAAACGCGAACAGCAATGTCCCGGTACGATAAACCGAAATCGCGATAGGCTACAATCGGACCTTTATCAAAGTCGGAAACGTGATGGTACGCATTTCTCCTCCTTACACGAGACATCTCAACAACGTTTCACCAGGCAACGTCGGTCAACTGCTGTTTGTGTATGAGAAATCGTTTGGAAACTTTCCTCATGTCAGCACGTTGTAGTTGTCGCCACCGGCGCCAACCTTGTGTGAATGCTATGAAAAACTATTCATTTGCACAATACAGCATCTTCTTCCTGTCGGTTAAATTTCGCGTCTGTAGCACGTCGTCTTCGGGGTATAGCAATTTTAATGGCCAGTTGTTTGCCCGTAACCCTCAGAGCGCGCCTCCTACACGCACTTGGCCAGTTTCCTTTTAAAATTCATTGTGTTACGTATTTCAATAATTACAATAGCTCTTTGGGCTAAGATGTGGGAAGGTAATCGTGTGTGGCGTTCACTGGCAGTGAATTAGGGAAACGATTTGAAGTGGAATGATCATATAAAATTAATTGTTGGTAAGGCGGGTGCCAGGTTGAGATTCTTTGGGAGAGTCCTTAGAAAATGTAGTCCATCAACAAAGGAGGTGGCTTACAAAACGCTCGTTCGACCTATATTTGAGTATTGCTCATCAGTATGGGATCCGTGCAAGGTCGGGTTGACAGAGGAGATGGAGAAGATTAAAAGAAGATTGGCGCGTTTCGTCACAGGGTTATTTGGTAAGAGTGATAGCGTTACGGAGATGTTTAGCAAACTCGAGTGGCAGACTGTGCAAGAGAGGCGCTCTTCATCGCGGTGTAGCTTGCTGTCCAGGTTTCGAAAGGGTACATTGCTGGATGAGGTATAGACTATATTGCTTCCCCCTACTTATACCTCCCGAGTAGATCACGAATATAAAATTAGCGCACGGAGGCTTTCCGGCAGTCGTTCTTCCCGCGAACCATACGCGACTGGAACAGGAAAGGGAGGTAATGACAGTGGCACGCAAAGTGCCCTCCGCCACACACCGTTGGGTGGCTTGTGGAATATAAATGTAGATGCAACTGACGTCGAGTGAATATTTGAAGCCAAAAAAACCCGGCCTGCTTGTAATGGGAATCGCATGCTTTTACCGACGCATCAACACACTTACAGAGACATGAAGCACACGACACATGCGTAAAACCTTTCATCAATAGCTGGTGGATGTCTTGCTCAGTCTACTCGTAGTTGTTTTCACGCAGTACATAAATTCCCCACGAAAACATTCCTATCCTTTAGTTCTTTTAGAATAGTGAAACACAGTCTTTGAAACATCTCGTAGGAGATATCCTACATTACAAGCGTATTTTCGAAGCAAGTATTCGACGGGGAGTAGCTTTTTCCTGCCAGAAAATAAATAGAATAAAAGCCGTGAGACTTCAGCATGATACGGAAATAATGAATTCTTTGTTTGATTATGGGTGTGTGTGGTGTCATTAGATAGAGCGTCGCTTTTTCTTAGGTGTCTAATGCGCTGCGCAAGATACGTTGCCTGTCAGTACGTAATCCAGAAAATCGTAACTCCGTTTCGCTGTAGAGGTCGATGAGGGAAGTTGTTCTTGCATGCCAGAAATTCGTTCGTCGTTCGCGTAGTGGTAGTGAAAATGGAGTGCACTTTTAGTCTGGTTTTCCTTTCCATACAAGTCAGAGCTCGTAATGTTGACATCAAACCTACGGAAGCTCCACAAGACGTCTCGTCAAACAGTGAAAACGTTGCACCACCATATCACGGGAAACTTGTACCGGAAGACGTAACCATCATCTCAGTACCTGTTATAGCACTGGATACAAGCGCCGATCTGACAGTACTTGTACCTGGACTCTATCAGAAATGTTCCTCTCCCTGGTTAATTACAAATGCAGCTTCACTATTTTAGTGTTTTCGAAGTAATTTCCGCCACATTGAACACACCTCTCCATCCTCCGAAACCAATCCCAATCTCAATTTTCGGTACGGAGTAAGACTACTCGTTGCCCCAAGCCCTCAGGAGTTCCTAATCACTTCAAAACTGCACTCCTTCCAGCTTCATTTTCACATGCGGAAACAGTGCAAAATAACAAGACGCAAGGTCTCTACTGTAAGGAAGGTACTCAAGAAGTTTCAGTCCTGTACACCCCAAATATTCGGTGCATGCTTTAGCGCGGTGAGCTGTTGCGTTGTCATAGTGGAGGAACCAAGCGTCCATTTTTGACTTCGGTCGCAGGTTTTTCAAAGATTTGAGAACTCTGGGCAGGCACTGCTCAGTGTACCACTTATCTGTGACTGTCTTCTGTGTGTCCAAAACAACACGCTCCACAGTTCCACCCGATTTCAAAAAACAGCTGTCATTTTCTACTTTACTGATCGGGATTTTCTGACAGCTACTGGTGTGTCGTCATCTTCGAAGACACCAAATTGGTTTTGAGTTTTAGTCAGCACTTCATAGTAGTACAGCTAAGTCTCGTCACTTGTCACGACGTTATTCACTTACTGAGACTGCCCGCTGGTGTGGCCGTGCGGTTCTAGGCGCTTCAGTCTGGAACCGCGTGACCACTACCGTCGCAGGTTCGAATCCTGCCTCGGGCATGGATGTGTGTGACGTCCTTAGGTTAGTTAGGTTGAAGTAGTTCTAAGTTCTAGGGGACTGATCACCTTAGAAGTTAAGTCCCGTAGTGCTCAGAGCCATTTGAACCATTACAATGCAGGTATGAAGTATTCTCAGAACACAGCAACAATCAGCGTCCTGCGACTTACTATTACCTATCGCAAAACTCTCCTGATACCCTTTAGTTCTAGTCACAACGTGAGCGGCGCGCTTGTCGGATTTCAAATAGATACAGCCACTCTGAACACACTTTAGCAGGAAACGTTCTGGTGAAGTCTGTTCCTTCATCTAGACAATGCAGTCAGCTAAGAAAATTTTAATTCTCATACTTCATATACACACGAGGCCTAGTAAACTGTCAAAATGTAGTAGTTTAAGAATGGCAGTAGGGTTACATCTTTAAACCGCTTGCCCCATCCCCCTGCTCCGCGTCTCTCCACCCACCTCCTCCCCTCTCACCAGATCTGTTCAGCCACGCGTGATACTAAATAAGAGACAAGAAGAATTTTCAGCAATTTTCACACCTGATTTCTTCGTTTAACAAGTTTCAAATTCTTCGCCGTGCGTTATGTTCTAATCGAGGGGAAGTTTGCAAAAACACCTTCCTAAGTTCTGTTACTCTTCCAACGGAGCTGATAACTCGTGTTCGCGGTGAAAAATCAGCTCTCCCTGTACTGACAACAGAACCGTGGCAGAGTGTAAACCAGCCTGCAGTCAGCAAGGGAGCCACTAAAGTCGCTGACACGACTTTAGTGCACGCGAGGCGGCCGAGATGTATTTACAGTACATGCGAGAAATTTGCGCCGCTTCCGTTGCGCACTACGACATTGCATTACTGCTCGTAATTAGAGAGCAGCGTCGAAGGAGACGCCTAGTACTTTGTATCGGAAGACAATAAAACTGTGATAAATGCCAAGTATGCCGAGTTTAATTTTGTTCGAGAGCCTGCTGGTATTCTCCCGTTTGACACTGCCGCCAGATTTTAACTCGAAGAATATCCACCATTAATTACATTCTTTAAAAGCCTTTCTTGTGCTCCTCTCAGCGTCTTATTAAATTCTTTACAACAGCTTCCTTTTCTCAGAAATAAAAACTTAGTTTTTTTGTATCTCGCGTCTTTGTCTTTTCTATCTTTGCAACTCTCGTAAATTTTGCAGCTTTTGTGTTCTGCTCGCTCCTTTATTCGTATCGTCCCTTTTTGTTCCTCACTTTGTTTCTCCAGTCTAAATCATCGTCTCCTTGCCTCGCCTTTCACATCTCCCTTTTATTAGTGAGTCAACACCTCATCTCATAAATTTTTTGATGCTCCTCTGTTGTTCGCAGGTTGAAGGGCATTATAATTTTACCGGCTTCTTTATAATTCCTCATCCGATGCCCGGATTCCTTTGCTCTTCCTGCTCGCTTGCAAATAATTTCTGCGAAAAAGAATATGCCTGTTCTTTCCGAAATGTAGATGCGAACAGATCGTTAAGTAGCGCACTCAGGACCTTATAAAATTTTAAATTTAAAATATTAGCGAGCCTTTAATTAATCAATAAATCCTTTCATATCGTCGATCGCGGATGTAATAGTGAAACGTCAGGAATAAGAAAGATAATAGTGAATTACGAGATGGTATTTTTTTCTGCAACCTAGCTCTTGTGGGCTAGCGGGACCCTGTTACGGCTCAGTAAAGGAATTTATTTCACCTTTTGACTACTCATAATTTTGATTTACAGTGTCAATATTTGACGCCTTCGCATCTCGAAATATGAAATGTATTAATCGTTGTGATGTGCGACAATAAATACAAGTGTTTTGAGCAACTTAGATCATCATTTTTATCTGTTTTTCGTCTTTCCCTTAGTTTCTCTAAATTCGTGGAGGTATGTGACGTCTATGCAACTAAATGAAGGCAGTTTGTTTGTTGCCATACGCGCTTCGCCTCATTTATTTGGGAAGCATCGTCAGTGGCTATTTCCAGCGCTGTTAACACGTGTGTGTGTTCCTGGAGATGTATTTGTTCTTCTTCATCCTCCAGGTGGCTGATTTCTGGCTTTGTTTCATACACACTTGTCACATCACATATTTCACTTTTACTTCGATTTGGTGCTCAACATCTGTGTGTTTTCGGTGTGTAATGTTGCCAACTGTTGTGGCTCCTAATGATAAGAAACCTCATTCTCTGCGCCTTTCTGAACCATTCAAGGAAATCAGTCACAGTCCTAACAGACAAGCGGTTCCTAGAATTTTACACATATTGGATTTAAAGTTCTCCTTTCAGAAGCGATATCAACTATCATGTGAGGTGCCATTCTCGCACACTACTTTCTGAAGCCGTCCTCACAGGGAACGTGAAGCACGCCAGACATGTTTTCCATCGTGGGTGGAACGTGCTCCTACTCGTGATTTGCGACAGCAGCGCTGTCTAGCGGAAGTTGTTGCGTGTATTTGGTTCGCATATTACACAGTTTGCTTACGAAAATTGACATTCGTAAAAGAGCTACGTTGACTCTAACAAAATGCACATTGTCCCTCTTGCCCATATGCGAACCATGTTGTTCTGTCTGTATATAAAAAAATAAAAAAACCTGTATATCTGAGAACATGGTACAAGGCAAAATGAAACTACTACGTTCAGCCAGTAAGGACATGAGCTATTACAACTACCGTTACAAGCAGTGCGATACAAATATGCAAAATCTTCTATGTCAGATAAAAATTATTTCATCATTATGGACAGTAGTACTGCATAAATGCTGGATTGATCGCTAATCAAAAAGTCATGCTTGAGAAATAAAATAACTTAACGTAAAAATGATAAGCACGTCCTTATCTTGTAAGATTTATATATACGTGCAACATGTTGTTCATAGATATCTCAAAATGGCTAAGTCTGAAAATTGTCTTATTACGAGCAATAAAGTTATTATATTTTTGAAGCATTACTTTTTGATTAGCTACTAGTTCAATCTTCATGAAGTACTATTGTTCATTTTCAACATAGCCAGCTTTCTCCTACGGGACTATATGTCACTATTGTGTAGTTTCATCGTTCTCACTGTTTAGCAATACCCTAAATTCGTACTTACAAGGTCACTGCTCCTATTCAGTAACAAAGTTATTACAACGTCTGAACTACAAGACCTGAAATAAGAAAACACAAATCTCCTCAATTCATTGGTCCAAGTACCCAGTCCGCAGCCCGTGGTCGTGCGGTAGCGTTCTCGCTTCCCACGCCCGGGTTCCCGGATTCGATTCCCAGCGGGGTCAGGGATTTTCTCTGCCTCGTGACGACTGGGTGTTGTGTGCTGTCCTTAGGTTAGTTAGGTTTAAGTTATTCTAGGGGACTGATGACCAGAAATGTTAAGTCCCATAGTGCTCAGAGCCATTTGAACCATCCAAGTACCCATACATGTTCAGAAAATAGAATGCCCTTAGTCCTGAGAGAGACTTCTCTCAAACTTACATAACATCGAATATTAGAGAACATTCTATTATTAAATTAATAAAGGAGTTCCAGAACGTTACAGAAAACGTGAAGGCGAAAAAAAAATATTGCAGAGAGCTGGACGGCAACCAGCTACATAAGGATTCACAATTCCACGTCAATATCCACTAAACTACAGTGAAATGCCGAGGACTGTGTTCATGTCTTTGATCTTACGATGTTCTGAAGGCCTTGACCGCCGATATGTCATTAAATGAGATTTCATCATAACACATGACACCAAGAACGACGTGTTTTTGCTAAATCTTCAACGTGCCGTTGCCCTGAACAGGCAAGTTATAATATGAAAACAACAGAATACGAAAATTCTTTAACCACTAGTACGATGTTTGCCGCCATTTTATTACAGCAAATCGTACCAATAACGACAGATTTTCGAGAGATCCTCAATCTGCTTGCAGACTGAAAGAGAATATAGCCTTGGACGTCAGTTATAAAACGCACAAAATGTGATCTTCAACTACAAACGACGTAATCCAGTATGGCGTCTCCTATGTTTTCCTTCTGTCTTAGAAAGCCATCTTGCCTCCTACTGGTCACGTTCCTGTTTCATTTAGTCCTTCACGCTTCACGACGCTGTGCAACGCAACATTCCGCGTTCTGTCGTCACAAAACGCGACCAGCTTCCCGTCCTCGAACGCTTTCACGTTCCAGTTGATCTAAGGAGCAGAATTACGCCAAGTTTGTACACAGAGTGCTGCGGAAACAGAAGCGTTTCAAGAGCAGTAGTGCTGTGTTATCGCAGAGACGAATTACAGGCAAAGGGAACGAAAAATTAAATGTTCCGTACAATCGAAGCAGAAAGTCCTTTAAAAGTAATAGCTAAGCATCATGGGGCCCATAAAGCTTTGTGACTGTTCAGGAGGACGACGGTTCAAATCCCTGTCCGGTCATCCAGATTTACCTAAACCGCGTAAGGCAAATGCCGTGATGGTTCTCCTGAAAGGGCACGGCTGATTTGCTTCTCCATGATTCCCTAATCCGAGCTTTTGCTCTGTCTCTAACAACTTCATTGTCAGCGCGCCGTTAAACGCTAGCCCTCTTGCCTTCCTTGTGACTGTTCGTGCTCTGATATGTTGGACCGCAAAGATAAGTGGCTTCTGAGAGACGACGTTACGGACAGGGTAGACGTAAGGAAATTGATACGATCTTTCCTAAGGATCCTTTCCATCATTCGTATACATCTTCATCTACCATCTACATTTATGCTCTGCTCGTGACCATATGGTGTTTGGTGGAGTGTCCTTCGTGTGGCAGTATCACTTACCCCTTTTCCTGTTTCAGTCGCAAATGGTGTGATGGAAGAACGATTGTAGTAAACCCCCGTGTGTCTTTCTTTCTAATATTATTTTCATGGTCTGAGATATACGTAGGAGGAAGCAATGTAGTGGTTGTCTCTTCCAGGAAAATACACTCTTGAAATTTCAATAATAAACTGCTCTGTGATCCGCACCACCTCTCTTGTTGCGCCTGTGACAGGTATGGTTCAAATGGCTCTGAGCACTATGGGACTCAACTGCTGTGGTCATTAGTCCCCTAGAACTTATAACTACTTAAACCTAACTAACCTAAGGACATCACACACATCCATGCCCGAGGCAGGATTCGAACCTGCGACCGTAGCAGTCGCACGGTTCCGGACTGCGCGCCTAGAGACAGGTATGGGTGAGCATCTCCGTGGCGCTTTTGCGTTTACTAAAGGAACGTGTGACGAAACACGGTACTTTTCTACGAATCTTCTCCATTTTCTCTGTCAGTCGTTACTGACGAGAAATACTCCAATATCCGCTGAACGAGGTTTTAGGAAGGTTGTCATTAATCGATTTATTGATTTCACGGAAAAATCTTAGTATGGAAGAAAGGTGGAGGTTAAAAACCCGCTCCATTCGAATGCGAGTCAGCTACCACAACCAGTGCGCCATTTTGCTCCTTTACACCCAGCGAGGTGGCGTTCTGGGCTCCATTCGGAAGGACGATAGTTCAAACCCGCGTCCGGCCATCGTGCTTTAGGTTTTCTGTGATTTCCCTAAATTGCTTCAGGGAAATGCGGCAATAGTTCCTTTGAACTGGCATGGGCGATTTTCTTCCCCATTCTTACCTAATCCGACCTTGTGATCCGTCGCTAATGAACTCGTCATCGACTGGACGTTAAACACTAATCTCTTCTTCCTCCTCCTCGCTCCTTACGCTGTTTCACACAAATTTTTCCAGAGTCGGCGGCCACAGTCTGAAGATGACAAACTCAGAGACAAGAATAAGTTGTTCGTGGAACTGAGGATATATAGGTAGACAATTTTTTCATCTGTTCTACACATACTCGGATCAACTGTTAGCGATTTCACTGTGGAGCGGAAACGTGACGAAGCTTTCTAGCTCAAAAACGACCGGAATAATTCACACAAAAAAATGGCTCTGAGCACTACGGGACTCAACTGCTGTGGTCATTAGTCCCCTAGAACTTAGAACTACTTAAACCTAACTAACCTAAGGACATCACACACATCCATGCCCGAGGCAGTATTCGAACCTGCGACCGTAGCAGTCGCACGGTTCCGGACTGCGCACCTAGAACCGCGAGACCACCGCGGCCGGCTAAATTCACACAATTCGACCTCGTGAGACCGTCGACAGTAGAGAAAATCGTTTTCACAAATGGAGAAATTACCATAACCCCCTCAACAAACAGATCTTTAATGTATCAGGATCCAGTTCCAGGAAGCATGGCTGTTACACTAAAGCGCAAACTTTGTTTCCATGTCAGAAACTCTGTTCGTATGTCGTATATGACATTGACGATTACTAATCGTGGCTTTGCACCTAAGAGCAATAGTTGATTCTCACTGAACAGTAATGACCTTTCAAATGGCGGTTGAGAGACATTGGACGTAATGGCACCCAAATATAAACCCAAAACTGTACAATGAATATTGAGTTATAAGGGACAGTTCAAGACATAAAGACTCTGGATTTAGTTTCAGTATAAAGTTACAGGTCCATTAATGTAGTGACAGACTGAATTTCGTAATGGATGTTCTACATAAAGTTACCACAGAGAATTTTGAGAAATGCAGTCAAAGTTTGAGTAACAAATTCGTCGCACTTTTTAACTTAATAAAACAACTTTCTATTGGTCCGATAAAATGTTTATAACTATAAAGTAGCATGAAATGTGGAAGGGACTAATGCCGATTACGTACGAAAGTTAGACATTTTTATGTCGTAAGGTGGCCGAGGACTACTGTGTCAATAACTTTTTTTTTTTTAATTTAGCAGTCTGGCATCTCAACATTCTTTCACATATGAACCGTTAATATGTAACAAAGAGTAGCAGTTACACTTGCTTTGTTCTTGTTCAGACAGTAATTTTTTCTCTGAATTCCATGGCGTTGTTAGGTTGGCTCATAAATGTTTATGTTACAGAAAAGTTAATATTTAAATTTTCATAGGTACAAGTGCTCTAAAACTTTCGGCCTTGCTCGAAGACTGACCTACACTGATTTTAAGTAGTACGTTTCCTGGTGTAGAAATGTGTGTGATTTTACGTAACATGTAATTATTTTTAAGTTATTTTTGGTTCAAGGTTATCATTGTGCATATAAAACGTAAAAATGAATTCCTCCCCAAAAAATTAGGGCATGATTAATCAACATTTAAAAACTGGTATGAATTAGTTTGAGGTACGAAAAAATGCGCGATAAATATATTAGGTTATTAAGTAAAATAACGTTAGTGTAACTGTTTAAAATAAGCCTATACAAATAAGTTTTTGGGTATTGGTAAAACTTCCCTTTATACAGAGTGATATGTGTAGGCGTAGTGAGAGTTGTAAATTATTTTTAATAGTAGCAAATAATGTTCGGTATGCGGTTGACATGAGGCTTTTTGGACAATGAATAGCACTTGCCGCCCTGTGAACTTTAATTTATAAATACTTGGCAAATCCCTTTGTGACAAATCCGACCACAAATCTGGTAACACCCACGTGGCAGCAAATTAATAATTTTGTACAAACTATAGTTTCCAACAGTCATCCACTTCTGTGCTCGTTATGGAATGATTCCCACTTAAAGGCTAAAGTTGCTGAAAATTAACTTCATTATTTCTGAAAACCTTCATCATGAACTGTGATATTCACGGAAACGATGAAATTCCAGCAGTAATTGAGCATTACGCGGTCACTAGTTTACAATGAATGCACACTGAGATCCCGTGTATTGCTACCTCAGATTACCAAATAAGACACTCTTAGGAACGTAATATACATTTACTTCATCCACTGCATTTTTCTCAATCGAAAGGACTTTATTCAACTTGTCATTTTCATTGGTGGTAATAATTACAGCGTTATTCATAAAATACTTGTCAGAAAGCTCAATTATTTCTTCTTTACGAATAATATAGCCTTTTTGGTTATCCATGTATTTAAAATCAAAATATTTCACTTCCGGACGTCTCTTTCAGATACTGCGTCTCTTTCGCTGGACGACGGTTGTATGAAAAGTATTGACTCCTCCATCTCTTACAATAAAAGCAGCAATGACATAAACAAGCAACAAAAGCACACTAATTACCAAGACATGCGCTACGTTAGAACAGAATCGTACTTTAAATTCTTCCAACAACGAGTAACGCTGTTTAGTCTTCCCCCAAATCAATCTTATGCAGTCCATAGGTTTGAAACCCATCTAAGATGCAAGCAATCTTTGTCACTCACAAAGGACTTAACATCCTTCAGTTCAGAGAATCTCCTCTTCCATAAATCATAAAATGTCACCTCCCACTTCATTCACTACAGAAATATAAAAAAGTACTGCCTTACAACCTTAAAGAGAAATTCTTTGAGCTGCTCATACTTCACATACTTGATTGTGGTGAACCTATTCTCCACGGAGTTTCGTAAGAGAGTTTACACGGGCTGGAACTGGAGATGAATTCTGTGGCCTACGCTATTTCGGTTATATAACTCCTGCCTACGGAAAATTAACATGGCTACGTGCAATGAGAGTAGAAACTATCATATCCTATGTCTGCTCTATATTCTTTTCAGTCATTGCACTATCTCTTATTTATCTTCAACTCTTACACTACTATCTGAACAGCACAGCTTAAATATTCGTTCACAGCACAGTAAAGTCGTCTTTGTACCACTACGTAACACTGTGATGTCCTCTAAAGCATTTTCTGTGTCAGGAACCCAACTTAGAAACTATCGCCGGCCGGAGTGGCCGTGCGGTTCTAGGCGCTACAGTCTGGAACCGCGTGACCGCTACGGTCGCAGGTTCGAATCCCGTCTCGGGCATGGATGTGTGTGATGTCCTTAGGTTAGTTAGGTTTACGTAGTTCTAAGTTCTAGGGGACTGATGACCATAGCAGTTAAGTCCCATAGTGCTCAGAGCCATTTGAACCATTTTTTTGAAACTAATTTCCTCAAAATATCAGAGAAATTAAATTCCTTTCACACTTCAAAGACAGCTAATGGTCTAACTTTTACCACAACATCTGTCTTTTCAATACAGCTACCTGCAGCTCACTTTCTTAAAACCTCCTTCCCCGCCATCTTACACTCCTCTTCTTTCTTAACAACCATTGTCGCTGTCATTCCAGTCGTCTCTTGCTTCATTATCGCTTCTGCTTCTGACAACACCAAACACGACTTTAAATGCGCTATACCTATCAATATCATTCTTGATGTAGTTTATTATTATTATTATTATTATTATTATTATTATTATTATTATTAGTGCCGATTATCATAATTAGTAACATTACCGCGAATGTTTTGTAATATTTTTTGATGTGTGTACCTGGACAGATGCAAGGAGGGCCTTCAGGCCCTATCCTGTTCAGGCCAAATAAGCAATAAATAAATGAATAAGAAAATAAATAATTAAATAAACGTCTGGAAAGAAGTCGTTTCTCTCTGTGAAGGAAGTTCTTTGAATCAAACACTTAATTTCGTTGACGGTCAGCTAATTTCGTTACTTTGGATACTATTAAGCAGCACTACAGAAAATTTATGCTATACTCGTCGCTTAGTAAGCATTTCGTGATCCACTTAGCGAAATACGAAGCTCAACATGAAATGGCGTCCCACATTTCCATCGAGTAATTACAGATGTGAGGTTCTCTACGCAGGAAGAGAAAATTGTAACCGTTATGCGGGTTTAGTCACACAACCAGTACGTAGTACAGTGCCTTTCAAAAGATTCGTGCGATTCCACAAGACTATATAATCTACACTCCTGGAAATTGAAATAAGAACACCGTGAATTCATTGTCCCAGGAAGGGGAAACTTTATTGACACATTCCAGGGGTCAGATACATCACATGATCACACTGACAGAACCACAGGCACATAGACACAGGCAACAGAGCATGCACAATGTCGGCACTAGTACAGTGTATATCCACCTTTCGCAGCAATGCAGGCTGCTATTCTCCCATGGAGACGATCGTAGAGATGCTGGATGTAGTCCTGTGGAACGGCCTGCCATGCCTTTTCCACCTATCGCCTCAGTTGGACCAGTGTTCGTGCTGGACGTGTAGACCGCGTGAGACGACGCTTCATCCAGTCCCAAACATGCTCAATGGGGGACAGATCCGGAGATCTTGCTGGCCAGGGTAGTTGACTTACACCTTCAAGAGCACGTTGGGTGGCACGGGATACATGCGGACGTGCATTGTCCTGTTGGAACAGCAAGTTCCCTTGCCGGTCTAGGAATGGTAGAACGATGGGTTCGATGACGGTTTGGATGTACTGTGCACTATTCAGTGTCCCCTCGACGATCACCAGAGGTGTATGGCCAGTGTAGGAGATCGCTCCCCACACCATGATGCCGGGTGTTGGCCCTGTGTGCCTCGGTCGTATGCAGTCCTGTTTGCGGCGCTCACCTGCACTGCGCCAAACACCCATACGACCATCATTGGCACCAAGGCAGAAGCGAGTCTCATCGCTGAAGACGACACGTCTCCATTCGTCCCTCCATTCACGCCTGTCGCGACACCACTGGAGGCGGGCTGCACGATGTTGGGGCGTGAGCGGAAGACGGCCTAACGGTGTGCGGGACCGTAGCCCAGCTTCATGGAGACGGTTGCGAATGGTCCTCGCCGATACCCCAGGAGCAACAGTGTCCCTAATTTGCTGGGAAGTGGCAGTGGCGTCCCCTACGGCACTGCGTAGGATCCTACGGTCTTGGCGTGCATCCGTGCGTCGCTGCGGTCCGGTCCCAGGTCGACGGGCACGTGCACCTTCCGCCGACCACTGGCGACAACATCGATGTACTGTGGAGACCTCACGCCCCACGTGTTGAGCAGTTCGGCGGTACGTCCACCCGGCCTCCCGCATGCCCACTATACGCCCTCGCTCAAAGTCCGTCAGCTGCACATACGGTTCACGTCCAAGCTGTCGCGGCATGCTACCAGTGTTAAAGACTGCGATGGAGCTCCGTATGCCACGGCAAACTGGCTGACACTGACGGCGGCGGTGCACAAATGCTGCGCAGCTAGCGCCATTCGACGGCCAACACCGCGGTTCCTGGTGTGTCCGCTGTGCCGTGCGTGTGATCATTGCTTGTACAGCCCTCTCGCAGTGTCCGGAGCAAGTATGGTGGGTCTGACACACCGGTGTCAATGTGTTCTTTTTTCCATTTCCAGGAGTGTATATAAGGGGTAGTAAGCCTTTATTATCTGCCACCAACGTTTGTAGCTCTGTTAGTAGCGAAATTTTTTAACCGCCGTCGGTTTCTCAGTAATGGTGATTTATAAAGGAGGAAGTAACTTCAATGTATAAAACCTAGGAATCAGAGTTACAGTATGTTTAAGCATGTAATAATAATTAGAATGGAACTTCCTGGTAGATTAAAACTGTGTGCCCGACTGAGACTCGAACTCGGGACCTTTGCCTTTCGCGGGCAAGTAGAGCACTTGCCCGCGAAAGGCAAAGGGCCCGAATTCGAGTCTCGGTCGGGTACACAGTTTTAATCTGCCAGGAAGTTTCCTATCAGCGCACACTCCGCTGCAGAGTGAAAATCTCATTCTGGAATAATTAGAATACTCGATGTCAAAATTTTTTGAAAACCTAATGAAATTGTTTTTCATACCCTTCCGCTTACCACCCACCACGTAAACTGGTACAGGGACAAACTTGACTACATCTACTCTGTACGAATGAAGATAAAAACTCTGGGTGAATGTAACTTACGCATCGAAAGTAAAATCTAACCTTGGCCCCTGTTGTAAGCTGGGAGGCGTCTACGTGAAGATAACGTGCTCGCGCCCTCGCTCGTTCATTACTCAATGCATGTCAACCCGGGGAGGCGGGAATATAGCAGGAAAAGGCATTTTACTTTCTCCGTTTCGACATGAGCCCGGCAGTTACACGTGTGCGGCGTTATTTTCTTCGAGGCACTGCTCCTCTGGCTGTAGAGCTGTACTTAACTTGTATTGTACCTTGCACGATACCATGGGGAGAGTGAGGGGGGTGTTGAGAAAGACTTCCTCTATGCGGCTCTCCTTCCAACAAATTATGGTGAAGTGCGACGCTGCAATGCAACAGTAGTGAATACAGTAATCCCAGACATGCTCGCAAAAGTATGGAACAGGTGACTATCGTGTAGATGGTTGTTGCGCGTTTGCTAGAGAGGGCACAGTGAAAATTTGGTAATGGCAAATGAAAAATTTGATCGTAGGCGTAATTGTGAAAAGCAGGCAAAGGCAGTATGTGCGTTTATATTAAACGTATGACCTTGTAAAATCTGATTTTTCTTTAAAAAATAAATGTTTGTAGCTCTTGTAAAATCAGATGGATCTCTTAGAAACACCATGTATATTAAAATAAGTTTGGTTTTAACACATTGGCCTCACGATTTTTCTATCTGGTGCCATACGCTGCCGTACTTTAATGTGCTGTGTGTGACTAAACCCGTACATATTAGTTGGACTGTTTTCATCTCAGGTATAGAATCTTTCAACTTTGACTGGAGGATAATACGCCACTTAGCTGGAATATGGAATGCCGTTTTTATGTAGATTTTTTCACACTGTTTTTCAGACCTTGACAGGCTTACAAATGGAAACACAGGATAAGGGATGTTCAGAGTACGTACGTAATGGATATTTATTGGTATCGTGGACCACATGAAAGATATCAACTTTATGACTTTACAGAGATCTTTCTTTACAAATGAACAGTATCGCAAAACATTGTTAATTTTTACGATATCACTCTAGTGTAAATAAAAAAGTTGAATACGTACTCTAGTGCTACTAGGAGATTTAAAGTGGGCACTGGTGTTGGTCACAAATTTAAGGGCCGCTCCGCTGCCTTTGTAACCGGAGCATTCCCCGTGCTATAAACAGCATCCTGATCACGTAATACGAGTGCCCACAACATGGATTCGTCCTCTTCATTTTCATCTGTGCTATTTCGGCCCGAACTTCAGAATTTTTGGTTCCATATTTTCAAACTGCAACGGTTTCTTCATATTTGTCTTCTTCTCTTCTCCCAAATACTTTACATAATTATCAACTAGACTGTCTTGCAGCTTTGAGAAATTGCAGGTATGTCATATTAATAATTATGAATTCAACGTAAGCTGCTTTTTGATAGTAGTTGATTTTATCAGAGTAGTGTCTGTATTGCAGAAGACCGCCGATGATTGATGACCGTCCGGAACTATTCCGATGAAGTGAACCAACAAAAAGAAAGCAGCTTACCACACTCATATAAATTTGGTAGGATATTGCAGTCGTTACTTTCTTCACTCTCACAAGCAATCTTTCATAGAAAGCGAAACTTTAGATATCTACTGAGCAGAAATAGTGAAGGTGGATCGTGAGGTAGTTCTGAAAACGAATCTTAGAGTTTAATGTAACGTCGACGTCGAGGTTATAAGAGCTGGGCTACTGACGCAGTTGGACAAGCCTGGGGAAGAATGCGGCCGTGACTATTTTAAGGAAAATTTTCATCATTCGCCTTAAATAATTTGAGGGAAACCCCGGATGTTTCACTACGCTATCTCGTTCAGTGTGATCACCCCACTGTCCTACAGGAATTGACTGCCATCTACGTTTTTCTAACTGGTGCTCCATCGAGCCAACTCTACTGCAAGAGGCATGCAAAGGAGACAACAGTACGTTACGATCATTTCTGTTGAGGAACGGATCTGACTTTTGTGCGTTGCACAATCTCATTTGTGGAAGAATTGTGCGATCTTTATTTACACTGATCAGCTCTCGTTTTTCTGACTTTTACGATCTACGCTACCAATATTAGACGTGGTGTTAACAAAATTGTCACCTCACTATTCGCCACTAGATCGCCACATCATTGTTACCCCTCGGGATATGAATGAGAGTTCCTCCTCGGAAACACACTAAAATTTCAAGCACGCCGCGAAGAGATTCGGAAACCAATTCAGAAATTACAGCACGTGGTCTGCAGACAACAATTCGGCACAGCGCTGTACCGTTCGTGCAAAACTGTAGAGAGATTCACCCGACGGATTCCAACAACACCAAATTACCTTTCTGAATCGGAAATGGATCCCCGGAGCATGCTTGCAGCAGCTAGCCAGTAACTTTTCAACACTCTTAACAGCAGAAATAACTAATCTCAGCACGTAATTTCTCTGGCATATTAGTTCGGTCCAGGTGTATAAATATTTACGAAGTGATAAAAAGTAATTGTGCGACGAAATAACACCCCTTGGGCTAATCTCAGTCCAAGTCTTAATGAAAGGCTGACGGATTGGAAAATTAATAAGAGGGGGAAAGATATTGCGAGTTTGTTGGCCCGCGGAGAAGAAAGCAGAGTGAGTAGGCTATCCGTTAAGTAGAACGTCGTGTTCCGTAGTAATGACAGCAAGCCACTGTTCATATTTCGAAACGCCAGATTTCTTCGGCTTGAGGAGGCACGATGGTCACGTGACAGCTATCCAATGTGCAGGTTTTACGTTTTGGGAGGACTCACGTCGGTCTGAAGCGAACTGTGCTCTTCGGATTACCAGGAGAATTTGTTTGTTCCTGCATTCGTATGTCAGTGGAATTGCGACATTCAAGTTTTTCATTGCGGTCGTGCGTCTTCAAACCTTTCGTGTTCACTATTGCTGAGCCCCTTTCGTCATACAAATGTTCATTGTATGGTTCACGGTGCAGTACCATTTCCGCAAATTATGTTATTTTTACTGTGTATTCCTGCACGCCTGCTTCTTTTCTTTTGAACGGCGCAGTGCGAGGAAATCATTCTGATGACTCGACCGCGCTACACAGCCTAATTACGACACGTCGGTGAAGGAACTGTCGGTGTCGATATAGCTCCCGAATTGAGAATCCGACACAACTGTGCAGCAGCTGTATTTGAACACGGCCGTTTAAGGCCGTTGAAACTGGTAATCTGAAAAGATAATTGCGACTGTATCGAAAAAAAAATACGTTCCAGACATTGATCGTTGCCCGGTATGAATCCGATTCTACTAAGTTAAATTCCAAGGTCCGGTCACTGCATTTGAAAGAAAAAACATTAAAAATATCGTTTCAATTACAATTGGCTCCTTGCAATGCTCGCGGCAATCTTCACAAAAAAGTAATTCTGCGAGTAAAACTTGAAGAAAACGAAAATCAGACAGTCACGCCAGTATGACAATATTCATGTTTCCACAGAAAAAATAGTAAAGTTTATTACCACTTTAACCATCGCCAAGTTCGTTTCTTCGACCACCATTTCCTACAGTTAATTAGCTCCTGCTGTGGCACATAATTCAGCTAAATCACGGCACTCTCGATTTGGAAAGTCTGTCCGCAGAAATTATTAAGTCCACCTACGAAAGGCGGATCTATGGATCACATGCACAACCCGCCTTACTTTGACTTACTTTACTTTTACACGATCAGGCTCAAAGGCCCGGGCGTTGCTACAAGTTTCATTCCGCATTGTCTTCCATCCACATCTGCCATCCGTCCACGTCTACCGCTGACCGTTGCAGGCCTCCGTGGAGGCTATCCGTGCATCACTACTCTGGTCTTCTTGGGTGGGTCTCCTACCTGAGAGAATGACATCCAGGAGCTTCCGTGACCATCCGTCGTCTGCCATCCGAGACACATGTAGTCGCTTGCATCTTATGATTCATGCCATAATGGCATCTCGGTACTGTTCATCTAGCTCATGGTCCTCTGTAATCAGTGTTATGGATTTTTTTTTCCTTAGATGAATAACCGCAACCAACTCCCGCATGTATCGAGTTGAGTGCAACTTCGAAATGTCTTGGGCCAGTAATGTGCTTAACCAATCAACGCTACTGCTGCAGAACACATTTTGATTTTGCCCATGGGCAGTCGCGTAGGTTGAATCTGTTCCAAAGCTAACAATAAGAATAAACCAGCAACCAAATATATCAGAGAAACGACCAGAAAAATCCTCTTCACGTCGCATTCACGCTGTATCTACGAGCAATAGTCATAAAGTTCTAATTATCACCTGGATAAAAGTTGCTTAATTATTATTCTTTGTTCGCTTGCACGGGCACAGTGAAATCGTTGCGCCACAATGCCATTGGTAGTCGCTAGAAGAGACAAAAAAAAATTATGGCGTAGCACATTGATAAAGTGATGGCAGTGCACGGCACATTGCACCATAATATAGCAGCGGTTAGGTGGTGCCGAGTTTCATCTGTAGTCAAATAAGGCTGAATGACGAAGAACGAAGTAGCAGACCATCTCTTTGAGAATAGCTGGGAGTCGCCAGGAAACGGAGGCACTGGTGCTCCAAGACAGGCGAATCACATTCGAGGCGATAGTGGAAAGAGAGAAATTGGCCGCGGATCAGTTTTCAACATGTTGTACGACATTTTGAACTTGAGAGAGGTAGCCACCGACTGCTCATACCTATCCAGAAACCCGCCCAATCGAGGCAGCAGCGGAAATCCTGCAGCTGTGTCGGGCCAATCCTCGTGACTTTCTCAGACGACTACCGAGCGAGGTGGCGCAGTGGTTAGCACACCGGACTCGCATTCGGGAGGACGACGGTTCAATCCCGTCTCCGGCCATCCTCATTTAGGTTTTCCGTGATTTCCCTAAATCGTTTCAGGCAAATGCCGGGATGGTTCCTTTGAAAGGGCACGGCTGATTTCCTTCCCAATCCTTCCCTAACCCGAGCTTGCGCTCCGTCTCTAATGACCTCGTTGTCGACGGACGTTAAACACTAACCACCACCACCTCTTAGACGACTCGTAACATACAGGGTGTTGCAAAAAGGTACGCCCAAACTTTCAGGAAACATTCGTCACACACAAATAAAGAAAAGATGTTATGTGGACATGTGCCCGGAAACGCTTAATTTCCATGTTAGAGATCATTTTAGTTTCGTCAGTATGTACTGTACTTCCTCGATTCACCGCCAGTTGGCCCAATTGAAGGAAGGTAATGTTGACTTCGGTGCTCGTGTTGACATGCGACTCACTGCCCTACAGTACTAGCATCAAGCACATCAGTATGTAGCATCAACAGGTTAGTGTTCATCACGAACGTGGTTTTGCAGTCAGTGCAATGTTTAGCCGTGGCGCGGTACGTTTGTATCGAGACAGATTTCCTGAACGAAGGTGTCCCGACAGGAAGACGTTCGAAGCAATTGATCGGCGTCTTAGGGAGCACGGAATATTCCAGCATATGACTCGCGACCGGGGAAGACCTAGAACGACGAGGACACCTGCAGTGGATGAGGCAATTCTTCGTGCAGTTGACGATAACCCTAATGTCAGCGTCAGAGAAGTTGCTGCTGTACAAGGTAACGTTGACCACGTCACTGTATGGAGAGTGCTACGGGAGAACCACTTGTTTCCGTACCGTGTACAGCGTGTGCAGGTACTATCAGCAGCTGATTGGCCACCACGGGCACACTTCTGCGAATGGTTCATCCAACAATGTGTCAATCCTCATTTCAGTGCAAATGTTCTCTTTACGGATGAAGCTTCATTCCAACGTGATCAAATTGTAAATTTTCGCAATCAACATGTGTGGGCTGACGAGAATCCGCACGCAATTGTGCAATCACGTCATCAACACAGATTTTCTGTGAACGTTTGGGCAGGCATTGTTGGTGACGTCTTGATTGGGCCCCATGTTCTTCCACCTACGCTGAATGGAGCACGTTATCATGATACCATATGGGATACTCTATCTGTGCTGCTAGAACATGTGCCTTTACAAGTACGACACAACATGTGGTTCATGCACGGTGGAGCTCCGGCACATTTCAGTCGAAGTGTTCGTACGCTTCTCAACAACAGATTCGGTGACCGATGGATTGGTAGAGGCGGACCAATTCCATGGCCTCTACGCTCTCCTGACCTCAACTTTCTTGACTTTCATTTATGGGGACATTTGAAAGCTCTTGTCTACCCAACCCCGGTACCAAATGTAAAGACTCTTCGTGCTCGTATTGTGGACGGCTGTGATACAATACGCCATTCTCCAGGGCTGCATCAGCGCATCAGGGATTCTATGCGACGGAGGGTGGATGCATGTATCCTCGCTAACGGAGCACATTTGAACGTTTCCTGTAACAAAGTGTTTGAAGTCACGCTGGTGCGTTCTGTTGCTGTGTGTTTCTATTCCATGGTTAATGTGATTTGAAGGGAAGTAATAAAATGAGCTCTAACATGGAAGTAAGCGTTTCCGGACACATGTCCACATAACATATTTTCTTTCTTTGTGTGTGAGGAATATTTCCTGAAAGTTTGGCCGTACCTTTTTGTAACACCCTGTATAGGGCTACTGGACGTATAGCAATGACCCGTAGACAATGGAGCACAAGGAAAGATCGTCACATTGTCCATCAAGCACATGGTAACTCTGTCAAATCGGCGCCTGCCATTCGAGAACAAGTAATGGACTTCCTGCCTCGTTCTGGTCATTCAGCGTTACCGGTTGGAGATGATCACCATCCGGACTGCGGAATTACTGTGTAATGCGTAGGCTGCCGTTAACACCACATCACAAACGGCTGTGTCTGGTGTCTTGACCAGGTAGCACGGACTGCTGACGAACGGCGTCGAAGTGTGTGCACTGCTGAATCGCTATTCTGTTCTACGTCATGTGACTATTGTCAGTGAGTATGGTGGCCACCTGGGGAAGTGCCGCTCTTCCAGTGATTGTTTTGGGGAGTCACAGTGGCTGGTATCGTGGTGTGGTGAGCCGTCCAGATCACGGCTGGTAGTGATAGCAAACTCTGATGGCCTTCCTCAAATTTTACCTCTCATGAGCCATTCTTCAACAGAGACACGCTCGTTTACACATGGCGCGTATCTCTATGAAGTGTCTGTGTGATGGTGGACGCTCCCGATTCGTCTCCGACAGAGCACGTGTGCGATCAGCTCAGACGTCCACTCCATCTCAGTTCCAGTATGCAGAATATAAAGGACCAGTTACAACAGTCGTGGGCCAGGTTGCCTCAGGAGAGGGTGCGACTGCTTTATAGCAGCCTTCCCAACCGAATCAGTGGCGAGAGGGGGCACCACGCCGTACTGATAAGTCGCCTCACTCGTCCAAGTTTTTTTGAAAATCTGACTTAATTTTGTAATCTCTGTAATAATACCACATTCTGGGTAATTCGCTTTTTTGGTCAGGCAGTGTACTCCTGAAGCTATCTTCGCTTCTGAAGATGCCTCCCCACTAACAACGATATTCTGAATTTTATCTGCTGGGACAACACGTGAATTCTTGATGCAATAATTACCAACAGCCGTATGTATTGTAGAAATTTATTTTATTATTTATTTATTTTATTTTATGAACTTCTATGTGCTACTAGTTTCGGCATTACATTGATGCCATCTTCAGGCCCCACTCGTCATAGACGTAAAATCGCTGTGCATAGAAGGAGCCATATAACTGGATCCGTGAATCAAATCGTCCTGCAACAGACTGAGCTTAGTCTCTGTCAGATTGAGCTTAGTCTGTGTCGCCTGGCCACCAAGAGCTGTTGCAGGACGATTTGATTCACGGATCCAGTTACGTCTCCTTCCGTGTGTAGCGATTTTACGACTATGACGTGTGGGGGCTGAAGATGACATCAGTGTGTCTGGCTTCTGTGTTCTATTATAAACGAAAATCTCAGTCAAAATTTTTTATTTTACAATACGTGCTATCTTGGCTGTTTACATTGAGTGATAATTTCTATAGATCGCTGTTTCCACTCCGACCACGTTATCCAACGTCATCAAAAATAATTTTCAAATGTGTGTGAAACCTCATGGGACCTAACTGCTAAGGCAATCAGTCCCTAAGTGTACATAGTACTTAACCTAAATTATCCTAAGAACAAACACACACACCCATGCCCGAGGGAGGACTCGAACCTCCGCCGGGACCAGCCGTACAGTCCATGACTGCAGCGCCTTAGACCGCCCGACTAATATCGCGGGGCCCAAAGTTATCAGTTCGTACATTATGTACACCGTGACGTAAACAGACACTTAATTTGTAGGATGCCTTCTTTGCTGCACAAAGTGCGTTAAAATCTGTGATAGAAATTAATCACTGTATCTGTATCACAGGACGGTCTGTGACTACGTTGCTAATGTAGTTCGTCACCAACAAACTGTATCAGTTTCAATTATTTCCATCATTATCACAAGTCTACGAGTTTAAAGCATAGATAACTCACAATTTGGCACAAGTATACAATACCTGGGCTGTGCAGTGATACTTATTTGTTTGTTGACAGTTAACTTGTTGTTACAGATAATAAAATGTTTGTTGGATGTGATACTGATAATCACAGTTATTGCATGTTTATTTCACTCTGACACACACACACACACACACACACACACACACACACACACACACACACACACACACACGTGAGCGCGTTCACCCGAAAAAAGAATTTGGATATTTGTTAATTTTGATCAAACTGTGCAGCATGACGCCTCCGTTATATAAGTTAGAATGGTATAAACTGTTTCTGTACGGTTTATTGACTACAGAATTTCGACGATCGATATTTGTGTTTTCAACAACGGTACATCTGAACAATGAATATAAAGTTTATGACCATACAGTGGAACAAAGTCGGTAGTCTTATTTCATCTTTGAATGAAGAGCAAGAAAATCAGACTGTAACGTCCTACGACTGCAAGGTCGTTAAGGACGGAGTACCGGCGCTGGTGGGACGGGGTTGGCCAAGGAAACTGGCCGTGTCTGCTTCAAAGGAACCATCCCGGCAGACTTAGGGAATAAACACCTAATTCTGGGTTGTCAGATGGTGATCTTAAGGTCACTGCCCCCGAAAACTCTCTTAGTGTGTTCCGGCTTTGTCTTGTCCATCTTGCTTTATACATTGTTACTTATCACTTATAATAACATAGCGTCTTTTTCAACTTTCATGAGGACGTTATTTACTGAACTGCACCAGACTTTCTTCTCCCGTTCATGTAAAGTTTGCTGCAGACGTTTTAACTCAACCAGAAAAAAAATTGGAGGAAGATCTGAAAAAATACTATTCCACAATTATTATTATTACAGAAATCACCACAAAAGTCGTTTTTAACTATAATCAGTTTAAGCGTTATTTTTTACTTTTATAGACTATAAAAAATTAGTTACAAAGTACCTCTCGCAGTGTTTTCTGCAACACAAAAGTTATTTGAATGTCGTCGGAGTTCAATAGTTTGATGCTGAATTTTCCTTACGCTAATAAATTCATTCATATGTTCCGATCTCATTTTAGCATCAACACACCGACGTCAGCGAAATATTTAAAATTTCAGTATTGCCGAAACTGGGAGCATTTGACAGTCCTCCGTGCGGACTGCATTTAGCCACGCCTACGTAGCAGCACGTCGGCTAGAACTCGCCGCGACTGCACGTCGCTGGCACGCTCTCTCACTTGGAGTCTCACGAGTACTCAGCGGCAGCATTCCATTCTTCCACAGAGCGGCCCCACTCTGAACAGAGCCGTCTGTGTTGTGGTGTTCACTGCAGCTTGCTCGATCCTGTGTCCGGCGTCGGCTGTCCTCGATGTCGAGTGGTGACGTGGTGTCTTGCACTGAGTTCATCAGTTACCTTCTGATGACAAAGGTGGTTATGAAGGGGTCACGATGGCCTTGGCGCTCAACACGGCGTTCCTCCGTCGGCGTGCACAAAAGTTGGCGACCAGAACCTTGATTTCCCTCGTACATTCTAGTACAGCATCGGGCCATAACCTCCTTTAAAGTCCCCTATAGCTGACTACTGGGCGATTCCACCAATCAGCCACACGGTGCCCCTGTCATACTCTGTGAAGTTCTGGTACCGTTGTCTCATACGAGCGCCTACATCTACATCTATACTCTGCAAACCACTGGCAAACACGCAGCAGAAGGTACTTGACATAGTTTGTCCCCTTTCCATTCGCATATGTGACAGGCGAAGAATGTTTGCTTATTAGTCAAATATATTCTTCGTAGTTCCTACGGGAGCAATACGTACGATTTTCTAGGATATTCCTTGGTTCCTCATTTGATGCTGTATCCCTGAATCTTGGTAAGTAGACGTTCGTGGGACAGTTGACGTGTATGTTCAAGAGTCTGCTAGTTAAGGTTTTTAGCATATACGTCGCGCTCTCCCGTGGTTCCGAAGAACCTGACACCATTCGTGCTTTCCTTATTGTCTATGTTCCATGTCCCTTGCTAGTCCTATCTGGTATGAGTCCCACCCATTTGAACACACTTCAGTAGTATTCTAGGATAGGTCACTCGCGTGTTTTATTGTCCATGTCCTTTGTAGACTGATTTTTGTCTGTTGACTTATTCCAGTCCTCATAGGATACTAAGGATTTTCTTTTGTGAAGTACGTGACATTACATTCCTTAACATTTAAGCAAGTTACCAGTCTCTAGACCTCTATGAAATCCAATCAAAATCTGACTGAATATCTGTGCAACTTTTTTCAGACAGCACTTCGTTATAGACAAACCGAGCGTTATGGCGCAGTGGTTAGCACATTGGACTCGCATTCGGGAGGGCGACGGTTCAAACCCGCGTCCGGCCATCTAGATTTAGGTTTTCCATCATTTCCCTTAATAACTCCAGGAAAATGCTGGGATGGTTCCTTTGAAAGGTCACGGCTGATTTCCTTCACCATCCTTGACACGTTCCGTCTCTAATGACCTCAATGTCGATGAGACGTTAAACCCAGTCTTCCTTCGTTCCTTCGTTATAGACAACTGCATCTTCCGCAAAAAGTCTCTGCTTGTAAGTGACGAACGAACTCTCTTAAGCAAGTGTTTAATTTCCACCAGGCAAACATATCCTTCCCTCGTGTAAACGAACTATACCTTATAGTAACCCATTAACGACGCAAACTATACATCAATGAACAATATCTTCTAGAAGAGAAAAGAATTTTACATGACCAACACACACCTACATTACATTCGCAACGGTAAGTTGCCAGGCATAGTATAAGAATGTCAACGATAAGGAACTACAAAAGAGTAATCACAAAATCTTAATATTAAAGTGTGGTTGGAACCAAGGTATAGCTTTTCACTGTACAATGGAATGTGGACGCAGTATGGTAGTAACCATCATCAAACTTGAAACATCGAAGGATTACTCGCAATACAACTGAAAATCGGTTGAATGATGATAGATTTAGATATTCATGATGTACAAAGTCGTACTAAAAACCTCTTAAAATTATTCTATTTGAAATAGCTCCAGAGATGCGTAAATAGACTTTTGTAGAATCAGCCACAGCGTCATCTTGAGAATGTACATTGTAACACGAAATGTTATGGATTAGAACGGGATATTTATTACTAGAAGTATGAAATATTATCTGAGAAGTGAAATAGTCATTGATGCTCATCAGTTGCAGCAGTAATAGGAGGGTAAAGTAGTGTTTCATGACAGGTGATCACGAAACTGCGGCGCACAAAGGGTTGTGCCAAGACACACTTAAATAGTAAATGACTCGGGAAAGTAGAAATGAAATATTATAGTTTAATTTAAATCGTATAATTGACTAAAAGTTTTAAGAATGTTGAACCGCATGAGTCTCGTCACCATGAAGTTGAGTATAATACTATCACGCGAAATCACTTTCGTACACGACTTCTAACAAATTATCTGTTACAAGAAAGTGAGGGAAAGAAAGATTGAAATGGTTGTGCAGTGTTTAAGATTGAGTAACAGAAGTTCGATTCTGTTGCCAGGCTCGCATCTACTGACTTACAGAGCACGGAAATTAGGAACATCTGTCTGAATAAATAATTCTCTTCCGCGATCCACAGCTAGTTTAGCAGAACGTAAACAATGAAAATCTATTCATAGCATGTCAACATCTCACGAATGATTTCATACACAAATAAAAAAATGTTTTGCATCACCTCGGTTCCGAGAGTTCGAGAACTTGTACAGAAAATTGGAATAGAGATCAACATAAACATTATTTCCGCCCTTTTTATTGCTCATGAAAACCACACATTGCATATTGTACCGTCATACAGCGATACCTTCAGAGGTGGTGGTCCTGATTCTGTACACACCGGTACCTCTAATACCCAGTAGCACGACCCCTTGCATTGATGCATGCCTGTATTCGTCGTGGCATACTATCCACTTGTTCATCAAGCCACTGTCGGTCCAGATTGTCCCACTCCTCAACGGCAATTCGGCGTTGATCCCTCAGAATGGTTGGTAGGTCACGTCGTCCATAAACAGCCCTTTTCAATCTATCCCAGGGATGTTCGACAGAGTTCGTGTCTGCAGAACATGCTGGTCACTCTAATTGAGCGATGTCGTTATCCTGAACGAAGTCATTCACAAAATGTGCACAATAGGAGCGCGAATTGTCGTCCATGAAGACGAATGCCTCGCCAATATGCTGCCGATATGGTTGCATTGGTGGTCGGAGGATGGCATTCACGTACCGTACAGCCGTCACGGCGCCTTCCATGACCACCAGCGGCGTACATCGGCCCCACACAATGCCACTCCAAAACATCAGGCGACCTCCACCTCGCTGCACTCCCTGGACTGTGTGTCTAAGGCGTTCAGCCTGACCGCTTTGCCTCCAAACACGTCTCCGGCGATTGTCTGGTTGAAGGCATATGCGACACTCATCGGCGAAGAGAACGTGATGCCAATCCTGAGCGGTCCATTCGGCATGTTGTTGGGCCCATCTGTACCGCGTTGCATGGTGTCGTGGTTGCAGAGATGGAGCTCACCATGGACGTCGGGAGTGAAGTTGCGCATCATGGAGCCTATTGCGACGTCCTGTGGCTGCACGAAAAGCATTATATGCATTATTCAACATGAAGGTGTTGCTGTTAGGGTTCCTCCGAGCCATAATCCGTAAGTAGTGGTCATCCACTGCAGTAGTAGGCTTTGGGCGGCGTGAGCGAGGCATGTCATCGATAGTTCCTGTCTGTCTGTATCTCCTACTTGTCCGAACAACATCGCTTTGGGTGACTCAGAGACGCCTGGACACTTCCCTTGTTGAGAGCCATTCCTGCCACAGAGTAACAATGTGGACGCGATCGAACCGCGGTATTCACGGTCTAGGCATGGTTGAGCTACAGACAACACGAGCCTAGTACCTCCTTCCTGGTGGTATGACTGGAACTGATCGGCTCCGTAGAATAAGTGCTGCTCATACATTCCGACCCCCTCCGTCTAATAGGTGCTGCTTATGCATGGTTGTTTACATCTTTGGGCTTGTTTAGTGACATCTCTGAACAGTCAAAAGGACTGTGTCTGTGATACAATCTATCTTGGGGAGTTCTGGGAACAGGGGTGATGCAAAACTTTTTTGATGTGTGTAGTATGTCATGGAATACAAACAATCTCTTCGAATGTCGCAGTAATCGGAACAGTCTCACCAAGCAAAATGCAAGCTAGCGGCGACCCCACACAACAACACGCGACTGTCTCCTCGAGAATCTGGGGGTAAGTGTGTACCTAAAAGCGATGCCGCAGCATCCTTCCCAACCGCGTAAGCACTGTTCTACCACTGTCTGCTCATCATTGTCTGTAACCGATGCTGGTTACGGGAGCATATTTGTGAAGTACATAGTTAAGAATCCATATGTTTCAGTTTCAAACGCTTCGGAAAGAGAACCGCTGTTCAAATGGCGTCAAATTTGAACAGCATATTATTAACACAGGAGGAAACGCCATGGGAATAAACGAACATTTAACCAATAGATGGTGCTGTAGTCGTCTTAACATAAATGGGGTCTGAAGCAAATGACAGATGAAGCGCAACACGACGGCTATTGTTTGAGTTGCACATTACACCATCAGTATTTTTCAATGTGCATGACAGCACAAGTTCTGCACTTGTGGCATTGTTAGGTTGGCCCTTCCACAATGGCAAGGTCTTACCACATTGGATGGGAAAATCGGTTTTTAATTGTCCTGAGGCCAAAACAGCACTATATTGGATGGAATAATCGGATTTTAATTGTTTGAGGCCAAAAACCGCATAAAAAGCAAAATGACATCGGTTTGTAATCGCCACGAGACTGGCGCAAGTCATGTTCAATATGCTGTCTACCGCTTTCTGCCACAAGTTGAAATCGAGAAACGGCATGTTCCACAACGGGTGGGAGGTCTCTGGGGTCACGCCTTTTGTTCAGCTATGTCCGTAATTAGAGCTTCTAATACGACATCTTTCAGATAACCCCACAGCCAGACGGCACGCGGATTAAAATCAGGTGATCTGGACGACCAGGCTGCAGAGAAATGACGGCTGATAAGTCTAGCATTTCCGAAATGCCTCTTCAGCAGTCGCTTCATTGGCTGTGCAATTTAAGGAGTGCCATCTTGTATAAAAATGATCCTACCATTACATCCACGCTGTAGAAGGATTGGAATGCCGTTGGTGCGCAAAAGCCGGCCGCGGTGGTCTCGCGGTTCTAGGCGTGCAGTCTGGAACCGTGCGACTGCTACGGTCGCAGGTTCGAATCCTGCCTCGGGCATGGATGTGTGTGATGTCCTTAGGTTAGTTAGGTTTAAGTAGTTCTAAGTTCTAGGGGACTAATGACCACAGCAGTTGAGTCCCATAGTGCTCAGAGCCATTTGAACCATTTTTGGTGCAAAAGACTCCCATAACGTTTACCAGCGACGGTACGGGTTACATAAGACGCAGGACTCGTCTCCTCGAAAAAAATACTGCCCTACAATTAAGGATGTCAACCTGCACCACACAGCCATCTTTGCAGAATGAAGTGGTACTGGTTGATGTGCATGCGGATTTTCCGTTGCCATTATTTTGCAATTATGCATATCCTTACAGATGGAAATGGACTTAGTTTGTTCACAGAATGTGCCATGGCTATACGCTCTCCATTTCCAGGCGAGCAAGAACTTTCAGAGCGAACGCTTGTCTTGCTGGGAGACCAGCAGAAAGGAAGTACTAAACAGAGGTGATTGCGTATGGATAACAATGCAGGATTTATCGCAGGATTTTATGCATCATGCTCTCGGGCATGACCAACGTTCGGCGCATCCCCGTGCACTACATGTTTGCACATGACCGCTCGACGCCTCCTGCAGTGCTGTGGCCACATCTTTGACAGACATCGGAACAACTGAACTGTTTCCTTCCCTCCACCAGATTGCACTTCAAAAGAACCTGTCGTTTCGAATTTTTCTAATCATTTTCTCCAGTTTCTTAGCAGTCATTCGACCAATGCCTTTTTTTTGATATTCTTGGGTGTCCGGAACTTCTTCAAGGCTACTGGCGAATGTAACCGTTTTTGTAAGGCGCAGTCCTTCACGGGGACAGCCGTGTGCGACACGTTGGTTGGTGCGCATTTCTGACGCTTGCAGTGCCATCTATTGCTTAAATGTTCGTTAATTTTTTTGTTTCGTGACGCTTCCTCCTACTATCCAACAATATGCTGTTCAAATCTAACGTTATTCTGAGCAGTGGTTCTGTTTCTACAGCGTTTTGAAACTCAAACTTCAATTATTGACACCCTCTACTTGCAGATATTACTCCGTGAGTTAAAGATATATTGTGAGAGAAATTTTAAAGCGGCCCATTAATACACGCCCTTCAGTGCTACTGTTAATACTGCGTGCCATATCATTAATGTACAACATGAACAGCAAGGGCCCAACACACTTTCCTGGGGCACACCTCAAATTACTTCTAAACCTACCCTCTCCCTCTAAAATAACATGCTGCGTCCTAACAAGGAATGCTTAAAGCAACCACAAATTTCGCTCGATCGTACTTTCATTAATAAGCATTAGTGCAGTCCTGAGTCAAATTCATTTCAGAAGTCAAGAAATACGTCATCTACATGACAGCCTTGATCCATGGCTTTCATGACGGTATGTGAGGTAAGTGCGAGCAGGGTTTCACACGACCGACGTTGGTGGAATACATGCTAGGTGGTTTTTGAGCTCAGAATTTGTTCTAAGATTCCATAAAAGTTAGGTGTCAAAGACACTGAATGGTATCTTTGTGGATCACCTCTGCTACCCTTGTTGTATACTTGTGTGACCTGTCTTTCGAGCAAACTACTGGGCAAATCATTTTTGTTCGAGAGAATTAGGATATATTATGGTTGAAAGAGGGTTTGACTCAGAAGCGAATTCTGCACAGAATCTGATAGGGAATTCCATCAAGTCCTTGGCCTTTTTTCGCTTTTATCCATTTCAGTTTTTACTCAATACCACTGACGCTAACGTCTATGTCACTCACCTTTGCAGTGGGACGATAATTAAAGCTAGGGTGATACTCTCGGATTTTCCTTTATAAAAAACGGAGCTCAGCATCTCTTATTTTGATTTCTACGAACCATTCCCCGTCGCCTTTCAAATGTTCAAATGTGTGTGAAATCTTATGGGACTTAACTGCTAAGGTCATCAGTCCCTAAGCTTACACACTACTTAACCTAAATTATCCTAAGGACAAACACACACAACCATGCCCGAGGGAGGACTCGAACCTCAGCCGGGACCAGCCGCACAGTCCATGACTGCAGCGCCCTAGACCGCTCGGCTAATCCCGCGCGGCTGCCACCTTTCACAGAGCTAACTAAACATGTGACACAGCACATAGGTCATTGCATACCCTGTCCGACCTGGCAACATTATAACATAGTGACGACACTAATACGACCTGGTGGCCATTTCTACACGTCTCATATGATTACAGCTCTAATTATGTAAATATCCGCTGATAGAATGTACGGGTACTGAACAGTGTCCACATCTGACCATTGCTTCCAGATACTTAATATTTTGACACTGAATCTAAATGACAGTATGAAGCTCATTCCCTGCGTTTGTATCACACACGTTAAATGTAAACAATGTAGTAACGGCACAGTCTTGTTTTCATTTTCAGCACGTAATATCCTGTAAACTACAAAGCCTTTTGTATCCTGTGAGCCAAGAAGTTTTTTCAGCCAGTTTCAGGTTTGAAAAGACTATGTGGGTGGATGAGGGCTGCAGTAAGCGGTTTCATTGATATTTGTGTTAACGGAATATGAAAGGAACAGTGCAAATTCAAATGGCTCTAAGCACTATGGGTCTTAACTTCTGAGGTCATCAGTCTCCTAGAACTTAGAACTACTTAAACCTAACTAACCTAAGGACATCACACACATCTATGCCCGAAGCAGGATTCGAACCTGCGCCTAGAACCTCTCGGTCACAAAGGCCGGCAGGAACAGTGCAGGTAAATGCGAGGTAATGACCACGAACAAAGAGGTACGTCTTATAGCTCAACTGAGAAAATATCTAATACCCGTATGGAGTGGGGTACGAACAAAGGAGTACAGCGGACGAGAAATTCCAGGAATGTGTTTCTGTCTGTGAAGCAGGTCTATTGTAAAGAGTCGCTTTCCAGGACACTGTGTCTGAACTAATACAGATGCACGCTCCACCATTCGTGGGAACCTTATTTAATAACAATGAGAGCACGAGAGAAGTGTGTCCTGCCTTCCATTGAGAAGAGGAACAGGCAAAGAACCAAATGTTAACGGTAGTGGAAAAAATAGATGCCTCGAGTTAAATTTCGGATTTGGTGAAAAATGCTTTTAAACATACATTACAGGAGCGTACTGGTAAGAGAACTAGCATCTTTTTATGATTCACTATATAAACTAGGGTAAATAATTTAAAAAAAGAATATTATCCCTCGTAGGCCGGCGAACTTTGTCGTTGGAGTACATCCAGGCTGATCTTGAATTTGTTGTATGTTTGCAGTTGAGCGTCATGTGTTATATTTCTAAACTCATGTTTGTATTGGTTTGGTATATGAAAAATGTATTAAATCTCTTTTTACATCGAACTACGTAAATCTCAGTGCAGGGAAACAGAACTGTGTTCAGACATAAGTTTAAATGGAAATATGTCGCGCCCACCGCTACACGATATACACATATTCGAACTAGACGGTAAATCAAACAACGCGTCGGCGAGAAAGCAATTTGTTTTCAATGAAATTTGCATATGCTATCTGACTGCAAAACAAGTTACTCTGATTAAAATGTTGGCCCTGAATATTGCTAATCTTTTTCTCAGTTTGGTAAACAAGCTCTGTTTCAGAACTGTTATTCTAATCACACGGCATATGAACATAAAATTTAACAAATCTGACATTTCTGATAAAACTGCATGAAAATTCACAGGATAGCAGTATACTGAAATCTTCTACTGACATTAAGTCTCTGAAGTGATATGATACTTTTTTCACAAATTCACCCTGACAATCAATGTGCCTTGCAGCGGACATGAACACTGATGATAATGAGTTAATTGGCCTACCTGTGCGCATGGAACGCTCGTCTGTTCTTCAACTTGGTGCTAGTCAGATAGCGATGAGACTGTCAAAAATCAAATTTCATTTACCGTACTTGAGGTTTGCTATGCAAGACGGTAGCTTACCAGTTTTCACAAAATGTCTCTCAGTACCCAACTCGCTATTTGCAGTCATAAAAGTAAAGACTGAAAAATGAGCAGCTGAACGATTGATAAATGAGAACAAAGACTCCAAGTATAACTATGCTTCATTAAGGCGTGACAACAATACACATTTTTATGAGGTTCACACACTTAGACATGTAGGAAAATATTTATTAATAACGTTCCTTTGTACAGTTACTTTCCTTGACTCTTGTTTCACTATAAAACAAAACCACATGTTGCATTGTAAAATTTCTACTGCAAACTTCAGCCATTTACAATGTTCTAAAAATAAGAGGCTATGCAGTTACAAAAATATATAAAAATTGAATTACCTTAAAAAGTGCCCTTTTGACATTCTTCTATAAGAAGTAACCTTTCTGACCAACACCTAAGTTTACAAATAATAAGGTTATATCGATGATACAGAAGTTGTGCACATGTGTAAATTCGCAACTTCATTCACATTTATGGTCAAAACTTCTTGAAGATCATGACAACAAATAGGAGAGCCTCTCTGACCACCATTTCTGGTGTCAAACATAGTTCCAAAGTGTATAATTATAAAGACAATGGGAAAGTGATATTACAAGGCTTGAGAACATTTTCAGGATTTACAAATTAACTCAAATTTGTGATACATAACACACTCAGATTTATCATAGCAAGTAGGACAGCCGTCTTTCAAGTTCTTATATATGTACAGGGTAAGGCAGCTGACAAGGGTCACTTTATGTATATCCAGAACGAGACAATGTATCTATGACCGGTTTTTGATACGTTATAGCTGACAATGTTGTGAATTTCCTGACGTAAGCAAGAAACTTTAACCTTCGTAGCTGCCGAAGTCTGACAGTTATTTTATATTTAATGGAACTACATAATCTGGTAAAATATATCCAGACTCTTGTTAGTGGATATTAATATGGGATGTTTCCACCGTACTCATATATGACGACTTGAACTCTGGTGGTAAAACTATCAGTGAGGTGTCTGAATGCGTATAGAGGAATGGCAGCTCATTCTTCCTCCAGAGCCGAACCCGGAGAAGGAAGTGATGATGGACCCTGGGCTTTGAAGTCGGCGTTCTCTCTCATCCCAGAGGTGTTCCATAGGTTTGAGGTCGGGACCCTGGGCAGGTCATTCCGTTTCAGGACTGTTATTGTCCACAAACCGTTGCCTCACAGATCCTGCTTCACGACATGATGCACTGCCGTGCTGTTACAAACAGCCATCGTCTGCGAACTGTTTGTCTAGAGAACTAGCGCCCATTTTGCGTTTTTAGGCACAATATAGGCACCACATACCAACCACGAAAACCACCTCCATACTAAAACGCTACCCCCTTCGTATTTCGCAACTGAAACTACGCATGATGATAGGAAACGTTCTCCAGGCATTCATCAACCCCAAGCCCTTCCATTGGACAGACCCAGGATTTAACGTAATGTATTGCTCCAGATTACTCGTTTGCGATCATCCATTGTCCTGTGGTGTCGCCCTTTACACCACATCAACAACTGCTTGTAAGAACAGAAATGTGTGGCCTATGAGGAGCCGCCATCTTTTTAACTTCGTACGCACAGCCATTATGCTACCCGGGTTGCTGGTAGCGTTTTGGAGATGACGAGTGATGCCTTTCACTGATTTCATGAAACTTTTTGCAATCATTCTACACGATGCTCGACGGTCCCTGTCCGCCAGTACTTAAAGCATGCCTGGTCTTGATTTAATTGCGGTTCTTCCTCGGCATTTCCACTTTACAGTCACATTACCAACAGTCGACTTTGGTAGCTTCAGAAGGATTGAAATGTCCCTGACGGGCCTGTCACTCAGGTGACATCCAATGACTAGTACGCGTTCGAAGTCATTGAGCTCTTCTGGCAGACCCATTCTCCTGTTGTTGCCTCTCTACCGACATCACAACATTCCCCGCTTCCTTTTATGGTCAGGTCCACCTCTCGCGACATCTAGTTGCTACTTCCACGTATAACAGGTGCCTCTGGGTAATTTTTAACCGATACTGTATGTAAGTTCCTTCTTTGGTTTTGGAAAGAGCCTTCGAAATTGGCTTCAACAACATAACAGTTGTGAAAGTTGGTCATTTAGTAACTTGATAAGAGCGCAGCTAGTACTTCTTCCCCCTTAAAGTGAGATAAACCAACAAACATCTTCGACGGGACTTTGAAGTATAGTGTATCATTTTCCCTTTAAAGAGCTAACACTGCGTGTGTGAGAGAGATGTAATGAAACGGTTCTCTCATCTTTCCCATATATTCGCAAATATTGTTTGAATAAAGGAGTTGTGACTTCTCCATCTGCTTACTGAAAAAGGTCGCAAAGCAGGACTTTTGTCTAGACACGGAGGAGCTGCGGCAGCCAACTGACGGATGCATTGTGAGCAAGCAGCCAGCTGTATTTACTTGTCGATTTCTGGCGATTGGGGTTTGACGATGACTGTCGGTGCGAATGTGACCGCGGCCTCAGAACTGGGTGGTTTCTGTCCCGTCATTACAGACGTAGTAGAGGCTGTCCTTAAAAAAGGATGGAGCAAGAACGGAGCGGTCATCTCACTGAAGGAGCTAATCCAAACGAATCGAGACGTTCGATAATTATGGAACCTCTAAATTAGTAACGTATTGAGATATGAGCCAAATTATTTTAGGTGAAGTGAACGTGCGTTTTCCAATCTGTGATAACACGAGAGAAAACCAGGGCAGGCAAAAGAAACGTGAAAACATACTTATCTGTGTAAAAAATGAACGTGGACAATTTTTAATTCATGATGCCTATGACTTACATGAGGGGAAAAAATGTTTACTATTCCAGAATATCCACTGTAGAAGCCTCTTATCTAAAAAGAGAAATCTGTCTGGGAAGTTAAATACAATTACAGCACCAATAAAAAAAGTGTTTTTGTTATAAAAAGAATGTTCAAATGGCTCTGAGCACTATGGGACTTAACTTCTGAGGTCATCAGTCGCCCAGAACTTAGAACTAATTAAACATAACTAACCTAAGGACATCACACACATCCATGCCCGAGGTAGGATTCGAACCTACCCTCGGAGCGGTCGCTTGGCTCCAGACTGTAGCGCCTAGAACCGCACGGCCACTCCGTTCAAATGAACTGAATGTTCAAATGTGTGTGAATTCCTAAGGGACCAAACTGCTGAGGTCATCGGTCCCTAGTTTTACACACTACTTAAACTAACTAATGCTAAGAACAACAGGACTCGAATCTCTGGTGGGAAGGGCTGCGCAATCCGTGACATGGCACCTCAAACCACGCGGCCACTCCGAGCGGCGCTTTTGTTATAAACTTTATTTTCCACCTATGCCATTACCAAATGAGGCGTTTGAGGAGAGTACGATGCTCGGTTCTGGCTTCCTTTCTCAACCCGGCGCACTTATTTAGTACGGTGTGAGGTTTCGTCACGGTTTCAGAGCGAAAGGTTTATTCTTGAAAGAATAGTGTGGCTAAGCCGCTCTGTGCCTCAACGGTTCACACACTGATGTTTGTTAGGCGAAATTGCAACATTTCCTGTGAGTACTGCTTCTAAACTTGTCTTCTAGCAGAGGAAATCGTTTCAAGGCGAAAGACCGTAATGCGGTTCCTCGTTTCGGTCGTCGCACAAGCGCTAGATAGTGAGGGAAATAATCGCAGAACAGCAAAAAAATCAATTAAAATCGCTCAGTAGTGGATAGGAATGTGGAAAAGATGATATTCTGTGGAGAATGTGTAAAAGAACGTGCTCCGCTCAAGTAACAAATTGTCGTAGGTTACTGGAGCAGCAAGCGGTACCAATCTATTAGAAATGCTTAAGACATTCCCATTTACAAGAAGGGACATGCGAACAGATGCACATAGTTGTAGGCCTATATCGCTGTTTCAGTCTATCTAGAATTCTGAAACATATTCTATGCTTTCGAAATATGACGTTTTTAAACAAAACAGTGAACATGGATACTCTGAACAGAGATCTTGTGAAGCACAACTCTCTGTTCGTCTGTGACATCCAGTATGCTATAGACAAAAGCTCCCAGGTCGATGCCGTGTTCCTTGACTGCTTCAAAGCATTCGATCCAGTCCCGCAAAGTTGTTTAGTGAGAAAAATACGAGCGTACCGAGTATCCAGCCAGATTTATGATTTGATGCAGAAATTCCTATCATACAGAACGCAACATGTTAAGTGGCGAAAAGTAAAGTAGCTTCTGACTTGCGCCAAGGAAGTGTTCTAGGATGATGATGATGACGATGATGATGATGACGATGATGATGATGACGATGATGATGATGACGATGATGACGATGATGATGATGACGATGATGATGATGACGATGATGATGATGACGATGACGACGATGACGATGACGATGACGATGATGATGATGATGATGACGATGACGATGATGACGATGACGATGACGATGATGATGATCACGATGATGATGATGATGTTTGGTTTGTGGGGCGCTCAACTGCGCGGTTATCAGCACCAGTACAAAGTCCCAATTTTTTTCACAGTCCAATTTTTAACACAGACCAATCGAGCCACTATCACGAAAGTTGGCTACGATGATGAAATGATGAAGACAAGACAAACACCCAGTCCCCTGGCAGAGAAAATCTCCAACCCGGCCGGGAAACGATCTCGGGACCCAGTGGTCCAGAGGCAGCAACGCTAGCCACTAGACCACGAGCTGCGGGCAAGTGTTATAGGAGCATTACTGTTTACAATATTTGGAAATGACCTAGCAGATAAAGTCGAAAGCTACATGCGGCTTTTCGCAGATGATACTGATGTCTACAGGAGAGTCGCAACGCTGGCGGACTAGCGAAATGCACTAAAACCTGCGGAGGAGCAATGATTGATGCGCGGACTGACAGTTGACCCTAAACGTAAGGAAATATAACTCACTGGGAATAAATAGCAAAGAAGTCCATTACTGTTAAGTAAGCTGTTGTAGACACGTAACATGAAACGGTGTCAACTGTATAATTCCTAGGATTAACCGCTGAGAGCGACTTGAAGTGGAATAACCACATAATATGGGTGATCCAAAGTGTCCGGACACCCCCAAAAACATACGTTTTCCATATTAGGTACATTGTGCTGCCACCTACTGCCAGGTACTCCATATTAGTGACCACACTAGTCATTAGACAACATCGTGAGCGAGCAGAATGGGGCGCTCCGGGAAACTCACAAACTTCGATCGTGGTTTGATGATCGGGTGTCACTTGTGTCATACGTCTGTACGCGAGTTTTCCACACACCTAAACATCCCTAGGTCCTCTGTTACCAATGCGATAGTGAAGTGGAAACGTGAAGGGACACGTAAAGCACAAAAGCGTACAGGCCGACCTCCTCTGTTGACTGACAGAGACCGTCGACAGTTGAAGAGGGTCGTAATGTGTAGTAGGCAGACACCTATCCAGACCATCACACAGGAATTCCAAACTGTATCAGGATCCACTGCAAGTACTATGACAGTTACACGGGAAGTGAGAAAACGGATTTCATGGCCGAGCGGTTGCTCATAAGCCACACATCACGCCGGTAAACGCCAAACGACGCCTCGCTTGGTGTAAGGAGCGTAAACATTGGACGATTGTAGAGTAGAAAAACGTTGTGTGCAGTGACGAATTACGGTACACAATGTGGCGATCCGATGGCAGGGTGTGGGTATGGCAAATTCCTGGTGAAAGTAATCTACCAGCATGTGTAGTGCCAACAGCAAAATTCGGAGGCGGAGGTGTAATGGTGTGGTCGTGTTTTTCATGGAGGGGGCTTGCACCCCTTGTTGTTTTGCGTGGCACTATCACAGCACAGGCCTACAATGATGTTTTAAGCACCTTATTGCTTCCCGCTGTTGAAGAACAATTCGGGGATGGCGATTGTATCTTTTAACACGACCGAGCAACTGTTCATAATGCACGGCCTGTGGTGGAGTGGTTACACAACAATAACATCGCTGTAATGGAGTAGCCTACACAGAGTCCTGACCTGAGGCTTCACAGAGTCCTGATCTGAATCCTATAGAACACATTTGGGATGTTTTGGAACGCCGACTTCATGCCAGGCCTTACAGACCGACATCGATACCTCTCCTCAGTGCAACAATCCATGAAGAATGGGCTGCCATTCCCCAAGAAACATCTCAGCACCTGATTGAACGTATGCCTGCGAGAGTGGAAGCTGTCATCAAGGCTAAGGGTGGGCCAACACCATATTGAATTTCAGCATTACCGATGGAGTGCGCCACGAACTTGTAAGTTATTTTCAGCCACGTGTCCGGATACTTTGGATCATATAGCGTATCTATCGGTGTGTTGCGGTGGGTACTGCTGGTGCCACTAACAGCTCCACCCTTCTCTGTTCCAGTCGCGAATGCCGCGTGGGAAGAATTTTTCGAATTTCCCCCTCATGATAATTTCGCGAGATGTATGTGTGATCCGACTCTGCCTGGAAAGTGCTGTCTCGAAATTTAAAAAGTAAATCTCTGCGTGATTCATAACGCCTCTCTTGTAAAATCTGACACTGATCTCAGTTGAGCATCTCCGTAATATCGACTAAACGGTCCCGTGACGAAACACGCCACACTTCTTTTGATCGTCTCCATCTCTTTCCTACCAGTCCTACCTGGTAAGAACCGCACTTTGGTGACCAGTACTCAAGAATCGCTCGAAGAAGTGCCTTGTAAGTCACTTCGTCCGTGGATGAGTTACATTTCCTTATGATTCCCTCCTATGAATCGGAATCTGTCGTCTACTCGTACTTTCCCTACTATTGGTTTTATGTAGCCATTCCACTTACGGTCGCACTGGATATTTACTTCCTGGTATTTTAGGGTACATACTGTTTCGAGCAATTCGTAGTCAATAATGTAGTTATTCAGTAGTGGGTCTCCTCTCCTATGTATTCATCAAACCTCTTCATTTTATTCTGCAAATCGATACTGTCTTCTGGCATTGCTACTTTCTTATAGACAACCATATAATCTGCGAACAGTCTTAAAGAACTTCAGTAGCTTTCTACTATATCATTTATATATATTGTAAACAGTAACAGTTCTAAGTTTGCTCGGTACTTTCGAAATTATCTTTATACATCTGTCCCTTTTGTTACGTTAAGGGCGACGTGTAGAGTTCCATCTTCAAAGAAGGTTTGAATCTAACCGCAAATCCGGTACGATGCTCAGTAATCTCATATGGTTTCCACTAAACAGGAGGCGAGCCGGTTTGAAATGCCTTCCTGAAGTCAAGGAACATGGCACCAATCTGAGCGACGTCGCCTATAGCGCTATGGATCTTACGGAGGAACATAGTGAGCTGACTTTGGAAAGATTTCTGTTTGTGTAATCCATGTGGATTTTTAAAGACGAGATTTTAGTTCTCCAAAAACGTCATAATTCGTGAGCATAAAACATAGTCCATAATTCTACAGCTGATTGACGTCAACGATATAGGCGTATAATGTTGTGAGTGTTTCCGACGACAGTTCTTGCATATACATTTTTTCCAGTCGCTAGGTATCCTTCGTTGCTCAAGTGATCTACAATAAACTGGTACTATCAGGGGAGCAAGTTCTTTCGTATAATCTTCGTAGAAACATAGAGGTATCTCATCTGGTCCTGAATTCCATCCCCTACTAAGTGATTGTAGTTGCTTTGCCATTCCGCGATCGGCCATCTCAATCTCTGCCGTTTAGACGTTCTAAGATGATTGAAAGAAGAGACTGTGTGATCTTTCACGGCGAAACAATTTCGAAAGACGGAATTCAATATTTCGGCCTTCTCTCTGCTACATTCCATTTCGGGACAGTATGGTCACTGAGTGAATGAATACTTTTTAGATTTGTTAAGAGTGTTCAGTCATGAGTAGGTGGAGACAAGGCTGGCAGGGGTCGGAACCCGAGGCCTGGCCGCAATGCCTCCCCCATCCCGTCCCTGAATCACTCCCTCAAAGTAGCTTTTTTATATTTATTTTTATTTTATTTTATTTTGATTTTTTTTACCAGGAACAGGGTAAATTAACGAAAGATCTTTATTGGTACAAACTTAAATACAACAGAAATGCCATCCTTCCGGCGAAAATAACACAAGACATTATACTCGTACAAGGCGAGCAATTTTTTGTTTGTATGAACAAGGTGTAGGAAAAAAAGAATAATAATACTGATGTAAGCTAAGAGGTGTGAAGTAATATACAGTTGAGTGAGGGAGAAACCAATGTGTTCTGGTATAGTGCATAAAAGAAAGGCGCGTGTCCATGCGCCTACTCAACTGTGGGTTACAATATAGAAATTAGCGCGGGGAGTCTCAGATGTCAGCAGGGGGGGGGGGGGGAAGGGGGGGGGGGGGGAGCTGTCGGCGTGTGGCACCATCCAGCTGAGCGGGGGTGACGTAAAGATCGCATGTAGGTAATTGGCGAAGAAGGCGCGGTAGCGCGGCCGGTGTTCGACTTGACTGTGGGCGGTTTGTAAGTACTGCCAGAACTCAAGGCGCGATTTTTCGCCATATATATATATGTAGGTGATCGTCCATCCCTTGACCCATACAATCGCATGATTTTTGGTGGCGAGGAAATAAGCATTCTCAGGATGGATAAAAGTCCATGAGTCCGGCGGAACGCGGAGGTAACAGGCAACGAACTGTCGGGCAAGTTTCCAGACGTCACTGGTGGCAGCACAAGTCAGTTGATGGTCATCGCCATCCACTAGGTGGCAAATGGAACAAAGTGGAGAGTCCGTTAGTCCGATGGCGTGAAGACGATGATTTGTAACGAATTTTTCATTTGCGACTTGGTACCATGTTGCCCGGACGTTGGAAGGAAGAAAAGGCTGGTGGATATGACGCCAAACCGTGGGCCACCGCTTGGACGGATGTCTCAGTTCGATATTGTTGCTGGATATGGAGCGAAGCAGTGGGGTGTAAAAATCTTTAGGTCGAGGAGAACGCGTGGTCGGTAAGTGTGTGTGAGCATAACTGAAGTCGACGATGAAATCAGAAATGTGCGTCAGATGGTGCTTGATGTGTCCGACTGGTACTGGTGGTGTTATGGTCGCGGGCACAAGAATTTCCAGCAAGCTGCGCGTAAGGGAGGTGCCCCCGTGCCACTGCTTGTGCATGGTGGACATGTACAAGGACGCCGCGCGGAGTCGCACATTGACAAGACCGAGGCCTCCCGCTCGCGGGGGAAGGGTGAGCGCGTCGTAGCGGACCTTAAAGAGCGTACCGGCCGTAAGGAAGTATCCGAAGGCAGCCTGGAGTCTGCGTCCAATAGTTGATGGCAGCGGGAGGACCTGTGCGATGTGGACCATTCTGGACGCCACATGTTGATGGAGGTATTGGACACGTTGTAAAGAATCGAGTCGTCGGAGAAGATTTTGTCGCACCGTCGTGCGGATAATTTGGAGTGCACGCCGAAAATTGATGGCAGCGGAGCGGCGCACGGTGGAGGTGAAAATGATACCAAAGTATCGTAGTTTTTGTACACACGGGAGTGGTCCTAAGCCGTCGTGTGAGAGGTCGCGTCCAGTGGGCGAATTTAGCCACATTTGTGGTACTGCCCGCTGCAGTGCCGTACGTTGATATCAAATCAAGTACCGTGTGTGTTTCACTCCGTGAGCGGATCAAGAGGAGGAGGTCGTCCGCATACGCACGTCATTGAAAACTGTGTTGTCGCAAAGTGAGACCAGAAAGGTGGCTCGTCAGACTCCCGATGAGTGGCTCCAGGCTGGTGGCATAGAGTAGGGTCGAAAGTGGGCAGCCTTGCCGTACGGAACGCCGTATCGCCACTGGTCCCGCCACACTTCCGTTAGTCTGAATCAGCGATTCGGCGGTGCCGTACAGACGCCGGATAACGTCGACAAAGGTTGGTGGGAAACCCATGCGGTTCATCACTGAGAACAGAAAAAGATACCGCACTTTGTCGGATGCGCTGTCAAAATCAATGGGTACCACTGCGGCGCGGAGTCTGCACGCCGCTGCCAGTTCAATTAAATCGCGACATTCTCCTGTGGCCGTTTGTATATTAACTGAGGCGCCCAAGTTGTCTGTTCCGGGGATAGAATGCTTGGCAGGACCTTGCGGCATCGCGTTGCCAGTAGGCGTGTAAAAATTTTATAGTCTGCGTTAAGCAGAGTTAGGGGACGGTAATGTGCTGTCGTCACACCTGGTGTCGTTTTGTGGATGTGTATAATAATTCCCGTGACGAAGGACGGCGGTACGGTGTTCCCCATCGTCAGCAGTTCATGAAACATCGTTGTCCACCGTGACGCCATTAGTGGGAGGAAACCGCGATAAAATTCTATCGGCAATACGTCGACGCCAGGTGACTTATTCAGAGCGCCTTTTTTGATTGCATCGTGAACTTCGTCACGCCTCATTGGCTCCATCAGCTAGTCCGCTTCGTCGCAGGTGAGGGTGCGAGTTACGTGTGGTAACACAGACTCCTCAGCGTGGTTGTCGGTAGTCTCCTCCTGGTACATTGTGCGGTAGTGGTCGACAAAGGCACTGACGATTTCAGCCTGTGTCTTTGTACTCGAGAACTAGCAAATGTGATGAACTGTGATCATACCATCATCGTGCGGCATTTACATGCAACTGGGGAGGCTCAAAAATTTGGTGTATGGATACCGCATGCTCTAAACCAAAATCACAAAAGTGAGTGGGTGGTTGAAGGTATACTTTTGCTTGCTCCTTATCAATTGGATCCTGAGTAACACCGGCCATCCCTATCCCGCACCGTTTCTGGTGACTAGAAATGGAGTATTTATGTTAACTTGCCGGCCGTAGTGGCCGAGCGGTTCTAGGCTCTACCGTCGGGAACCGCGCGACTGCGACGGTCGCAGGATCGAATCCAGCCTCGGGCATGGATGTGTGTGATGTCCTTAGGTTAGTTAGGTTTAAGTAGTTGTAAGTTCTAGGGCCTGATGACCTCAGAAGTTAAGTCTTATATTGCTCAGAGCCATTTTGGACAAAAAACACTATACAAGAACTGCGTTAGGAAGTCATTCTTCACCCACCTGATTCACCTGATCTTTCACTTTTAGATTTTTCACCTTTTCCGCTCTATATCGTACAACCTTCATGAAACTTCCTTTCCAGATGAAAAAGCGCTACGAACAGTGCTCGAAGAGTATTTCGCCTCAAAAATACGTGATTTCGTAGAACTTAAAATTCGGTCCAGCGTTTGCAGATTGTTGTAAATAGTGATGGATATTATATTACTAACGACTGAAGTTTCTGTTGTGTTTACTAAACTTAAACTTAAGGAAAAACGCTACGAACTTATGCACCATGCTAATATACAGGGTGAGTTTTTTCACCGTGTAGAAACTGTAGGGATTGATCGATGAGATGATACGGTACAAAAAAGGTTTAATGAACGTATGTCCGGAAATGCACGGTTAACATGCTAGAGACCATTTATTCAATCATGCTACAGAGACTGCTGTCTAATACGCGCCTTACCATGCAACCAGTGCTACAGTACGCATGATTTCCTCTTAGAGGATGGTACCGTTCCTCGTACGTCACGCCCTAGAGCCCTCTCCTGCCATAGTAATAGGTAATGTTGTGTCCCATTCACTTTTATTGCTGGCTCACCGTGAGGTGGATGTGATACAGCGTTGTACGCAATGGTTCCGTGTTGGAATCTTGAGGTTGCGGCATGGTGTTTACTTACGGAAAGGCAAGTGGCAACGGGCGGCGGGCAGCAAGGTTGTATCAGGAATCTTTTCCCGCCGACAGTAACCACAACATTCAATGTTTGCAACAGTGTTTCGCCGTTTGTCTGAGAGAGAGTCGTTTCTGGAAGCAGGAAATTGTGAAAGACGTCCCCGAAATGTTCGGACACCAGACTTGGAGGAAAGTGTGATTAATACTGCGGAAGGCAACCATCGTGTCAGAACCCGGCAGTTAGCCCGCCAGTGCAGCGTAAGCCAGGCTACCTTGTAGAACATTCTCCACGACAGTTGTTACTACCCTTACCACGTATAGCGTAAGCTGGTCTTACTAGCGACAGACTTTCCACATTGGGAGCAGTTTTGTCACTGGTTTCTTCACGAGGCAACCACGATTCCGGAATTTCTGTCATCCATTCTACTCACGAATGGGGCCACTTTTACGCGGAGTAGCGTCTTTAACTTTCATAACGGTCGTGTGTATCGTGACAGTGAATCATCAGCATCGGTGCAGCCGGAATGTGTGGGCCAGCATGATTGGCGAACATATTTTGGGACCAGTGTTCCTTCCACGTCGTCTAACAGACAGGAATTATCGGCGTTTCTTGCGGTTGACTTTTTCCTCCCCTATGGAAGAAGTGCCATTTATGACTGGAAGGATTATATGGCTGCTACATGATGGTGTTCCAGCCAACTTCGCCGTAAACGTCCGGACGCATCTGAATCGTGTTTTCCCTAGTCGATGGATCGGGCGAGTGGGTCCAGTTGCGTGGGATGCTCGTTCACCGGATGTAAACCTTGCGATTTGTGGTTATGGGGCCATCTTAAAAGTGACACGCATGCATAGCCCATTCCAGATGTGAAGATACTGGAGCACCGTATTCATGCTGCTTCGACACTGTTCGGGTGCAGATTGACCGATGTGAAAGTGTGAGAGACAACACGCTACGGCGCGTTCACGCTTGCGTTGAGACACATGGAAACCATTTTCAACACATACTGTAACTGTGGTTGCATGGTACAGCACGTATCAGACCGCAGTCTCTGTAAGAATGTATGAGTGAATAAATGGTCTCTAGCATTGAAACCATGCATTTCTGAATACAAGTTCATTAGAGCTTTCTTGTACCATATCCTCTCATCGATCAGTCCATACAGTTTGTACACTGTGGAAAAAAATCATCCTGTATACAGTAGTGTGTGCCATGGGTTGCAATTTGTACTTGTTGGTCAATAAAAATGTTGATAAACTATTGGTATTATAAAATGCAGGCTGCAGTTGCGAGACTTTAACTTTTTTGTAAGGTTGTCCGAAATGTTGCAAATATCTGGAATTTTGCACTAGGCTTTGTAGCTACTGAAAAATAAGTTTACTTGACCCCAATTTTTAGTTAATGCAATTCTTCCTATGTGGCGAAAAAATATGTAATGTTTTCCTATGCTAGCTCTCTGTTGCTGGCCCGAGTGGCTGAGCGCTTCTAGGCGCTACAGACTGGTACCGCGCGACCGCTACGGTCGCAGGTTCAAATCCTGCCTTGGGCGTGGATGTGTGAGATGTCCTTAGGTTAGTTATGTTTAAGTAGTTGTAAGTTCTAGGGGACTGATTACCTCAGAAGTTAAGTCCCATAGTGCTCAGAGCCATTTGAACCATTTTTTTTCTCTCTGTTGTATTTTCTGTAGAAATAATATCCGTGTAAGTCGCACATCCTGTTTATCTGTGTTTGCGACATTCACTTGTCACCTGAAGATGGTCTGAGAAGCCGAAAGCCGGTTCATGACCAAATAAATATAATTTTGCAGTACATTAATAAATGTTTTTCTTTTTAGTGTTCTAATACTGTTCTGCGAAGCACCGACGGAAAATTCAGTTAATTTTCAGTTTTATTTCGAGTATTGTTGACAATTAGGTGTGTAGGGAGCTATCTTTGAGTTACTGTCCTTCTGTCGTGCGGGATCAGCGTGTGAGACGTGTTTCTGTATGAAAACCATGCAAAAAGAAGTCTTCGCTCGACCTTCACCTGTGGTTACGGTTCACCTATTCGAAGGAGTAAAAATAATGAGACAGGAACTCCTTTTAACACGCTATATAAAACAGCTTGTAAATCATAACCCACATAACCACAACCGTGTCTAGTTTCAACCCCCTCTTCCGAGAGCCGGGTTTTCATCGTTTGGTGCTCACTTTAACACTTCCCCGCTAATGTACGATGCACGCCCAATCGAAGTTAAAAATTTATAACACCTGTAAAATATAAAGACTGGTGAGAAGAGGGGGTGATGGGATGTATGCCGTAAAGGAACTTCCGATTCGCTGGTTATATGTCTATATATTACTGGCACTCCAAATCGGACCATTTCCTTTTTAGGGTGATATTTTGTCGTAAGTTACATTTTTTGTGGTATTTGTCATTCACGAAACTGTCCTTCGATTCGCAACGTCCGTAAACAATGAAAAAAGAAAAAGCGAAAAACAGCAAGCAGTGCCGTTTTAATTTTACACAAAATTTTCTCGAGTAGTTGCAAAAATTGCACCATATGTTAGATGCATATTGGCCTGCGGATTACGTTAGACGTCCTTTAAGAATAGCTACTATCGAATCTTATTGAGCACACGAAATAACGAGCAAGTTTTACATCCCGTTCTTCCGTATTTCAGTAAACACTCTTTCGAAACAAACTGTCTTTAAGATCTCTTCACACTTAATTAACACTCAATTAGGGGAGAGAAGCAGCAATTAGACTTGAAGCGCTCATCTCGAAACTAAGATGAACAAACTTTTTAATAAGAATCGCCGACTCATTAATAAAATTCATTTAATGGCGCAGAGAGACAGAGTCCGTATCAGGCAATAGATTCGTTATTTATTTTCAGGTGGATCGTCCAACGGTATTAATTGAATGTCAGGACTGGATAAACGCACCCCTGGGCTATCAGAAAGCGTCGTGAATGGAACGCCTGCAGACTTTCTTCTTCTTTTACCTTCCGTGGAAGAAAGATGTCTCAGTCTTGTTCCGCACATCAGTCAAATATTTGTTGATATTCCGAGATTTCTGATGTGGTTGCTACTTGCTACTGTAGCGAATGCCATTCGCTGTTTCACATTTCCATTATAAATTCATAAGTTCATACTACACTCCAGTAAATTCACGTATTAAATGTATCTCTGTTTATAGCACTATTCGAAATTAGTTTTCGACTCAAAATCATACTGGAATAATCGCAGAATGATTATTGTGTACAGTATATTGTTCTGAAAAGTGCAGTGATCTGTGTTTATGTGTTTAAAATTATTCGGGTTTGTTTCGTGATATATTTTTCACCCATTGCATTTAAAAAGTAGTTGGACAGGTGAAGATATTGGCAGTACAGTAAAGGAATCGTAAACAAAATTAGCCTTGGGTATTGGACTCAGAACAACAGTTTCGTTGCACAAAGGACGAATGTCAGTAACTTGCAATAAATATGGTCGCCACGTGTAAGGGTGCCTTTTAGGTTACCCATCACGACCTTCTAGCATTGCAAAAATCGGAGAACTTGGTCGCTGAATAGATCTCTGGTCTAAATACTAAAAAACAAAAAAAAATCGAAATTAGTGTGTTCAATGCTGAACATCTACGACATTGATCGCAAAATCTACGATCTCTAAACTCTGTTATCAAAAGTGGACGTACACCCCTGGAAATGGAAAAAAGAACACATTGACACCGGTGTGTCAGACCCACCATACTTGCTCCGGACACTGCGAGAGGGCTGTACAAGCAATGATCACACGCACGGCACAGCGGACACACCAGGAACCGCGGTGTTGGCCGTCGAATGGCGCTAGCTGCGCAGCATTTGTGCACCGCCGCCGTCAGTGTCAGCCAGTTTGCCGTGGCATACGGAGCTCCATCGCAGTCTTTAACACTGGTAGCATGCCGCGACAGCGTGGACGTGAACCGTATGTGCAGTTGACGGACTTTGAGCGAGGGCGTATAGTGGGCATGCGGGAGGCCGGGTGGACGTACCGCCGAATTGCTCAACACGTGGGGCGTGAGGTCTCCACAGTACATCGATGTTGTCGCCAGTGGTCGGCGGAAGGTGCACGTGCCCGTCGACCTGGGACCGGACCGCAGCGACGCACGGATGCACGCCAAGACCGTAGGATCCTACGCAGTGCCGTAGGGGACCGCACCGCCACTTCCCAGCAAATTAGGGACACTGTTGCTCCTGGGGTATCGGTGAGGACTATTCGCAACCGTCTCCATGAAGCTGGGCTACGGTCCCGCACACCGTTAGGCCGTCTTCCGCTCACGCCCCAACATCGTGCAGCCCGCCTCCAGTGGTGTCGCGACAGGCGTGATTGGAGGGACGAATGGAGACGTGTCGTCTTCAGCGATGAGAGTCGCTTCTGCCTTGGTGCCAATGATGGTCGTATGCGTGTTTGGCGCCGTGCAGGTGAGCGCCACAATCAGGACTGCATACGACCGAGGCACACAGGGCCAACACCCGGCATCATGGTGTGGGGAGCGATCTCCTACACTGGCCGTACACCTCTGGTGATCGTCGAGGGGAAACTGAATAGTGCACGGTACATCCAAACCGTCATCGAACCCATCGTTCTACCATTCCTAGACCGGCAAGGGAACTTGGTGTTCCAACAGGACAATGCACGTCCGCGTGTATCCTATGCCACCCAACATGCTCTAGAAGGTGTAAGTCAACTACTCTGGCCAGCAAGATCTCCGGATCTGTCCCCCAATGAGCATGTTTGGGACTGGATGAAGCGTCGTCTCACGCGGTCTGCACGTCCAGCACGAACGCTGGTCCAACTGAGGCGCCAGGTGGAAATGGCATGGCAAGCCGTTCCTTAGGACTACATCCAGCATCTCTACGATCGTCTCCATGGGAGAATAGCAGCGTGCATTGCTGCGAAAGGTGGATATACACTGTACTAGTGCCGACATTGTGCATGCTCTGTTGCCTGTGTCTATGTGCCTGTGGTTCTGTCAGTGTGATCATGTGATGTATCTGACCCCAGGAATGTGCCAATAAAGTTTCCCCTTCCTGGGACAATGAATTCACGGTGTTCTTATTTCAATTTCCAGGAGTGGATTTCGGAAGAAACGGTTGAAGTACATTCGTCCATTGTAACTACCTGGTTTGTAAAAACATTCTTTCATTCTTAAAGGTGATTGTCAACTGGTACTGTAATCACACTACAATCGTATGTCATTCCATGTGCCCCAGTGTGAAGACAGCCACTGATAGCGCGCTGTGTCCTGTGGGACTGTTTCAGCACCATCACTACCACCAACCACATGATATGCGCTACTGGATAAAGGACTCCTCTAGATTTTTCCATGCTTTAAGATCTTGAACTGTATGCACCCATGTACCTCTTGCAAGTTTTCTTACCTCATCTAACACGACTTTCATCGCATCTTCTCTTCGACCTCTTACAGTTTCACAAATAACTTTTATCTCTGTACTACCAGTCCCGCGTCTCCGTTTCAGTGTCGTTACAGGCTACATCTACATATCGCTCCTCACTCTACTGCACAGAGCATAGTGGAGGTAGTTTCGTACAAATATTAGTGATTTTTCTATCTTGTTCCATTCACATAATGAGAGAGGAAAAAAATAACTTATAAGCACTGATACGCGTTCTAAACTCACCATACGCGAGGTATACGGCGGAAGCAGCAGAACTGCTGCTCAGGCTTCCCCGAGAACCTGCTCTCTATTTTATCCAACAGAGTTTCATTAGTACATTACATTTTTTCAACAGATTCCTGTTTAAGTTTCCCGAGTACTTCTCTTGCATTTTCGTGTGGGCTATACCGACCTGAGAAGTTGCAAATCAAGCAAAAAATTCATTAAACGTAGTTCTAAAATTGTTAGTTTTCGAGCTGTTAATGAAAGTTGACGTTCAGCGGCTTTCCTGGTACAACGTAGCAACTTCATTTATCTATGCACCGTTTGAATCGTAGTATCCCAGATGGCGTTGTGTTGCCGGACAGACCTGTTTATATTCGTCATTCATCTGTGTCTGTTGCGTACATATAGTACAAGCAGCGAGTTAACTTAAAGTGCTCCGTTCAAACATGGAAGGGTATTCATTTCGTAAGCAGGCAGACACGATTTATATGTACGGCCGTGCGAGTGGTTATGGACAAGATGCTGCACGGATGTATGAGACGGCGTTTCCTGAGCAAATACAGCCGGTTCAGCGAACCTTTGGTGCTGTGTATCTTCGTGTGCCGAGAAAGGATGCGTAACACCACACACCACTGACTGAAGAAGATGATGTCTGACCGTGAAGGGTGCGTTGTACGGGAGAGCCGGGTATCAGTACAAGAACACTGGCCCTGGCATGTGGTACATCTGTAAGTTCAACGTGGAAGATAGTTCAGGAGCAACTTATGTATCTGTATCACCTTCAACGTCTGCAGGGCCTTACGCCTGCCGATCATCCACCATGGAAGACGTTTTGCGGATGATTTGTTGCCCAAACTGCCAATCTGTTATTTGTATTCAGGTTTGTTGACAGACGAGACAACGTTTGGAAGAGATGGAATAACAAATTTTCACAACCAACACATATTGGCCAATGGCAAGCCTCATTCTTCTGTACAGGCTAGATATTAGGATCATTTTCAGATTAATGTTTGGGCAGGAATTATTGGTGAATGTCTGGTAGGTTCATGCTTTCTCCCAGGTCGCATTACAGGTGTTGTCTACAGGGAATTTATTTAGAACACTCTCCAAGCCCTACTAGAAGATATGCCCTTGAAAATAAGAAGAAACATGTGGTTTACTCGTATGCATGATGGAGCTGCAGCACATTCCAATCTCAGTGTTCGAGAAGCACTGGCTGGTGTCTGCCATGACAGATGGATAGGTAGAGAAGAATAAGTTCCATGGCTGCAATTTCCTCTGGTTTCAGTCTTTTGGAGTAATACCTCTTGAGATATCTTAAACAACTAGTCTATGCAGCAGACCATATGGACGCAGAAACCCTTCATCGACGTCATGAAGCCCACGAAATGATTCAAAACCGTCGGAAGGTATCTGAAAGTGTGCGACAATCCTTACTTCAACGAATGCATGCGTGTTTAGGAAAAGAGGAGCCGCCTTCTCTTGTTCCTAAACACGCATGCGCTTGGATTGTTCCGGATATTTATTAGAAGTTTATGTGTTGACAAGCTCCAATCACTTAAATTGTAAACTTTCATTAATAACTCGAAAACCAAGGATTTACGGGCATATGTTAATATGAACTTCATTTCTTGGTATGGTGTAAGGAACCTGTTTCCATAGTCTGTAAAACTGTTTTTGAAACACCTGTGTAAGTTATAGGAGTGGACCCAAAAGTGACTGTTAGCAGAATATGGAGTAGGTGGGTTCAGGAGGGTAATACGGAACGCCATGCGGGACCCAACGGCAGTCGAGATGACAGGAATCTTATCCGCATGGCTGTAACGGATCGTGCAGCCGGGTCTCGATCCCTGAGTCAACAGATGGGGACGTTTGCAAGGCAACAAACATCTCCACGAACAGTTCGACGACGTTTGCAGCAGCATGGACTATCAGCTCGCAACCATGGCTGCAGTTACCCTTGACGCAGCATCACAGACAGGAGCGCCTGCGATGGTGTACTCAACGACGAATCTGGGTGCACTAATGGCAAAACGTCATTTTTTCAGATGAATCCAGGTTCTGTTTACAGCATCAAGATCGTCTCATCTGTGTTTGGCGACATCGCGGTGAACGCACAATTGAAGCGTGTATTCGTCATCGCCATACTGGCGTATCACCCGGCATGGTGGTAGGGAGTGCCATTGGTTACACGTCTTGGTCACCTCTTGTTCGCATTGACGGCACTTTGAATAGTGGACGTTACATTTCAGATGTGTTACGACCCGTGGCTATGCTCTACATTCGATCCCTGCGAAACCCTACATTTCAGCAGGATAATGCACGATCTCCGGAACTCCTGTTTGCTATTAACTCTACATGAAAATGGTACCAGTCTGGTATCTATGTCTATTCCCTACGGTTACGTGGTTTCTTGCATGTATCCAAATTAAAGACAACTGTCAAATGACATTTACGTTCAAGGCTTTATGCATTTCCTTACGATCATCCAGCGATGATACTTTCCTGCAGATATCACTATTGTCTGCGAATAATCTAGTAGTTCTGCAGACCGCGTCTGAGAAGTCGTTAATGCATATATGACTAAGTCTTGCATTCCAGTCTGGTTCGTGATGAAAATGGCTCAAAATGGCTCTGAGCACTATGGGACTTAACATCTGAGGTCATCAGTCCCCTAGAACTTAGAACTACTTAAACCTAACTAACCTAAGGACATCACACACATCCATGCCCGAGGCAGGATTCGAACCTGCGACCGTAGCAGTCGCCCAGTTCCGGACTGCAGCGCGTAGAGCCGCTCGTCCACCGCGGCCGGCGTGATGAAAATGTTTGTCATTCTTTCCTGTCTGAGTAACTGCCATACGACTCTCTGCGTTGCTCAAAAATCTTTGGTCTTGATATCCACATGACCAGTCAACGTTCTGATCACGTGTCTGCAGAGCCCCCGACTCAGTATTGCTATTTCGCAATCAGCCATTTAATACTGACAATTAGCAATGAGCCAGTCAGTCTATGTTTGTTATCGCGTATAGAGGACTGTAGTCACTAACTCATAACTCTGCCTTCGGAGCGAACTGAAAAACAGTCCCTCTATATTGGTTCCCTACAAAACGGTATTTCATTATGTATACCTTTGTGTGGACTAATAACTGACGGACTTTACTTTCTAAACTACTCTGGTAGGTGGCTTTAATCATCATTGGCATGTAATTAAAGCTTCCATTCTCCTAAATTTTTTGTAGAGTTGCCTTTGTTGCGTGATTTCTTTTGTGCCCAGTGGCAGAACTGTACACGACGTTCAAAATTGTCCCCATGCAATTCCTGGTGCATAGAAATATGGTACGGGTGCAATCGATATTGATGTAGCATTCTCAACACCGACGTTTTTGAGATTCCCGCTTCTGCCGCGGCAGCAGCTAAAACACCTACTTGCACATCATCATTTGTTGCAGGTTGTGATTGACGTTTCACAAATGTGTTGAACACTTTCTGTTTCCTTAAATAACGGAACTATCCGGCGAACGGTCCGGACACTTGGATGATGTCGTCCATAATACCGAGCAGCATACATAGTACACGCCCGTTGGGAATTTTGGTCACAGTAGCCATACAGCAACACGATCTCGACCTTTTCCGCAATTGGTAAAAGATACATTTTAACACGGGTAATGTATCACGAAGCAAATACCGTCCGCACTGGCGGAATGTTACGTGATACTACGTACTTATAGGTTTGTGACTTTTACAGCGCCATCTATCACAAAGCGAAAAAAGTGGTCCAACTAAAACATTGGTATTTCTTTACGTACTACACGAATATTTAATAAAAATGGGGGTTCCTGTTTTAAAAAAAACGCAGTTGATATCCGTTTGACCTATGGCAGCGCCATCTAGCGGGCCAACCATAACGCCATTTGATTTCCCCCTTCAAGCTAGACAAGTTTCGTTCTTTGTAGTTTTTTCGTTTGACGCTTATTTCCTGAGGTATTTGGCCCGGTTACGATCAATGGACCACCATGTATAAATGGCCGCGTAAAATGTGGAACATTTGTGATCTACTAAGTTATCGTCGTGCCTGTTACTTAAAAATAACCAATAATTATAACGAAATTGTTATTGTCAATGTTCAGTTCAGATTTTATTGGAAAAATGTTGATTTATAAAATGAAATAGAGGTATACTGTAGTAAAAAAAAGGTCTTATAGCTGTAAAAAATGCAATTTTCCCAAAAAAGACAAAATTTAAAAAAGTGAAACAATAATATATCAAACAGCTTACAGAAAACATGTCTCTTTTATTCATACACAGCTTTCGTACTTATCAATAATAACAGGAACCATTGCCTTGATCATGATGTTCTACTGTGTAAAAAACTAACAACAACATATAATTTTTATGTTTATTCATGTAAACTATTCACGTATCAGAAGTAATTACTTTGGTTACATAAAAGCGCAGAAGTTACGCGATCGTATTATTTTTATTCCTTATAAAATGCAATTTATATACACATCAAAAAATGTTTTACATCATCCCGGTTCCCAGAACTCCTGAAGGCAGATGTTGAGTGTAGATATTGTATCACAGACACAGTCCCTTTCACTGTTCAGAGATTTCACTAAGCCCACACAGAGATGTAAACAACCATGCATGAGTAGCGCCTATTAGACGAAGGGGATCAGACAGCCGATCAGTTCCAGTCATTCCACCAGGAAGGAGGTACGCGGCTCGTGTTGTCTGTAGTTCAACCATGCCTTGACACTCAATACCGCAGTGCGCATTGTCACTTTGTACCAGGAAGGGCTCTCAACAAGGGAAGTGTCCAGCCGTCTAGGAGTGAACGAAAGCGGTGTTGTTCGGACATGGAGGAGATACAGAGGGACAGGAACTGTCGATGACATGCCTCGCTCAGGCCCCCTCGGGCTATTACTGCACTGGATGACCGCTACCTACGGATTTTGGCTCGGAGGAACCCTGACAGCAGTGCCACCATGTTGAATAAGGTTTTTCGTGTAGCCATAGGACGTCGTGTTACGACTCAAGGTGCGCGTAATAGGCTGCATGATGTGCAGTCCCGACACCATGCAGCGCGGTACAGATGGGCCCAACTACATGCCGAATGGACCGCTCAGGATTGACATCACGTTCTCTTCACTGAGGAGTGTCGCATATGCCTTCAACCAGACAATCGTCGAAAAGCGTTTGGAGGCAACGCGTTCAGGTTGAAAGCCTTAGACACACTGTCCAACTAGTGCAGCAAGCTGGAGGTTCCCTGATGTTTTGGGGTGGCATTATGTGGGGCCGACGTACGCTGGTGGTGGTCAAGGAAGGTGCCGTAACGGCTGTACGATACGTGAATGGCATCCTCCGACTGGTAGTGCAACCATATGGGCAGTATATTGGCGAGGCATTCGTATTCATGGACGACAATTCGCGCCATCATTGTGCACATCTTGTGAATTACTTCCTTCAGGACGGCGACATCGCACGGCTAGTGTGGCCAGCATGTTCTCCAGACATGAACCCTATCGAACATGCCTGGGATGGATTGAAAAGGTCTGTTTATGGACGACATGACCCAACAACCACTCTGAGAGATCAACGCTGAATTGCCGTTGTGGCGTGGGACAATCTGGAGCAACAGTGGCTTGCTGAACATGTGGATAGTACACCACGGCGAATATGGGCATGCATCAATGCAAGGGGTCGTGCTACTGGGTATTAGAGGTACCGGTGTGTACAGCAATCTGGACCACCACCTCTGAAGGTATCGCTGTATGGCGGTACAACATGCAATGTGAGGTTTTCATGAGGAATAGAAAGAGCGGAAATGATGTTCATGTTGATCGCTATTTCAATTTTCTGTAAAGGTCCCGGAACTCTCGGAACCGAGACGATGCAAAACTTTTTTCGATGTGTGTATTTTGCAGGGATGTCAAGTAAAGTCCGCAGCTCGTGGTCGTGCGGTAGCGTTCTCGCTTCCCGCGCCCGGGTTTCCGGGTTCGATTCCCGGCGGGGTCAGGGATTTTCTCTGCCTCGTGATGACTGGGTGTTGTGTGATGTCCGTAGGTTAGTTAGGTTTAAGTAGTTCTAAGTTCTAGGGGAATGATGACCATAGATGTTAAGTCCCATATTGCTCAGAGCCATTTGAACCATTTTTGTAAAATAAACAATGGATTAACACTGAACGATATGGAGTTCTAATTTTGTGCAAAACAAACAAAAAAACAAAGCGAAGTTGTCTGCTGGCAGTTTCTATCCCACTCCCTAGCAATACTTCCGGTAATCCTACGATTTACTACGTCATTTATGTCCTGTACCAAAATTACCGGCCCGTAGTTTTGCTAATGCGTAACTCTATTATATGACTCTTCAGTTAAGCGTGCGGGCTGAAAAGCCGTGGCTGATGTAAACAACTGTTCACTTCGATGAGCATTCGACAACAGCATCGAAAGCTCAAGGGACCCGCTTATTTGTGGAGCTGCACAGAAGCGCCTCCATTCGTAATGTGATGGCGCATGCTTGATGGTGTGCGGATGGTGACATTGTTGTCGATTATAAGTAATTGGTCGTTACGTTCTCGACGCAAAATCGACATCCATATTGTATTTTATTCAATTTAATACTCTTTTCTTCTCTATTAAAATCATCACAGTGTTTATAAATTTATACCACCTCTTTATGGGGATGGATAAGGACAACACTACACCCAGTCCCTGAGCGGAGAAAATCTCCGACCCAGTCGGGAATCGAACCCGGGACGTTGTTACGACATTCCGTCGCCATGACCACTCAGCTACCAGGGGCGGACACCTCATGATGATGTACTGTAGCGAGTAAAACGCTAAATTTTATTTCATGGATGGCATTTTGAAAAACATGTGCTGCTACGGCCGATTTGTCAGTTTGGCCAGACCTACACTTCCTGTTGTGTTTGGCTAAGCGGGCGTTAATTCGCCTTTTCGTAGTTCCAGTGTATACTTGGCCACAACAGCACGAAATTTTAAACACTTCAGCTATCGCTAGTGGACAATGTACAGCTGTTGCTGTTGTCGGGCAATTTCCAGGTGGGTTTAGAAACCGTTTCAAAGCTTTGCGCCTCATGTTCAGTTAACACTTTTCGAGTTGATCAGTAACTTTGTTAATGAAAGGGAGGAAAGTTTCCCTTTTGGCGGCTGTTGTTCCCTCTCAGTCTTGGAATTCTGTCCTTTTGGACGTAGCACAAGTTCAACCTCCTTATTGGTTCAAACAGTTCTTCATGATTAGATTTTTTACGGGCTCATGCTATATTTGTATCGCTTTCTTGTACATGTTGTAGCGCTAAGTTCCTTCCGCTGGTTTGATTCTTCAGAAAGGCAAATTGGTCATTGTCTTCCTTTTGGGTTGAAACTATCGTCGTAACAGGAAGAGATATAACTCCTCTTCGCCGTGCGTTCACACTACAGTAGCGATGCCACTTAGTTGGTGTTTTATTGGCTGTTTTAAGTGACGAGTGTTAAAATATTCTTCACAGTGAAGTAGGCAACACCTAGACTAAGGGGCTTCCGATGGACGGCGCGACGATTGGACAAATTCACACGATAAATTTAACATAAAAGAAGAGAGTGTTCAATGAATATAAATTTGGGCGTAGACTTTGCGCCAAGGGAGTAACGAGCCATTACTTTTACTCGACAACGCTGTAAACCCGTCGTAAATAATAGCATTAAATGTATTCGCAGTCGCGAGTATGGACTACAATCAGCCGTAGTATGGAACAACGACAATGAAAAACTATCCCGGTGAGGCATGGATTTTCATTTTCGTCATCCTATTCTACAGCTGATGGTTGTCCTTATTGGCAGTTGCGAATACAATTAATGTATTTTATTACGGCTGTTATTGCCGCAGTGCCTGTTCCTTTGGACGTGCATCCATGTCCAAAGGAAATTTCCACCATAACTGAGAATAACATAGGCTCAGCAATTAGGCATAAATAATCGCGCATTTGACATCACGTGAGTAATGGCAGTGTTCTGGATCCCTTTGAGTTTTCGATACAGTAGCTGAATTGTCTCCGAAGACGTCTCCCGCAGGTAGAGGCCCAAACGTCAGGGAATAGTTTTATACAGGGTGAACCAGAACTCCACCACAAACTTTCAAAGGTGGTAGTGTGGACCAAAACAAGAATAAAATATTTAGAAAGTATGAGCTCTAAAATCCATACCTAAAGAGGAATGAGCACTAAATGATCTTCGATTTTGTGAAATATTTCGTCTACTGCAAGCTCTTTCTTTTCCATATTTTAAGATGAAATCATTTTTTCTTTTTTTGGTTCACCCTATCACCTCTGAACATTTTTTGTTGGAGTTCTGGTTCGCTCTGTATACAGACCAAGGCCTCTCAGTCCGGAAGTTTTAAGTGGCCTGAAAGGTTTCATTGTATCGTTATGTATGTGATGTACAGCAAGTGTAATAGCTCAGTCTACTTAAAGATGGCTGTTCAGTCACTGAGCTGTCTTGGCAGGGAATATGACCTTCATAATATGTGTGCCGGATTACTTTTGACTTAGTAGAATGGACAGATGAACGTAGAACAACATTCAATATATTCAAAGTCTGATTCGATACAGCTCTCCTTGCTGGTCTGTCTTATGCAAGCTCCTTCATTTCTGTGTAACTGTTACAGCCTACATCCATTTGAACCTGGTCACTTTAGTCAAACGTTGGCCTTCCTCTACAATATTTACCACCAACTCTTCCCTTCATTACCAAATTGAGGACTGCTTGATGAATCAGAATGTATCCTATCAAGCGATCCCTTCTCTTAGTCAACACACTTTTCTCCCTAATTCGATTCATATACTAGTTATCCAATGTACCCATCCAATTTTCTCCAATATTCTCTTCTCGCACCCGATTTCAAAAGCTTTAACTCTCTTCTTGTCCGAGCCGTTTATCATCCATATTCCACTTCTGTACGGGACCACACTCCAGATAAACCGCGAAGATACCTCCGGAAAAGACTTTATGTTCGAAGATACCAAATTCATTTATTCCATAAATTTGTTTCTTGCTGTTGCCTGTTTGCATTTTACATACGATCTGGTTCAGCCATCCTCAGTTAATTAGCTATCCAAATAATAAAATTCATCCTCTACTTTTTGTGTCTCATTCCCTTATCAAATTGATTCAGTATCGCATGATATAATTCGACTACATTTCATTACCTTAGTTTCACTTTTGTTGATGTTCATGTTACAATCTCTTTTCAAGACATTATCCGTTCCTTTCAACTGATCTCTGGACTATAAGTCCCTTTCCAAATTTCGCATTGGTTTCACCACGTCTTGTTCAGTATACAGGCTGAACAACATCGGAGATTTATGCTACTGGAAAGTCCCGTAACCTTCCTCTCCAATACTCACCAGACTTGTCAACTTCGATGCATCGTGTCATGGAGCCAAAGGCTTATCGCTATAGAAAAAAATCTACCTTCGTTACGGAGGTGATTAGGATGGAAGTATCTGATATGAATTCTGAACATGGAGAAAAAAATTTGGCCGGCACAAGAGGGCTCATAAGCGCCTGTCACATCTGCCGACTCGTCCCTCCCTATTCGAGAGCACTACCGTACGCTACGTGCTGGGACCAGGTTTGCCTCTTCCTTCGCCGTGAACGACAGAAATACGACGACACAAAGCACGCAATCGTCACGTGAAGTAAGGGTGTCAGTTGTGTAACTCCCTCTCGCTTGGCTATGACAATGTTCACACAGCGTATGCGAAGAAAGAAGCAATTTTGAAATCGGTTTATCAACCACTATTCAAGGTGTTCAAGATGGTTCAAATGGCTCTGAGCACTATGGGACTCAACTGCTGTGGTCATCAGTCCCCTAGAACTTAGAACTGCTTAAACCTAACTAACCTAAGGACATCACACACGGCCATGCCCGAGGCAGGATTCGAACCTGCGACCGTAGCAGTCGCGAAGTTCCGGACTGCGCGCCTAGAACCGCGAGACCACCGCGGCCGGCTATTCAAGGTGTTCCAGAAGTCCGCGCAGTATAACTTTTTTATAAATTCCTTGTAAACAACAACTAACAAGGCTCTAATAAACTCTACACACTACTTATATTTCCTTTACATACGAGCGCAGACATTACTACACTGGGCCAGACAATGGCGCGCCTTCAGAATCTAATACGTGTAATCGCAGATCATCAGCTCGTTCATAGACAAATTTGAATAAGAAGCGACAGATGAAGGGAATATTTAGTTTGTGTTCAAAAGAAACTGAAAACAAGGAACCAGAGTGCAAGAAACAAAACAGTTCCAGAAGGTGTTGAATGTAAGTCTACTGTGGTCTTAAAGAGTGATTAACGCCATTAAACAAGAGTTTGCAACATAACCTAAGGAAAAAGCAGGACAGTGCTACACTTAAAAACCTCGTCGCCGAGATTACGATGGCAGGCAAACTCGTCAAATTGAGCAAATTCGAACAGTTGAATACAGTTATGAAATCAAAAGTCCACAGGGTCCGTCACAGGAAGAGACTACTAAGAATAAAGCTGTACAAAAATTAAATAATAAGCTTTATGTAAGAACTTCTGAAGATTTATTATTATTATTGTTATTATCGTATGCATCAATTCAGTAATACACATTTAGCAAAACAAGTATGTGCAGGGTGTCCCAGCTATCTTGTCCACCCAAAATATCTCTGGAACAATAACAGCTATTGGAAACGACTTTCACCGGTATCAATGTAGGGCTGGGGCCCATGAATGTACATGTTTGGAAACATTCTAAAACGAAATCATATGTGTTTTTAACATAAACCTATGTTTTTTTTAAATGGACCTCCTATATTTTTTCTTCAGCAATCCATAGCATGACAAAGCACATACCCAATGGCGTTGATTGCATCGCAATATTCCCATTACATCCCGACGCGAAGTTGACGCTTGAAACACCCGACATGTGCTGCTAGCGCAGGTCCTGAGGCTCAGGCGTGAACCCCATGCTGCCCGTAATCGCGAAGTGATTGACATGTGTAATCACACCTCCATGCTTATCAAGAGGTCCGAAACGAATAATACGGTCTACTGCCATCAAAACTTTTAGTCCACTTGCTCGTTTCACTAAAACCATCAACATGAATTTTACTATTACGAGTGAATGATTAACCGTCACTTGCGCTAGATCTACAGTAAAGTAAAGTTTTAACGTTGAACGGCATTACCTTTTTAGTAACGGATTAACGATAACCGAAGTTAACTTTGTGACTAACGTTGCGGTACACAGATATGTTACAGAACCGCAACACCGCTAGCCTAGGGGATAAATACCTGCTGGAATGTACGACGTTAATGCAGGATGGCAGCGGACCGTATTATTCGTTTCGGACCTCTTGATAAGTCTGGAAGTGTGATTACGCATGTCAATCACACCGCGATTACGGGCAGCATGGGGTTCACGCCTGAGCCTCAGGACGTGCGCTAGCAGCGCATGTCGGGTGTTTCAAGTCAACTTCGCGTCTCAATATCTCGGGATGTAAAGGGAATATTGCGATGCAATCAACGTCACTGTGTGTGTGCTTTGTCATGCTATGGATTGCTGAAGAAAAAATATAGGAGGTCCATTTAAAAAAACATAAGTTTGTGTTAAAAAACACATATGATTTCGTTTTATAATGTTTCCAAATATGTACATTCATGGGCCCCAGCCCTACATTGATGCCGGTTAAAGTTGTTTTCCAATAGCTGTTATTGTTCCAGAGATATTTTGGGTGGACAAGATAGCTGGGACACCCTGTACACAGGGTGAGTCAGCTAACATCACCACTGGATAAATTTCGTAAACCACATCAAATACTGAGGAATCGATTCCACAGACCGAACGTGAGGAGATGTACTAACAAAACTAACGTGGTTCCATTTAAAAAAACGTAGGTTTATGTTAAAAAAAACATACTTCCGTGCATTTTTGTATGGTTTCTATTAAACTATTACACTAGCCCCTCTCCTCACGTTCGATCTGTGGAATCGATTCGTCAGTATTTGATGTGGTTTACGAAATATATCCAGCGGTAACGTTAGGTGACTCACCCTATATATATATATATATATATATATATATATATATATATATATATATATATATATATATACTCGGATGTTGATGGACCCGATCCTGAAGATGACAAATATTTGACAGTAGCCGGTAAAGACTGTTGTCATCCTCTGTGATTGTGTCCAGGAGAGATAAAAAGAAATGTACGACACGCCAGTCACCTTCTCCATAGGTAGAAGGTTGTTTTTTCTAAAACTCTCCAAAATTTTTATCATTCACATGATTTTCATATTTACTGCCATTCACGAATATGATTACGTGTCCTAAACGGAGATACGATAAATACCAGAAAGATTTTTAATTCATTTTTTACTCTCATTGATGTATCTAAATTGTTGTTTTGTTTCAGGTGCTGCAGAGCATCCACGCCCCTAGCAAGAATATACAAGAGAACCTACGACTGAATTTTACGAAAAGTAAATAATTCTGTGAGTGTGGATGAGAAAGTACTACAAAGCCGTCGCCTCACAATCAATCAACGGGCCACGGCATTTCCACAGGACTTCACCGCAGCTTTTCTCCTACTTGCGACTGGGAAACAGCGTTATCTGAAAACGGGTGTACGCGCGTACCCCACCACTCAGGCGATCTTCAACTTTTGCTGCTGACTACTTTCTACTCCTCAAGAACTGCCTTCGTTCTCAACTTCTCGAAGAGGGTTTGGAAAACCCTGTTCGAGGTAACGGAAGCAACTGGAATGAAATACTGACTATGCTCAAAAAGGATCAGAAAGTATTATATTGCTTGTTCTCTACAATATATATTGCTTTTTATTTGTTATAATGCTGTTCTACCAAGAACCGACTGAAGAAAGAGAGTGTTTCCATCTTGCAATAAGGTATCTTTTGTGATAATTCCTTACTAACCGTCCCGTGCTATGTAGCTTTGCATCCTTTTTGACAATGATAATACTCGGCAGTCGTTAACAGAAGTTTCCTTCAGAAAAATGTCTGTCTGTAACTCCCGACGGACTTCCGAAGACAATTAATCTTTAAAATTTTTCTTTTCCAATTGAGGAAGGTCTCTTAGAAATGACTGTGTATTATATTGCTACAAAATAATATGCAGTAAGCACATAAACAGATGATGTGTTCATAAAAAATTGTTTGTTGCAATAATTTTACTTAGAAGTACGGGTGAAATACGAGGTACTGAGCGCTGTCAGTGATGAATCTTCTCTAGTAAGATACAAAGACAAAGATACAAGTTTGGTAGAACACTTCTCTGTTTTATTCCAGAAATGTTGCGGCGATGAGAACAATTCTGGGATTGAAGGTAAGGAAGATAAGTGCGATAAATGCCGTACATCGCAGGAATGGAGACAGTTAAAAGAACCGACCACCTGTCACTGCCCAGAGACAGACATTGGGTAACAATAATAAAAAAATGCAAAATATATGCTCCTGACGAATCCTTCATACTAGTTGTAGGAACAAACGGATGGAAAAAAATCGCTTCAGTCGCTTGTTGGAAAACAGTCGACTCGTTTGACTGTTGTTTTACATATCAGTTGAACTGTTCACTCATTCTTTTGAGTGAAGTCAGTCTATAGAAGCAAGCGAGTGAAAACAATCGCTTCAGTCGGCTGTAGTTTTACTTATCCGGAGGGTTATTATTCATGTATTTCTTGCGAGCGAAACCAGTCTGTGGGAGCAAACGAACGAAGAGTGTCGACGCAGCCTGTTTCATACAGTTCTGGACGGAATCATTCGATCGTTTTGCCATTATTAAGTAATTATTATTGACCGCACTCTGCTATCAACTGTCGTCAATGATTCTGCCGTTCCGATATTTTATTTAATTGAGTGCCAATACGTAGCTTTTTTCCAGTTTTTCGCTAATAGGCGTTTGCTTAATAGAGAACTTTCTGTCTGGATCAGAATGTCGAAACGCGCAGTGACGTGAATAAAAAGTGATCATCAAGATAAATTCAGCGCGATTTACAGTATCTGCACGGATGATTAATCCAACGAAACTATATTAATTAAAGAATTTAAAAAAATGAACGAATGGTGACACAGTTATTACAAAAAATTGATGCAGCCGACATATAATGGTATATGCAATAAGAAGCAAGTAATTAAGTCACCTAAGAACTAAAAATCGTTTCTTATATGCTTTCTGTTCACGTCACCTCAACATTTATCTAAACAGAACTATCGGTGACGGTTGCAAAACCAGCGGGAAGAGAGAGACAGAGCTTTATTAAATTTCAGTAAAAAGTAACTTTTCATTTATTCAAACATGAGTTCATAATGTAGCACTAATTATTAATCTATTAAAAACAAACGAAAATCCATATTTAATACAAGAAGTAAGAAAAATTCATGTTCAGATAATAAATACTTAAATTCTGTAAATACTTCATTTTCAAAAAAATGGTTCAGATGGCTCTGAGCACTATGGGACTTAACTTCTGAGGTCATCAGTCCCCTAGAACTTAGAACTACTTGAACCTAACTAATCTAAGGACATCACGCACATCCATGCCCGAGGCAGGATTCGAACCTGCGACCGTAGCGGTCGCGCGGTTCCAGACTGTAGCGCCTAGAACCGCTCGGCCACTTCGGCCGGCACTGCACTTTCAGAAAAATAATTTTTAGTCTTCTCTCCGTGAAGTGAGATACATTATTTATCTGTTAAAAGGTTGGGAACCCTGTTTATGATTCATGTATAACCGAAAATGCTGAAGAAGTAAGTAAATGGAATCGCTCAAACCTGGAGACAGATTGAAACCATCGATAAACTGCCGTAACTGTGTGAAACTTGCGGCAGTCCGTTATTTCAGATTAAATGAGAGTGAGTGAAAACATTCATGTAGCTGACATGGCCGCGCAGGTGAGTTTCAATCAATTGTTCATTCGACTGAAGAATAAAGACTGAACGAGAAAACAATCGACGGGCCGACCGGCTTTTAAAACCAGGCAGCTGCTAGTGCTTTGTATAGAAGGGAAATGCGTTTGCTGACAAACAAATGATCACGCAGTTAAGTCCACACAGTTATCTTAACCTCAACACAGGAAATGGATCTCAACAGCTGATAAAATATTCTGGTCATCAAAACTTAAGGATTTTACTCGCTGCAGACAGTCAATTAATATAGGCTGCAAAAACGACATTGTGATATGCAGGGGAATAAACAAATTTCTTAAACATCTAAAATTTTCTCTTGCTGTCAGTGGGATAGTTAGATAGATAGATAGACAGACAGAGAGAGAGAGAGAGAGAGAGAGAGAGAGAGAGAGAGAGAGAGAAATAATCATGATACTATGTATACATTGTAAACTGCCTTTGTAGGCGAGCTTACTAATTATCGCCAGTGTGACAGTGCTCGAACCTGGGATAATCTTTCGAGTTTTGCGGGTACAAGAATTTTCTTCGCCAGATGTCGGCCAGGAAGGGGACAAGGTGCGGCCGCCTGCAAGCTCCGATATTTAGACTTGCACTATCTTCCACTGCGTTCGACACGCACCCGCAATGTCCCATGAATATTTGAGAGCTGTTAGCGCTGGGTCTCATTCTGTTCGTTCTGTCTACCGTTAACTTCAACAACAAATCTGTCACCACTATCTACTCCACCTTAGCACGTATATTCACAGGAAACATCTACACTTCGGCAAAGAAAAATGTTCAAATGCTTGTGAATTCCTAAGGGACCAAACTGCTGAGGTCATCTGTCCCTAGACTTACACACTACTTAAACTAACTTATCCTAAAAACAACACACACAGCCATTCCATAGGGAGGACTCGAACCTCCGGCGGGAAGGGGCACGTAGTCCGTGACATGGCGCCTCAAACGGCGCGGCCTTCCGGCGCGGTTTCGTCAGAGAAGAGTGCCTATGTACTGATGGGAGCAAGAAGCTGGAACATCATAGCAGGGTTTCCCAGACGACACTATTTTACGACCAGTCTTCTAGAAGACAATTAAAAAACGAAAACGTATGTCCAAACACTTCCTGTTGTGAAGACTTCATTGAGTCCCCTGTAGCTATGCAGTGTTCCGCAACTGCAGATTTTGTTGGTTGCTTTACTGAAGCCTACAAGCTTTTCTCAGGTATGTTGATCATACAGTTTTGGTGTGAAAACTTTTTGGCTTTAATTAGACAAATGGTATAGACCCAGAGAAAAAGCCGGCCGTGATGACCGAGAGGTTCTAGGCGCTATAGTCTGGAACCGCGCGACCGCTACGGTCGCAGGTTCGAATCCTGCCTCGGGCATGGATGTGTGTGATGTCCTTAGGTTAGTTAGGTTTAAGTAGTTCTAAGTTCTAGGGGACTGATGACCTCAGATGTAAGTCCCATAGTGCTCAGTGCCATTTGAACCATTTTTGAACCAGAAAAAAAAAACTCGATCAGGAGGTGAAGACAATGGCGTATCTGTCCTACGGCGGCAAATTATCGAACGTAACATTAAATGCAGTTTTCCAGCCACCTCCGAAAACGATTCAGTACGGTGTAAGATGACATGGGGCTCCGTAAACCGAACGTCTACAGGGTGACGCGGACAATCTAAGAAAAGTGCAAGAAGAGTAGGAGACACGCGGAACTCAAGCCGCCAACGAAACCTATGGTTCCAGAACACCGCAAGCTACAGGGAACGCAATGAAAATGATGATTCCTCGGAAAAGGAAACCAACTGACGGTTCATCCTTGACACTGATCGTGATTTGGCCGGAATAAGCTGCGAAAAGGGATGGAAGTGTTGAGACAGACCTCGGCGTTTTGGAATTGTGTTGTAAAGAAGGCTGTAGATATTGTAGTGACGCAACAGAGACAATGTGTTTACTCCCAGCAGGGAGCGGGACACAGTGGTCAGCCAACTCAAGTCACAAAGCAGACCGAGTTCGACTTCCGGAATGGAAATTTGTTGTAAGCACTATGGGACCAAACTACTGAGGCCATCGGTCCCTAGGCTTACGCACTACTTACACTAACTTATGCTAAGGACAACACACACACCCATGCCCGAGGGAGGACTCGAACCTCCTACGGAGGGAGCCGCGCGAACCGCGACAAGACGCCCGAGACCGCACGGCCACCCCGCGTGGCCTCGACTTCGGCCCGGAAAAGACGCTGATTCTACAGGTAGCATAGCAACAGGACGTAGGCTACGCTGCCGAGTGTTCTGTTAATGACTGCACCCAAAGAACATCCTACTATCCGAAACCACAAATACTCTCAAATCCGGAAATCCTCATGCCGATCCTGTGAAGATACGGGATAAACATAGCTACATTACTTGGGCGGAAAGCTGAAGTTGAATCAACAAGTGTTCCAAGAGTTAACGGTATCGTTATCACGTTTTCGGCACGTACATCACTAAAAGTATTTAGAAAAACAGCCTAGATTGCACTAATCATATTTTCATATTTATTGGTGACCGGTTTCAGTCCAAGGGTGAACCATCTTCAGACGGTACTCCAAAGCTGATGTGTGTAGACGGAACTGCGGAAGTGTCCAAATGCTGTTATTAGTTGACTTCGATGCGAACGCGCAATACGTTCTGCAGATCACTCGCTCAGTGTAAACGTTTTATCTTGAATTGCCGACAGACTGGCATGCTATAACTCGCATGATGGGAGATGATAGATAAACTCCAGTGGAAGACTCATCGAGAGAGACGCTCAGTAGCTCGGTACGGGCTTTTGCTGAAGTTTCGAGAACATACCTTCACAGAAGAGTCAAGCAGTATATTGCTCCCTCCTACGTATATCTCGCGAAGAGACCATGGGGATAAAATCAGAGAGATTAGAGCCCACACAGAAGCATACCGACAATCCTTCTTTCCACGAACAATACGAGACTGGAATAGAAGGGAGAACCGATAGAGGTACTCAAGGTACCCTCCGCCACACACCGTCAGGTGGCTTGCGGAGTATGGATGTAGATGTAGATGCAACGGAACTGCAACGTACTCCGTGGCCGGCACAATCCCCGGACTTGGACGTTAGCGAAATCTTGTGGGCGGTATTGGAGGCGCAGACTCCGGAGTAGACCTCCGCCTCCCTCGCCACTACAGGAGTTATAAGAGGTTCTGATGGAAGAGTGCCATAAGGTTCCACTGGAGACTATGCAATCATCACAAAGCATCGCAGCGGTGTTACGGGCAAATGGGGGTCATCACATTATGTTGCCTATCCCCTGTATATACAGCCGTGCAAACGGATCCGAAACACCGTTATTCAGTCACATACTCTTTTTTAAAGGATGCCCGTTTCACCTGTCACAAGAAGCACTAAATCGGGTCAACGTCTAACAGCCCTGTCCATTCACTTTCGTTAGAAGGCCAACTTCCAAGTTGTTCATTACTACGCGAATTCTCAGTCGCACATCTGTTGCAAAGACATTCTGTACCTGGATTAAACGTACTGCGGTCCTTGGCTGGTAAAGTGAATATGTGTCTGCTAGGAGGTACTTTTAGGGAATAATGGATTTACCATTTAGAAGCACATAAGCACATTATGTTAATTGGTGGTGGGGAGGGGAGGGAGAGAGGAAAGGAACTAATGATCTCAGCTGCACCGAGACTTCACGCGGAATCAGTGGCGGCGATGAAAATGCCTGCCGGACTGGGATTCGATTCCGGTGCCTCCAACTTACTAGGCAGTTACGTTAACCGCTGCCTATTCGGCACAGTATTTACAGTATTTATCGCAATTGCGCAGACTGTGTCCACACCTAGCGCCACCTTTCCGCAGTCCCCCCTCCGTGTCCTCCTTGTTCGCTACTTTGGGATCCCTGCAGGAGGTCGCATGCAATTGTGCAACCGTCAAGAAGGTGGTGGATTCATTGCCCATCGAGGCGAATCAGTGATACGAATGCGTGGTGTCTCTTCTTTGTTTCGGACTTTCGTATTTAGAAGCGCAGTGGTTTGCTAGCGTGGCAAGTTGGACGGACACAAAGGCACTCTATTCTACTGCTGTTTTCTGATTTCTACGGACCTCTTGTTTTTTTCTGCTTCTCGGATCTGGTTGGAGCTGGCTTATGGACGACGTGTATTTGAAATGAGGTTACATTCTGACGGCCTTTCTCGTGCGTCGTGCTGAAGGGTTACGGTGAGACCGTGGCATACGTAACTTTCTTGGCGTAATACTTTATTTGCAACACTTTCGATGTAGAGCTTAATTCAAATTTAGCCTCCGTTGTTCAATGAGATGGTTCTTGTTCCATTATCTCTGTACGGTACTGGTATTATACTACCCATCTGTGAGGTTAGTGTGCTGGCTTCGTTACACTTGCTTAAAGTATTCTGGTGTATAGCGTTTTCTTTTGTTCTGATTTTCATATGTGCGTGCACTTACATACCACGTGGTCCATCAGGGCACCAGTGTAATCTGTTATTTATTCTTGCTTATTGAATTATGTAATAAAAATCAGAAATTTCACTAAAACATTTACAATTTATTTTCCTTTTCCAAAGTCAAAGCGAAGCCAAACTGCCGCCAACGGAAGAGTTTTGAATTCTCTGCATGTCTTCACAGCTATGAAGGTAAGTTAGTGCTGGCTTTGAGACTGCGAGCTGTTCCCCAGACGACGCTGCTTTATTTCACGTTCTTGTGTGGACAGACGTGTGAGGCTTAAATCCTCATCACACATGGTTTGCGTGTATACACTCATGAAACATGGTAAGAAACTACTAGAAGTAACAGTGATCTTAGATTCATTCAAATATTCATTCATGCTTCCGTTTCTTTCCAGTGCGGAATGAAAGCATCTCTCTTGAATAATTTAGCCAAGGACAGATACCATTAACATTCTGGCGTCAGAATTTTGTATGAAAAGGACACATTATCAGGGAATTTTACTGTAATCATATGTTCTCATTTACTCAGTTCAGTTCAAAAGTGGTAAGCGGCTTGCGCCACAGAGTTGAAATTTTAAAAATTTATCATAAACCGTTGCCTGCTTCAATGACTACACATACACCACTTCACTGCGAAATTTGGATAATATGTTGAATGAATTTCGTGAAGTATTGGCAGCGTGATGTGAGCTTTGACACTTGTAACTTGTCGATGTATAAGATGAAGGATGATTTACAGTATGGCTGACGCAACAGTTTCGTTTTGGAATACCTACATTGGTAGCGGCCTAGATCATTGTTGTCTAATGCCACACATTGAAACGCTCGCAAGAATTTGTCTCTTAATGTGTTTGCAGCAGTCCGTGTTGCTTACTTAGGTAACGCTCCCGTTGTGATGATTTACGAAGGATTGCCGTGAATCTATTTATGGAAAATGATTCAATGGCGCAGGAGGCCGAAGAACGCAGTTTTTTAGGTAAGTATGGACTGACATCCTCTATTCGGCACCACAGATAACTTGGCTGCGTGAAAGGCTAGTCCTGAAATGGTAGCGGGATGGGAAAGGTGAAACAACATTACAACCAGAGTTGTGTCCCAGCACAGCTTTTTTTTTTTTTTTTTTTTTTTTTTTTTTTTTTTTTTTTAACGGAAGTTGACTGTTTTGCTGTCGTCGTCTGAGGCGGCGAGCTTGCTACTGTTGTGATGTCGACGCTAAGCCTATTACAATTTGGTTCACTTCATCGTTCGCACAAGCAATTCAGACTTACACAGCTTGCATATTTTAAAAGTACTTAGGTCTGGAGTAAGACTACTACTGGTGAAAAATACTGTACCAACTTACTATGTCCTCGAAGCAGCTCTATACCTAAAATATTATGGTTCAAATGGCTCTGAGCACTATGGGACTCAACTGCTGTGGTCATTAGTCCCCTAGAACTTAGATCTACTTAAACCTAACTAACCTAAGGACATCACACACATACATGCCCGAGGCAGGGTTCGAACCTGCGACCGTAGCAGTCGCACGGTTCCGGACTGCGCGCCTAGAACCGCGAGACCACCGCGGCCGGCTAACATATCATGAATGGATGTGAACAGTATCATGTAACGCCATGATTGTTGTTACTTCTAGCTCTAGATACCTGGTTTCGAGTCGACATAGCTGATCTTCAGAAGGAGATTTTTTTTTCGAATTGTATGCAGTATTTATGACTCATGTATTGGTCATTGAAATTGTTTATTGCCTTCTCCGTAGTCTAATCACGTGGTGCCATCTATTCCGCATCACCATTGCCAAAACTTGGTTTCTCGGTATCACTCTGGGTATTCGTCAGTCAGTCAGCTGGTGTGTGATATTCCTCTCCTTCTCCTCTTTATAGCGATGCAACGGCACTTTTCATGACGCGGGCCCCAGATCTTCGTGTTAACATGACCGTACCATCTCAATCTGGATTCTGAGAGTTTTTCATTTGTGGGGACTACTTTGAAACTAGCTCCCGCCAGTGGTAATATGCACATTTGTTGCTGTGTCGGGGCTCATAGCCCTCCAGCATAACAGCACTGCACCACGGGTAACCGATGCCGAAAGTCGCGGGGGTAGAACGGCGAACACCACGTCTTCATTTCCGAGCGCACGCCTCGCCGATACGCGTCAGCAGCATCGCTCCAGAAGTGCGCAGTCGCTTCTGCAGGATTATGTGCTCGAAAATAGGTGTCATCGCTGTTAAGCTCCGCGTCTGACTACGACCAGCCAGTTTACACGGACGAGATTCTTTACACTGGCACCACGGTTCCTTCACCAAACGCCGTCCTGGAATCCCGAGACCTGTTACCTGAGCCAGTCCACCTGGCTGGGATATTCACCACCCTCTCTACATGAAGCCGCCAGCCGTCGTCCTTGAGTTACGCCCGACCTTTATTACCTATTATTAAAGCTGTCAGCGCCACAGAAAGAAGTTCAATATGCAACAACAAAAATTTTTGATCATTTGCCCAATAACATAAAGTGTCTGACAAGCAGAAAAAAAAGTTTTAAATCTAAACTAAAATCATTTGCCCTGGAAAACTTCTGTTCCACTGACGAATTTCTACTTAAAAACTGGTGACTGGAAAATACGTTGTTTTTATGTGTAGCTGCATGAGCAGCACTTTAAAAATAATGTCTTCATTAATGTTAACACTAACCATGTATACATATCCTGTAAACTGACTCGTTCCACATCATTTTGATAAAAGAATCGTTCAGATGTCCTACGCGAAGACTTGCCCTCCACTGTGCGGACCTCATGGGCTTTGGTACTCTGGCCCGACGCAGTGTCTGTGTAATTAGAGACAATCAGTACCTCGTGAGCCAGTATTGGCTCTAGCAATGGTGATTCAATTTTCAGTAGGTGACAGGCCACTGGGATTACGTCTTACATCCACTTCAAGGACAGGGTCTTATTTCGAACCGTTTCACTAACTTTTAATTGTCTACTTGGGCTTTCTTTTATCTGCGCTGAACCCCGCGTGGGCCATTTCATATCTGTTGCATGGAGCTTCTGCTCGTGAGTCTCTTTTGATGCCCATACTTCGATGGTATACAATATCGGTGATTTACAGCCGTTTTCTAAACATTGCTCACAGTTTTTATGGGCAGTTTAGCATCTACCACTACCTTGGAAGCATACCTTACTTGTTTCAGTCAGATGATTTTATGATTTAGGTCTGCTTCAACTGGTCGGAGCTTTGATACTAATGATCCAAGATAGTTAAGATTTTTAACTCCAGGAACTGTGACGTTATCAAGCGTGATATCTGCGATTTGTGTGGCATCGGGGCTGAAGCTGCACTTCATGAACTTCATCTTTGTTCTGCTTGTGCGTAAGCCATTTTTTAAAGTGCATTCCTGAAGGTTCTCTAGAGTTTTCTGCATGTTGTTAGATATAATGGCTACGTCATCAGCATGCAAAACATTCCACTTGTTGGTTTCTGTATCTTTGTGGCTAGATAATTTATTACACCCTTGCACAATAAGGGACGTAGGGCGTTTCCCTGATGGCCACCTATATTAACATAAGAGTTCTTTGACGCAAGTTAGACGTTGTTGCACATGCCCATGATAAGTGTAAGTAGTTGTGTGGTTACGATGTGCACGTTGATGTGGTGCTCGGTGAAAATCTTTTTCTTGATCTATAAAGACTAACTAACATTTTTGCTTGGTTTCTTGAGATTTGGTTCACTTTTCCCCTACGAAGCTAGTTAGGATGCGTGTTACGTTAAACGACGTGGAATTAAGGAACTTATACGGTAATCTGTAAATTTTAAGGCTACATCACCAGTTTCGCGTACTTTGGCTTGTGCTAATAACCCAAGCGCGTTTCATAGCTGTATGGCACAGTGACGTAGATGTCATAATACTGTGAGATTTCGCTCTTTGTTCTGATGGAAGCTTTCTTAATAAAATTTTCTCGTCCGAATACACTGACGTTAGCTGCTATATGCTTTTTAGTGTGATTATGTAATGTCCAAAGAACATTTTTGAGTGATGGATATCTGATAATGTTAAGTTATGTAGTACTGTGTAAGTGCCTTCAGTGTATGAAAGTATGCTTGAAGCTTATCGATTTTTCTTTGCACGGAGCAAACACGAAAATACACGTGGGGTAGTAGTGTCTGAAAGAAGCTTCCACCCTCGCCGGTTGTTGACGACAGAAAATTTTATAAAGAGCCCCATAATGGACTAATTCCTTGGAGGTATGCTTGGTCGGCGAATTACTTCTGGCAGAGTAAACAATTATTGATTGAGCAGCGCCAGGTTCGGGAGAAGCTAACATCCGAATTCCGGTACGTCCACGCGGAACTAACGCCTAGCTGTCACGTAATTGCGCACGAAATGACGTTACTTGTTTTAAACAATGTCTCTTTCAGGCGAGGGACGGATAATCGTTGTTTCTCGTGTGAGGAAGCAAGTAATGGCTCAGTCGCTCTGCCAACCACACAGCGACGCAAACAAAGTTTTACTCGCGTGTTCAGGGGGGTCTGGTATAAAGGAGCAAATACATTTGTTATTGGGTCTTAAGTATAACAGAATCAACCAAAACATATACAATAATTTGTGTGTTATCTTGGTACAAAAACTATTACCATCGAAAGTATATTTTAGTTTATGAGGGATCATAAATCACGATGACAATGTCACCGCTGCTTTTCTTTTGTAGCTTTAGTATCACTGAGTAATTTGTCAATCTTACCAATGATTGTGGAATACAGTTCAAACATCAGAAGGGACATTTTGAAACAATCATCCGACATGCTCCAACGCAGTCTCTGTCGTCCTCTTAAGTTTCTCTGACGCGTGCTATAGATATTTGAGTTGCAGTTGCCTTATTACCGTCAGCACTTCGATGTTAATAGCTGTCACGCACAAAGAGCTGTGTTCCATCTTCCAAGCACTACAGAAGGGTTTCATTTCCAAGGCTGCAGCAAAATTAATGTCTTATAAATATCTGAACGTGTCCACCTAATGAACAAAATGCAATTTTGCTTCCAACAGATAGTGAGGAAAATAGATTAAATAAAACTTTCAGTTTTCTATAAATTTTAGCGTCATGTAGTTCAGAGAAGGGCTGTCTCACAAACTTCAATTAAATATTTACGTATTGAGAAACTGCCTGTAACTAAAAGAACAGTTTTCTTCTCCTCAACCTTTTTTCCACCCTGCGCTTTCCGCCTCCACACACACACACACACACACACACACACAGACACACACACACACACACACACACACACACACCTCGCAGCCTTTCTCTCAAACCCCTTCCCCTCCCCATCTCTCCCCTTCTCTTTTCAGATTAGGTCAGGGTGAGAATAAGAATCGAGATTCAACTGTCCAATCGCTCATCGTGATTTACGTCATAGCTGGTGTTTTTAAACCAGTTCAGTCAAGTGCTGAAAAATCCAAAGGACCAGCGCTAAATTGTTCACTATCATTCCTCCAAAAATATTCAAGAATGCAGCGCTAATAACTTCTCCTCTCCTATCATTACGAAGCAGAACTACACCCAATCGCTACAACCTGACAAATTAACGCTGACGTTGACACGGGCTCCGTGTGTGGATTAGGACAACGTCAAAAATCTGGCATCCGCGTCATCATTCTCGGATTCAGTTATCGAGGAAGCTATTGAAATCCGTCTGATGAAGAACTAACTCAGTCGCAGCTTCAATGAAGAAAGAGTTCGATTCCGGCACATCTGTTAGTCATCTTGCATAGCCAACTATAGTGTCCTTGTCGATATGTTCTAAATCTTGAGACGAGAACCAGACAGGGTTTCAGGCAGCGCACATCTCTATGGCATTTGTTTAGCTTCTGCTGTCTGCCTTTGCTTGTTTGTAAGGCAGGCGTTTATCTTCCTGCTCGCTGAAAACATGGCTGGTTGTTTTACACTGAAATACCAAAAGAGAAGAATAACTGGTTACATGTGCACTTCTAGACCATGTTGGATGAATAAATCATCCGTGAAAACATGAAGATACTTATCTGTTGTTCATCTGTGCTTGTGCTCTATAACTAACCATTTTGGTATCGACGAGACTATAAAATACAGGAATCTTTCTCTTCCCGTGATGTACGTAATCACCATTTGGTTACTATATTGTAAGCATGGGCATGTTCGCAGACGTTAAATACGTCTGCATTAATTTTCTGAGCACCCTAATTAAATCACCAGGATTTTTTTAGATATCGAAATGTATTAACATTTTGTGACCTCACATATGCAACAAAACAGGAAACCACTGGTGATAGTAGAAATAAGTCGGAAGATTTAAGTGAGAAGGCTTCCGCAGCCAGTGTAAATCTGAGTGATGTATTTTTGGACAACAGGCAGCATAATTTTGCAACTAAAATCAGTATTAGTACCGGCGTTCCGTCTGTCTCTCCAGCAGTGTTCCTCAGTCACCTTGAAAAGCTGATAATGTTAAGGTACGTAGCAGCGTGCAAGTGCTTTCGAAACGTTGCTTTTCGTAGTACTTTTATTTCGTAAAGATGGCACCTAATTGTTGGATGTAAGATCCGCCAGTCATGCAAAACGCCGTTTTTTCCAAGTTCCCAAACATGTTTCAGCACCACTGTGCCATCATCAGTGGCTCTCTGTTTTATTTGGTCTGTAATGTGCACATTTTTTACTAAATGATTATGTGGATATTTAGTTCAAACAGGACAGAGAACACAACACAGAAAAATATCAGAACGCCAGAAACACCCACGGATAAATTTAACAGATCAGGAATGTATGAACTCACATGCAACACTTGCCAGTCAGTGTACATAGGCCAGGCATGCAGAAACTTCAAAACCAGATATTAAGAACCTGTCAGAGCTTTAAAAAGCAACAGCTCCCATAGCACATTTGCTGACCACCTAATAGCCCACAATCACCACCCAACTACAATAGAAACAGACTTATGAATACTAAAACCCAGCCACAACCTATCCAGCAAATTGACCATTGAGGAAAACTTCTACACACAGAAGGCAACAGCAGAAGCAAAACAGGTCGTAAATAAATACACTACGCTCTGCAAGGGCACACTATTTAACACATTAAAGAAACTTCGCAAAAAAGACAACACAGACAGCTAAAAGGTATCCCAACACACACACACACACACACACACACACACGATAAATGGATACACTGCACTCAGAGAAGACTCAACATTTTACACACAAAAGGAACACCAAGTAAAAGATTAGATCATATAAGATTAGACAACAGAAACAGCTAAAAAGCGTGTAACACACACACAAAGACGCGCCAATCTCAGTGGTGAACAAATGAACACTGACTTGGCTGAGACGCACAACAACCACATTTGCAGTGTTTTGGTGAAGTGCAAAGTGCTTTTACAACATTATTTTTGAAAATATGTGTTATACTTAGGTGTGCTTCACAACACCTCACCATCATGCCGAGAATAAAAGGGCTCGCCAAACAAAACGTAAGTAAAATAGAATATATACGTGAAATATCGCGACAAACTAAATTATGTTTAGAGCATAAAATGATAGGTTAACTCCTAACAAAATTTCTCATCAACATCGTCTGGTTGCAGATGACAAGTTACTTGTAATAAATAATACACCATGTGGTCCTGAAAAACCATGCGAACCTTGTGTAAAGGTTTTGACAAAAAGAAACGAATTGTGTATATGGTTCTCGGGCGAGACGTCGGATGCCATAGTGAAAACTCCACAATATTTCATCAGCGCAACTGGCCGACATCTTCAGGTGCGACGAACACACTGCTAAGGCAAGACTATAGCCCCCTATTAATAGTCTGGTCTTGCACCTGAAGATGTCGGCCAGTTGCGCTGATGAAATATTGTGGAGTTTTCACTATGGCATCCGACGTCTCGCCCGAGAACCATACATACAACATGTCCGTCGGGAAAGTCTCAAGCAACACAAGAAACGAATTGTTTGTTTGAACTACATAGCCACATAATTTTGTAATCATTTAGTAAAAATGTGCACATTACAGATTAAATAAAACAGAAAGCCACTGATGATGGTACAGTGGTGCTGGAACATGTTTGGGAACTTGGAAAAAACGGTGTTTTGCATAACTGTCGGACCTTACATCCAACAATTTTAACTGCAAACACGGTAAGCACAAAGAACTGCAAATCCAAATGAAGAATATGCTACCTAATGTACAAAAGAATTATTGAAGACATAACATGTCTGCACAAGGAAACTAAGATGAGAGCAAAGTTCCCGAGTTCAGGTGTCGGTCCGGCAGACAGTTTTAATCTGCTAAGATGAATTTATGATGTAGCAGAACACAAGGAGTGATTGAGTTATGTTATTCCAACGAGTATTTTCGGTACTGACGGGAGCATGCAAGAAGACATTTTGGGTATAAAATAATCATCCACTCTAGTGTGTCACCTAAAAGGTTTTATATTTCATTTTACTTTCGATACAAGATTTCTGAATTTGCAGACAGTACACTTGTATCAACTGATATCGGCGTGTGTTGAGGTCTCCTTTGCAGAAAGGAGACAATGAACTGTGAAGGAAACATTTCGTGCCAGACACTACTTTATAAAACATTTTAAGCTCGCCTGCTGAGCAGAGTCATCAAATCGCAGTGACGCCTAATTACATTACCTGGGCGGGGGATTTCCATAAACCAATTCTACAATTTGTCCCATAATGACAGAAGAGATGTTGTGACGTACATTTCCCAATGAGTAGGCTGTAAGTAAATGTTTTCCAGCGCGAGCATACAAGACTGATGACGCAAATTAGTATAGAGTGTAGCGCGCCGTTAGTTCACACACCGTTCGGGTGCACATCTACAGGAGACTACGTGAAGACAAAATCTCTTCTTTCCGTCCCGTACTCATTCATAAAGCACGCATATGTAGTCAGTTTACCAGCTGCCATTAACAGTAAGCACATGTAACACACCATATCCAATGAGGAAGAGTTGAAGCTTCCGTAACAGTACAGGAAACACATCTTTAATGAAGTAACTGCCGAACGTTTGTCTATCCAGCACACTGCTTTAATCTGTCACTGAGTTCCACAGCAACTAATTCCTTGCTAAGGGGAAGTTGCAAAGGCCACATCACTACACGAAATTAATTATAGATAAGTAGCAAGCAAGGGTTCAGAAAATATTGTTCTTGTGAAAAACAACAGGCTTTTCATTCACGTGACATAATGGGTGCTGCAGAAACGAGATCTCAAGTTGATTCCATTTTTATAGATTTTTCAGGTCGCTTTTGACACCGTTCCACACAAGTAGCTTCTAGTCAGATTGCGTGTCCATGGAGTACCGTCTCAGCTATACGAGTAAATTCCCGATTTCCTGTCAGAAATGTCGCACCTTGTAGTAACTGATGAAAGTCATCGACTTAAACAGAGGTGGTATCTGGCGTGACCCAGGGAACTTTTACAGGGCTTTTGCTGTTCTTAATCTCTTCATGGTGCTTCACAATTTCTATTACAGGCTTCTAGAGGTTATCTGTATTGTGTATTGAACCGGGGACCTAGAAATGACGGAGAGGCTTCGTCCCCGCCGTAGCCCTCAGTGGCTCACAACCCGACAACAGGCTACAGCAGTCCACTCAGCCCACCGCCGCCCCACACCGAACCGAGGGTTATTGTGCGGTGAATTACGGGGTACTTATTTAGATATAGAAGGGTTCTGTATAGAAGCTAAGCATTACCTCCGACACAGTTTTCTTAGAATGTCCACAAGAACAGGGCGATGGGATGCAGTGAACTCGTATGCGGGAAGACTGCGGATAAATCGGCGACCACCGGTCTAGATTTAGCTTTTCCCCGGTTTCCGTAAATTGCTTAATGCAAATGCCAGGATGAGTTCTTGCTTGCTCTTCCGCAGCGAATTCGTCATTGACAGGCCGTTAAACTCTAATCTTCTCTTGTCACTTGTCCATAAAGGTATCCAGGAGAATTTCTGTGAATCTTAAAAGATGGAGCGGGGGGTACTGAAGGACGTGAAACTATGAGGGTGGGTCTTGAAGAGGTCCTGGGTCGAATAACTTTGCCTACATAAGGCATGGCCCAGGTTCAAGTACTGTTCGGCCCACAGATTTAAACTGTCTAAAAATTTCCATTATTTTCAACTTTTTGATCGCCACTGTAAAGGATGCCGAAAGTGACAACGTTTTTTACGAATTAAGTTCTGTCACTTAATATTCAATTTTGGCCTTTACAAAAAAAAAGGTTCAAATGGCTCTGAGCACTATGCGACTTAACTTCTGAGGTCATCAGTCACCTAGAACTTAGAACTAATTAAACCTAACTAACCTCCATGCCCGAGGCAGGATTCGAACCTGCGACCGTAGTGGTCGCTCGACTCCAGACTGTAGCGCCTAGAACCGCACGGCCACTCCGGCCGGCTTGGCCATTATAGTTTCAGTACCAGGAAGGATGTGAAAATAACAAAATTATTCTTGTTGTAAGTGTACAGTGTAGGAGGAAGAATACACGATTACGTCTGCAGTGATTTAAGGGTTCACAGGATGCTAAATTTAGTACAGAGAGGAAACAACTCTAGCAGCAACAACTGCTCTAACACGGGTGGGCATCGTACCGAACTACCATTGGGTGGCTGATACGGGTACGTCATTCCATGCTGTCGCAACTCCAATTCAGAGTACATCAACTGTAGAAGCTAAAGAGTGGTGGCGTGCCAATATCTCAGCAACCCATTCTTGAGTAATGCTCGAGTGTTTGTGATCTGTACCAGATCGGGTTAAAGGAAGTCATCGAAGATGTTCAAAGGCCAGCTGCTGGATTTATTACCGGCAGGTTCGAACAACACCCAAGTATGACGCAGTTGTTTCGGGAACTCAAATGAGAACCCCAGGAGGAAAGACGACGTTCTATTCAAGGGACACCACTGAGTTTATTTAGAGAACCGGCATTTGAAGCTGACTGCAGAACGATTCTACTGTCGGCAACGTACATTTCACGTAAGGTCCTCTAAGATAAGATAAGAGAAATTAGGACCCGTTAGAAGGCATACAGACAGTCGTTTTTCGCTCGTTCTGTCTGCGAGTGGAACAGGAAAGGGAATGAGTAGTAGTGGTACAAGGTACCTACCGCCACGCACCGTGTGGTGGCTCGCAGAGTATGTATGCAGATGTGGAAATCACTGGAGCCTCAGCAGACGGGTGCCTCCATCGTGATGCTGTACGTGGGTTCTGACTGATCTGAAGAGACGCCGTGGAGCCATTTTTGCGTCCAGAGATGTCGATGGACGCTCTACTGTTGGCGTGTCTCTCTTGTGTCGCTTCAAAGGAAGCCGCGACAATAGTCTCACCTTGGTGACAATCCGCAGTGCTCCAGATGAGGTCGCATAGCTCCTGTGAAACTTCTCTTGCAGCAAACAAGCCCATTTCCCAACTCATGGCACCAGTTAGTTATAATTAAAGTGCAGCTACTCACGGAAGTGCAGTGTGGTGCATAATTATCGTAGGGCAACGAAACTGATATGGTGGAAAATATTAGTTACAGTTTCGGCCTCCAGGTGCAACTTTGGCGGTGTACGCTGTTTGTATGATGGAATGGCAGCCACGCTGTCATTTGACAAGCCACAGTGTGAGTGAACAGTACGGTTATACAGAAGAGAGACCGTGCGCTGTTAGTGAATCTGCTTTCGGCAGCAATTAGAATGCTACACTGGGGGAGTATCGCCGACAGAAAGGTCTGATGAGAGGCCCGATGTCACTAGATGGTTTAAAGAAAATGATAATGATTCTCGAAAACACGGGTGACCTTGTTGTGGTACCTGGAAAGGAAGGCGTCCCAACACTGTGGAAGTTATTGACAAGGTTTCTGTAGCTGTAACTGACCGCGCAGCATGTGCCTTGGGTAGAGCTCATGCAGCATCACAAGAGTTGTTCATCCCATGGTCAACGGTAGGAAACATATGCGGTCTATTTTACACTGGTACCCGTACAAGACCCAGATGGTGCAACAACTGAAACCTGAAGATCCGCAGCAACGTTCTGAATTTTCTCTTGGGTTTGTGGCACGGATCAGAGTTGAGGACATTTGACCGGGCATTATTTTATGGAGTGACGAACAAGGGTGCCCAAACTTCGCGGACAATGGCAACCCGCCTACATCTCCGCCCCCCCCCCCCCCCCAGCACAACTTTTAACAGGGTCAGAACTGAAAAACTGCTTACAAGTCTCCTTTCATCTTCCAGACTACCGGTATTAAAAGTACACTACTGGCCATTAAAATTCCTACACCAAGAAGATGACGTGCTACAGACGCGAAATTTAACCGACAAGAAGAAGATGCTGCGATATGAAAATGGTTACCTTTGCAGAGCATTCACACAAGGTTGGTGCCGGTGGTGATACCCATAACGTGCTGACATGAGGAAAGTTTCCAACCGGTTTCTCATACACAAACAGCAGTTGACCGGCGTTGCCTGGTGAAACGTT